>NC_140937.1:3106950-3806950 GCF_014529385.1 Adiantum capillus-veneris
CACATAACTTTTTGGATTGAAGTTTCTTTGCTTACAACCACATCCTTCTTCCAACCAACAATGCTATTATCATAGTTCCAATATAGAATAGTGCCTTTGGTACCAGAAGAGGCAATTTCATATCGTACTTGACATGTCAATGGTGCTAGCTCAGTTGGAAGATTCATAGCCTATGAGCTCAAAGGTGGTGGGTTCAACACTCCTTGACTGCTCAAAGACATGTTCTAGCCCTTAGGGGCATTTCCCATGTGGTTTGGACAACCATATCTACCTGGGAAGATTCACCTTAAGAGTTGGGCTACCTCCACCTAAACGGGTTGGGTGTGCATGTTGTGATTTCAAAGTTGTAAGGTAAGTCTCTATGTTTATTTATTTTTTAAGATTTACCAACAAGTATTGGACTCAAAACTTTGTGTGTGTGTGTGTGTGTGTGTGTGTGTGTGTGTGTGTGTGTGTGTGTGTATGCACGTGCACGTATGCGCACGCGAGCGTGCACGAGAGAGAGAGAGAGAGAGGGGGGGAGGGGGGGGGGGAGGAGAAGATAATTTTTACTATCATAAGAACAATCCAAACAAATATCAAAGATCTACTCAACGAGCTTAATCTCAAGATCTAATAAGAAAGAGAGAAAATTGCCATCTTTCAAGAGTGATTATGGGGATTAAAGTACACCCTCCTCGCTTGTGCACACACACACCCCTATAGATATGTGTATGTGTGTGACCCAAGGGCCATGCTTTTCTTGACCACAGCAACGCCCGGGTTACACACTAGTGTGATCAAATGTTGTATATTTCATACGGGCACCTGCGCTTTCGTGCCAACGCCTCAGAGCTCCAACATTCTCCATAGCCAAACAAACAGAGCGTTCCTTGCGTTCGCAAAAAACAAAGCAATCGCAATAGAGGTAGAGTGAGCTCCACCAAGCCAGGTATGATGCATTTTCTTGCCACTCGATGTTTATAGTCACCCTGCCCAGAGGCACGGCGTAAGGATTTCTCATGCAGATCGAGCTCATGCGTGAAGGATCGCAATTCGTTGTGTTCTACCCTTGACTACCAGTACCACTTCATCGATCTGTATTTTAGTAGGATTGATCGGTTGGATCGTTGTTGATATACGTTATCTGCTTCTATAATCACACCACAGATCCCAATTGTATAGCAGTAGCTCCTCTTTTCCATCAAACCTTTGGCTAGGCCTCTTAAACTTGACTTGACATGCAAAAGAACAATATACCTCGTCAAGATGTTGGTCTTTCCACATTGCTGTTGATCAGTCAACATTCTTCCTTGTGTGCATCTTCAACTTGTCCACCCTGGAGCAGCTAAAGAACATCGGTAGGGAGCTTGCCATGGGCTCCCAAGGATCATCAAAAGAGTTTTTGGACCTGTATCATCTTCATCATCTTGAATGCCTTGAGTGTTGACCTACATCATCTTGAGTGCCTTGACCTGGGGCATTAGATTTGAAAGTGCAAAAGAATTTTGAGGAGCTCACAATTTACAGATATGTATCCTTTATCTGTCAGAGGTGGCTTCTTTTTTGTTGACCTCTGATTCGATAGTTACTTGGGATATTCCAAATTTTGTTGGATTATGAGTCAAAAGTTAGCTGCGTGTTAAGACATTGCCATTTTTTGCAAGATCTCCCATAAGGAAAGTTACGAGGGTGGTAATGCCATGTTGTCCTCTTATTAGTTTTTGTGATAGACGATATGCTCTTTGAGTTGAGTACACACTCCAAAGAAGTTGTGTGAGAGGGGGAACAACTGATCACAAGGTCCAATGGGCTCTAAGCTTGTGGGGCTACATATGAGTTGTGGGATTCACCTCTCATGAGTGTGGCTAGGGATACATGCAGGTAAGATGAGAGTTGTAACTAGAGTTTTAGGTAGAATTGCATGGGTTCATGGTTTTTCCTACGACACAAAAATGACCCTAGCAGCCTGTCAGCTCAACGGATTTGGATGAGACTTGAACTGTAGCATGCCCTTAGATAGTAGAACACTTCCATATCATTAGATGACCATTTGGCAGGGGTTGAGGGGGTCCCAAGTAAATAATCTAGGTTTTGGCCACATGCCAGAATTAGATTCTGACTCCACGGACAGCTTATAGACAAGGTCTATAAATGTACCTAGATGGCTTCAAGAAAACACTCAAGGTAGGCTCTCTAAGAGCAAAAAATAGCTCAAAGGCTACAAAGTGTCAAATTTGACATATGAAGTCAAACTGACTCCGAATGAGCCCAAACTAGATGAGCAGCATCAGGACTATGTAGCGGGCAAGTCCATGACTTCAAAAGTGACCAAAAAACTCTACACACCAAGTAGTAACAAAAACTGATGATTTCAAAGTCGACAAGAGCACGAAGTGATGCTGACACGACCAAACCTTACCAAACTCAATTTAGGACTTGTTTTGGATGTATGAAAAATGTGTAGGTCATAAAATTATCTTTTCAAACAAAAAATGCAACTGAAGTTAATAATTGCGATTATTTATTTTTGTGCACAATTGGCTTGAAAATCATCATCTTGCTTCACCTATCACTTGTAAACATCTATCTCATGCCACATGTCAAATATGAGCCCAAAAGATCAAGAAAATCCCAGATTCAATCAAAAAGCACACTAAAGGCTCTTTTGTCAAAATTTTGAGTTTATTGTCACATTTTTTGATCCAAATGATCCCATATCTCACACAGAGGGTCTAAAGCATGTCTAGAACCAACTTGCAACAAAAATTGTCCAATTTGATGAAAAAGACAATAATCATGATTATTTACTTTTTCACCAGAATGAGTTCAAATTTCAACTTTGACCTTATGGGACCAAAGTACATGTTGTGACAAGCCCACCAATCAAGTTTGGTCACATTTGGATCACAAAAACCCAGAGTCCCTTCACATCTACTATTTCAGAGTTTGGAACCTAAATATGATGATTTCCACCTAGTGCACTCAAATGAGTCCACACTTCACTCGAAGTATCTAAATCACATATATTTCAAGCCTATGATGTCAAAAATGCAAAAAGTTGGAGAAATTTTCCATCTGTAAATAATCACGATTATTTAATTTGGTTGCAAATTTTGCATGGATTGCATGGTTTTGACCCTTACATGTTTTTATGCATCTATGCATGCTCCAAAATTGATTGGAAGGAAAATGGACATCATTTGTCAGCAATTCAGATAGGGCATTTCAGAGCAGAATTTGTGAAATTTTCTAACTACGAATTGTATTCTCCTAATAGGTGCAATGCAAACAACTGAAAGGCAAAGAAGACGATGACTCAAAAAGAAAAGCTTCAAGAATTAACACCATACCAATTGGAGCCGAGTTCAGTGAAAACGGTTAAGGTAACCTACCTATCAAAGGAACAACTCAAAGAACACAACACTACAGTCTTCACCGGTAGATTCAAGAGAGAAGATGGAAACCAGGTAGAGTTGCAGATGCTACCCAAAGAAATTTATGATGTAGCCGCGAAGCCAGCCACAAAAGAAGCTAACAGAAGGTTAGGGCTTCAAGAATTCTATGATCAAGAGCCATATGGAGTAGATTTTTAGACCTATGAATTATTGGCAACAATCAAAGAGGATGGATTAGCTCAGATCACGGATCGGCAAGGCAAAAAAGTTGAAGTGGTCATTAACAAGGACATTGTGGCCAAGGCATTAAAGCTGCCAAACTGAAGGAATGACAATGAGGGACAACTGGTACATTCACCAAGGATATCGCTGCCGCCACCTTCTCTGACCTCATTCTAAAGCAAGTGGAGGATCCCGCCCATCTTTATCACTAACATTTCCATTTCCTCACAAAGAGACCACCAAGATACACAACTCCGAATCGTGCGCAACTACTTTCATGCAGGTGTTGAAGTCAACCACAAGGTAAACAATAGATCATGCCACAATACATGCTTACAACACTCAAGAACATAAAGAAGGAAGGAAAGGCAATATATATGGGCGCTCTAGAAGTTCTAACCCGCATCCCATACCATGCTATTGGAATGGCCGACAACTTGCCGCCAGCCCCGGATCAGAATACATGGATAGTATCAGCTCAACCCTCTCCACAAACCACTAGATCAAAGAAGAAAATGGTACATAAATCAGATGAAGAATCAGCAGAAAGCTTGCCTAAAGCCCACAACAATGAAAGCTCTGACAATGAAGAAAAGAGGGCAAGGAGAGAAGAAATGAAGAAGAAAGCAGTGGCAGTCCATCAAGAAGAACCGCAGCAGAAAAAAGCAAGGTTCGAAAGAGAGAAAGAATCATTTGAAAGAAGTCGCCAAGCTACAGGAGAAAATCCGGAGTCATGGAGCCCTAGGGAAATCAAGGGTCCTAGGACCAAGAACCCCACGAAGAAAATTGAAGAAGATCCAAAGGATTTGCTTGAGTGAATGTATGCAGAAGCCGAAGAAGGTACTAGAAGCTCTAGAAGCGCAAAGGAAAGCAAGATAAAAGTCGGCTGTGCAACAAAGACAAACTGAAGCTGAACAACAAATTGAGCCACATCATGAAGAAGGAGAGATGTCTCCAAGACCCACTTCACCCACCACTGAACAGGAAGATCATCCCATGCCTAATCCAAGTCCTTCACCCACTACCAAAGCCAATGAAGGCGAGGAAACAAAAGGGAAAGAGAAACAAGAGGAGGAGGCCAGTTATGAACAACCCAAGGAAACATGCAAAGATGAAGCTAGACCTTCTACAATGACACAAGCAGAATCAGCTGAAGCAGCTACAAAGCCTCAAGAAGATTCAACTGAACCATCTACCAAGCCACAAGTAGAATATGTTGCACCGTCAAAAGAGCCGCAATCCGAATCTACTGGAACTTCTAAGAAGCCTGAGGTAGAATATGAAGAATGACAAACCACGGATGAAGTCATCATCCAAGTTAATGAGTATGCAAAGCAAATGCAGCTGATGACAGAAAAGATGCGAACAACAGCTCTTAGCCGTAGTGCTAAAGCTAAAGAGTTGGAACATGTAATTGATGCTCTCCAAAGTGAGCTTGAAGACAGGATCAACATCATCGAGAATCTTCAAGAACAGATCAAAGAGCTCAAAGACGAAGCAGAGCAACACCGAAATGTCAAGAAGAAGCAACAAAAAGAAATGGAAGATTTAGGAGAGCTTCTCACAAAGTTGTCAGATGCATGCAAAAGCAAGGAGCAGCAGCTGACTGAAGTGAAAAATGAACTTTTGAGCACTACTCAATCAGTACAAAAGCTCCAAGTGCAATTAAATGTAGCAAATGCCTCTTCACAATACACCAAGCGACATTCCTAAAGCAAACCAGGGAAAACCCAGACGTAGCTTCACTCAAGGGGACATATGAAGTCTACAAGACTTTGGAAAAGAGAAACAAGGACCTAGAACTTGAGTTGAAGCTGGAACAGACACAAAGACGAGACCTCGCCTTAATGCGCGTACAAAGAGAAGAGTAGTTGCTCAAGGAGATAGAGGAATTGAAGAGAGCTAATCAGCTCTACTGAGAGAAGGGCATACAGACAATCAAGAGGAGGCATGTAGCTCTGAATAGATAATTATAGACATACCTTCAGTATCCTTTGCAGATATGGAAACATAGCCAACAGAAGGGCAGACAGGAGATTCTGAATTCCAAGTACCAATCATTAAAGAGGAACAAACGCCAATGGTCCAGCTTTCTAAAGCTGAAGAAGATGCACTTAAAGAACAGATTGTCCATGAAGTGGATGCTGAATGGAAAGCGGAAATGGATTGGGAGTTGAGAGTTATTCACTCAATCAATGCAACACAACTCACTGCCAACCAAATCAATGCTCGATGTCATCAACAGTCGCTGCCCTACCCTTTGATAAAGGTGGAGCTACTGCAAGTGTAACATTTAATGCACTGATAACTTGTGTGTAGCAAAAATTGATAACATAGTGAGCATTTCATTAAGAACAAGTTCCTAACGAGCATAGAGAGAGTACTTAAGTGAGGAAGCAACATAGCAATTTACACCTAGCTAATTTGGCATTGACAATACTTGAAAAGAGAGAGAAATAGAACAATTGACGACAGTTGAGGACCGGATTTACATGGAGCCGGTCCCCCCTCCATAAATCCTTTGTATTATAGCTTCTCCCATCAACAAAAGAGACTTTCGTACAACACGGTTCTTGTGTTCCTTGACAAAACTCGTTGGTACAATGAAGATGGAAGCTTCATGAACCAAATTATGCTTGCAAATCACACCTAGTGTCCCTAGCCTTAGTCACAAGACCTCACACACCTTCAAAAATGGTGAGAGCTAGCAGGGAATGAGGATAGGTTGAGAGGAAGAAGAGGTATCTTACGAGAAAGAAGTATTCTCCTCACATAATCACTCTAATAACATAGCTTAGCTTAGTAATTAGCATGCTAAAGGAGATGAGCATGCCATTGAAGCTTGGCTCTTGGTTGGATTTGCATTCCAAAGCCAAGAGTTGTTGGTGTAGGCCTCTACTTCTCAATGCTTGGAGAAGGAGATGGAGTTCTTCTTGCACACATGAGTTGTGTATGTGTGTGTGTGTGTGTGTGTGTGTGTGTGTAGCATTGTGTATGAGTAAAATGCAGCCCCTTCTCTCATCTTGGTCGACCCCTCTTGCTAAATGCTCATGATGGCCTCCCATTGGCTCCTGTAAAGCTTAGCCAATCACAAATTAGAAGCATAGTTGATAGCCTTTTGAAAAGTGTCCCCCTTTCCCCTTTTGTGAGAGCTTTTAGTTATTTAAATAATTCATCTAAACTCTCCTTGGACCTTTTTATCTTCTGGCCAATAGGAATCAGGCAAGCCATTGGGCTGCTCGATGCTCATTGGACCCCTTGGTAGACTGTCCAATAGTCTTCTAGGGAGCTTAATTTTTATTGGTTCTTTTATCAAGCATTTTTAAATTGATTAGACTAAATTTACTCTAGCCTAATCCTCATTGGTCCACCTCTATGGCCATCCAATAGGATTTGAGGGGAGGTTGGGGGCAACTGGCCTAGGAGCTTGACATGTGTCCAGTATTCCCTTTATGTAAAGGGGAAGCCTTGGAGAGTGTGTGTGTGTGTGTGTGTGTGTGTGTGTGTGTGTGTGTGTTTCTCTCTTATCCCCTACAAAATGGGCTCACCCCCTCCTTCCTAGGGATGTGGGAAGACTTTTTAGTCTTCCTCATGACCATCCAATTTCCCTATGCTTTGGCCATTGGATAAAAGGTTTAATTTTTGGAACCTTAGCCTATGGAAGTCTTAATGGAGCTAAACCTTAGGTCTTTTAAGCCCCATTGAAGCACATTGCCCTTTTGCAGGCTATCCCCACTCTCCTGGTACTTCCCCATATTAAATGATCAGTTTAACATGAGAATTATTTGGGAGTATTAGATATTAGTTTTTATGACAACAAGTAAAAGAGAGACTTTACAAGGATATGCAAGAAGAAGCGTCAATTGCTCTCCACCCTTAATGGAGAAAGAATTGGCTCAACAAAAACTCAAGGTACCTCATTCTTCTTACAAGAGCACCTGCAACAATACAGAAAGACCCTACATTTTGATTGGCTCAACAAAAACTCAAGGTATCTCATTTTTTTTTATAAGAGCACGTGTAGCAATACAAAAAGACCCTACATTTTGTCATGTACCAAGGGTAAGGACATGGCCAACACATGAAGCATTGAGAAAGAAGAGATCAACTTGGCTCAACTAACCGAGACTGCCAGCTCCAAAGCAAGGATCAGCGAATACATGGTGAAAACCCTAACGGGCGCCATGAACTTCTTCAAGAGCCTCCTTGACCTCTCATGTGCAATGCTATATAAAATCTGCAGAATGTTGCTCACATGCATTCAAGTTTTTCATGAGCCTCAGTAAGCAGGAGCCCCCTGGATGTCTTTCTTAGAGGGTAACAAAGGCTTGTGCTACGATTTGAGTAGACAACCTTCAGAAGAAGTCCTCTACGGCTTCTATGCCAGATGTATGTTTTTGCCATCCCGCAATATGTTGGCATTTGAAGAGGATTTTTACACAGGATTCTTACATGGCACACAAAGATATTCGGGCCAATAATTAGCAATTTGATAGCAAGGTTTGTTGGCTATTCTGTCATATAACTTAACAATAAAGTCACTATTCAATTTCTGCAAGTCCCTGAGAAAGAACGCCGCATCAGATATTGGAAAGCTCTACAAGCACTTAAAGACCGCCTCGCCAGCCGTCAGCATGAAGACTATTTCAGTCCATGAAACTGTGTCAAGAGACGACACAGTCGAGGAGAAGGGGAATGTTAGCAACAAGTTAACCCATGTATCATTTTTTGGGAGCTTTTATTGTAAAAACACTTATTCTTTTGATAAATCGAAAATATTGTAACTTCTATTTTTCAAGTGGGTATTGTAATCGATGAGCCAGGGCTATAAGCTTTCAGATTGTATCGATTTATCCTTAGTTAGAACTCCCAGATTACTAGTTTTTGATCAAGAAACCTTGGCTAAGGTATAAAAGCCAATTTTTGTAAATTATTGTTAAGTTTTACATAAGAAATACACATCATGAGCTAATGGTGCTCACTTCTCGGCTTTTCATGCTTCCTACTCCCTTGTCGGTTGTCACATTGCAGTGTTGTCTGTTGCGTTGCGACCGCAGGTAAGAGCTCTATGCACTGACGTAAACATATCATGGTAAACTGTAGCTTTTAGTGTCGCGATCTGCGTCTTAATTTCATCATAAGTAGGAATTTAAGCTAGGAAATCACAAAATAAGTATAGGCGGGATATTGGGGCATCATTGCTAAGCATTCAGATGCATTTGGGGTTAAAAACGACTAAGTCAAAAACTCACTCATGTTAATAATCGTAGTTTTTGCACTTCATCAAAAGTGAGATTTGAGACCATAAGCATGTGTGCTTAGGTCTTGTATAGTTGTCCTAAAAGTTTTATAACATTCGGATGTTGTTTGATGCTGTAACGGTCATGCTTTGTTTGCCAATTAGTGACTAGCTTTTGATGACTTTGGTCATTTGAGTGTATCTTGTGTTAGATGCAAGTTTTCTGTTGTTTTCCAGGAGATTGATCGACACTCTCTTGTAGCCTCTATGCACTAGTCGAGTCAGCTTCATCTCATGGATTGACAATTATGTTCCTGGTTTTCGCTATGTTTGCAATAAGATAAGAGTGAAGTTAGAAACCCATCCCACAGAAAGAGAAATGCCATTAAATGTGCAAAGCATTTTGCAAAATTGGCAATACTAAGCTACAAAAGAGAGCAAATAGATAAAAAATATTAAAATCTTCTCAAAATAGAGCTTCTATGTTGTTGTTTTGGGCTCGCTGTTTGTGCATCTTTCTCTCTGGCTCTCTTTGCTTTGTGTAAAACATTCCTACACTACTCTATAAGTTTAAAAAGAGTTTTTCTTTACCTCTTTTAAAGATCTCTTTGCTTGCTCCCTTATAATATCTATTCTATAGCTACTACAACACAACGGAATATTCTATGCTTTTGTAGTCCAACAAGAGAAACCTATGGATGTCAAAACCATCAACATAATCTACTTGGATTTTTGATAGCTCTCCTTCCTTCTCTCCACCATAGACACTTTCAACTCTTGTAGTTTCGAGTCCTTACCTTCGAGTGTTCTTGGATTAACAATCATTCTTAGTTTCCAAAGTTCTACGTCTCCTTAGTCCAATAGGCAGCAGGCATGGGCCTCAAAAGTCCATTAGATTAGCCTCAAGATATCTCAATGAACTGTTGGTTTGCTACTGTTTTTCATGCTACAACTCGTTGAGTTGATCAATTGCAGCAAGAATTGATCGGTTCATCATGTCATGTTGTAATATCTACGCATCTTGCCCGTGCATTGTAAAACTCACATTTCGGTTTTAAAATTGCCCATGCAGTGTATAGACATTATTTCTTGTGCATCAAATGCTGTATATTTCATACGGGCACCTGCGCTTCCGTGCCAACGCCTCAGAGCTCCAGCATTCTCCATAGCCAAATAAACAGAGCGTTCCTTACGTTCGCAGAAAACAAAGCAATCTCAACAGAGGTAGAGTGAGCTCCACCAAGCCAGGTATGATGCATTTTCTTGCCACCTGATGTTTATAGTCACCCTGCCCAGAGGTGCGGCATAAGGATTTCTCATGCAGATCGAGCTCATGCGTGAAGGATCGCAATCCGCTGTGTTCTGCCCTTGACTACCAGTACCACTTCATCGATCTGTATTTTAGTAGGATCGAGCAGTTGGATCGTTGTTGATATACGTTATCTGCTTCTATAATCACACCACAGATCCCAATTGTATAGCAGTAGCTCCTCTTTTCCATCAGACCTTTGGCTAGGCTTCTTAGACTTGACTTGACACGCGAAAGAACAATATACCTCGTCAAGAGGTTGGTCTTCCCACATTGCTGTTGATCGGTCAACATTCTTCCTTGTGTGCATCTTCAACTCGTCCACCCTGGAGCAGCTAAAGAACATCGGCAGGGAGCTCGCCATGGGCTCCCAAGGATCATCAAAAGATTTTTTGGAGCTGGTCAAGGCCATAGGTGAGGCCAAATCAAAAGCAGAGGAAGAGAGACTAGTGACAGAGGAAGTTGAGATGTTGAAGAAGAAGATAGCAGAGCCAGATGTGCCACGCAAGAGGATGAAGGAGTACATTGTTCGGCTTGTGTATGTGGAGATGCTTGGCCATGATGCCTCGTTTGGGTATATTCAGGCTGTGAAGATGACTCATGATGACAATTTGCTTTTGAAAAGGACAGGATACCTTGCCGTTACATTGTTTCTAAATGAGGATCATGATTTGATCATCCTAATAATCAATACCATACAGAAAGACCTGCGTTCAGATAACTATCTTGTGTGCTGTGCCGCCCTCACTGCAGTTTGCAGGCTTATTAACGACGAAACAATTCCTGCAGTCTTGCCACAGGTTGTGGAACTTTTAGGGCACCAGAAGGAGTTTGTACGCAAGAAGGCAGTTATGGCTTTGCATCGGTTTCATCAAAGGTCCCCGTCGACTGTCTCACATCTCATTCCTAAGTTTAGGGAAAAGGTGCTTTTTTGTTGTTTGATAATTGTGTTTGATGTTATACTCAATGGTGTACGCGTTATGCATGGGCACAGACCCACTCTCTCTTTCTCTCTCTTTGGATAGATCTATGAGGTCTCTTGGGATTGTTCCTACGATGTTAAAAATCTCTCTTCTTCTTCTTCTTCTCTGCTGATTAGTGATGGGTGTGGCCTTTGATGTTAGATATTGCGAGATAACGATCCAAGCGTGATGAGTGCCTGTTTATGTGCACTCTTTGACCTCATAGTGACGGACGTGCACTCTTATAAGGATTTGACAAGTAGCTTTGTCAGCATCTTAAAGCAAGTGGTGGAACACAGGCTGCCAAAACCTTACAACTATCACAGTGCTCCTGCTCCTTTTATACAGGTGCATCTCAACATTGATGCCTCTAATGTCAGTTTGGGTAATTGTTGTTGACTTTCTCAAAGCATGTTTTGCATGGTGGCAGATCAAGTTGTTGAGGATACTGGCTTTACTAGGCGCAGGCGACAAGAAGGCAAGCAACAACATCTACAGTGTTTTAGGCGATGTGTTAAGAAAGGCGGAACCTAGTGGCAATATTGGAAATGCTTTGATTTATGAATGTATATCGACAATTACAGCCATTCATCCAAATGTAAACCTTCTTGAGTCTGCAGCTACACAAACATCCAGATTTTTGAAGGTGCGTGTAGCGAAAACCTTCATTATCGCAAAGATGTTTGTGTCAACAACAGTAAAAAAAATGGAAAAATATGTTGCAATGCAGAATGACAGTCACAACTTGAAATACATGGGCATTGATGCATTAGGGCGAATCATCAAGATCAATCCTGACTTTGCTGAAGAGCATCAACTTTCTGTTATTGACTGCCTAGAGGTATTCTTATGCCATGTTAATCTAAATTCAAATGTTTCTCCTTAGTTATTAACTTAGTCAAAGGCTACTCAGCATGAGGCTGCACAATACGTGAGAATGCTGTATTTGTGCCAAATTAACTTTCAACTTTATCCCAAAATTGGAAGGAAGCTGCTCTGTTTTGTATGCAGTTTGTTTCTTTGAAGTTCAATGTTCTAACGTTTCATGATTGAGCTCTATTGTAGTGCCCGTTGTAGTTTGTGACGTCTGTTTTGCAGTTATGCCATTCAAATTTGTTGTTTTACTGTAAAGGAGATTGCATACAGTAACTGCTGGTCCACGCAACTTGCAGGATCCAGACGATACACTGAAGAGGAAGACATTAGAGTTGTTGTATAAAATGACGAAGTCATCTAATGTGGAGGTCATTGTTGACCGCATGATTAGTTACATGAAAAGCTTGACAGATGCGCATAATAAAACAGATATAGCTTCCCGCTGTATAGAGTTAGCTGAACGCTTTGCGCCCAGCAATCAGTGGTTCATTCAGGTTCTTGCTTGGAGCTGGCAGTTTTTCCTCTTTTTGAAATAAAAAAGGCTACATCATAATGCAGCTCGTGTTTGGTGACTAGCAGACCATGAATCAAGTCTTTGAGCATGCTGGAGATCTTGTGCCTCCAAAGGTAGCTCATGATTTAATGAGGCTTATTGCTGAAGGTGCAGGAGAGGAGGATGAAGATGCTGATAGCCAATTGCGCTCCTCTGCGGTATGCGGTACTCTTTTCCCAGTTGGATCGTGTCATTATATTTAATCAATCTGCTACTTGAGAACAAGGCTTGATTGTCTACTGGGACATCTGTCTTTAATGGTTGTAAGAGTGTTTCAAAAGTTTTATAAGAAGGATGAAGTACTTTGATGGTTGTAAGAGTGCTTTAAAAGTTTTATAAAGAAGGATGAAGAACAATTGGTGCAGGCTTGAAGTTTTTTATGCCATATTTAAAGAGGGTTTGCAAGGCTGAGTTTGGCTTAAATATTGTGTTGTGAATTCTTTAGGTGGAGTCATATCTACAAATTCTCGGGGAGCCCAAGCTGCCATCCATTCTACTGCAGGTAACTACTGAACCGCACTTCTATTACTTTTGTTTATTTTATTTGTAGATTTGCTAAGGTCGTACGGATAGCACAGCTTGCGACAATGGATGTTTGCATGTGTGTTTTTGTTGCAACTTTAATATGTGTTACATATGTACAGGTAATTTGCTGGGTTTTGGGCGAGTATGGAACTGCAGATAGAACTCATTCAGCTGTTTATATCATCGGGAAGCTTTGTGATGTGGCAGAAGCGCATCCAGGAGACGATTTCGTAAAGGTATATGCATTTGAAGTTCTTTCAGCTCAGCCAGTTCTTGCA
This sequence comes from Adiantum capillus-veneris, assembly GCF_014529385.1. Classification (NCBI taxonomy): domain Eukaryota; kingdom Viridiplantae; phylum Streptophyta; class Polypodiopsida; order Polypodiales; family Pteridaceae; genus Adiantum; species Adiantum capillus-veneris. Next base: position 3,120,292 of record NC_140937.1, read on the forward strand.
ATAGCAAAGTTTGATGTTTTCAATGTATTTCACAGGGTTATGCAATCTCTGCTATCACAAAGATCTGCTCTTTTGAGATAACTGCTGGCAGAAAGGTGCACCTTATACCAGAGGTAAATTGAAACTCTTGGAAGTTTGAAAAGTCTGGTTATTTGCTTAATTTATGCTTGTGAAGCAGCTCTATTCCTACTCCTGTTAGAATATGCACTTGGATTATGATGCTTTGAAGCCCGAAGTGTCTGGAACATGGTGGAGTTATAGCACGTTTCATTAGCAAGAAGTTGAGGATGAACAAATCTTGGAATTTTAAGCCAAGTGGTGCTAAGAAGCTGGGTGTGTAAGAGAGCTAGCCTTTCTGCTTGGCCCAGGTGTCGCTTGCCTCCCGCTGACCCAACTGCCATTGCTTGTTTCTTGTTCGTTCCTTACTACCTAGTGCTTTTAGGATTCACCCATTTCAGTGCACATTGACAACCCAACTTATGCAAACCTTTGGTGACTACTGAGAGCAAGCAATTCGAAGAGCAAGTGATTTGCTTCTGCTCTGCTTAAGGTGATCAGTCTTCTTTCGCATAGGAGGGATTTGGTCGGCTGGTAACTTGCCAATTTCTGTGACGTGACCTTACTGGCCGTAAGTTATCATAGCTTTTGATGGTTCTGGCATCAGTGTTAAATTCTTCAGGAGATGCTCTTTGTACCATTCACAAGTCAGTGATCAATTTGGAAGCTCGCTTTTCATGTGCAAGCTTATTGTTTATAGGTTCTTTGATAGAGCAATGAACGGCAATATATGGCGTCGAGTTTATTTCAAGGATTGCGATTCTCCTCTTTGGGAAAACGTTGTCTCACGTCTAGGTTTGAAACATTGGACTATCCTTGCATGGAGCCATTGGATTGGCGCAATGGAACGGGATGACACCACGTGCCAACGGAAAAGAACAGACGGAACAAACTTTTAAATACTTAAATAACAACTGAGCTGAAAGAGATGCACGACACATGAGATGTGGAGTGGTGGAGTTCCACCCCAAGAGAGCACTGGTTCCCAATCCCGTTCACCCCTTTTGGTATTTCTCCATATTACTTCAACACTTTAGAAGGTCGGTGGCACATCTCTACTTCCTCCTGCGAGAATGCCAACAAGAGAGAGCCCACTCTTTGTATTTGAAGGCCCTAGGCCCATCCAAAAGCGGTACATGAAAAGCATACTAGTCAAAAGCATCCGAGTTCCCAAAAGCTAGCGCAAAAGGATGTCCGTACAAGTTGCCATGTCTGGACCAATGGGAGATAGAGCTCCCAATGAGACTGTTGATCATGCACATATGACTTCAAAACATCAAAAGCCAACTGATTGTAAATTTCTGTTTGACCATCTGACTGTGGATGAAAAGCGGATGAAAAATTTAACTGTGCCAAAATTTTCAAAGAGAGTTTGCCAAAAATTTGACGTGAACTTTAACACCCTATCTGAAACGATTGACTTTGGAAAACCACAGAGGGGGTACCAATGCTTAATGAACAACCGTGCTACATCTTGTGCAATGAGTGTGGCCTAACAAGGAATCAACATGCAAAATTTGCTGAAACGGTCAATAATTAAGGCTTCCTTTTCTGTTTCTTTGCCTGCGCTCCAGAAGTGCCCGGGTGAATCCTTATCCTTGTTGACCTTTTTAGACCCCTGTGACGCTTCAAGAGCCGTTTTCAGAAAGGGCTTCTTAGCTGAATTTTTCTTTTGTTGCCCTCCTTTTTCGTTGCTCGGAAACCCACTGTCCTCTCCTTTCAACAAGGCAAGACCAGTGTTAGCAACTTCCATGAGCTTGGTGAGGGTAGCCACTGCTCTTGGTACAATGGTTTTGCAAAGTGTCCATATGCGTCGGGAAAGTCATCTATTGCGTGGGGATACTGTCTATGAAGCGTCCTAGTACAATTATGCTACCGAAATAGGGCCAGAACAAGTCATTTTCAGCCCGGATTATGCGGAACAGTTTGTAGGAAATCACAGGTTTTATTCCCTCTTTGAATACAATAAAGAAATACGGAAAGGGGCGCCAGTCTTTGGGGCCAACAGGTGTCGGCGTTTGGTTGGTAGCACTCTAGCTTCCAAGCCGTGTGTGTTTGAAGTATCAATTCCCGTTACAGGTTCTTTTTGCAAAGTTTCTTTGTGTCCTAAAGTCTAAATTAAAGTTTCGGGTGAAAGCCTACGTTCTACCGCCTTATAGGCCGGTTTCATGGTTCCGTCGCCGGGATATAAATCACTTTTTCCTCAAGAAGTGAGCCTCGGTTGTTTTGGATAAAGACACAGAGTACAGGAATGCGGGATTACACTATGGCCGACAAAGTGAAGGGCATTATGGAAGAGGGTTCCTTTGTGAAGGACAGATAGGAAATTCCTATGGTGTTCGAGATTGGCGAGAGTTCACGGCCACGATTGTCTGTACCTCCTGTTGATGTGAATGTTCCTCCAGTACAGGTCTTTATGACTGGGCAACTTGAGGTGATGCATTCAGATTTCAGTTAGTTGTTGGCTATGGTTGTGTGAATTGTGTGATTCTCTTCATGTCTATCCAAGTTATATATGCTTAATTGATGTCGGCTTGAGGCTCTCTTTCATCGGAGGGTAGGTCCAAGAAGCTCTCGACCATGAAACTCTGGGTTGTTTTTGGCAGATGCAAATTGAGGGTCTCTCTCCATATGCAATCATTTACACTTGCATCTGGAGGGCATGTGGCACTACAAAAGGTTTTCATAGCAAATGCCCCCTTTGTATGCCAAATGTCATGCATGTCATTCAATGCCTTTATAAGTGCCTTGAGGGAGGGTATCTAGCAAGTCATTGCATGGTTGCAGATACACTCTCCAGTAGTTGCACTTTGTGATATCAATAAAGAAAGAAAGGGGCGCAAACTCTAGGGCCAGTGCATTTGGAAGCGGAACTCCCCCCCTTTGTGCCGACTCTACTCTACTCAATCTGGCGAATCTTTGGTCCAAACTGCAGAAGATTGCAGATTTCAACCATTAGAGTTTCTAGATTTCAGCCCGTCTCGTCGTCGTCCTCATCGTGGTCGACATCGTTAGCAAGTCAAAGCGTTGTAGAGATTTGTGCAATCATAAGTAGACCGCTCTCTCCATAGAGAGTGGGGCCTTTGGAGGAGGGTTTTACGACGTCTCTGGTGTCGTATTTCTCTTCTCTCTCTCTATCTCTCAGTCTCATACACTTGCACGCACAGTGTCCATTCACTTTGTTTGTGATCATAGAACTTTCTCATTAAGAACGAAAGGCTCTACCTTCCATAAGAACGAAAAGGAACCTTGAGCACAGTTCGGAGCACTCATTTTGAGCAAAGCGCAAACATTCATTCCGCTGCACCTAACATTGGTGTCAGAGCTTTGGAAGTGTTCTAGGAAAGACCCACATAAATTTTTTTGCTTGTTGAGGTCGCACGAACCCAAGTTCGCTTGGGCGTGTTGATTCCTAATCGTGTTTTTGAAGAGTGACAGGAATCCCAGGAAAGAAGGGCTTGTCTAGCCTCCCCTTGTGCCTCTTTTCACTCATTGAGAGCGGACCGTGCACTTAGCGGCCGGCCAATCGACGTGAGGTGGGAAAAAGTAACCTTAGTGTGAGCGCAAGGCCGCGAAGGGGTGCGCCTGCGGAAAAGAGCAGAACTCTGGTGAAGAGAAGATCCTTCTCTTAACACAGATTGCAAGCGAAAGAAAACCTCAAGAACCTCAAGACCCGCAAGAACCTCAAGAACTCAAGAACCCCAAGAACCCAAGTTCCTCGTGAACTTAAGAACCCAAGACCACAAGAACCCACAAGAACCCAAGACTTCAGTGGATGGTCATCACTCGAAGTCGAATGGATACTTCGCTTGGAGGTGATGAGCATGAGCGAGGCGAAGAAGAATTTTCCCCACTAGGAGGTTTTTCCGACCCTCTATAACCGGCCTGTACAACGTAGAGGGCGGTACTATTTCAATTACCTGTTAACTTTACACAGAGCACTGAGAAGGGAAGAGAACACAGTTGCGTCCAACGACTAGAATGTCACTGCGCACACGAGATTGACACCCTATAGGCCCCAAAGATTGGCGCCCCTTTCGGTATTTCTTTATTTAAATTAAGGTAGACGATCCGACCACTTAGCACAAGCTTTCACAAAGCTGTCCAAACCTGGCGAGGGCTGAAAACGCAGGTTTTCGACCTGATTTTGGCTGCATAACGGCGCAAAAACTCCTGTAGGTCAAAAGCACCTGCCTAGGACTGATTCCCTCGCTATCTGGAAGCTTTCTGGTGAGCTGTCATAGAAATTCAGCGGGCTGTAATAACCTGTTTTCAATTGCCGGGTGCCCAAAAGCCCGTACACGCATCCCAAGGCTCTCACGAGGCTCCCCCGGGGTTCCCTTGCAGTTTAGGTGCGAAACCCTAAACCTGCAGTAATTCGCTGTTTCGGATCGTTTTTAGCGGAGCGAACACGCCTACGCGTGTCCCAAGGGCTCCTGCACGCAATGGGACAGTTCCCCTGTGAATTGGATGAGTTTTCACGCGAGAAAACTCTCTGAACTCGCAATCTTTCGCGATGGAACTGTGCGTACCTGTGGGGGATTAGCAATTAGGTAATCCGGTTCCTGTTGAGAAGGCTCTTGCCTTGGCAGACGCGCAAGAACTGTACATGTTCATCTGAGAAGCCCAACTAGTGGGGCATTACCATATGTGCCAAAGGTGGGAGAGAGACGCACGAGAGCAAATCATCGCGCTACATGAGACAGAGGAGAAGGCAAGCTTTCCATTAAAGCTGTAGACCTGCACCCACTACTCACACACTGTAGCTCACTTATGAGTCAAATCAGCCTCCTCTCTCAAATTGGGCGCCCCCTCTTGCTGATGGAAGTGGCAAAATTGCCTGGAGCCGCCATGTGTCGAGTTTGCCCCTTTTGAGTTAATTCTCTAGTTCCCATTGACTTATAAAGTTATAAATGACTTTCCGAGTGGCCCAGACTTCATTTGGCGCACACAGGCTTCCATACTCATCAGAATTCAGTGCTAACTGACCCGACCAGTCCCAGATTGACCGACCCAGACCCCCGCTGTGAGAAACCTATTCGGTCGCAGCCATTTCACACTGGCCATGCAATGTCCACTTGCACCTTTTCAAGGGTTCCGTGGAAAACAAGTGAAAATAAAAATAAATAAAAATATATAGTACTTATTTACGGAAGGCAACAGGAAAAATACACCTCTTGGTGACACACCCCACCCTTGAAATACTGCAAGCAACCTCGCTTGCATGCCAATAATACATGTGGTATCTCCTGATATCACATATATTCTATGATGGGAATCCAAGATATACATGCTTTCGGAAATGTAGCGTTGGACGATTAAACAATCCCACCAACTTGGCTACGACACATATATCAAGCATAGAAGTCTTTTAGTGTACTCTCAAGCACAAACTTCTCTAGCTAAATTCTGTATGGAAAGAGTAGATACAATTGCTTAACTACTCTATTGAGCATCATGAACCATGCTCTTGCCTTGCTCCAGAAAAGGCTACATCAAGTCACTGTGGGTTCCATCTGAAAGGCTTCAAGATACAATTGCAATAGTTGAGGTGAATCAACCAATTCAGACTCTTCCATCCATTTGGCATCCAACGATGGATAGTTCTTGAACTTCACCAAATAGCGTCTTGCAACCTTTCCTCTAACCTTTCTTTATGTGCCAATATCTGTTCAGGAACAAGGATTTCACCCAATTCTTCCACTTCGGGTTGTTCCTCATCAAGCATATTCTCTAGCACATTACCAACAAAGGGTCTTAGAAGGCTGATATGAAAAGCATTATGTATTTTCGAGGCTTCTGGTAGCTTTAACCTGTAAGCTACATCGCTGATCTTTTTTGAAATCTGAAAGGGACTATAATATCGCATACTGAGCTTAGGAAACAAGCGTTCCTTGCCTTTCCTTTTCCTTAACCTGGCCTTTTCAAAGGGCAAAAGCACCCAATCACCAAGTGAAAATACAAGTTCACGACTGTGACGATCAGCAGCTTTCTTTTGCTTAGTCCGAGTCTTCTCAAGAGCAATCTTTATCTTTGTGTATGTTTCATCCATATCTTGCATATACTTGTCTGCCTCAAAAATCTTGTCCTTAGTCTGTAAAATGGGCGGGACTTTCTTCCCTCCTTCCACTATCTCAAATGGTGCCTTACCTGTTGATGTATGCACAGTGTTATTGTAGCATATTCAACCAATGGAAGATGGTGTTCCCAAGTTGCCTTGTGCTCTGACACATAACATTTGAGCATGTCCAGAACAGTAGAATTTGCTTCTTCTGACTGTCCATCAGTTTGGGGATGAATTGAAGAAGAGAACTTTAGCGTAGTGCCCATGTTCTCAAACAATGCCTTCCAGAAAAGACTCGTCATACGTGGATCCCTGTCATTGACAATTGACTGAGGCATCCCGTGATATTTAAAGATATTGCTCATGAATATCTTGACCATGTGTTCTGGGTTTATCTTCTTCCTCACGGGAATGAAATGGGCCTGCTTACTGAATCTACAAATGATAGTCCAAATCCCATCATTGCCTGTTTGCGTCCGTGGAAGATCAAAGATAAAGTCCATTGCTATGCTTTCCCATGGCCTATTTGGGATCGGCAATGGCTGCAACAATCCCGGTTGCTTTTGTCTGTCAAATTTGACTTTTTGGCATACTAAGCATGATCTTACAAATGTGTCAACATCTTGACGCAAAGCTGGCCAATAGAAGAATGCCTCAACCCCTTTCACTGTTGCATCAATTCCACGATGCCCAGCATAAGGTGGAGAATGACTTTCCATCAAAATCTTTGGCCGTAACTGTTTAGTAACGCATAACTTTCCATGCATCATGAGAAAGTCATTCTTAAGCATATAGTGCTCATGATGTTGCCCATCAACAAGCTGGTCATAGATCCTTGCAAAATCTGAATCTTCAGCATAGTGTCTTCATGTCGTCTAGTTCACAATGGTACGGAATTGACATTGCTGAAACATGGGGCTTTCGTGACAACGCATCAGCCACCACGTTCTTTTTCCCTTGCACATGCACAATCTGAAAATGGAACATTGACAAGATGTTTGCCCATCGCATGTGCTTCTCAGACAACTTCGTCTGTGTGAGAAAATATCGCAAGGTTTGATGATCCGTTTGGACAACAAAATCAGCCCCTAGCAGATAGTGTTTCCAACTAGTGAGAGCATGAATTACTGCCAGCAATTCTTTCTCATAGACTTGCAAGTTCCTTTCAGTCTTCAAAAGAATTCCGCTCTCATATGCGACTACTCGGCCATTCTGCATTAGAACTGCACCAAGACTATGGCCACACGCATCACACTGAACCACAAAAGTTTTCGAAAGATCTGGCAAAATGATTACCGGATCTGAAGTCAGCTTCTCTTTCAAGTTTTTGAACGCTAAAATTTCCTTGGCTGTCCACTTGAAAGTAACTCCTTTTCCTTGTAGTGCATGGAGTGGAGAAGCAATCTCAGCAAAATTTCGGATGAACCTCCTGTAGTAGGAACATAAGGCTAGAAAGCTTCGAATGTCATGTACGGACTTCAAGTCTGGCCATGACCTAATTGCTTCCACTTTAGCGGGATCCATGCGTACCCCATCCTTTGAAACAATGTGCCCAAGGAAGTGAATCTCTTGCAAAAAGAATTCACTCTTCTTCGCATTAATGAGTAGCGTGTTCGTACGTAACTCATTGAAAACTGTAGTCAAGTGATCCCTATGCTCCTCTTCAGACTTCGAATAGACAATCATGTCATCAAAGAAGGTACCCACGAAGTTTCTATGTGTTCTAAAAATTCTGTCCATCATTCTATTAAACGTGGCAGGAGCATTTGTGAGACCAAATGGCATAACAAGAAACTCATAGAGACCAAATGTTGTCTTGAACGCAGTCTTATGTACATCTTATGGCCTAATGCGTATCTGATGATACCCACTCTTTAGGTCTATTCTTGTAAACAATGACGCTCCCTCAAGCCGATCAAGAATGTCATCTATCCTCGGTATGGGGAACCTGTTCTTGATGGTATTCTTATTCAAGGCGCGATAGTCAATGCACATGCGCCATGAACCATCCTTCTTCTGCACTAAGAGTACAGGCGAACAAAAAGGGGATGAACTGGGCTGAATCAGCCCCTTCTCTAAAAGCTCGTTGACCTGACTCATAATCTCTTTCTGCTGGGCTGCACTAACCCTGTATGGTGGTCTATTCGGTGGACTAGAACCTGGCACAAGATCCATGGTATGATCCTCAGGTCTCTCAGGAGGTAACTCTCCTGGCAAAGAGTCCGCAAAACAATCACTGAAACCACTCAAAAAAGTTGACCTGTCTTTATCTAAGGTAGACAAATTAGGTACAACTTGAGGTACTTCTTTTGCAAAGATCAAGTACGTAGAAAGATGATTCTTTATTACAGATGAAATAGCAGAAGCAGAAACAACTGGAACAGACTCGCCTTTAAGCTTTACATCAAGGACATGAGTCTTTCCTCTATGTACAAGGGTAATCTTTTTGTTGTAAGTATCCACCATAGCTTCCGCATCCACATAGCTCTGAATGTGCAGACGAAGTTTCCCCAAAATGGGAGTAACAGGCTTTGAATGACCTGGGCATGCCAAACCTGCTTCCCCTGTCATACCCATCTCCTCTGCACGAATGCCCAACTTTGATGCCAATTCTGGTGATATGAAATTTGCACGGGCTCCTGGATCAAAGAAAACCAGCACTGTCTGGTCTCTAACTTTGCCCCAAGCTCTGCACAGCTCAGTGGCATCTGTGTTTGGCTGGTCTCCAACCAAATCTGGAACAAGTCCTGCACTTGGCTTTGGCTTCTTCCCTTTATGGTCTGACTTGTCATCCTTATCTTGTGACTTCTTCTGTGGGCATTCATTTGCAAAATGTCCTTCTTGTTCACAAATATAGCATTTCTTGGCCTCCCTAAGAGCTTTCCGTTCTTCAAAAGTTTTGCCAGAAAAATGCCTCTTTTGTCCTTGTCCTCGTCCCGAAGAAGACTTAGACTGCTTCTTGGACGTATCACCTTCTTCAGTGGAGGCCTTCTTTGTGGGAGGCTCAGAAGGCTTTGCTGCAACATTGTCCTTGGTTGAAAACTGTTTGCCCTGAGACCCTTTCTTGTGGCTATTAAATCCATCGGAATCTCCCTTCGACAGATTGCTGACCACTCTTGCATTCTCTATCAACTGAAACATATTCATGACAGTAGTCTTTGTGCAGTAGTCCCTGATTTTCTTGGGCAATCCGCAACAGTACTTCTCAATTTGTTCTGACAATGGCACAAACCTGTAAGAGGTGACTGGCAATAGTGCGGCCCAAAACTGTTTATTGTACTCTTCCAAATTCGCACACTGTTTAGCATTCAACTCGTGCCATTCTGTCATCACATCCACTTCAAAAGTGTTTGTCGACCATGCAGGCGCAAAAAGCTGTTTGAATTGGACCCACGTTGTTGGGGCTTGACCCTAGTTCAACAATGCGGTCCACCATTGAAGTTTCTAAAGGTTCTTCTTCAGATCCGCCTTCTATCCCTGTAATCAATCCAGTTGTCTTGCACAACACTATTTCTAGTAGAGTACAAGGTCTCCCTAGGGCTTCAATCTCTAGAATTGAGAGTGATGACCCTTCAAACCATAGAATTTTTGCCTATAGAGATTTCAAACGGAGATTGATTTACCTATCTAGAGCCATGGAATTGGGTTCTTTTTCTTATAAATTATTTGAAAGGTATAATATAAGGATCCTATTTAAGCTCTTGTATACCCTTGAGAACTACTCTTATGAAGATTTGGAGTTAAGAGAGTCTCATAGTACTCAACTTCGAGTACTGTTAGGCAAATTTCTGAAGTCCAAATGTCCTAGTATGAAAAATCCCTTGGTTGGAAAGAAAGATTTGTTGATAACTATCTTTACCTCCCCTGACTTAAACAAGATTGGATTAAACTCTATTTTGAGATCTCAAGAAGCTTTGGATGCTCTCCCTCCTTGTGTGAGAAAGGTATGGAACCATCCTGTCGTAGCTTTCAAATATGTGAAAACTTTAGGACAAAAAGCTTTCAACTATAGTGACATAGGACGTAATCTTAAAAAGCAAGAAAGGCTAGCAATCTCAAGTATTGATTGCCCTTGTAGTAAAACTGCCTTTTCTTCTTACGTAAATGGAGCTTTGGGTCATGTAGTTACTGCCGATTGTTCTATCCTTCCTTCGGATTCCTTGAAAGAACTTTTCTCAAGAGGTACTAAATATAGGCTCCCTTCCTCAAACGACTCTTGCTTTCTCAAAGCCATAGAAAAAGGAATTTCTAGTTTCGTAGTAAATTTTGAGGAGTCTTTAGGAGTTCAAGGTATTTTTACCCATTGGAAGTCTGTAGTCCTCAAGAAAGCTTCTTTGAAATTAGCATCTTGCTCTCGGAACGTTTCTTTAGGAAGGAATAGCTTATCTTCTTCTGATCGTGATGCTCTTAGGAAATTTCATCGTGATTTTGTAATCTCTTATGTAGATAAGTGCCCTAATAACTTCGTTGTTACGTGCAAAAAGTTCTATTTAGAATGCTTGTTAGGTGAAGTAAACTCTCAGACCTACATTGATTGTGATCTTTCAATGCAAGAGATTATCTTGAAACATCAAGATTTTTGTAAGTCTTTTGGTTTCAAGTGTCAGCCTAAATTACCTTTTTTATATACCGTTTGGAAGTTCCACAAGAACCCTATAAAGCCTAGATTTATAGCTGCTTCTTGTAACACCTCTTTGACCGAGGTTTCCAAATGGCTTAGTTATTGTTTCAAAGCCATTTTACTTAGCGTAAATGAATTGTGGAAAAATATGCTAAAGGAAGCAGACGTACCTACCGATTCAAATTGGCTTTTAAATGATTCAGTATGTGTGATTCCTGTTTTAAAGTTTTTGAACTCTTCAAGAAGCCTTAAGGAGAAATCTTCTCCTTTATGTCTCCAAACTTTTGACTTTACAACGCTATACACGAAGCTAAATTTGGAGGACCTTAAATTTAGAGTCAAGTCTCTTATTTCAAAAGTTTTTGCGTACAAGCTTGAGAAGGATAGGTACAAGGCATTGCTAGTAGAAAAGTTAGCCTTGAACTTTGACTTCTTATGGCTGAAAAGTAAGAATGTAGATGTAGACAAAGCAAGAAAGAGATTTACCAGGATTGTAGATGACATTGACATCATATCTTGGTTAGATTTTCTTTTGGACAATTTATATATAACCATCGGCAACTCTCTTTTCAAGCAAACAATTGGTATCCCTATGGGCACCAATTGTGCTGTTTTTCTTGCTAATTTCTATCTTTTTACTTATGAGGATGATTTTATGGAGCGTCTTGTCCTCGCTAACACTTGCCCAATATTTTTGCACAAGTTATGCAATGTAAGACGCTTTGTAGATGATCTTTTTGTCCCCGACGTTCCTTCTTTTCAAGATTTTATGTACTTGAATTCGAGTTCTGAAGGCGGAGGAATTTATCCCAAGGAGTTTTGTGAACTTAATTGTACCACAAATAGTGATTGTTGTGCCTTTTTAGACCTTAAGATTTTTCAGACTCCCTTGGGATTAGAAGTAGATATCTATGATAAGCGCCTTGAACCAAAATATGCCAACCTAAAAATCATCCGTATGCCTCACATTTCTTCGAACATTTCTCTTTTAGCTAAGTACGGTGTCATTTGCTCTCAACTATTTAGATTTTCTCGTCTTTGTTCTAGTAAATCTGCTTTTGTTGTTCAATCTTGCCATCTTATTTCTTTACTAGTTGAAAAAGGATACTCATTCAAAAGAATCATGAAAAACGTTCGTTCATTTTTGCATCGTAGTAAGTTTATTTTTAATGTTTCTTCCTTTGGAATGTTCAAGATAATTAGTAGTAAATTCAATAGAAGTGGGGAGCTAAAAAGCCCACTTATTGTTTGACTTAATAACACCTTATGTTGTTGTATTGATCTTTAGCGCTTCTAGTATTTTTACTATAGCTTAACAAATTGCTATCCTTTATCATGGTTGAGTATGCCCATCACCTCCGGAGGGTGATAGAAACTCAGCTTGTTGGTTTTGTAGAGTACGTTCAAAGCATGAATGACCTCTATATAAACCTGCACCTACTCTTGGGCACTGACGACGTGAGTAGGGATGTCATAGCTATTGTCCAAGCTATGCATGATAAAGGTGATAATCTTATTCTTCCTATTTGGACAAGCAGCGAAGTTGAGATCACATATTGTCAAGTTTGGTTCTTTGCTCTTCGTAGGTTTGTAGTAGTATTCATTTTTCGATTTTGTATTTAGCTTACCTGAGGACTTAAGAATGTGTTCCGTTAGAAGTTGTTGTGTGAAGTTTGATTTTTAGGATTAAGTTTTTAAGATGTCTCATCCTTTTTTGCTTAAAGTTGAGTACCTGTTTTAAGCCAAGTAAGTTGCGTCAACTTATTTTACACATACCTTTTCTAAAAACATTTTTAAGTTAATAATGTTTTGTTTTATCTAGTTTTGCTTCGTAGCAAACAAAGTGATTTAGTTTGTTCTGTTTGTTTGTTTTTGTTTTTCTTTTCTTTTCTTGGTTCCTTGCTTTTATAGTTTTATGAGTGCTTTATTCTCTCTTATAATTCGTGAGTTCAGACTATTCTGAACTTATGAAGGCATATATATATTGAAGTGCATTCCCTTTCAAGAAAGTGGCAACCTTGTGTATCTTTGAAGATTCCGTGAAGTTTCCTCCAGCATAAGCTGCATCGAACTGCTGTATGAAGGTCAAAGCCTTCAATTGATCCTCAGTTCCTCAGAAAGTTTCAAACTTTACTCCCTGCCCACCTTCCTTGTAATCCTTCAGCTGACTCAAAGGAGCCACATTATCATAAACAGGTGCCTGTAATAGTGGTGCTCCATGATTGTTCATTCCAGCACTTGCATCAACTGTTTTACCTGTAATATCTGCATTTTGTACGTATGGCTGCGAAAAACCAGCCATACCAAATTGTGTTCCAGGCACTCGAAACTGGCCGTAGGCACCCTGAAAACCTGGTTGGACACCCATGTTCGCGTACATAGGGTTACCTATGCCTGTTTGCATTGTCCCGAACACATTCCCTGGCATATAACCTGTGGAAGGTCCAGCCATAGCTTGAAACACCAAACCACCTCCAAAATAACCAGGATAAGTATTAGGTAATGGAAGGGTCTGACGCATAGCGTGTTCATTACTCCCTTGACCATTCACAAACGGTTCCTGTCCAGCTAAAGCAAGTTGCTTTGGATCACTGGACACCGCTAGTTGCTCAACCACATGGGCTTTCCCTCGAGCATCATGAGTCCTCTGCGCATTGGAAATCTCCTTTTCCTGCAACGGCTCAGTCATGCCGTGTGTAGGAGGCTGAAAACCATGTGTCGGAGCCTGTAAGAACTCCTGCATCCTTGGGTTGTTAGCCAACTGCTGAAACATGTCCATGCAGCAACGCAATTGAGTTCTAAACAACCTGTCCTCTTCTTGAAGAGTTGAAGGAACTTTCTCCGTGCCATGCGAGGAAGATTCCTCTTCAGGTACTTGGTCTCTCTTCTTTGCCATAACGACAAGCTCTGTGTTGCTTTCACCCACAACAATCCACGCTGCACTTTTTGAAGAAAAAGTGACTATCCCGTCGATGGAACCATATAACCGGCCTGTACAATGTAGAGGGCGGTACTATTTCAATTACCTGTTAACTTTACACAGAGCACTGAGAAGGGAAGAGAACACAGTTGTGTCCAGCGACTAGAATGTCACTGCGCACACGAGACCGACACCCTGTAGGCCCCAAAGATTGGCGCCCCTTTCGGTATTTCTTTATTCAAATTAAGGTAGACGATCCGACCACTTAGCACAAGCTTTCACAAAGCTGTCCAAACCTGGCGAGGGCTGAAAACGCAGGTTTCGACCTGATTTTGGCAGCATAACGGCGCAAAAACCCCTGTAGGTCAAAAGCACTTGTCTAGGACGGATTCCCTCGCTATCTAGAAGCTTTCTGGTGAGCTGTCACAAAAATTCAGCGGGCTGTAATTCCCTGTTTTTCACTGCCGGGTGCCCCAAAAGCCTGTACACGCATCCCAAGGCTCTCACGAGGCTCCCCCGGGGTTCCCTTGCAGTTTAGGTGCGAAACCCTACACTTGCAGTAATTCGCTGTTTCAGATCGTTTTTAGCGGAGCGAACACGCCTACGCGTGTCCCAAAGGCTCCCGCACGCAATGGGACAGTTCCCGTGTGAATTGGACGAGTTTTCACGCGAGAGAACTCTCCGAACTCGCAATCTTTCGCGATGGAATTGTGCGTACCTGTGGGGGATTAACAATTAGCTAATCCGGTTCCTGTTCAGAAGGCTCTTGCCTTGGCAAACGCGCAAGAACTGTACATGTGCATCTGAGAAGCCCAACTAGTGGGGCATTACCATTTGTGCCAAAGGGGAGAGAGAGACGCACGAGAGCAAATCATCGCGCTACATGAGACAGAGGAGAAGGCAAGCTTTCCATTAAAGCTGTAGACCTGCACCCACTACTCACACACACTGTAGCTCACTTATGAGTCAAATCAGCCTCCTCTCTCAAATTGGGCGCCCCCTCTTGCCGATGGAAGTGGCAAAACTGCTTGGAGTTGCCATGTGTCGAGTTTGCCCCTTTTGAGTTAATTCTCTAGTTCCCACTGACTTATAGAGTTAAAAATGACTTTCCGAGTGGCCCAGACTTCATTTGGCGCACATAGGCTTCCATACTCATCAGAATTCAGTGCTAACTGGCCCGACCAGTCCCAGACTGACCGACCCAGACTCACGCTGTGAGAAACCTATTCTGTCGCAGCCATTTCACACTGGCCATGCAATGTCCACTTGCACCTTTTCAAGGGTTCCGGGGAAAACAAGTGAAAATAAAAATAAATAAAAATATCTAGTACTTATTTACGGAAGGCAACATGAAAAATACACCTCCTGGTGACACCCTCCCCCTTCCCCATCTACATCAAGGATTGCACTAATTCCTGTGGAGGCTTTGGACAAGATGTTTATGGAAAGGAAGTTAGAACGCGAAGCAAGAAGAGCAGAAAGAAAAGCAGAAATGGAGCGCAAACACCAAGAAAGAATGGCAGCCGCAGCGTGTGAGCGAGAGCAAGCACGCTTGGAATCCAAAGAACGACAAGCCAAATTGGATCGTGAGCGCGCAGAAAGACAAGTAGAGAACAAAGAAAGAGAAGTAGAATTTGATCGCGAGAAGAAAGCAAGAAAGGCAATGAACGACCGACACATGGAAGAGATGTTGCGACTTTTTTCTCAAGTGCAGGCCTACTTTGCACAGAATCAGGAAAAGGAGACTCTCAGTCTCTTCTTCTCCCAAGCATGATACACAGGATTTGCATGATTATGAGAAGCATGATGAATTGAATGATAATGATGAGCATGATGATTTGAATGCCAATGATTTGCATGATGATTTGGTTGACAATGACAAGCATGATGATTTCGATGATGATCAAGATGTGATTTCTCACAAGCATGAGGATTTTCATGAAGATGATGTGATTGTTCACAAGGATGATGTGTTAGTGGATGCTTTTTCTAGCGAAGCTAACCTCGTTGCAGATTCGATCAATCACGAAGGATCGATCTTGGCTCTCGAGTCGAGGTCCAAAGAACCCCCTCACGAAGAACCGATCTTGGCTCTCGAGCGAGCCTTGGTCCAAGAACCCTCACAGGAAGTATTATGTGTTCGCATGATTGATACGCACACATTGTACGAGTGTTTCATGGTGATCGTTTCCTGTATTTTAGTCAACGTCTTTATGTGATCCCTTTTCCTAAGCATGACATATTTTATGTTGAGCACGTTTCGCTCATGAATGAGCACGGATGTATGCGGATGTTTTATGAAAAGCTGAAAAGTATGCATTTAAGGAAGTCACATTCCATGTCTCTTCCTTGGCACGACACAGTCGTAGAAAGAGCACATGAAAGTATGAGCTCCAAGCATGGGCATTTCCGTTGTGAATTGCCACAGTTGATTGCTTTGGATCAAAAGAAAAAGATTCGATCTCATTGTTTGCATACGTTTGGTGAACGGTTTGTCACTCCGTCTCTATGTTCATCTACATTGCATACACAGTCTTTAGAGAAGACAAGATTTTTTCTAGTCACTTTACATAGAATAGGTATGTTCATGGTTTTGTGTTGGAAATGGTTTCAGGAATTTCCAGCTGTCACATGACACATCCCAACCCTATGTGTCCGTGGACAAGCTACACCATAGCAGGGTTCCCGTCAGTCAAGTCAAGTTTAGATTAGCAGTGATCTGGCACTTTTGTGAGTCTATTCGTAGACCGTGCATGCCCAATCACTTAGCATAGATGCATATCCTCCGGTTGCACACAGCATGATCATCGGAATTCCCATCAGAATCCATTAGCATCAGTTAGGGGAATTTTTCATTGCATTTAGCCTATTTTCCTATTTATTGGTTATTTTTACTTATTATTTTTAAGTGACTTTCCAACAAAAGTAGGTAGGGCAATTTTGCTAAGTTAATATATAAGCAAACCCAAGTTAGCACTTTCTAGCAAAAGAGGCAGCATGAGCTTCCCGCTCAACATGCAACTTCTCAGCAGTACCCCCTCAGACCATCCCTGGCGTTTTTGCATCTTCTCCCCTTGGCGTTTTTGCATCAACTCAGCAGCCCTGGCGTTTTCCTCTCTTGCAGTCATCGCCATCAACCACAGTGTCCTAGCGTTAGCAGATGCTTGCAGATCAGCCCCATCCTTTGTGTTTCCCGCGACAGAATCACTTCAGCCCTTAGCGTTTTTGCAGCCAATTACTAACGCCAGGATCTCAGCCACAAAGCCCAGCGTTTTTGGTTTTCTGACCCCAAACTGCCTGGCGTTTTTGGCAAGAACAGGACAGCATCAGCGTTTTTAATTCTCAGCCCAAAACAGCAGCAGATCCTCGCAGTTTTCAGCCTATGATTAGTAGCAGAACCATCCCTAGACGGTTGCAGATGTTCCCCCATTTTCAGCCATAAAAACGCAGCCAAAACAGTCATTTTCAGCCACCGAAACAGTCCCGAAATTCATCGATTAGAAGATCCCAGATTTCAGCCATCAAGTCGTCGTCGTCATCACCGTCGTCGTCATTGGCATAGTCCCGTTGCATCAGTCCATTGCATACGCATTGTACACCTTTGTGCAATCAACGTAGACCACTCTCGCCAACGAGAGTGGGGCCTTAGGAGGAGGGTTTTACAACTCTCGGTGTCGTATCTCTTCTCTCTCCTTCTCTTAGTCTCATTCACTGGCGCGCACAATATCCACTCACTTTGTTCGTGACCACATCACTCTACAAGACGGAAAGCTCTCTCTTTCCCTAAGAACTAAAAGGAACCTTGAGCAATAAAGATCACTAATGATTAATCTTGAGAAAATACAACATTCATTCCGTTGCACCTTACATTGGTATCAGAGCTTTGGAAGTGTTCTGCATTACTCAAGGAAAGAACCACAAGAACCACAAGAATTTTTTTGCTTGTTGCAGTCGCACGAACCTAGGTTTACTTGGGCATGGCGATCCCTAATCGTGTTTTGTTGAAGAGTGATAGGAATCCCAAGAAAGAAGGGCTTGTCCAGCCTCCCTTTGTGTCTCTTTTCACTCATTGAGAGCGAACCGTGCACTTAGCGGCCGGCCAATCGACGTGAGGTGGGAAAAAGCACCCTTGGTGTGAGCGCAAGGCCTCCGAGGGGTGCGCCCACAGAAAAGGGTAGAACTTGGGTGAAGAGAAGATCCTTCTCAACGCGATTTGCAAGCGAAAGAAAACCTCAAGAACCCGAAGAACCAAAGACCCTCAAGACTCTAGAACCTCAAGCACCTCAAGAACCCAAGATTCTCACGAATCAAGGACCTCAAGAACCTCAAGAACCTCAAGAACCCAAGTTCCTCGCGAGCTTAAGACCCCAAGATCATAGTGCATGGTCGTCACTCGAAGCAGAATAGATACTTCGCATACAGGTGATGAGCATGAGAGAGGAGACGAAGATTCGTCCCCACCCGGAGATGATTTCTTCAACCCTCCCCTTTCGCAATCTACGCCACGAGTTGTCCTATGGAGATGATGGTCAAGTCGATGTTGAACATGATGGCACAACAACAAGAAACGAATCGAGTTGCATTGGCACAACTCGCAAGCAAAGCAGAAGAACAAGCAGCAAAGGACCGTGCACAAGAAGCCAAGGATCGCGAGTGCGACGAAAGAAACGCAAAATTGGCCGCACAACAAGAAGAAAATCGACTTGCTCAGGAACGTGAGCGCATTGCTCTTGCCGCAAAACAAGAAGAAAATCGACTTGCTCTCGAACGCGAGCGCGATGAACGAAATGCACGAAAAGCAGAAAAGGAGTAAGCTTAGGTTTAGCTTCGGAATCAAGAATTTATTGCCCAAATCCTAGCCTCGAAGACCGAACCACCCAAAGATCGTGGAAGTTCGTCAAGTGGCGCAAGCCACGACGCGGATTCCAACCATCCAGTTACAGAAAAGTTGACTTTCAGTAAGTATGACGGTAAGATGGATGCTACAGTCATTCATTCTTGGTTGCATCAATTTAATGCTTATTTTGCGACAACTAAGAAGACAGAAAATAGCAAAGTTCTGACGGCAGCTATGTACCTTGCCGGTGATGCCATCAATTGGTACCACGCATGGCAAGAGGCACAGCTAGCCGCGCACCTAGAGGCAGCCGACGATTTCACGCCCCTTTCCTTCGATTAGGCTGATTTCCAAGACAAGCTCAAGGCGCGGTTTATGCCACCTCAGTACCTTGCACGATTGAAGGACGATTAGCGTGCTCTCAAGCAAAATGGTATGCCGGTTATGTCTTTTTCTAATCGTGTTTTGCAGCTAGGTACCCAACTACGTATGTCGGATGAAGAGCGCAAAGAGGCTTTTCTCTTTGGATTGGACGAGTATATTAAGTACGATGTCGAGGTACTCGATCCAATCGATCTCAACAAGGCGGTAGCGATTGCTCTCGCACAGGAGATGAAGCACAACAAGGGAAAGCCTAAGGAGAACAAGACTTCCACAAGTACCTCGCAGACTCCTCAGAACGGTAAGAATGGTAAGAATGATAACTCTTCTAACCAATCTACCAACAGTATCTCATCAAAGAATTCTTCCAATGAATCTAAGGGTAAGGCTAACACAACTGCTAAACATAAGCTTACTCCAGATGAAAAGGTAGCACAAGGAATTGTAGGAGGATACATCACTTCGGAAGAACAAAGCACTTATTCTAAGGAAGGTCGTTGTTTTCATTGTCACATTAAGGGTCACATAAAAAGAACATGTCCTAAGCTTGAATCGAATGAATCTAAAGAACCCACAGTACCCACTACATCTGTCAATGCAATGAATGATAACACGATTGTGCCCAAAGTTTCTCAGGACCCTGCCATTGATGATTCTCTCATTAAATGTTATGGTCGTACGTCGGGGCACCGTTTTGTCATATTGTTTGACCCCAGGTAGTATGCATGATTTGATCAATCCCTCTCTTGGTGAGAGAGCCCGCCTCGAAGTTAGTCCGATATCTCCTATCGAGGTCTCTGGCTTTCGTCTTGGTATGGACGCTCTCATTACGAAGGAGTGCCTTGATGTGTTGTTTGCAACTCAACAGACTGCCTTCACTAGAAGATTTGTTGTTTCTCCTCTCTCAGGATGTGATATGATTTTAGGCATGAAATGGTTTCGTGAAATAAACCCTCTCGTTGATTGGGAGGCTATTAACTCTCAATGCCAAAAGTGATTCTCCTACTGTTTTTCATGGAGTGGATACTTCTCCTTCTCCACCTCTCATTGCTAATATGCAGGACAAGGTTGAAAAGATTCGAGATACGGAGACTCTTTCAGTCTCTTTTTCTCCACAACATGACACACAGAACTTGCATGATTATGAGAAGCATGATGATTTGAATGATAATGATTTGCATGATGATTTGGATGAAAAAGACAAGCATGATGAATTGCCTGAAGTTGATGAGATTGTTCAGAAGGATGATGTGTTAGTGAATGCTTTTCCTAGCGAAGCTAACCTCATTGTAGATTCGATCAATCACGAAGATCCGATCTTGGCTTTCGAGTCGAGGTCCAAGGAACTCCCACTGGACGATTCGATCCTTTAGGACGAACCGATCTTGGCTCTCGAGCCTTGGTCCAAAGAACCCTCACAGGAAGTATTATGTATTCGCATGATTGATACACACGCATTGTTCGAGTGTTTCATTCTTGAAGGTTTCTTGTATTTTAGTCAGCATCGTTATGTGATCCCTGTTCCTAGGCATGACATATTGTATGTTGAGCACGCTTCTCTCATGGATGAGCACGAATGTATGCCGATTGTTCATGAAAAGTTGAAAAGTTTGTATGTCAGGAAGTCACATTCCATGTCTCTTCCTTGGCATGACACAGTTTCCAAAAGAGCACATGATAGTATGAGCACCAAGCATGGGCATTTCCATTGTGATTTGCCACAGTTGATTGTTTTCGATCAAACAGAAAAGATTCGACCGCATTGTTTGCATGTGTTTGATGAACGGGTTGTCACTCCGTCTCTTTGTTCATCTACATTGCATACACAGTCTTTAGAGAAGACAAGTTTTCTTTCCTTCACTTTACATGGAATAGGTATGTTCATGCTTTTGTGTTGGCGATGGTTTCAGGAATTTTCAGCCATGGAGATTCTTGAAGACGAAAGAAGCAGATCTCTAAACGAAGTTGAAGCAAGAAAAGAGATTCAGAAGACTTTGTGTCACTTTCGGCGCGGCCCAAAGAAGCAAGCGTTGCAGACCTTTATGAAGTTCAAGTACCGCGCGACCCACACATCAGAGTGGGCCGGCGAAGAGTACCTTCCACGATTCCGGATGTTGTTGGCGATCTCCCTCGACGCCATATAGTTCGGTACCAGTACCTCACTTTAAAAAGGAGGGGATGTCACGTGACACATCCCAACCCTATGTGTCCGTGGACAAGCTACACCATAGCAGGGTTCTCGTCAGTCAAGTCAAGTTTAGATTAGCAGTGATCTGACACTTTTGTGAGTCTATTCGTAGACCGTGCATGCCCAGTCACTTAGCATAGATGCATACCCTCCGGTTGCACACAACATGATCATCGGAATTCCCATCAGAATCCATTAGCATCAGTTAGGGGAATTTTTCATTGCATTTAGTCTATTTTCCTATTTATTGGTTATTTTCACTTATTATTTTTAAGTGACTTTCCAACAAAAGTAGGTAGGGCAATTTTGCTAAGTTAATATGTAAGCAAACCCAAGTTAGCACTTTCTAGCAGAAGAGGCAGCAGGAGCTTCCCGCTCAACAGGAAACTTCTCAGCGATACCCCCTCAGACCATCCCTGGCGTTTTTGCATCTTCTCCCCTTGGCGTGTTTGCATCAACTCAGCAGCCCTGGCGTTTTCCTCTCTTGCAGTCATCGCCATCAACCACAGTGTCCTAGCGTTAGCAGATGCTTGCAGATCAGCCCCATCCTTTGTGTTTCCCGCGACAGAATCACTTCAGCCCTTAGCGTTTTTGCAGCCAATTACTAACGCCAGGATCTCAGCCACAAAGCCCAGCGTTTTTGGTTTTCTGACCCCAAACTGCCTGGCGTTTTTGGCAAGAACAGGACAGCATCAGCGTTTTTAATTCTCAGCCCAAAACAGCAGCAGATCCTCGCAGTTTTCAGCCTATGATTAGTAGCAGAACCATCCCTAGACGGTTGCAGATGTTCCCCCATTATCAGCCATAAAAACGCAGCCAGAACAGTCATTGTCAGCCACCGAAACAGTCCCAAAATTCAGCGATTAGAAGATCCCAGATTTCAATCATCAAGTCGTCGTCGTCGTCATCACCGTCGTCATCGGCATAGTCCTGTTGCATCAGTCCATTGCATACGCATTGTACACCTTTGTGCAATCAACGTAGACCACTCTCGCCGACGAGAGTGGGGCCTTCGGAGGAGGGTTTTACAACCTCTCGGTGTCGTATCTCTTCTCTCTCCTTCTCTCAGTATCATTCACTTGCACGCACAATATCCACTCACTTTGTTCGTGACCACAACACTCTACAAGACGGAAGGCTCTCTCCTTCCCTAAGAACTAAAAGGAACCTCGAGCAATAAAGATCACTAATCTTGAGAAAATACAACATTCATTCCGCTGCACCTTACACCAGCCATGGAGATTTTTGAAGAAGAAAGAAGCAGGACTCTTGACGAAGTTGAAGCCTTGAAGGAGCCACATAAGACTTTGTGTTGCTTTCGGCACGGCTCAAAGAAGCAAGCGTTGCAGACCTTTATGAAGTTCAAGTACCGCACGACCCACACATCAGAGTGGGCCGGCGAAGAGTCCCTTCGAGGATTCCGGATGCTATTGGCGATCTCTCTCGACGCCATACAGTTCGGTATCAGTACCTCACTTTGAAAAGGAGGGAATGTCACGTGACACATCCAACCCTATGTGTCCATGGACAAGCTACTGTATGACAAGGGTTCAATCAGTCCAGTCAGTCTAGATTTAGAAGTGATCTGGCACTTTTGTGAGTCTGTTCGCAGACCGTGCATGTTCAGACACTTAGTGTAGATGCATATCCTTTGGTTGCACACAGCATGATCATAAGCATTCCCATCAGAATCCATTAGAATCAGTTAGGAGAATTTTCTAGTGCATTTAGCCTATTTTTCTTATTTTTGACATTTTTCACTTATTATTTTTAAGTGACTTTTGTTGGAAAGTAGGTAGGGCAAATTGGGTAAGTTTGTATATAAGCAAACCTAGACTAGCACTAATTGGCAGAAGAGGCAGCAGGAGCTCCACGCTCAACAGGCACCTTCTCAGCAGAACCCCCCCCCCCCCCCCCAAGAGACCTAGCGTTTTTGGAGCAGAGCCAATACCTAGCGTTTTCATCACCAGATCAGCCAGTGATTTGCTTTGCAGATTCCAGCGACAGCAGAACCTCAGATCAGCCTAGCGTTTTGCATTTTGCAGAGCAACCGGCGACAATAGCAGAATTTCAGCCCTAGCGTTTTTGGTTTGCAGATCAGCCTCGGTGTTTAGCAGATCTACCGTGACGGGAACATCAGCGTTTTCAGTTTTCAGCAGTTAGCACTCGCAGATAAAGTCCTGAACCTCGCAGATCTCACCTTCCCGCAGCAGATCCTCGTCGCACGGTCAGTTTCCGCAAGGTTTACAGTTTCAGCCCGGAAAACGCAGATTTCAGCATCTGCGTTTTCAGCACGTTGTCGTCGCATCGTCGCCATCGACAAGTCATCAACATAGAGTCAGAATTCAGCAGATAGAAGATTGCAGATTTCAGCCCTTAAGAGTTTCCAGATTTCAGTCCGTCTCGTCGTCGTCCTCATCGTCGTCGACATCGTCGGCAAGTCCAAGCATTGTAGAGATTTGTGCAATCATAAGTAGACCGCTCTTGCCATAGAGAGTGGGGCCTTCGGAGGAGGGTTTTACAACGTCTCTGGTGTCGTATTTCTCTTCTCTCTCTCTCTATCTCTCAGTCTCATACACTTGCACGCACAGTGTCCATTCACTTTGTTTGTGATCATAGAACTTTCTCATTAAGAACGGAAGGCTCTACCTTCCATAAGAACGAAAAGGAACCTTGAGCACAGTTCAGAGCACTCATCTGGAGCAAAGCGCAAACATTCATTCCGCTGTACCTAACACCTCAGCTTCACCCTCGACAGCCCCCCTCCTCCCGTGTTTCCCCCCCCCTCCTCATCCCCCCCCCCCCCCGGCTTCTGCACCTGCCACCTCTCATCCTCGCCCTTCTACCTCTGCCGATCTCCCTCGCCCCTCCCCCCCCCCCCCCCCCCCCCCCCCCCCCCCCCCCCCCCCCCTGCTCCTACACCCCCCCCTTCCGCTCCAGTTCCACAGTCGCCCCAGGAGGCAGGGCCATCCCCGGCTGCTAGGAGATCTCTTGGTATCGCCTTTGCCACGAGTCGCTTGGCGAGAGAGGGACAGCCTTTCTTGCGACCCCCTTTATAGGTGCAGACGTCTCCCTTTGCAGCAGTTCCTCGTGGTCTGACGAGCTTTCACATTCGGCGCCGTTGGGACTTCTTTGACTATGACTTTACACGCTCTCTCGGCGACTCCTCAGCAGACCATGAGGCTGCCTGCTTTAGGGTTCATGTTTTGTTCCTTGCAGCTAGGGTGTTAGGTGCAGCGGAATGAATGTTTGAACTTTGCTCAAGATGAGTGCTCCGAACTGTGCTCAAGGTTCCTTTTTGTTTTTATGGAAGGTAAAGCCTTTCGTTCTTAATGAGAGAGTGCAATGATCATAACAAAGTGCATGGACACTGTGAACGGAAGTGTATGAGACTGAGAGATAGAGAGAGAAGAGAATACGACACTAGAGACGTCGTAAAACCCTCCTTCGAAGGCCCCACTCTCGTTGGCGAGAGTGGTCTACTATTGATTGCACAAACTGGTACAAACTGAATGCATGTGACTAATGCAAGTCTAGGCTAGATCGATGACGACGACGGGGATGGCGAGACCGATCTAAGGGCTGAAAACTGAGGCTTTCTATGTGCTGTCCAAAAACGCTGATAGGCTGAATTCTGCTGGTTGAAATCTGCTCCTAAAACGCTGATATGGCTGGTTCTTCATTGCTGAATTTCTGCTCCTAAAAACGCAGATATGGCCGGTCTTCATTGCTGAAATCTGTTGGTCTTTATGTGCTGAAAAACGCCAGCAAAAAGGGGGGCAATTTGGGTCTAGAAAACGCTAGGGCTGTAGGTCTTCTTGCGGTGAAGCTTGCTGATGAAAACGCTACTGATGAGAGGCTATGGTGATGACTGCTTGATGAAAACGCCAAGGCTGATGTTGATGAAAAACGCTAGCATGGGGGGGTCCTTCTGCTTGGAGGGAAAACGCCACCAAGGGAGGTTCTTGCTGAGAAGTTGCCTGTTGAGCACTGGTGCTCCTGCTGCCTCTTCTGCCAATTAGTGCTAGTTTAGGTTTGCTTATATACAAACTTACTCAATTTGCCCTACCTACTTTCTAAAAAAAGTCACTTTAAGTGAAAAATGTCAAAAATAGGGAAAATAGGCTAAATGCACTGGAAAATTCCCTTGAAGGATTCTGATGGATTTTGATGGGAATGCTTATGATCATGCTGTGCGCAACCAGAGGACATGCACGGTTTGCGAACAGACTCACAAAAGTGCCAAAACACTTCTAATCTAGACCGGCTGTGTTGATTGAACCCTTGTCATGCTGAAGCTTGTCCATGGACACATAGGGTTGGATGTGTCACGTGACATCCCCTCTTTTTCGAAGTGAGGTACTAGTACCGAACAGTATGGCGTTGAGGGAGATCGCCAATAGCATCCGGAATCCTGGAAGGGACTCTTCGCCGGCCCACTTTGATGTGTGGGTCGTGCGGTACTTGAACTTCATAAAGGTCTGCAATGCTTGTGTCATAATAATCAATATCTAATTCTCCTAAATGATTTTATCATGTTAAACTAATCATCTAATATGGGGAAGTGTTAGAGGAGAAAAAGCTAGAATATTGGTTAAGCTAGCAGACCGGCCACAGTAGGGATCCAAAGGAGGGAAAATAGGGATCCAAAGGGGGGCCATCTGCAAAAGAGCAATGTGCAACAATGGGCTTAAAAGGCCCTAAGGTTCAACCGATTAAGACTTCCAAAATGCTAAGGTTCCAAAATTCAAAGGTTGTGTCCAAAGGCCAAACACTCGGGAAATTGGATGCTTAGTGTGTGTCACAAAAAGTCTTTATCAATCCCTACATACGAGGGAGCGAGCCTTGCAAGTAGGGGATGAGAGAGAGAGAGAGAGACACACACACACACACACACACACACACACACACACACACACACACACACACACAAGCTCCCTTTACACAAAAGGAATGAGGGACACATGTCAGCTCCCTAGCCCAGATGCCCACAAGGTGTACCCAATTCCTATTGGATGGCCTTGGAGGTGGACCGATGAGAATTAGGCTAGAGTAAATCTAGTTTAATTAATTTAAAAACACTTAATAAAAGAACCAATAAGAATTAAGCTCTCTAGAAGACTATTGGACAGTCTCCCAAGGGAAGCAATCAACATTCAGCAGCCCAACGGCTTGCCTGATTCCTATTGGCCAGGAGGCAAAGGGGTCCAATGAGAGTTTAGTTGAATTAAATAATTACCTAAAGCTCTCACAAAAGGGGAAAGAGGGACACATGTCAGAAGGCTATCACTTTTACTGCTTAATTCCCATTGGCTAAGCCTGGGAGGTCCAATAGGAATATAGCAAGAACAAATGGGAAGGGGGGTTGACCAAGAGAGAGGGGGGGGCTGATTTTTGCAAGGCATTATTACACACACACTCACACAATCTCAGGTGTGAAGCAAAGAAGACCCTAAATGATTTTCTCATGTTAAACTGATCATTTAATATGGGGAAGTGCTAGGGGAGAAAAAGCTAGAATATTGGTTAAGCTAGCAGACCGGCCACAGTAGGGATCCAAAGGAGGGAAAATAGGGATCCAAAGGGGGGGCCATCTGCAAAAGAGCAATGTGCAACAATGGGCTTAAGGGGATGAGAGAGAAACTCACACACACACACAAGCTCCCTTTACACAAAAGGAATGAGGAACACATGTCAGCTCCCTAGCCCAGATGCCCACAAGGTGAACCCAATTCCAATTGGATGGCCTTGGAGGTGGACCAATGAGAATTAGGCTAGAGTAAATCTAGTATAATTAATTTAAAAACACTTAATAAAAGAACCAATAAGAATTAAGCTCTCTAGAAGACTATTGGACAGTCTCCCAAGGGGACCAATGAGCATTCAGTAGCCCAATGTGTAAGGTGCAGCGGAATGAATGTTATATTTTCTCAAGATTAGTGATCTTTATTGCTCAAGGTTCCTTTTAGTTCTTAGGGAAGGAGAGAGCCTTCCGTCTTGTAGAGTGCTGTGATCACGAACAAAGTGAGTGGATATTGTGCGTGCAAGTGAATGAGACTGAGAGAAAGAGAGAGAAGAGATACGACACCCGAGAGGTTGTAAAACCCTCCTCCGAAGGCCCCACTCTCGTCGGCGAGAGTGGTCTAACTTGATCGCACAAAGGTGTACAATGCGTATGCAATGGACTGATGCAATGTGACTATGCCGATGACGACGACGGTGATGACGACGGCACTTTATGGCTGAAATCTGTGAACTTTTATCTGCTGATTTTCATGGTCTTCTTGGTGGCTGAAAATGACTGGTTTATTCGGGGCTGATGTGCTGAGGAAAAACGCTGGTGTCAATGCTCTTAGGCTGCGTTTTTGGGTGGATTATATTGGCTGAAAAAACGCTGGACAGCACCTGCTAAAAACGCTGATAGGCTGATCTGCTGCTGGCGTTTTTGCTGAGGTCTGAGATCCCAAAACGCTAGGCCCTTGGGGCTGATCTGCAGGGGGGACTATCGCCAGAAACAAGAGGCTTATGGCGATGGCTGGCTGTAGTGAAAACGCCAAGGGGATGGTGAGAGGTATGGCGAGGGTCTACTGTTGAGGGGGGGTACTTCTGAGAAGTTGCCTGTTGAGCGGGAAGCTCCTGCTGCCTCTTCTGCCAGAAAGTGCTAACTTGGGTTTGCTTATATATTAACTTAGCAAAATTGCCCTACCTACTTTTGTTAAAAAGTCACTTAAAAATAATAAGTGAAAATACCAATAAGTAGGAAAATAGGCTAAATGCATTGGAAAATTCCCCTAACTGATGCTAATGATGGGAATTCCGATGATCATGCTGTGTGCAACCAGAGGATATGCATCTATGCTAAGTGACTGGGCATGCACGGTCTACGAATAGACTCACAAAAGTGCCAAATCACTGCTAATCTAGACTGACTGAACTGACGGGAACCCTGCTATTGTGTAGCTTGTCCACGGACACATAGGTTTGGGATGTGTCACGTAACATCCCCTCCTTTTCAAAGTGAGGTACTGTACCGAACTGTATGGCGTCAAGGGAGATCGCCAACAGCATCCGGAATCCTGGAAGGGACTCTTCGCCGGCCCACTCTATTGTGTGGGTCGTGCGATACTTGAACTTCATAAAGGTCTGCAACGCTTGCTTCTTTGGGCCGCACCGAAAGCGACTCAAAGTCTTTTGTGGCTCCTTTGATGCTTTAACTTCGTCTTGAGTCGTGCTTCTTGTATCTTCAAGAATCTCCATGGCTGAAAATTCCTGAAACCATCTCCAACACAAAACCATGAACATACCTATTCCATGTAAAGTGAAGGAAAAAAAATCTTGTCTTTGCTAAAGACTGTGTATGCATTGTAGATGAACATAGAGACGGAGTGACAACCCGTTCATCAAACACATGCAAACAATGCGCTTGAATCTTTTTTGTTTGATCAAAATGAATCAATTGTGGCAAATCCCAATGGAAATGTCCATGCTCGGTGCTCATACAATCATGTGCTCTTTCCGAAACTGTGTCATGCCAAGGAAGAGACATGGAATGTGACTTCCTGACATACAAACCTTTCAACTTTTCATGAACAATCCGCATACATTCGTGCTCATCCATGAGAGAAACGTGCTCAACATACACTATGCCATACCTAGGAAAAGGAATCACATAACGATGCTGACTAAAATACAGGAAACCTTCACGAATGAAACACTCGAACAATGTGTGCGTATTAATCATGCGAAGACATAATACTTCCTGTGATGGTTCTTTGGACCAAGACTCGAGAGCCAAGATCGGTTCGTCCTGAATGATCGAATCGTCCTGTGGGAGTTCTTTGGACCTCGACTCGAAAACCAAGATCGGATCTTCATGATTGATCGAATCTACAACGAGGTTAGCTTCGCTAGAAAAAGCATCCACTAACACATCATCCTTGTGAACAATCACATCATCTTCATGCAACTCATCATGCTTGTGAGAAATCACATCTTGATCATGCAAATCATCATGCTTGTGAGAAATCACATCTTGATCATGCAAATCATCATGCTTGTCATTGTCATCCAAATCATTGGCATCCAAATCATCATGCTTATCATTGTCATTCAAATCATCATGCTTAGCAATATCATTCAAATCATCATCATGCTTTAAACAATCATGCAAATCCTGTGTGTCATGCTTTGGAGAAGAAGAGACCGAGATAGTCTCCTTTTTCCGATGCTGTTGCATCTGTGCCTGAGCTTGAGAAAAGAGTCGCAATAACTCTTGCATTTGAGCTTCGTTCTCGTGATAAAATTCTGCTTCTATGGCTGCCCTTCGTTCTTGGTACTTACGCTCGATGGTTGCCATATCTTCTTCGTAGGCTTTTCTTTCTGCTTCTCTTTCTTGGTCCAACTCCTCCATAGGAGTTAGTGCAATCGTTGTCGTAGATGGGAAAGGGGGAGGGACGGAAAAACCTCCTGGTGGGGAAAATTCTTCTTTGCCTCTCTCATGCTCATCACCTCCAAGCGAAGTATCCATTCCGCTTCGAGTGATGACCATTCTTCAATCGTGGGTTCTTGTGTTCTTAAGTCCACGAGGGACTTGGGGTCTTGAGGGTCTTGGGTTCTGAAGTTCACGAGAAACTAGGGTTCTTGGGTTCTTGAGGATCTTGAGGTTCTTGAGGTGTTCTTTCGCTTGCAAATCTCGTTGGAGAAGGATCTTCTCTTCACCCGAGTTATACCCTTTTCTGCGGGTGCACCCCTTGGCGGCCTTGTGCTCACACCAAGGTTGCTTTTTCCCACCTCATGTCGATTGGCCGGCCGCTAAGTGCACGGTCTGCTCTCAATGAGGGAAAAGAGACACAAGGGGAGGCTTGACAAGCCCTTCTTTCTTGGGATTCCTGTCACTCTTCAACAAAACACGATTAGGAATCGCCACGCCCAAGTAAACTTGGGTTCGTGCGATCGCAACAAGCAAAAAAAATTATTGTGGTTCTTGTGGTTCTTTCCTTGAGTAATGCAGAACACTTCCAAAGCTCTGATACCAATGTAAGGTGCAGCGGAATGAATGTTATATTTTCTCAAGATTAGCGATCTTTATTGCTCAAGGTTCCTTTTAGTTCTTAGGGAAGGAGAGAGCCTTCCGTCTTGTAGAGTGCTGTGATCACGAACAAAGTGAGTGGATATTGTGCGTGCAAGTGAATGAGACTGAGAGAAAGAGAGAGAAGAGATACGACACCCGAGAGGTTGTAAAACCCTCCTCCGAAGGCCCCACTCTCGTCGGCGAGAGTGGGCTAACTTGATTGCACAAAGGTGTACAATGTGTATGCAATGGACTGATGCAATGTGACTATGCCGATGACGACGAAGGTGATGACGACGGTGACTTTATGGCTGAAATCTGTGAACTTTTATCTGCTGATTTTCATGGTCTTCTTGGAGGTTCGGGGACGCGAGGGGACCGCTGTACAGGTGATCTGGCGCATTTTCAAGGCTGAAAACAGAGAATACAGCGTGCTGCAGATTCTCGCCAGGTTTTGCAAAGTGCCCGTATGCGTCGGGAAAGTCATTCAATGCGTGGGAATACTGACTGTGAAGGGTCCTAGTACAGTTATGCTACCGAAATCGGGCCGGAACAGTTGAAATTCAGCCAAGCTTGTGCGGGGCAGCTTGTAGGGAACCACAACGTTTATTCCCACTTTTAAACAATAAAGAAATACCGAAAGGGGTGCCTAAGTTAGGGGCCAATCTGGTGTCGGTCTTCTCATATAGGTGCATTCTAGCAGCCTGTATCCCTTTCCCCTTTGTTGTGTCTTGAAAGTACAGGTAAAGTGGGCGACATATTAAATGGGTGAAAGTGTAAGGTCTACCGCCCTTTTTGAAAGTACAGGTCGGTTCCAGCCGTCAAAACTTTGCTATTTCCTGTCTTCTTAGTTGTCGCAAAATAAGCATTAAATTGATGCAACCAAGTATGAATAACCGTAGCATCCATCTTACCATCATACTTACTAAAAGTCAACTTCTCCGTGACTGGATGGTTGGAATCCGCATTGTGGCTTGCGCCACTTGAGGAACTCCCACGATCTTTGGCTCGTTCGAATTTCGAGGCAAGTACTTGTCGAATCAATTCTTGAGTGCGTAGTTCTCTTTGAGCCTCACGCTCGATCTCCAAAGTCACTCTTTGAGCTTCACGCTTGGCCGCCAATGCCACCTTTTGAGCTTCACACTCGGCCTCCAAGGTTGCGCTTCGTGCTGCCGCTTCCTCCTTTCTTTGTTCTTTTGTTTCTTTTCTTTCGTCGCGTTCGTGTTCTAAAGCAATGCGATTTGCTGCTTGTTGTGCCAACGCAATTCGATTCGCTTCTTGTTGTTGGGCCATCATGTTCATGCGAGTCTCTTCTTGTTTGGCCATCATGTCCATCATCTGCTTGACCATTGCCTTCATAGGGTTTGGTACACTTTGTGGCGTAGATGGCGAAGGGGGAGGTTCGGAAAAATCTCTTGGTGGGAAAAATTCTTCGTCGCCTCTCTCATGCTCATCACCTGTATGTGAAGTATCCATTCCGCTTCGGGTGACGACCATGCACTATGATCTTTGGTTCTTAAGTTCACGAGGAACTTGGGTTCTTGGGTGCTTGAAGGTCTTGAGGTTCTTGAGGTTCTTGAGGGTCTTGAGGTTTTTGAGGTTCTTGAGGTTTTCTTTTGCTTGCAAACCGCGTTTGAGAAGGATCTTCTCTTCACCCGAGTTCTACTCCTTTCCGTGGGCGCACCCCTTGGCGGCCTTGCGCTCACACCAAGGTTGCTTTTTTCCACCTCACGTCGATTGGCCGGCCGCTAAGTGCACGGTCCGCTCTCAATGAGTGAAAAGAGATACAAGGGGAGGCTGGACAAGCCCTTCTTTCCTGGGATTCCTATCACTCTTCAAAAACACGATTAGGAATCGACACACCCAAGCGAACTTGGGTTCGTGCGACCGCAACAAGCAAAAAAAATTCTTGTGATTCTTTCCTTGAGTGATACAGAACACTGCCAAAGCTCTAATACCAATGTTAGGTGCAGCAGAATAAATGTTTGCGCGTTGCTCAAGATGAGTGCTCCGAAGTGTGCTCAAGGTTCCTTTTATTCTTATGGAAGGGAGGCCTTCCGTTCTTAATGAGAGAGTGCTATGTTCACAAACAAAGTGAATGGACACTGTGCGTGCAAGTGTATGTGTAACAAATTGCTGATGGTCAAAGCCTAAAGAATGGAAATCCTAATTTCTGCCAGAAACCCTAACTGTTGAAACCGTAATTCTGAAAATCCTAACCCTAAAACCTGCAAACCCTAATTCTGAAAACCCTAACCCTAAAACCTGCAAACCCTAATTCTGGAAACCCTAACCCTAAGGTCAGCGTGGCAGATTTTTGAAAATTGCGCTAGCGTGATGGTGTGGCAGGCTATACGGATTTCCGCATTTTGCGTTGGCTGATGACGTGGCAGGCTGTACGGATTTCGGTGATTTACGTTGGCAGCTTTTTGGCTTTGCTTTTGGACCAGAAGCTTTTAAGTTTGAAGGCTTTTTATTGTAAACTTCTTTTTAGGCCAAGGGCCTTTAAATATGAGGTTAGGGCTCATTCTCTGGCATGCTTCAGTACGAAGGTGCAGAGTCTCGAGTACCGGCTTGTACTGTGTTGATGCAATATAAAGAAATACCGAAAGCGGCGCCAAGGTTTGGGGCCAATACTCTCTGGGGTGGAATTCCGCCACTCCGTGTCGCATGTCATCTCTCTCTCTCTCTCTCTCTCAGTTTAGTTGTTATTGAAGTGCTAAAAGTCTGTTCAGTCTGTTCTTTTCTATTGGCACGTGGTGTCCGTCTTGTGACAGTGGTATCAGAGCATCAGGCGTGTGCTTTTCTGAAAGCATATGGTCCTACAAAAGAGCAGACAGAGCAAACCGCTCATGTTTTACAGGGCATAAGCCATTAAGATCACTTGCAAAAGAAGGATCCAAGATTTGTTTCGAGTCACTGTTTTTCTCAGAGGCAAGGCCATGCAGATGGTGATGTCCAAGCAGCATAGTCCAAGTACTTGGCAAGCTTTCAAGAAAATTTTTGCCCGAAGTTATATGGTTTCTGACATCTTCCTTCGGAATGCAACTTCCGGCAGAGTGGGGTATCCTGAAATGCTTGCCATGGAAACCGTAGCAGATCATAACTTGAAATTTCTCGACATCTCTCAGTAGATGTCTCTTCACAAGCAGATGACCTTGGAGATTCGGTGCGATTGCTATCTTGGGACTACCATTGCCGCCAAAGAAACACTGTCTGTCCAAGAGTTGATGGACCATGCTGTGCTCGGCTACGGCCTTACGGAATGAACCTAACCCTAATTTTTGGTGCAGGTTCCAGGATGGAAAGTCCGTCGACTTTTCGAGCTCGGCTGATGTCGAGATTGCTTTTTTAAGTTTGAAATCTGTTTGAGAACTTGTTTGGTGATCCTGTTTGAAATTTGTTTGAAATGGACGGTATCTGTTTTGAACCTGTCTTGGTGCCGATTTGAATTGTTTGACTCTGGTTTTAATACTGGTTTCAATGATTGGTGATTTTACTCCCAGGTGGAGTAGTGAGAACAGATGTTTGAGAATGCTTGTTTATACTCATGGCTTGAACCCTTGTG
This sequence comes from Adiantum capillus-veneris, assembly GCF_014529385.1. Taxonomy (NCBI): domain Eukaryota; kingdom Viridiplantae; phylum Streptophyta; class Polypodiopsida; order Polypodiales; family Pteridaceae; genus Adiantum; species Adiantum capillus-veneris. The sequence goes on from NC_140937.1 coordinate 3,153,998, forward strand.
GTTATTTGCTCGGGGAGTATCGAATGATTGAGAATTGTTGTTTTTACTCGCGATTGTTCCTGCTTTTCGTAAAAAGCTTCATTGAACCCATCTTTATTCTTGTGCTTGCGTTCTTACGTGTATTTTCTTACTCAGTTCGGATTTCCTCCTTAGCCTACGGGATGCCCCCTTACTGATGCACCCGTCACCCATCATGTGATGCATCAGGGGCACTTGTAACCCGGCCCTTTCCACCGAACGTACGGAAACTCCTTCGCGATGTTTACCGTCACCCATCAAATGACACATCAGAGTTGTCCGTTCCTGATGGCAGTTCCTGTAGCTACAATCTTTTAACAGTTCTTAGTGCACATAATAAAATATCCTAAAAAAGAAATTAATCATTAAAAATAAGAAAATAGTCCAATTAGCAACATCCCTCTGGCTTCTAAACAGTTGACCTCAACTGTAGTGCTTGGACATATACCCCCAGTATCTCGGGATAAGCTGCTAATTCCTCCTGCGTCATCCACTGAGCATCTAGATTCGAGTAGTTCTTAAACTTAACCAAATACTTCCGTGTTATCTTTCCGGATTTGAGAGGCCGCTCCTGATGACTTGCTATCTGCTCCGGTTGGAGTATTTCTTCTGTTTCCTCAACCTCAGGAGGTTCCTCAGCACTAGGCTGGCTTGGAGGCGGTCCCACATACGGCCGGAGTAAACTGACATGGAAAGCATTATGGATCTTCCAATTAAGCGGTAGCTCTATTCGGAAGGTGACATCATTCACTCGCTCAGTGATCTTAAACGGCCCATAGTAACGGGTAGAAAGTTTTACCACCTTCCCCTTATGAGACGCTTGTTTCTTAAGTCTTGCTTTCTCAAACTTGAGTAAGACTAACTGTCCGACTGTTAAGTCTAGATTCCTTCTGTGCTTGTCTGTAGCTTTCTTATGCTTTTCCTGAGAGCGTAGAATAGCTCTCCTAACTTGCCCGTAGGCGGTGTCCAAATCCTGGACAAACTCATCTGCTGCAAAGGTCTTATCCTTAGTTAAAAGGATGGGTGGAAGCAAAGGCTTACCATAGAGAATCTCAAAAGGTGCTTTCCCCGTCGATGAGTGTATGGTATTGTTATACGCATACTCGACAAGAGGCAAATATTTCTCCCAGTCAGATTGCCGGTCTGACACATAAGCTTTTAACATATCCAATACTGTGGAATTGGCTCTCTCACTTTGAAGTTTGCCCGTCCGTTTGAGGATGGTAGGCAGATGAAAAATTCAGCTTTGTACCAAGATTATCCATCAAGGCACGCCAAAAATTTCCTGTCATGCGAGGATCTCGATCGCTCACAATAGACTTAGGCATTCCATGATGCTTAAAGATCTGTGCTAGAAAGACCCTAGCCATATGATCTTCTTTGATCGTTTTCTTGACTGGCATAAAGTGTGCTTGCTTGCTAAACCGGTCCACAATGGTCCAGATCGCGTCATTTCCAGTCTGAGTTCTAGGGAGGTCCATGATGAAGTCCATGGCAATACTTTCCCAAGGTTCATTAGGCACAGGCAAAGGTTGTAGCAACCCAGGCGTCTTATGCCGATCATACTTCACTTTTTGGCAAACCAAGCATTCCCTGACATACCTACAATGTCTGCTTTAAGGCTATGCCAAAAGAAATATCTTTCCATCGCTAAGGTTGTAGGGAGAATACCCCGATGACCCGCAAAAGGCGAAGCGTGTGCTTCATCCATGATCTTCTTTCTTAATGGTTCCGCCACACATATGGCCTGATGGTGGTAGAGATAACCGTCCTGAATGGAATAGGGAAACTCATTCTCTCCACGATGTAGCTTTTCCCAAATGGTGGAGAAGTCTGGATCATTCGGATACAAATCCGGTAGTGCTTCTAATTCTTGGTGATACACCGAAGTGATAGCGTTCACCCTTGGCCGCCTAGACAATGCGTCTGCGACCACATTCTTACTCCCAGCCGTGGGAAGGATTTGGAAGTGAAGCATAGACAAAAAGTTTGCCCATCTCATCTGCTTCTCAGATAGTTTCCTTTGCGTAAGGAAATACCACAAACTCTGGTGATCAGTCTTGATCTCAAAATCCGCTCCTAGAAGATAGTGCTTCCAGTTGGATAAGGCGTGAATCACAGCCGTGAGTTCCTTTTCGTAGATTGATGCATGCAACTCTGCATCCTTAAGTCGTCTGCTTTCGTAGGCCACTGCATGGCCTTCTTGGTTTAACACTGCTCCGATGCAATCGCCTGAGGCATCGCAGTGAACCTCAAATGGTTTCCTTAAGTCAAGCACTATCAAAATAGGTCCAGGGCTTAGCAAGTACTTGAGCCGATCAAAAGCTCCTTGTTGTCTCGATCCCCATCTGAAAGGAATCTTCTTCTTTGTCAAGTCATGAAGTGGTCCTGCTACATGAGCAAATCCTCGGACAAACCTTCGATAATATGAACATAATCTCAAAAAGCTACGTACATCGTGTACCGTAGTGGGAATAGGCCAATCTTCTACCACTCGGATCTTAGCAGGATCCATACTCACTTTATTGTGGGAGACTATATGGCCGAGATAGTGTATCTCTGAGAGAAAGAACTCGCTCTTCTTTGCATCCACATGCAACTCATGCTTTCGCAATTCTTGAAACACTAAGTCTAAGTGCTTCCGATGTTCCTCTTTTGACTTAGAGAAGATGAGTATGTCGTCAAAGAATACTCCCGTAAAAGCTCGATACGGGCTGAAAATGCGGTCCATCATGCGATTGAATATGTCGCAGGAGCATTGGTCAAGCCGAAAGGCATTACCAAAAATTCATATAGTCCAAAGGTTGTGCGGAAAGCAGTCTTATGGACATCCTCAGGGGCGATCCGTATCTGATGATACCCACTCTTTAAGTCTATGCGACTAAAGACACTTGCACCCTGCAACTTATCAAGTATATCATCAATCCGAGAGATCTGAAAGCGATTCTTGATTGTGATCTTGTTTAAAGACCTATAGTCTATGCACATTCGAAACGTGCCATCTTTCTTCTGCACCAGTAGAATTGGAGAGCAGTAGGGTGAAGCACTTGGCCGTACTAACCCTTTCTCTAGAAGCTCGTTGACTTGCTTTAAAATTTTCTCTTGCTGAGCAAGACTTACCCGATAAGGGGGTTGATTGGGAGGTGAGCTACCCGGTATGAGATCTATGCGGTGATCTTCCGGGCGTACCGGAGGGAGTTCATCAGGAAGTGTTTCCGTGAAACAATCCTTGTACTTTTCAATAAATTGAAGACGCTTAATTTCCAAACTAGAGAGAGAGTCCCTACTAGTTTTATCCTTTGCAAAAATCAAGTAAGCAGAAACACACTTCTTCATTTCTTTCTTAATGGAGATATGGATTACAATTGGGAACTGCCAATCTCCTGCATCAGCTTGAATCTTTATTTTCTTACCCCCATGAATCTTTATTTTCTTACCCCTCGAATGCCGATCCGGATGTAACCGGTGTGCCAAGCTGAGACGGTGTGAGGCACAAACGTTCCGCAGTATCCAGGGAGATGAAGTTATCCGTGGATCCTGGATCATAAAGAATCAGTACTCGCTGGTTGTTCAAAGACCCCCAGCCCTTTAGAAGTTGACGCTTTCCTTTCTTCGTTTCTGTGTTTCCTTGAACATCTGGAATTGAGTTCGAGCTTGGCGGTGCGGGTTCCTTCCTTGCTTTTTCTTGCATAGCAGAAGCTTGTTCTTGCCGTTGCTGCTTTAGAGGGCAGTCCGGTTTCATGTGTCCTTTCTCGCCACAGTAGAAGCATCTTCCTTCCTCTCTGAAAGTTTGGAGTTGAGTAGGAGAAAGATACTTAGTTCGCTTGCCAGTGCCCTCTGGCTTCTTAGAATGATCATCGTCTCTAGATGGAGGACGTTTTCTTCCTTGGCCCCCTTGGTCATCGTAGACCCCTCTTTGTCTTGCACGGTAAGTGCTATGCTCCATCTCTCTGGGCCTCCTAGTTGAGTGAAAATCCTCAGCAATGATTGCTGACTCCATCATCCTTTGAAGAGTATCATGCGGATACACCTTCATACTCTTTCGAAGCTGCGGTTGGAGACCCGCTTCGAACTTTCTTTTCTTTTCCTCGTCGGCAATCTTCATGAAGGGAGTGACCTTCAGAAGAACCGACCAATACTTGTCCACATAGGTCGTTACTTTTTCGTGTTCCTTTTGGGCAAGCCAGTCCCATTCCTTCCGTATGTCCTGCTCGAAGTCAGGTGGAAGAAATTGTTCATAAAATTCAGATTTGAAGCTCTCCCAAGTTCTGGCCTGAGAACCTTCCAGAATCTTGGCTAGCCACCAATTATTGCCGTTTCCTTGAGGTGCATCCCCACATGGCGTAATTTGGATCTTTCTGTGAAGTGCCCATTGGTAAAGGCGACTTCAAACTGTCTGATGAAGGACAGTGCTTTGGAGATGTCTCTCCGTCCATTGTAGGTTTCGAACTTGATGTCCTTGTCGCTTGATTTGAAGACTCTCATGCGATGTTGAGACTTGCGACCATGCTTCTTGAATCGAGGCCTATCTTTAGGTTGATGAAGAGTAGTAGTAGTAGCGGCTTCCTCCTTCTGACGAGATGATCGAGAAGTAGAAGTATAATCAGGAGAGTAAGATGGAGATGAGATAGAGATGTCCTTGCTCTCGTCTAGCAAAGAGAGCGCTTTTTCCTGGCCTTTCCTTGAAGTAGGCCGTTCATTCTAATCCGAAGATCCTTTGTGCACATCGGCACGTTCTTCTTCTCTTGCCTCCTGTGGTCTCACGCCAACAGTGTTGTCTGGATGCTTGGCTGCATCAGTTCCATTCGTTTTCTTCATTCCGCCCAAAAGCTTTTGGACGTCTGGCAACAGTAAGATTTGTTGCAACTCCGCAAGCTGAGCTTGCACTTGTTGAAGCTCCTCTTCAACGCTTCTCCCTTGGCTCGACATGGTTCTTCCCGTTCTTCCCGGAATCGTCCTTCTGTGCAGAGAAAGAGAGGAGTCCGAGCTTTGATACCACTGTCACAAAACGGGAGCGTACACGAGCACTTAGAAATCTGAAAGATATAATACTTTGCACACACGAGAGAAGGGAGAAGATCGACACAGTATTGGGGACCAGAAGATGGGCTGGTCCCCCCCGTTAAGAGTATTCTTTTATCCCCCGTTAAGAGTATTCTTTTATTCAGGGAGAATTCTTATACAAGCACGAGAACCCGAGGAAACCCCTCCGTTCTGTAATCTTAGACCCGAAGGTCGTGCTTTCCCGTAAAGGGCTTGGGCACAAGGCCGTTCCTTCCCGTAAGGGACTTAGGCGCGAAGCCGTACTTTCCCATAAGTGACTTAGGCGTACTTCCCGTGAAGGGCCTTCCCGTAAGACGGGAGATTCTTGCAAAACAAACCACACAAACACGCGACAACAATTCGTATGGCGAATCCACAATAGATACCTGTCGCTCTTGCGCGGGAAAAAGCGACTTCCGTGCTTGGTAGTCTCGCGATCTCTTGCGGCAGAGTCTTCTCTTGCTGACGTTGGTACCCCCTTTGAGTGAGGGCATGTGGTGCTTTTATAGCTCCCTGGCCACGGCACAAATAGCTGCTCGCGTAGAGATCGCGGTCGTTTTGTTTTTTTTAATAAATTTATTTTTGCGCCGTTCTACCCGAAATAGGGAGAGAGAATTCGCTGGCTGGTTTTGTTGCTTTATCTTCTAAGTGGCTGCCCACTTATTAAGTGGGTGGCCGACATATTTTAAAATTGGTATGATCCTGCCCAAAAACTCAATAAAACCTTATAAGTTAAAACCAATGCATTTCACAACACTTTCGAGGCGTCCCTGGATGCAACCACATGCACGAATGCAATGCAAACATAGATTCCTCGCGGAAAAGCGTCTACCTTCCCGCGATTGTTTCTGCTTGTCGTAAAAAGCTTCATTGAACCCATCTTTATTCTTGTGCTTGCGTTCTTACGCGTATTTTCTTACTCAGTTCGGATTTCCTCCTTAGCCTACGGGATGCCCCCTTACTGATGCACCCGTCACCCATCATGTGATGCATCAGGGGCACTCGTAACCCGGCCCTTTCCACCGAACGTACGGAAACTCCTTCGCGATGTTTACCGTCACCCATCAAATGACACATCAGAGTTGTTCGTTCCTGATGGCAGTTCCTGTAGCTACAATCTTTTAACAGTTCTTAGTGCACATAATAAAATATCCTAGAAAAGAAATAAATCATTAAAAATAAGAAAATAGTCCAATTAGCAACAGAAACCCTAACTGCTGAAACCCTAATTCTGAAAACCGTAACCCTAAAACCTGCAAACCCTAATTCTGAAAACCCTAACCCTAAAACTTGCAAACCCTAATTTTGGAAACCCTAACGCTAAGGACAGCGTGGTAGATTTCCGAAAATTGCGTTGGCGTGATGACGTGGCAAGCTTTATGGATTTCCGCATTTTGCGCTGGTTGATGACGTGGCAGGCTGTACAGATTTCCGTGATTTACGTTGATAGCTTTTTGGCTTTGCTTTTGGACTAGAAGCTTTTAAGTTTGAAGGCTTTTTACTGTAAATTGCTTTTTAGGCCAAGGGCCTTTAAATATGAGGTTAGGGCTCATTCTTTGGCATGCTTCAGTATGAAGGTGCAGAGTCTTGAGTACCGGCTTGTATTGTGTTGATGCAATATAAAGAAATACCGAAAGGGGCGCCAAGGTTTGGGGCCAGTACTCTCTGGGGTGGAATTCCGCCACTCCGTGTGGCGTGTCGTCTCTCTCTCTCTCTCTCTCTCTCTCTCTCAGTTCAGTTGTTATTGAAGTGCTAAAAGTCTGTTCAGGTTGTTCTTTTCTATTGGCACGTGGTGTTTGTCTTGGGACAGTATGAGACTGAGAGATAGAGAGAGAAGAGAATACGACACCAGAGACGTTGTAAAACCCTCCTCCGAAGGCCCCACTCTCGTCGGCGAGAGAGGTCTACTTATGATTGCACAATCTGGTACAATGGGAATGCATGTGACTGATGCAAGTCTAGGCTATGTCGGTGATGACAACGGTGACGATGAAGTCGACCTAAGGGCTGAAATCTGCAATCTTTCTACTGCTGTCCAAAAACTGTATGGGCTGAAATCTGCGACTGAGCCAAAAATGCTGAATTTGGGGCTGTTTTTTGTGGGTCTTTGTCGCTGAAATTCTACAGGTTTAGTGCTGAAAACTGAGATATCTTTAGGCTGAAAACTGATGGTCTTTACGGGCTGAATCTGCTACTCTTTTCGGGGCTGATCTTGCCGGTTCTTCATGGCTGAAAAACGCTGCATGCTGAGGTCTGTCAAGGCTGAAATTCTGCCAACGCTGTAGGTTGCAAAAACGCTAGGGATGCAAAAACGCTAGCTGCAGGGGTTCCTTGGCGAGGGTGCCCTGATGCAAAAACGCCAAGCTGTGGCCTCTTATGAAAGTGATGGTCAAGACAACGAAGATCAAGGCAAGAAAAAGGCGAGAAAGAGGTCACCCTCTTTTCCATCTTCCTCAAATTCTTCATCTTTTGAAGAAAGTGATGGTGCAACCTTTGAACCATCAAAAAGAAGAGGCCATAGGAAATCCTATGCCACATGAAAGAGGTTGTTCAAGCTCAAGAAGTTCAAAGAGGGAGGGAAGAGCATTTCTTTCCTTACCTACGATGGCACCTTTGGTGCTACGGATAAAGTCTTGGCCTTTATCCAACAATTCGATGTGGCGTTTAGAGATGAGGGCTTCACGGAGTCCTCTAAGCTACGCCATGTAGCTATGCACTTTCAAAAGTACGCCAGGCAATGGTGGTCTAGCCTACGGGCCAACGGTGAAGCTCCACGAACATGGAAAGCTTTAAGAGCTTCCATTATGAAGCAATTTTTGGCCACCGATGCCAAAGACAAAGTACTCACCGAATGGCGAAGCTTGAAGCTCTCTCCCTATGAATCCATTCACAAATATGTAGACAAGTTTTGGGACCTACAACTCAAAGCCTCTGTCTTCAAAAAGTTGGATTTTGGAGAGCAAAAGCAACAATTTTGTGTGGGCTTAACTGAAGAAATGGCGGAGTATGTCAACTCCCCAAAGGCCACACACGATATTGGCGGCTATACACCATACTATGGTGGCCTCTCGAATCAATTTCCAAACGGGGGCTAAAAGAAATTCTAAGCCCACGGAAAACAAGGGTTCCAATGAGCCTAAGGGGAAGGACAATGTCGAAAAGTCTCCTAAGGGCAACTCCAACAAAGCTAAAGAGAAGGGAGTTTATAAAGGCAAAAATAAACTCGCTTCTGAAGGGCTTGAGCGTTATCGCAAGGATAACCACTGTTTTAAGTGCGGCGAGCAAGGGCATGCGTACCGCGCTTGTCTCCAAAAGAACACCCGCCATGAACCTCTTAAAGCTACCTTGGTGGAAATCCAAGAGGAGGAAATTCACCACAAAGGATCTCCTCTATGCCATGCTTGGGGAAAGGTAAGAGAACATGATGCTTTTATTCATTTTGACCCTAATTCTACTCACACCAAAGCTATGTGGACAAAGAGGACTTCTTTATCTCTCCTCTCAAGCATGAGGATGTAATCCTAGGGGCACCATGGTTTGATCGCATGTCTGCCAATGTTAAATTCCTTGAAAGGAGAATCTCCTTTAAGTTCAGGGAAAGAGATATGTATATAGATGCTAAGGAAATGGGTAATACTATACCCATTGTACATACACATGCTTTCAACAAGTCAATAAAGAGCTCTATTTCCGTGTACATGATTTTTGTTAAAGTTTCTCAAAATGAACCTAATGTTTTAGCAAAAGAAAATATACACAATCAAAAGGAATTAGAGTTATCCAATCTTCTCAAGGGGTTTCAAGATGTTTTTGTTGACGACATCCCTTGTGAGCTACCTCTTAAACGAGGTAATGATGACCATGCAATTGAACTTCTTCCAGGAAGTTCACCGCCTAACCAATCTCCTTATAGAGTTTCTCAAGCTAAACAAGAGGAGATTATGCGGCGTGTATGAGTTAGTTGAGAAGGGCATGGTTAGGCCTAGCTCATCTCCATTTTGTTCTCCTGTGCTACTAGTGCAAAAGAAAGATAGCACATATCGTATGTGTGTCGACTATAGAGCACTAAATAGGATCATTATCAAAAATAGGTTTTCCGTTCCACGGGTAGAAGACCTATTTGATAAGCTACAATGGTCCACCTACTTCAATAGGATTGACCTAAAAAGTGGCTATCATCAAATAAGGATAGTTGATCAAGACATTGTAAAGACCGCATTTCGCACTACGTTTGGTCTTTACGAATACATTGTCATGCCTTTTGGCTTGACCAATGTACCCGCCACATTCAACCGCTTGATGGAGAAGTTATTCAGGCCTCACCGAACCTTTACTGGAGTGTTCTTTGATGATATCATCATCTACTCTAATTCATTAGACGAACACAAGCGACACCTCCAGGTAATATTTCAAGTTCTAAGAGAGAAACTTTATGTTAATCAAAAGAAAAGTGAATTTTTCTTAGAAGAAATTCAGTATTTAGGTCACATTATCTCTCAAGATGGCATCCAAATGGATCCATCAAAGCTAGAGGTAATAAAAGGATGGCCTAAACCAAGGAATCTTCATGAGTTAAGAAGCTTTATAGACGCTTCATAGAAAAGTTCTCACTAATAGCAGGACCATTATATGACCTAACAAAGAAAAACGTTAGGTACACATGGTCTGCCAAGGAGAACAATGCTTTCGAAAAGCTTATCTCTCAACATGTGCTTACACTACCGGATCTCTCAAAGCCATTTGAGGTCCAATGTGATGCTTGTGGTGATTGCCTTGGAGCTGTTTTGCTTCAAGAAGGGCACGCCATAGGTTATGAAAGTCGAAGGCTTGACCTTGTTGAGCAAGCTCTTGGCATATATGAAAAGGAACTCCTTGCAGTTCTACATGCCTTAGACTCATGGAAGCACTATTTATTGGGGACTCCTTTCATTCTGCGAACGGATCACCAAAGTCTTAAGTACTTCATGACGCAGATCAAGCTCTCCGACAAACAAATGAGGTGTGCAAACTTTATTTCGCAATTTCATTTTCATATTGCTCACATTGCTGGCAAGCATAATTAAGTAGCCGATGCACTCTCAAGACGGCCGAGAGTGAATGCGTTTTCCATAGCAACTCACAATGATCTATCTTCTATGATAGATGGGTATGCTATTGATCCCGATTTTAGAGATGTGATTTCAGCCCTTGCACTAGGGAAGAAAGAGGAACCATTTACTTTACAAGATGGTTATCTTCTCTACGGCAATAGACTATGCGTTACTAGCTCACTACGTGAGAAAGTAATGTATGAATCTCATGCTCCTCCTTATGCAGGGCATAGAGGGATTCAATCTACCCTAAAGGGGATTGAAACATATTTCTATTGGCCTACCATGAAAGCAAACATACAAGAGTATGTTTTTAAATGTGTGGTATGCCAAAAGACGAAGTTTGATAGAGAGAAGCAACCTGGATTGCTTCAACCTTTGCCAATCCCTAATTCACCATGGGAGAGCATATCCATGGATTTTATCTTGGATTGCCTAAGTCAATCCATGGGAATACGGGAATATGGACGATAGTAGACAGGTTCAAAACAAGCTCATTTTATACCTGTCAAAAAGACTATCAAAGCCAATCAAATGGCAACCCTCTTCATTTCACATATCTTCAAGTATCATGGCTTGTCAATGTCCATAGTGTCGGATAGAGATCCTAGAATGATCAGTAATTTCTGGAAGGGTCTCATTGAGAATTTAGGAACAAGGCTAAACTTCTCTTCGGCCTATAATCCTCAAACGGATGGCCAAAGTGAAATAGCTAACCTAACAATTCTCGATCTACTAAAAGCCTATGTAACGGAAGTAGATCAAAGATTCCAATGGGAGAAGTACTTACCCTTAGTGGAGTATGCTTACAATAACACTGTACATACTTCCATGGGAAAAGCACCTTTTGAGGTGATTGAGGGACAATGGGCTTAAAAGACCCTAAGGTTCATCCCATTAAGACTTCCAAAATGCTAAGGTTCCGAAATTCAAAGGTTGTGTCCAAAGGCCAAACACTAGGGAAATTCGATGCTTAGTGTGTCACAAAAAGTCTTTATCAATCCCTACATAGGAGGGGGTGAGCCTTGCAAGTAGGGGATGAGAGAGAGAGAGACACACACACACACACACACACACACACACATGCTCCCTTTACACAAAAGGATTGAGGGACACATGTCAGCTCCCTAAGCTAGCAGACCGGCCACAATAGGGATCCAAAGGAGGGAAAATAGGGATCCAAAGGGGGGGCCATCTGCAAAAGAGCAATGTGCAAGAATGGGCTTAAAAGACCCTAAAGTTCAGCCCATTAAGACTTCCAAAATGCTAAGGTTCCAAAATTCAAAGGTTGTGTCCAAAGGCCAAACACTAGGGAAATTGGATGCTTAGTGTGTGTCACAAAAAGTCTTTATCAATCCCTACATAGGAGGGGGAGAGCCTTGCAAGTAGGGGATGAGAGAGAGAGAGACACACACACACACACACACACACACACACACAAGCTCCCTTTACACAAAAGGAATGAGGGACACATGTCAGCTCCCTAGCCCAGATGCCCACAAGGTGTACCCACTTAGTTCCTATTGGATGGCCTTGGAGGTGGACCAATGAGAATTAGGCTAGAGTAAATCTAGTTTAATTAATTTAAAAACACTTAATAAAAGAACCAATAAGAATTAAGCTCTCTAGAAGACTATTGGACAGACTCCCAAGGGGACCAATGAGCATTCAGCAGCCCAATGGCTTGCCTGATGCATACTGGCCAGGAGGCAAAGGGGTCCAATGAGAGTTTAGTTGAATTAAATAATTACCTAAAGCTCTCACAAAAGGGGAAAGGGGGAGACATGTCAGAAGGCTATCACTTATACTGCTTAATTCCCATTGGCTAATCCTGGGGAGGTCCAATAGGACTGTAGCAAGAGCAAATGGGAAGGGGGGTCGACCAAGAGAGAGAGGGGGATTGATTTTTGCAAGGCATTATCACACACACACTCACATAATCTGAAGTGTGAAGCAAAGAAGACCCTAAATGATTTTCTCATGTTAAACTGATCATTTAATATGGGGAAGTGCGAGGGGAGAAAAAGCTAGAATATTGGTTAAGCTAGCAGGCCGGCCACAGGAAGGATCCAAAGGAGGGAAAATAGGGATCCAAAGGGGGGGCCATCTGCAAAAGAGCAATGTGCAACAATGGGCTTAAAAGACCCTAAGGTTCAGCCCATTAAGACTTCCAAAATGCGAAGGTTCCAAAATTCAAAGGTTGTGTCTAAAGGCCAAACACTAGGGAAATTGGATGCTTAGTGTGTGTACAAAAAGTCTTTATCAATCCCTACATAGGAGGAGGCGAGCCTTGCAAGTAGGGGATGAGAGAGACGCTCACACACACACACACACACACACACACACACACACACACACACACACACACACAAGCTCCCTTTACACAAAAGGAATGAGGGACACATGTCAACTCCCTAGTCCAGATGCCCACAAGGTGTACCCAATTCCTATTGGATGGCCTTAGAGGTGGACCCATGAGAATTAGGCTAGAGTAAATCTAGTTTAATTAATTTAAAAACACTTAATAAAAGAACCAATAAGAATTAAGCTCTTTAGAAGACTATTGGACAGTCTCCCAAGGAGACCAATGAGCATTCAGCAGCCCAATGGTTTGCCTGATTCCTATTGGCGAGGAGGCAAAGGGGTCCAATGAGAGTTTAGTTGAATTAAATAATTACCTAAAGCTCTCACAAAAGGGGAAAGGGGGACACATGTCAGAAGGCTATCACTTATTCTGCTTAATTCCCATTGGCTTAGCTTGGGGAGGTCCAATAGGACTGTAGCAAGAGCAAATGGGAAGGGGGGTCGACCAAGAGAGAGAGGGGGCTGATTTTTGCAAGGCATTATTACACACACACTCACACAATCTCATGTGTGAAGCAAAGAAGACTCTCTCTCCTTCTCAAGCTTTAATGGAAAGCTTACCACCTACTCGAAGCTTGTGAGAAGGGAGGCCTACATCAACAACTCTTGGCTTTCTGATGCAAATGCAACCAAGAGCCAAGCTACAATGCATGCTCATCTCCTCTACCATGCTAATTACTAAGCTAAGCTATGCTAATTTGAGTGATTTTTTTTTTTTTGGGAAAATGTCAGGGCTGTATATTACTGAGTACAAAATAATCCCAGCGGATGCCAAAGTAGCCTATCACGTGGGGTGTACAAGCTGAATGAAAGGAGGAGAGCCACTATAGTGACTACTCGACTAGAACAATCTCATGGTGGTCAGTGTGAGGAGTGGAGGAGAAACCAATGAGGAGGGGCATAATGCCAAGTAATCTGACCACCTGTCAGTGTGAAGAAAAGTGGGGATCGTGCCCAATGCCGAAGAAAGGCAAATCGAGGAGCCTCGGTTGCTCTAGATGTACCGGAGGACGAATCCCACTGCCAAATCAGGGTTTGAATGGTGTCTAGCCAAATGGCAGTGAGGATATCCTGAAGGAGCTGTGGAGCCGCACTGAGAATGTGAAGACAACGAGCTCTCCAAATATTCCATAGTGTAATACTAGTGATGACCGAGAAAACTGCATCACGTGTCTGCGAATCTCCTTGCCAAGCAATCTGTGGTAGCATAGCCAAAGTCCCTCGTCGATAACCAGTGGAGGTAAGCATGAAGGCTGGATCTGTGGCTGAGCCCTCGTAGAAAAGATGCGGGCCGGGCATCGACATCAACCATGAGACAAATCCCCAAGTAAGAAATCCATGCTGAACACCTGATCTGCTGAGTAGAGAGCAAACTGCAAGCCACACTACATGGGAAGCTGAGCATGACCAAAGACAGTGAGCAGGTGACTCAAGTTGGCACAAAGGGCAGCGAGTACATAACGGATCATGACCCATAGTAGCTAGCCAAGTCCCAACTGGTAGTCCCGCATGAGCAATCATCCACATGAAAAAGGAAATACGACGAGCAACATGTAAATCCCAGATCGCGAACCAAAACTGCTGCAGATAGGCATGAGAGAGGCCTGAATGTAACCAGAAACGCATACGAGTGGTCTGCTGTGGTTGCTGTCTCATCAATGCTAATCTTCCAATCCGGACAATGTACTCAAAGAAGGATACAGGTGCACCTGTGGGATCTGAGTGAGGCCAATGCCACTCTCTTGGGTCCCAGTAAAGCTGCGATAGGGCACGGTCCTCCCACACCCAAAGCCTCCAAAGTGCAGCGTCAGCGGAAGCAAAACGGGGGTCAACACAATGACGCTTCCCGCGTGAGCCAACTACTCGTATGGCCTCCCATCGGGCGCCGGAGGAGATAAGAAGTGGAGAAGTGGCAGCGTATGTCAATCGAGCATGAATCCCCTGAGAGTTGTCAGTATCAACTGTGAATAGCATGGTGTCCAAAGGAACTAATAAGAGAGTGCTCTGGTCAAAAAGGCCTTCCCAGCCACAATGAGGGGGCATCTGAACCGTGCCGCGCATGACTGCATCCCACTGTGAAGGAACGGCAGAATCGATCTCAAGCAGTCTGTCTGGCACCCCGCGACCAATGTCATAATGTTCTGCCACAAAATCTGCATCCAGTATACGTGTCTCATAAAACAACCGCATAGAGGCAGCAGGGCCAGAGTCCCAAGCAACCCAATCAATGTGAGTCCTCTCTCCAAGCTGACGAGGTGGATGAACCGAAGAATCAAGAACTGTAGCATTCCAAATGAGAGGCTGGCGCTCAATCTCCTCACGACATGAGGGAGGTGAGCGTACAATAGTCCGTCTCATGGAAACCCAAATCTGAAGGAGCGATCGGAGAAAGAGTGAGAGGGTGGAAGTGGACAAGGGAGCATCCGTAAAGAGAAAACGATACCTTGAATGCCAAGTATGACCGTCTCTAGTGCCGAGTCGTGGAGTCACTGTGCAAAGAGCAGCCTGAAGAAGCATCTTCCAAGGTTTTTGGCCGGGAAAAAGACCCCGAACAACAAGCTTGGTAAGAAGTGCACGGCTCTGTAACTCTGGATCAATGATGCCAAGGCCTCCCTCTGACCTAGGACGAATGATCGTGGACCAGCGAACTCTAGCACGAGTATCAATAGTCCCATCTGTGCCACTCCATAAAAAGTTCCTTACTAGTCGGCGGAGCTGAGCTATCACACCAGAATGTAACATCCAACAAGAAGCTGTATACCATACTGTAGCCAATGAGCATAGTGTCATCAACAAACTCTTGATCGATAAGGTCTGGAGCTGTAGGTACTGGCATGGTCAATCCCCGAAATGCATGACTCTGAGCACGAAGAAAGTCAGACATAGTCTCTCCCACAAACGGATACAGATATGCTGCTAAAGGACATCCCTGACGGACAGATCGAGAAAGCTCAAAACTGCGATTGACACGGCCACCAATAGTAATAGCGCTACTGGCTGTTCTGAAGAGAGCGGAAATACCTGAAATCCATCTCAAAGGGAAACCCATCCTGGCTAAAGATCCTTCGAGAAAGTCCCAGTCAACACGATCGTATGCTTTCTCGAAGTCTAGGATGAAAAAAGCGAGAGGTTCAGAAGATGATCTTGCCCACTCTACTGCCTCATAAAAAGTGAAGATATTATCCAGAATGCATCGATCCATAACGAAGCCTGTCTGAGAAGAATGAATAATATCTGGTAAGAACGGCCGCAAGCGATGGCTGATCAGTAACGCTAATATCTTATAGACCGAAGGGAGTAGGGTAATAGGTCTCCACTGTCGGAGCTGAGTGATGTCACCCCCCTTCGGAATAAGAGATATGAGACCTGAACAAAGAGCCGGATGCATATATCCGGATGCAAAGATGTCCCGACAACCGCGAAGCAATGGTTATGTGAGGAGATGTACATCTTTCTCGTAAGAATACTCCTTCCTCTCAATCTACTCATAATTTGAGTGATTATGTGAGGAGATGTACATCTTTCTCGTAAGAATACTCCTCCTTCCTCTCAATCTACTCTCATACCCCGCTAGCTCTCACCATCTTCGAAGGGGTGTGAGGTCTTGGGTCTGAGACCGTGAGGGAATTGATGTTGTGTTGGATAAGTGTTTTGCTTAGTGCATGAAGTTTCCATCTTCATTGCACTAGCTAGTATTGAAAGAACACAAAGAATTGTATTGTAAAATGTCTTTCTTGATAGGAGAAACCATATTACATAGCCTTTTTGAGCGGGGATTGGCTTCATGCAAATCCGGTCCTCAACTGTTGTCAATTGCTTAATTTCTCTCTCTTTTGAAGTATTGATTATGCTATCTAACTAGGTGTTATGCTTTTTGTTGCTTTCTCCACCCAAGCACTAATAAATCTCATTAGGAATCTATTCTAATGAAATGCTCACTATGTTCATGCTGTTTTCCGCTACACACAAGTTACTAGGCCAGCTTGCTTCTTTGGTCCGCGCCGAAAGCGACACAAAGTCTTCTGAGGCTCCTTCGATGCTTCAACTTCGTCGAGAGTCATGCTTCTTCCTTCTTCAAGAATCTCCATGGCTGAAAATTCCTGATACCACTTCCAACACAAAAGCATGAACATACCTATTCCATGTAAGGTGACTGGAAAAATTCTTGTCTCCCTAAAAGACTGTGCATGCAATGTAGATGAACCAATAGACGGAGTGCCAAACCGTTTATCACACACACGCAAACAATGAGATTGAATCTTGTCGTGTTGATCTAAATCAATCAACTGTGGCAATTCACAACGCAAATGCCCATGCTTGGTGCTCATACTTTCATGTGCTCTTTCTACAACTGTGTCGTGCCAAGGAAGAGACATGGAATGTGACTTCCTTGAATACATACTTTTGAGCTTTTCATGATTAATCCGCATACATCCGTGCTCATCCATGAGTGAAACGTGCTCAACGTACAATATGTCATGCCTAGGAAAAGGGATCACATAAAGACGCTGACTAAAATACAGGAAACGATCACGAATGAAACACTCGTACAATGCGTGCGTATGAATCATGCGAACACATAATACTTCCTGTGAGGGTTTGTTGGACCTAGGCTCGAGAGCCAAGATCGGTTCTTCCTGAGGGGATTCTTTGGATCTAGGCTCGAGAGCCAAGATCGACCCTTCGTGATTGATCGAATCTGCAACGAGGTTAGCTTCGCTAGAAAAAGCATCAACTAACTCATCATCCTTGTGAACAATCACGTCATCTTCATGCAACTCATCATGCTTGTGAGAAACCACATCTTGATCATGCAAATCATCAATGCTCATCATTATCATCCAAATCATCATGCTTATCATTGTCATTCAAATCATTATGCTTATCATAATCATGAAAATCCTGTGTGTCATGCTTTGGAGAAGAAGAGACTGAGAGAGTCTCCTTCTCCTGAATCCGTTCAATCTTCGTCTGCACATTAGCAATGAGAGAGGGAGAATGAACAACTTCCTCTCCACGACTGACAATGGGAGAGTCACTTTTGGCATTGAAAGTGAACGTATTTTCCGCCCAATCAATGAGAGGGTTATGCTCACGAAACCACCGAATGCCCAAAATCATATCACATCGTGAGAGAGGAGAGACAAAAATTTTTCTACGGAAAGCAGCTTGTTAAACTGTAAACAACACACATGTCCAACATAGAATTGACCATCGCCTCCATGGAAGTTGGTACAATTCGTGGCGTAGATGGGGAAGGGGGAGGGTCGGAAAAACCTCCTGGGTGGAAAAAATTCTTCGTCGCCTCTCTCATGCTCATCACCTGTATGCGAAGTATCCATTCCGCTTCGGGTAATGACCATGCACTATGATCTTTGGTTCTTAAGTTCACGAAGAACTTGGGTTCTTAGGGTCTTGGGTTCTTGGATTCTTGAGGCTCTTGAGTTCTTGAGGTCCTTGAGGGTCTTCTTTTGCTTGCAATTCGTGTTCGAGAAGGATCTTCTCTTCACCCGAGTTCTGCTCTTTTCTGGGGTGCACCCCTTGGCGGCCTTACGCTCACACCAAGGTTGCTTTTTCCCACCTCACGTCGATTGGCTGGCCGTTAAGTGCACTGTCCGCTCACAATGAGTGAAAAGAGGCACAAGGGGAGGCTGGACAAGCCCTTCTTTCTTGGGTTTCCTGTCAATCTTCAAAAACATGATTAGGAATCGACACGCCCAAGTGAACTTGGGTTTGTGTGACCTCAACAAGCAATTTTTTTTTTCTGTGGTTCTTTGGTTCTTTCCTTGAGTGATACAGAACATTGCCAAAGCTCTGATACCAATGTTAGGTGCAGCGGAATGAATGTTTGAACTTTGCTCAAGATAGTGCTCCGAACTGTGCTCAAGGTTCCTTTTTGTTCTTATGGAAGGTAGAGCCTTCCGTTCTTAATGAGAGAGTGCAATGATCATAACATTGAGTGCTCCGAACTGTGCTCAAGGTTCCGTTTTGTTCTTATGGAAGGTAGAGCCTTTCGTTCTTAATGAGAGAAGGCAATAACAAAGTGAATGGAATGTAACTATGTTAGACTTTGTAAATAATTAATTTATTTACGAGAAAAGAATTATCTAATTAGTTGTGTGCACATCAGAATAGATCTAGCAGTTTCTGGGGCCTCAGGTGCGTCCAAGTTTGGGCCAGAGCACCTCAAGGAGACTCTAGCAGAAAAATACCCTGAAGCCCTAGTGATTGGGAAATCAGGTCTTCAATAAAGGGGTAGATAGTAGCCTCAGATTCTAGGCTCAGAAAATTACGCGCGCTAGTGCAAGCACAGGAATGAGATGGGGTCCTTAGAATAATAACCCTAAGGCCTGATTATTTTATGGCCTTAGGATAAGTTAGTTAAAAGTATTCTTAAATGATTTGCGTTGGACCGAATGGCCGGACAAGTGCGAACAGGTAATGCAAGAGCATTGCTGGTACGGCAATGCGCTAGGGAGCAGATAACGTTTTCATTTGTTGCATCTATGTGTGCAGTTGTGCACTTAATTGCACATTTCATTAACTAGCATAGGATTTTCAAAGTCAAAAGTTGAATGGTTTTTAAATTTTAAAGTAAGTGTGCCACTTGGCCTTTCCCATGCAATCTCTCTCTCTCTCTCTCTCTCTCTCTCTCTCTCTCTCTCTCTCTCTCTCACTCCCTCTCTTCATGCTAGCGCCCCCTCTTCTGGGAGGCTATAAGAGAGCAGCCTCTCCCCCTCTTGCTAGGTTGGCAGTGCACTACCCTCCC
This sequence comes from Adiantum capillus-veneris, assembly GCF_014529385.1. Classification (NCBI taxonomy): domain Eukaryota; kingdom Viridiplantae; phylum Streptophyta; class Polypodiopsida; order Polypodiales; family Pteridaceae; genus Adiantum; species Adiantum capillus-veneris. The sequence goes on from NC_140937.1 coordinate 3,173,282, forward strand.
CCAAGTTGACCATCCTCTACGCAGTGAAGCTCTCCATTGAAGCTTGAGAGCAGCACCTTGTGGTGTATGTGGAGGCTCTGAGCACCCATCACCTAGAACAAGGCCTCTCATGGTTGCATGCAGCTTTGGGAGAAGTTTCATCGCGTAAAGTAGTAGAAAACTCTCTTTCTCCCTTGTCTAGCTGCTGCAAATTCCCTGTTTTCAGCCCCTAATCACTTGTATTAGGGTGAATTTCAGCAAAGTCTTACTAGAATCTCATTCTCCACTACCTACTCTACACATACACCAAGTTTGGAGCATTTCCATCGCGAAAAGGACCTCCATTTTGGCATTGGAACGCGCTCAGGTAACAATTTCTGGTTATGTGCAGAAAATTACAGCAAGCGTGTGTGTGTGTGTTTTGCATGTTTCTGTGGTTGGTTAATTGCAGGAATGATTACGTCCAAAGTGGCACAATTAGCGGAAGATAGACCCTCATTCGTGAGAGCTTCTGATGAGTTTTGTGGAAGGTAGACTCTCCCCTACGAAAGCTTCCCAAAATCTCGCAGAAGAGGATAGATCCTCTCAGTAGTCAGAGAGCAGTTCGTCTACTCTCTCAGTCAGAAGCAGAAAAAGGCCAAGAAAAAAAATAGAGGACGGGCTTTCACCCCGTTCATGTGCTTGTAAAGATTCTCCCTTAGTAATAAAGATATTCTCTTTATGGGGGGGGACCAGCCCATCTTTTGGTCCCCAATGAAGTGTCAAGCTTTTTCTCTCTCTCTCTCTCTCTCTCTCTCAAATTCTCTTGAGTATTTGAAGTTCAATTAAAAGTCAGTTTACGCTTCCGTATTTTTGTGACAGTGGTATCAGAGCAAGGTCATCTCTCTCTTCCTTAAGGGATTGACGACTCTTGGCAGACTGCAGAAATGGGAGGACGCGAGATAGAGTTCTCTCTCCTTCAACAGCAGGTGGAAGAGTTTCAGAAAGCTCTCCCATCCAGAAGTCCAAAAGATTCTCCATACTCTTGAGAAAGGGAAGGAGAAAATGCCGATGGGGTCGGGAGAAATCCCGCAGAACCCAAAGGCGCCAGAACCAAGGAAAGATCCTTTGAATGGAACCTCCCGCATGCACGAGAGGCAGAGGAAACCTCCATAACGTCATGTGCGGTTTAACCCAAAGGTTCAAGAGCAGGATCCCCTTGATTCCCCTCAGTTCTCTTTCATGAAGGATCTGGATGACATCGTTGCTTCGGAAGACATGTTTCTTGACGATCCGTCGCAGCAAGAAGTGCATTCAAGGGAAAAGACTCCTGTCCATAAGGAGTCTAAGCATAGAAAGAAGGAGCACCATAAGACGAAGCACCACAGGCAGAAAACATTCAAGTCTGGAGACAAAGATGTGAAATTCGACACCTACAATGGACGGCGTGATAATGACAAAGCTTTGGCTTTCATCCGCCAATTCGAAGTTGCATTTGTTGAAGGGAATTTTAAAGAAAGATCCAAGCTTCGTCATGTCATTATGTACCTGAAAGGCACCGCCAGCAGTTGGTGGTTAACCCTTATCGTGAAGATCGCAAACCTCAAGATTGGACTGCTTTCAAAAAGGAGTTCTACGCACAGTTCCTTCCTCCAGACTATGAGGAAGAGGTAAAGAAAGAATGGGATCGACTTTCATAGTCAGAGAACGAAACTGTTCCACGCTATGTGGATAGGTTTTGGGACGTTCTCTTGAAAGTCACTCCATTCAAGAAGATTGACGATTCGGAAAAGATGCGCAAGTTTGAAGCAGGTTTGCATGAATCCTTGCAAAAGGCTATGAAGCTTTACCCTCGGGGTAACTTGCAGATACTTATGGAATCAGCCCGCATAGCTGATGGAATACATGACAAGGGTACTCCCAGAATGATGGAGCAAAGCATCACCATGCCAAGCAGAAGGCTCTCCATGAGCAGCCTACCTCTACTTCTTCTTCTCAAAAGAAGAAAAAAACCGCCTCCGAAGCAGAAGCAAAGCCAAATCAGCCCAAGAAAGGGAGATATCTCTCTCCTCCTGAGTTGCGAACTTACATTAGTGAAGGAAGATGCTTCAAGTGTGGACAAGTTGGTCATATGAAGGATGACTGTCCTACCAAAACTCCACAACCACCCTCTTCCAATGCAGTCCCAGATGTACAGGGAAATACAACCAAGGATGGAAAAGAAAGAGCTCTTCTTAAAGCATGGGGTAGCATCAACAACCAATGGGCTCTTATTTTGTTTGACCCTGGCAATACAGACAACTTTATCTCTACCAAGCTAGCTGATGACCTGAACTTGCAGCCCAATCGTTTTGGAGTTTCTATTCAAGCACAATCTGCTTTCAAAGGGCAAAACTCAAACTCTACTCCAATCATAGGGAAGTTGAACCTAAAGGTCGACGACTACAAAGATCAAGAGTCTTTCTTACTAGCTTCACTTGAAGTATGCGATGTTATCTTGGGAATGCCTTGGCACTACAAGATGCATCCCATTCTTGACTATGTTCAGAAAACCTTATCCTTTGCTCATAAAGGAAAGGAGTATCTTGTACTTGCAGATGCAGGTGATTGGCGTATTCCTATCGCCAATCACATTGCCATCAAGAAAGAAATGAAAAAGTGTGTTTCAACGTACTTGATTTTTGCAAGAGAGAGAGATGTGTCTGTTTCACAACTTTCTTCCTCTTTAGAGCAAAAAAGACTTAAGTTATTAGAAAGTTATCAAGATTGTTTTGCAGATGAACTTCCAAATGAACTCCCACCTTCGCGACCTGAGGATCATACAATTGATTTGATCCCAAGAAGTTCTCCTCGAAATCAGCCCCCTTATCGAGTTAGTCTAATGCAGCAAGAGGAAATTCTCAAGCAGGTTAACGAACTTTTGGAGAAGGGCTTAATAAGGCCTAGTACTTCTCCATATTGTTCACCTGTCTTGCTAGTACAGAAAAAGGATGGCACATTCCGCATGTGCATAGACTATAGATCTCTAAACAAGATCACAATCAAGAATCGGTTTCCAATCCCTCGGATTGACGACATTCTTGACAAGTTACAAGGAGCAAGTGTCTTTAGTCGTATAGACTTGAAGAGCGGTTATCATCAAATCCGCATAGCTCCTCAGGATGTGCATAAGACTTCATTTAGAACAACCTTTGGGTTGTATGAATTTCTAGTGATGCCTTCTGGACTCACTAATGCACCAGCTACATTCAACAGAATGATGGATAGAATCTTCCACTCATATAGAAGTTTTACAGGCGTTTTCTTTGATGACGTCTTGTTGAGAAGTTGCCTGTTGAACACTGGTGCTCCTGTTGCCTCTTCTGCCAATTAGTGCTAGTTTAGGTTTGCTTATATACAAACTTACTCAATTTGCCCTACCTACTTTCCAACAAAAGTCACTTAAAAATAATAAGTGAAAAATGTCAAAAATAGGGAAAATAGGCTAAATGCACTGGAAAATTCCCCTGAAGGATTCTGATGGGAATGCTTATGATCACGCTGTATGCAACCAGAGGATATGCATCTACACTAAGTGTATGGACATGCACGGTCTGCGAACAGACTCACAAAAGTGCCATAACACTTCTAATCTAGACTTACTGGACTGACTGAACCCTTGTCATGCTGTAGCTTGTCCACGGACACATAGGGTTGGATGTGTCACGTGACATAGAGGGATAGAGGCCTTGGACTCAACGGTTGGCTTCTCTCTTCCCCTTTGTGGCAGGGGCCAAACTGAGTGGACTCTCGACTCTGTGCTGGAGTGGTTGCATACACAGGCCCTAGAGTTCTCTCACCACATGGGAGACCTAGAAGTTATAGACATGCTGTAGACTTTGTGGCCATTGATCAAGTTTGCGGTGACCCCTCCAGATGCAGCAGGATGTAGACACATTGTGGTTCACTTTTTTGCTGATACGCAGTGCTCGCCTGTTAGGTGCAGCGGAATGAATGTTTGCGCTTTGCTCAAGATGAGTGCTCCGAACTGTGCTCAAGGTTCCTTTTGTTCTTATGGAAGGTAGGGCCTTCCGTTCTTAATGAGAGAATGCTATGATCACAAACAAAGTGAATGGACACTGTGCGTGCAAGTGTATGAGATTGAGAGATAGAGAGAGAAGAGAGATACGACACTCGAGACGTTGTAAAACCCTCCTCCGAAGGCCCCACTCTCGTCGGCGAGAGTGGTCTACTGATGATTGCACAATCTGGTACAATGGTGATGCATGAGACTGATGCAAGTCTAGTATGTCGACGATGACGACGAGACCGACCTAAGGGCTGAAATCTGCAATCTTGTATCTGCTGTCCAAAAACGCTATGGGCTGAAATCTGCTACAATCCAAAAACGCTTATTTGGGGGGCTGTTTCTGTGGGTCTTTGTCACTGAAAATCTGCAGGTTTAGGCCTGAAAACTGAGGTTTCTTTAGGCTGAAAACTGATGGTCTTTCCGGGCTGAATCTGCTACGCTTTAGGGCTGAATCTGCTATGACGAAAAACGCTAGTCATGGGGAGTTTTGCTGGCGATGGCAAGGCGGGGAACGCTGGTGTTTCGCAGCTTTGCTGCGGTGACTAATTGTTGCAAAAACGCTAGCTGATGTGAATCCAAAAGCGCTAGCTTGCTGGTCTTCTGGCGATGATCTGCTGATGAGAAAACACTAGGTCTGAGCTTGGTTCTGGCGAGGATCTCCTTCATGAGAAAACGCTAGGGCAAGGGTCTGATGGTTCTTCTTGCTTGGAGGAAATCCACCAAGGGGTCTTGTTGAGAAGTTGCCTGCTGAGCATGGCTCCTGTTGCCTCTTTTGCCATTTAGTGCTAGTCTAGGTTTGCTTATATACAAACTTAGCAAAATTGCGCTACCTACTTTCCAACAAAAGTCACTTAAAAATAATAAGTGAAAAATGTCAAAAATAGGTAAAATAGGCTAAATGTATTGGAAAATTCCCCTGATGGAATGTGATGGATTCTGATGGGAATGCTTATGATCATGCTGTGTGCAACCAGAGGATATGCATCTACACTAAGTGACTGGGCATGCACTGTCTACGAATAGACTCACAAAAGTGCCAGATCACTTCTAATCTAAACTAACTGGACTGACTGAACCCTTGTCGTGCTGTAGCTTGTCCACGGACACATAGGGTTGGATGTGTCACTTGACATCGCTATGCTATGTACACATTCATGAGGACTCCTAGAAAGAGGAGGTTGCTTTACGTACGGCTCGGTCTACTTGGGCTTGGACCAGTCACTCTTTGTAGTCACGCCTATCTAGAGGACGCTCGGATGCGGATTACTCCCCATCCAAGCCAGCCTCGAAGATAGCACGTTTAGCTGCTGCGGCAGCATCTGTTCTCTTCCCTATGAGGATTGTCTCATGGAACGTGCAGGGTCTAGATGGGCGCCAATTTCAGCGTCAGAGGGGCCGACTGCGTCAGGAGCTTCAGCGCTGCCTTGTGGGAGGCAAGATGGATCTCCTTATGCTGCAGGAGCATCATCTATGTGAGAGCCGCATTATACGTTGTGGCCAGCTCTTGCGTGGATGATATGATACTTTTTGGTCAGCTGCTTTTGGACCTGGAGGCATCCATGGTGGGGTATGTATGACTGTTGCGGATTCTTTGCAGCAGACCATTGTTGGCAAAGGGATTATTGTACCAGGCAGGGCTCAATGGATCACTATGCAGGTTCATGGTTTCCTTGTGGGCTTCCTGAACATATATGCGTCCAATGTGGCAAGTGCACGAGCAGAGTTTTATTCACAGATTGTTGAGTCTCTGTCGCAAGCAGGGCAATGGTGCATAGGGGGTGACTTCAACATGTTAGAGGACCCCTTCTGACAGGATTGGTGGCAGCCATGCTACTGTGCATGGAGTTGAGCTTGCAACTTGGGAGAGGTTTTGTATGACTTTGAGGGTTTCGGATGTGTGGAAACACTCTAGCTTTGTGAGGCCCCCTGACAGCCTGGCCTTCTCTCGTTCGGACTGCAGAGTGGGAGAAGTGAATCTATCGCGGATAGACCGCTTCTACACTAGTGACCATTTCTGTGACTTGGGTGGGACAGTTGGCATTTTGGCAGGGACTTCCTTCTCGGACCATGCACCAATGATCCTCACAGTGGCAGATAGACAGAGGAGGGGGAGCACGATGCTCCGCATCCCTTAGAGGGTCTTGCTGGACTCTGTACTCAGAGAGCGAGTAGAGGCTCTCTGGACAGAGAGCTTGGACATGCAGGATTCTCTTGCTGACAGAGTGGCCTCAGGACTAGCTCAGCTTAGTCGTTTCTTTCTCCAGGAGTCGTTGGCTCGCCTGGCTGCAGCGCGAGAGGAGGAGCAGCGCCTCAGACGGGGCGTTGCTTCCTTGCAGAGAATGTAGGAGCAACATCCAGACAGTCCTTGGTTGGAGGAGCAGTTACAGCAGGCTCGCCAGGAGCTTGTTAGCATAGAGGAGAGGCGCCATGAGTTTACTTTCTATTGATAGGCATCTCAGTGGACACAGGTGGGTGACAGAGTGACTGGTGCTTTCTTCGAGGCAGTGGGACCTCGACATACGCATGCCAAGGTCAGTCAGTTGAGGAGGCCCGACGGGTCAGTTGCTTCTGAGCCAGAGGACATGCGTGCAGTTGCTACCGACTTTTACCGTGAGTTACTGTTTGTAGAGCCTCAGTCAGAGCGTCAGGATGCATGCAGGAAGCAGGTGTGGGCACAGATGCCTTGCCTTGTGATTGAGGAGATGCATCAGAGGCTTGAGCTGCCACTTCAGCTTGAGGAGTTGCACACGGCTCTTAGTGCACTTCCCCACGGTAGCTGTCCAGGTGAGGATGACTTGACCCCGAGTTTTTTCTTGGGGACCTGCTTGGCCCAGATCTCTGTAGTGCTTTTCAGTACATCTTGCAGACAGGAGAGATGCCTGACAGCATGAGTGAGGGTCTCATCTACGTCATTCCCAAGGAGGGTGGCTCCTTGGATGAGATTCGACAGTGGCGCCCCATCACCATCCTCAACTCTGCCTACAAAATTCTCGCCAAGGCTCTGAGTTTGAGGATCCAGCCACTTCTAGAGAGTCTTATACATGGGACTTAGACAGGTTTTGTCAAGGAGCGCAGTACCCTAGACAACATCTTAACTTTTTGGGAGGCTTCTACCCTAGCGCGGCTCCGTGGTGAGGATCTGGTGATTCTTCTTCTCGATTTTGAAAAGGCCTACGGCAGAGTTGACTGGGATTTTCTGGAGGGCACTCTGCGCAGGATGGGCTTCTCAGATGCTTGGATCAGAGGGGTGTCAGCTTTGTACAGACGGGCACACAGTCAGGTACTTTTGTCAGGAGGTAGAGGTGATCATTTCGTGCTCACACGTTCGGTCAGACAGGGCTGCCCTCTTGCCCCTTTCCTCTTTCTGTTCTATGCTTAGGCGATGAGCAGGTTTTTGGTGTCGTAGCAGGTTGGTCTACGAGGCTTAGCACTCCCTATTCGGGGAGATGAGCTCCTGGACGTTGAGTTTGCTGACGACTGAGCATTGTACTTGGATGGCAAACTCCACAGCTATGAGCAAGCTCTTGAGACCTTCTGTTGTGCATCTGGCGCACTGATCAACTAGAGGAAGACAATGGCTTTCTCGGTTGGTAGTGCTCTTGTACTCGATTGGATGCCAGGTGAGGGTTTCAGGTGGATCCCCCCAAGGACTGCAGTTCGATACTTGGGTTGTCAGGCTGGTTTGGACTTGTCTCCCGAGCAGCAGATTGCTCCTCTCCTCGTGTCTATCAGGAGGAAGTTGTTACATTGGAGCTCTGCACGACTTTCTTTGGCTGGCAGAGTGGTAGTGGCCAACCAGGTGTTGTTGGCTACTATGTGGTACATCACTTCTTGCTGGATATTCTCGAGTTCTTGTATCAGCCAGGTGGAGAGACTGAGCAAGAACTTCCTTTGGTCAGGGCGTGACACTCAGACAGCCCGAGCCAAAGTGGCTTGGCAGGTCATCACTCTTCCTTGTTCACAGGGAGGGCTTGGGATCATCGACCCAGCACAGTAGAGCAGAGCCCTTCTTGGGAAGTTCATCGCCAAAGGACTTCTTCCAGGTGAGGAGCCCTAGGAGTTCTTGCTACATCGGCTTTGTGCTAGGGTGCCTCAGGCAGGAGGCCCATGGCAACCTTCGACCAGATGGATCTTCACAGAGATGCGCAGAGTTGGTCTGAGCAGGAGAGTGGAGGACCACTTCGTTGTGGGTTTGCTTCGATCTTGGGAGCACCTGCGGCGAGGCCTGGAGCAGCGGCATCCTACTGTCTATTTGCTCCCCTCCTCCTGTCTATCAAGAGGAAGTTGTTACATTGGAGCTCTGCAGGACTTTCTTTGGCTGGCAAAGTGGTAGTGGCCAACCAGGTGTTGCTGGCTACTTTGTGGTACATCACTTCTTGCTGGATATTCTCGAGTTCTTGTATCAGTCAGGTGGAGAGGTTGATCAGGAACTTCCTTTGGTCAGGGCGTGACACTCGGACAGCCCGGGCCAAAGTGGCTTGGCAGGTTATCACTCTTCCTTGTTCACAGGGAGGGCTTGGGATCAGTGACCCAACACAACAGAGCAGAGCCCTTCTTGGGAAGTTCATCGTCCGAGGACTTCTTCCAGGTGAGGAGCCCTGGAAGGAGTTCTTGCTACAGCGGCTTCGTGCTAGGGTGCCTCAGGCAGGAGGCCCATGGCAACCTTCGACCAGATGGATCTTCACAAAGATGCGCAGAGTTGGTATGAGCAGGAGACCGGAGGACCGCTTCGTTGTGGGTTTGCTTCGATCTTGGGAGCACATGCGGCGAGGCTTGGAGCAGCGGCAACCTACCTCAAGGTTACATCCGTACGTATGTACTGATCCGTACAGTACGGTAGAGCCGTACGGTACGGTTCCGTACGTATGGATAGGTAGTGTACGTTTTTTGTTTTTTTTTCACTTTCACAAATTTATTTTTTTTTTGTTTTTTTGTTTTTTTAGGGGCATCTTGTCATTGGGCAATGGACTAAAGTTTATTGTATCATATAGTGTATTCCCATTTTTCTGTCTTTTTGATGGTAGAGTTAAGTACGGATAACATTTGAAGCAGATAAATCTTTTTGCGGATAACATTTGAAGCAAAAAGACGGATAACATTTTTCTGTCTTTTTCTAAGAGTTAAGTACGGATAACATTTGAAGCAGTATCTAATGGGCATTGAAGCAATATCTAATGGATGTTTGAAGTAGTATCTATGTCTAGACTCTATGTAGTTCCTAGTATGTATAGGCTGAAAAAGGCTAAAGTCACTATTCTTTTTGTTGTTAGAAATGTTACGTACTGGTCACGTACCTTAAAGGCCGATCCGTACAGAAGTACGTACCTTATGTACTGATTACGTACCGTACACTCCATACCTTTCCACCTTGACCTACTTGCACGGAGGAGCGCGTGTGACAACCCCTTGTTTGGAACCCTATGGTTAGCACTCAAAGAGGCCACTTGGTTGGTAGTCGGCCTCATGTTTCTTGGGGTCCCATGGCGGCGGGTCCAGCACGCTCTCTAGGTGATTGGTTACAGTTTTTAGGCTTGTCAGAGGAGCAGCAGGGCTTCTGGCTTCAGGGCATGAGAGGGGTGCAAAGCATGTGCCAGAACATCTCAGAGGCAGTTCCAGCTGAGTGGCTCACACCTCTCGAGTCAGCAGCGCCCAGATGGATGGGAACCTTCACACGACTGGAGGTTCTTATTTCAGTTCGGGCTTGCTCAAAGACTGTTTCCTCCCTGTTTTTCGAGTTACAGGGTGAGGGACACTTACAGCGAGTTGCAGTAGAGGTCCCGCAGGTGGCAGAGTGCTATTTTCAGAGGATCCGAGTGGTGGGCATTTGTGGGGGGACGTGTCATTGATCTTGACCCAGCTGCTGTTGAGACTTAACACTGGAGAGTGTGGGCTTGGGAGTGCTGTCCACTGGCACGAGTACAGTGGGATCCTGGAGAGTGGCTTTGGAGGGATTCCCTCTCTTCTGTAGACCACCCAGGTGTCCCTTTCTTTCAATACACTGTTCGACTGGGACGTCACATATTGGCAGCATAAAGAGAGGCTCGCCCTGCCTGCAGCACCTCATTGGTAGGAGGAGGGTCTCTCAGCTGAGTTCTTGGCAGCTTTTTGGGAGAGGTTGTGGGACTCCAGACAGCCGAGGCGAGTCACTTTGTTTCAGTGGCTGGTCGCACATAGAGCTACAGCAGTTGGGAGCTGGCTGGTGCATAGTGGTCTCTCGGCCGCATGCGCAGCTTGTGACCATCTTGTGGATAGTCAGCGTCACTGTCTTTGGGATTGTCCCTTGGCAGAGCAGGTATGGCTTCGTGTTCTTCGGCTGATGCCTGCTCTTTCCATGGCTCGACAGTACACTTGGGGGGCAGCTGCTTGGTCCACTGTCATGGGCCCGGCACTTCAATTTGAGCTATCGTCCACCAGCAGGATGCCATAGAGCTCACTCCACAGGAGTGGTGCAATGAGAGAGAGGAATGCTGGGAGCTCATCAATGGCTTGACACTCTGGTTCATCTGGCAGGCTCGTTGCTTCCGCATCTTTGAGGCTCGCCCTGTACCACCAGCAGAGACTGTTTGCGATCTTTGGTTAGAGCTGATCCACACCCTCAGAGGACAGCTCGAGAGACTTCAGGGCAGCTCCGACTGCATGAGGGAGGGCAGAGAGGCCTTCCTTCGACTTTGGCGTCCTGGGCCTTTTTACACCATGGCCTAGGGTGTACTTAGATGGCACTACCGTTCACCTGTGTTGCTCTTCCCTCATCCCATTTCTTGATTTAGCCTCATTGTACATATACTGTTTTTCATCGGAGAGTCTCCCCATCATGCTTGTTGTAGCCCTCTCTAGAAGAGGTGGTTGTAGCCCTATGGGCAGTTTCATTAACTAATAGAAGGATCTTTTTCTCGAAAGAAAAAAAAAAAAATGCTCCTGATGGGTTTTGATGGTCATGCTGTGTGCAACCAGAGGATATGCATCTACTCTAGTGTCTGGACATGCACGGTCTGCGAACAGACTCACAAAAGTGCCATAACACTTCCTAAGCTAGGCTGACTGAACTGAACTGAACCCTAGTCATGAAGTAGCTTGTCCACGTACACATAGGGCTAGATGTGCACGTGACAACGCCTATCCGAGGCGAGCCCCCTCTATCGTACATGCCTGTCAGGCTCCTTTGGTGCTTCTGTAGTTTTTGCAGTTGCCGCGGAAGATCTGTCCTACCAAGCTTGACCTGGTACTTCCGATGCCCCCCCACCCCACCCCCCCAAAATCCTCCGCTTCTTTCGTTGGATTTTTTGTTTAGCTGATTGGTTGCCTGTTCGTCTATTTGCGATTTTTGTCTTTGGATGTCTGCATTTGTTGCTTGTTTGTAAAGGCTGCCTGTGCTACTTGTCTGCTTTTGGCGGTTGTATCATTGGGCTGGGGTCGGCGGGCCTAGGTGGTGGTCTCTACTTGCTTTTTCCTGCAATTTTTGTCCTGCGTGGTTGAAGATACTCAAGCAAGGTTCTTCTCTCGGGCGTTCCTCAAGATCTTCAGGACAACAACTTCCTGGTGTTTGTGGAGGATTTGGTGGATTGGCCACTGGCTAGTCAGGAACTCAGCAGCTCGTGGTTTTCTCGGAGTGCTGCATCACTTGGGAGTGGTTTATAGGCAGTTTTGGGTTTTGTTGACTCTCTGTGTTCTCCATTTACATACATCTTTTTCTTGTCCCGATTCTTCGGTTTGCCCCCTTAGCCATGTTTCCCCTGAAGACCTTGAGGGGTTTTTTCACCTATAGTTGTATCTTGTAGTCTGGCTCAGCAGTGAAAGTTTTAAGTTTTAACTGTTTTCTACTCAGTGAACACACTTGGCAGCAATTTTTTGTCTCAATAAAAACTTCTCAAAAAGGGGTGTTCTCAAAGTGTATGAGTTGTGTGCATCAAGAGTACTGAAACATGTCTGTGTAAGAAAATACTAAGCATGCCAGTGATATTTTGGACTCACCAGTGCCAGGCATTTGTTGATGAGCTATCTGCATCACATTCAACGGATCTGCAACAACGTGCCTATGAACTTCAAGCGCTGCTAGCTTTTGATTCTAATGTTGTCAGTACTATCTTGCCATTTCATGCAAGCTGTGAAGATATCGAGGTATAAAATTAATAACATGTGGATTTATTCTGTTGTAACTAAGAAAGAGGAGTAAAAGATGATATCTTTTTTCCAGGTTGACAGAAGTCTTCCTTTTCTGAACCATTATGTCCAATCCATGCTTTCCAAGGGAGCAAAGCAGTACATTCCTGCAAATGAGAGGCTGCAAATGGGTGTGTCAACAACCTGGATTAACCCACAAGATGAATCTGCTGTTTCCAACCACAGCCTGCGGTTTGACCCATATGAGAAGCCCCAGCTGCCAACCATGGCCATTACTCCTGTAACTACATTTGAAAGTGAGGATTATATAATTGATCGAAGTGGCAAGTCATCCCACGTAGCCCATCAGCCTCCTGATGTGGATGCCTTAACACCTGAGGCATCACATCTACGACTAGAAGGGGTGCAGAGAAAATGGGGGCGCCCTACGCACAGCAGCAGCTCTTCTGTATCATCATCTGCGGGAGTAGAGAGGAGTACTAATGGTTCCGTCGCTTCTGATTTGGATAAAAGCATAGGGAGTAAAGAGCGTCCAGTGCCTCAAGATTCCAAGTACGTCAGTAGCAAAAGTAAGCAGCCTGAAGTTTCAGCAGAAAAGCAGAAGCTTGCAGCGTCTCTTTTTGGTGGTGTGGCGGCCAAAGCAGATTTGTCTGTAAAAGCATCTGGAAGGAGCCAAAAGCAAGCAACAGCTAGTAAGCACTCACCAGCAAAGAGGGTCCAGACTGCAGCAACAGTGGACTCCAAAATCCAGGCTCCGCCTCCTCCCCCACCTCCTGATCTGCTGGATTTTGGTGAAGAGGAGCCATCTATCAGCATCAGCTCCAGGGATCCAATGAAGGATCTGGAGGGCCTACTTGATCTGACTGACACTGTGGCTCCAACACAGCCTGTTCCTGTTGTTTCTACAACAAACCTCTCAACGGTGGATTTGATGTCTCTTTATGAGTCCAATATAGAACATGGAACTGGCATGGCTAGTAGTGACAATGTGGTGGATTTGATGGCCAGTACCAAACCAAGTAGAATTTCTGGTGACGAGAGTATTCTTGAAGGTCTTTCGGGGAATCTTGAAGCAAATGCAGGTAGCACGATCCAAGGACAGGTCGCAACAGCAGCTAGGAAAGGTCCATCACTTAAGACATCGTTACAAAAACATGCTCGGTCTCGGCAAGTTGGTGTCACTCCAACTGGCCCCAATCCAGATCTTTTCAAAGACTTGTGGAAATGAGAATTGCAAGTTTCACGAGTTGTGCAGCTGAAGGACAATAATGGCCAGTTTTTCGTCATCATGTTACTGGGCAGGAAGATTGGGTGAGTAATGCTTGTAGCTTACAGGCAGCACTGAGCTGCTAAAATGTATGGTGTTACGACTAGAGGTGATGTTCTGGCAGGGAAGGGGACGAAAAGATTTTTGATTGTTTCTCCTCGAAGGGTATTGAGAGAGGGAGAAAGGGGGAAGAGAGAGAGAGAGAGAGAGAGCAGAGGCCTGACCAAGAGTGAAGCTCTCATCAGTGTATACTAGCAAGCGAGTATTTCTACAGTAGTTTCGAACAGGATTTGGTCTCCTCTATTCTTCCACTCTCTTGATAGCTTGGCTTATCAATGTTAATGATTCTAGCTGGACTTTATCACGCTCTTTTTAATTCTTTTAAGGTCTAATGCTAGCCACAGCATGGTTGAATCCCCTTAAGTGAGTCTATTTTTCCATTCAAAGGGCCGTTCCCAAGTTTTACCAGCAATATAATTTCAATTTTGCGTTCGCTATGATGAGATCTCTTCGTTAGGAGTGAACGAACATTGCTCTTATGTTATAACCACATTGTAAAATTCGAACTTTTCCAGTACAAGTTATGTTACCACCACTGATTTGTAATCAAAACTATGAAGGCTATCCTTAGAGCCCAATTAAACAGAGAGCTCATGCAGAGCGTCAACAAGAGTATGGGCTCTGCTCATGCAAGAGCTTGGAAGTCTGCTCGGGACATGTCTGCACTGTGAGTTTTGATTTGTAAGGCATTGCTTGTTTGCATGCTGGTGAGTTCTGCGCTTTTGCACTCCTTAAACATTGGTACTTCATATGAGATCAAGGATGCTCAGAACATGTAGTAATACTGACAAGTGTCTTCTTAGTTTCAAGTAAATTTTTTAAATGTGATATCGTGTTTGTGTAAATTGTGAACATGGCATGAATCTGTAAGTGCTTTAAGATATATGACACGTGGCTCAGGCTATATTTATCCTTAGCACCATTGAGCCGACGAGTTGAACAGGAATAATGAATCTTTCTGCTTTTTTGCTTGGCTGCTCCCATGCGGCAGGTTGATGGAATGACCATGGATATCGCTATCGATACTTTGTTGAATCTTCATGCTCATATCTCTGTATCTGGTTTGGGTTTGGATCCCTCCATTTATCCCAACCAACAATGTTCAGCAATTGACCTATACTTTCGGTCTTTATCAGTTTATCTTTGTTTTTGAGTGATTGTATCATGCATATGATCTTACAAGTAACTTTTTCCTTTTACAAAGAACTACTTTTGGGGGAAACTGACAAAACACTACTGCATTTTTGTGGATATTCCCAAATTGTCTTGAAATGTTAAAAGTTTTCAAATTACCCTCCAGCCAATTTGAATGGATTGCTCCGATTTTCACATTTTTATCCTTTATGCTAATAGATATCTATCTTTAAGTGTTCTATACACAAGATTTTGCGAAAAAACTAAAAAATTGTGGCATTTCTACCTATAAATAATGAGATGTTTCATGCTTAGAGCCCACAATAAAAAATTGTGGCATTTCTACCTATAAATAATGAGATGTTTCATGCTTAGAGCCCACAATACCCATTAAACCTTGTTCTGTGGGTGTCCAACACTAAATATCCAATCTTCCTTTGATTAGTAACACAAAATGACTCCAAGGTATGAGGCTAAGGGCCACCCATTTCCTCTACCAAATATCATTGTCATTCTGGTCACTATTTATGGAATAAACATAGAGCTTACTCCTTTACTGTTAATTGGCTTATTCATCTCACTTTGTTCTCCCTTCTTGAATCCTCTAATGTTTGACTGGTTCCTTGTTGGGCAATTGCCACACTCATAACACTTATTTTCATTGGATAAAGATGCATTACTAGATGAAAATGTAATGGCTAAATCCCCTCCCCTTGAACTAGACCGAGTCTCTCCTTATGCTTCCTCTGGTTAGATTGTAGTGAATTTCCAACTATATTGTAAATCTGGAGTTGGATCCTCCTCGTCAACGATAGTAACTAGGTTGTCATGTGAAGAGGATAAGGCTAATACTATGTTCTCGCATGGAACTTCACATTTTACATGTATGATTTGGGATATCGTACTCTTGAGTAGTGACAAGACCAACAAAATCTTTATTAGGGTAAGTGTACCAGTAAGGAGGCATGCATGAAAGGCCAAGTGTGTGAGGCCCATTAGTAAGCATTCCTTGCGCCAGTTAGAAGTACAAAATCCTAAAAGGTGATTGGTTGAGAGCCTACCTTTTTGTGACCTTCTGGACCAAAAGTACCCCTTTAGAGTCAATTTTCAAAAATTTTGAAATATTAACTTGCACAAATTTCTAAAAAATATCAATATTAGTTTTGAAAAATGCGCATTGAAAAGACAAATCCAAATATATCTTCATATCTCAAATTTGCATTGAATAGAAAAATCCCCCCCAAAATTCTCTCTTTTTTGTTAGGTGTACATTTATTGGCAAATTTACCCTAGGCTCAATTTTAAATTTAGTTCTTTCTTCAAGCTTACCGTACTCTTCTTCCTTTTAAACCCAAAATTTCTCTTTAGTACCTCCGCAGCTTGTGTGTATGCTTAACACTCGTCACAAAACAGTACATAACTTTGATGCAATGAGGTAATGATGATACCTAGGACTTGTTCATCCTTGGATTTTTTTTGGACACTCATAGCATAAGTGTGTTCTCTCACTAGTGAAAGGTTCACTAGAGAGTTTTAATGTGGACCACAAAGCCGTCGTCATTAAGTGACCCTTAGTTTGATTTGAGACATGTGGAAAATTGCCCCCCCCCCCCCCCCCCCCAAGGGCTTTTGTATTGCTTAAATAGCATACATATCAATGCCCAAACAGCCCTCAAATAACCTAAACTAGTGCTTATTTGGTAAATCCACATAACATTCCATCAAATCAACCATTGAAGACTAGTGTTAACTCATGCAATGAGAGTAGGTCCAACGCTTGATTTTTTTGCAAGTGCTTAACAAGTCTATGCTAATTAGAAATAGGTTAATAGACTTAAGGACTTATAATGATTAAAAAATGCTACTCACTTCATAGGCTCTGATACCAAATGTTAGAGCTTATATTGAATTAATTTAAGTAGCCTTTAGGATTTAGGATTAGTAGAGTAATCAATGTACACGATATACTGAAACATGGTGAAACTAGAATTGCATTAGATGAATTGGTGAAATGTGTACATAAGATATGTGTGTTGGGAGAATCTAGGCCTAGCACAATTTGATTAGTAGATTGCCAAAATCAATCTCTACAAAGGTAGGTCGACCCTAGAAGCACGGGACCATTTTGACATGATGTACAACTCATCTCGCTCCATATGGACCTGTTGGTGGAAGTTTCTAACACTTGTAGCCGTTTCCTATTTACTCACGGACATATTTTTCAAATCTACTATGTATAGGCATTCAAACTCATTACGGGTTCTAGATTGTAACCATATGTTCATTATGTTTTACATAGCTGAACACATTTTATGAACCCTAGGTATAAAGATGAAAGTTAGGTCATTTTGAGAGGAGATTCTTTAGGGTAAGAGATATACTTTGTGAAGGAGGTGGCTATGGAGGGGAGTTTGACCACTCACTGTAGTAACATTGGAGCTCTAATACAAAGATAAGTTTCATTAGTCTTCTTTTTTTGGTCTAATGTGTTAATGGTGCTTTATTGCTCTTGTGTGTACAGATTAAACTACGTGTGCTTGTACTTGTATGAGATTAGGGTAGGATTAGAGTAATCTTGTAAAAACTTGAGCATTGCATTAGTCTAATTAGAACTTACTGAGTAGATCTTCTGTGTTCACAGTAAGTAATTAGTGGGATAGATGAAACATTAGCATCATTTTCCTTTATAAAGCGAGATCGGGTGAGTGATAGATGAAGTTGTGTCTAGAGCTTCTCTTGATTGCTAGCTTCTTCATTCGTGTCTTGACGAGCACTCTTGCACCATTTGTGATTCCATGTAGGAAAATTTTGATCCTTTGGATTGAGTTTATGTCTGCAGATTGTACACTCTGCTATGACCCTCAAACATTGGTGCACTACCGGGGATCAAGTACTTAAGCTAAATGAATCATTATGTGTAGGAGAGTCATTAATATTTTTTAGCTAGGTTAAAACTAGGTTTATGTGTAGGTGAAGAAGAATGGTTGATTTGTGAAGAGAATGTGTTGAAAATTTGTGTGTATTGTCAATCATTTTTTTTTCTTTTTCACTCATTGCATCACTAATACCTAGTGTATACATTTCCTAATGGCTTCAAAAAAACTAAATTCACTACCCACATAGCGCAAGGAAACTCTAAAGAGGAGAAAAGGCTAAAGGAAGGCTACAAAAGAAAAAACACTAAGGTATCAATTCACACTGGACCACCTCTTTATATGGACATGAAAAGTCTTTTGATGTTTTATTTTCATAGGGGTTTTCCTTTCCTAAACTCACCTTCACTTATACATTTGAGATGTTTTGAAAGGATTTTTTTTTTGAGATTGGGGGCACTACCCTCTAAAAATTTTGTGTGCTACACATGTTTATGTGCTTAATTAAAGGCTTGAAAATCACTCTTTTTCAACAAATGTGCATCAATTTCATGTAATAGGGAATTTTCAACAAATTTTGATGTTAACTACACATTAATTGCACATGTGAGTTGTGCTACACATAGTTAAATCTCTGATTGCAAGTATGGAAAACACGTTAATTTGCAAAATTATGTTGTTAATCATGTGATTTTTGGATCTCTTGCTTGTAGGTGGAGGTGAGATGATGAAATTTTTATGCATACACATACTTGCATAGTTTACATTGGGAGCTTCGAATCAACACACAATTTGTGTGCTTGTGAGTGCACAAATCCTTTAATTTTGGGTTTGATTTGGTTTTCATTTGAAGCAACAAGTTTGTGCTATGATAATGTGAGGTTTTGGCATGCCAATGTGTAGGCAATGCTATGATTTTGGAATGCCAATTAGTGCAATTGTGCTTAATTGATTAATGTGTGGCAATTGGTTATGGCTTATAGTCATGTGCACATTTGGATATAGGTTTGGAATGCCATTATTATGCCAAAATGCAAGCAAAGTTTTGCTAGCATTATGTGTTCAATGCTTAATTGAGTTCAAATTGTAATTAATTAAGATTATTGAGCATGCATGCACTTATATGTGTTTGATCAATTGTAAAATTGAAACTTTGTAATGAGGAGTTGCATGATTGATTGCATAAATGTTTGGCCTATTTTTCGGTGTGTGTGCACTATCAAGTTTGATTGATTTCCGCTAGCTTTAAGTCTCTGTTGTATTTTTCCCGCTTTTCTTTTTCAATACAATTCTGGTTCTAAAGTTTGATTGAATTGGATTGCAATAAGGATGCTTTTGGGGGTTGTTATGGTTGGCGTTTGATCGACTGATATTGGCATTGTTAATGAAAGAGATTTGGCATGGTTTGTGTGTCAACATGCATTCCAAACAATTGTGTTGCTCCAATGCTTATCGTGTGTACATTCTCAAAATTGGGTGCAAATTAGAGTCAATCTTTTGAATTGAAGATCAATTTTGAGACTAATAAAGTTGAACAATTTCATTGGTGTCAGGTTTCAGATACAATTATGCAAAATTGATTGCATCGAGAATGTCTCCTACCTTAGCCCTAAATTATTCCAATATTTGGAACAACCAATTTTGAAGCTGCTGACCCATGTTGTACGCTGTCGTGCTATGACACGTACATAGTGGGAACGAATGCTACAAGATCTATCTTGTAACTTTTTAGATACATAAATATATTCTCTATAATGTACATATGTATATCTAAGTATAATAATAAATCTTTCTATCTCATCCTGCTATTTATCTCAAGGGTAACATATTCTTAGTTTGCCGTCAAAAAGTACTATAGGAAAAAGCGCCAATAGCTCCACTTCTTTAACTAGGGACAAAAAGCATTGGTTCTTTCTTTCTACTATCTCATTATTATCTCACACCCTAGATAGATCCTATATCTAGGGTAAATTTCATTATATAATTCTATGTATTTTTTATATTTTTCTTATATTTCTTTTTAATAGCTACTAGGAAGGAATCAAATCCTAGTGGAACACTAGCTTGCATGATTCTCAAAGATACACTTATTTTAATGCATCGTTGCAAGCATGATTACAAAACTTTATCAAGGAGCAATGTCATGCTTCCATATTGCATGAGGTGTCCATTGGAAACAAATGAAAGTCTAGGCTAAGGGGACCACAAGAAGACTTTTGCTGCCAAAATTGTATCCTATTTTGATGATATTTTTACATAAGGTTCTAATCCGAATTGAAAAAAGTATATAAAATGGGAGTCGTAGCTAATGAGCTGAGTTTTCTGTCCCTATTTTTAGTTTTTTACTTGGAGCCACGGTTGAGGAGATATGATCAAAATACTGAACCCCAGTCTATCCACATCATGTAGGGACAACTCATTTCAAACTTTGCCAGTTTCTGTCACACTCGCTCTTCTCTTCTTGTGTAAACCCTTGGGTGTTCCCTCACCTAAAAAAGGGGACCTCTTCTTCCTTGAAAACCATTCATGAGATGAATTCAAGAGGGAGTGAGAGTAGTAATGCATAATTGCACCTAGCCACCATAAACATAGGCTTAAGCCTACACTTACTCTAGAGGAAGACTAGCCAATCTTGTAAGCTATCCTTGGAAGATAATCTCTAATCAAATAAGAACTTGAACTTGGTGCATCAATCAAAGCTTGAAGTCTTCTTTCTTCTTCTCTCTCCATCATAATGGTGAATAACTCCCGAAGAGTTTGTCAAGTAAGATGTGTTTTACTTTGATATTTTGTTGGTTTCTTGTTATTTTCTTTTTCATCTCTAATCCAACATATATCTCTAATTTTATCTCCCTCCCTAACCAAATCTATCTCTTTCACTCTTAGAAATTCATTCTCCCTATAAATTCTAAGTTCTCCTTGCTACAGGTACATCTCTCCCCACAATATTATTATTGCCTACATGCAAGAATAGGGCTTGGAAGGGAAACTTCTTTTCACTTTATTCCTCTCATATCTATATTTTGCACATAGTAGAGTTATTCTAGATGAATAATCCACATGATGTGAATTCTATCGCTTTCACTCTGTGCGATCTATTGCAATTAACGTATGCATATAGACAATATTCTTATTGCCTACATGCAAGAATAGGGCTTGGAAGGGAAACTTCTTTTCACTTTATTCCTCTGATATCTACATTTTGCACATAGTAGAGTTATCCTAAATGAATAATCCACATGATGTGAATTGTATCGCTTTCACTCTGTGCGATCTATTGCAATTAACGTATGGATTAGCCATAAAATACACTTTCAACAACGTAAAGTGTTTCTCTTTGGCCCAAAAAGGCTCAATGAAATACTTCTTTCACCAGATCCTATCATACTACCCCTTATAAACTAATTTTTTTTTTGACTTAAGTGTAGTTATCTTGCTACGAACCAAGAGGATTTGTACACATAATTAATCTTAATCACTAGACAAAACATATATATTATGGTAAGCACAAAATTATAAATCCAAAGAATAATTCGTAGCCTGTTTGGTTGATTGAACGCCATTAACTCATCTATTAACCCTTTCATATTATCCATTGTGCGCTCCTTGCCGCACTGTCGAAGCAAGGGACTTGCCAATACACCGTGTGCGAGCCACAAACGGCTCCAAGCACACAACAAGCCTAAACTAGCAAGCTCAAGAGAACAAAGGGTGTGTCACTCACCGCTCTACGCTCGCCTTCGTGGTGGATTCCTCGCCGCGATGAAGAAAAAGCTGCAGTCGTGCCGCGCTCAACCGCTTCGCCGCCGTCGTGCCTTCGTAATGCTCGATCGCACACACACTCTCCCTCTCTCTCTCTCTCACACTTACACACAAGGAGGTGAAGAAGAAGAAGATGGAGATGGAGCAAGAGCACTCTTCAATTGCACAAATGAGAGAATGAGTAAAAATTAGGTTTAGTTGGCTTTTATAGGAGCTCACCCCATTCACACTTGGGCGCCCATGCTTAACCAACTAATCCCTTGAATGTCCAAGTTAAAGTGCGCCTCTCATCGACGATCACTCTACCTTTCCCTATTGGTCCGACAAGCCCGGTACCTGACTCTAAATAATACAACGTTTATAGATCATAGGATGTCCGTGTACCGTGAGGGTTAACATGCCCCCCTTCCTGATGTAGATTCCGTCCTCGGAAGCTATTGAGTTGAAGCTGGGTCGTCGAGGTGGAAGAGCATTTGAGATGAATGTCCTTAGCCTTCTTCAGTCACTGCAAAATCAAACAACATTGGCACAGTAATGGCATTCTCTTAAAAAGCATATGCAGTTTTAGGTAGACAAATTGATTGGTCAAAGAATTTCAAACAATTTGGTAGCAATGAACATTAAATTGCAATGTAATCAAATGCATAAACAGATGTAAAGGTAGAAAATTAAACAAGTATGGGGTCGCTAATTTGACGGTCGAAAGGCACTAGAGATCGAATATTAATACCATGGGTAAGCTTCTTAATTTTCTGTGGTCAATTAAGTTGTTTAATCGCGAGAGCCAAGTATTCATGTTCGAGGGCTGACTAGAGGCTATACCTAGAAGACTTTGTAGTTAAGCTACCATAAAAGGAATTTCTCATGAAATCATCGCCTGACTGATTACTTTTTCTTTGACCCCCCAAAGTCTTTTCACATTGATTCAATTATGATGTGTGTGCTTATTTTTTATGCCTTGGGTTTTTTGCTTTTCAAGGAAAAGCGCCCACACTGGGAACCTCTAGGGCTCTAGTACCATAGGCGATACATGTGAGTGAAGTACCAAATCAAGCTGAGATTTCTCTTCCAGCTTAAAATTTTACATTGTGGCACTTTGATTTTTTGCTTGTTCATTTTCAGCATTTAAATTTTGTAACTTTGGGGGGTCATATAACACTGTTACCCTCCCCAGGTTCATCACATTAGTAAACTCCCTTTATAATACTTAAGCTAAAGGTCAATAGGGTTAAGCCCACTAGAAAGCCCTAGTACATTTCATACAATGCTGCCTAAATCGGATTAAGAACCTAAGTAACCATTGCTTATTAGGAAGGCATTCCCCATGGTATTAAGAGAAGATTTCTAATACCTAGCTTGGTCAAACTAGCTTAGTCGGACTGCTTGATTTTTACACCTAAACAAGTGATTATGACAAAAGATTGCATTGAATTAAATGGTTGATACTAAGCCAATGCGCTGAATATTATGCTACCAATCACAATCAAAGCAGACAATCATAGATGCAAAAAGATAAGGGCAACGCTAATGGATAAGAAACACCTGTTTGTGTCGATGGTCGCGCTTGATTTGAAGTGTGAACGAGAGAAAGGTTCCATGAAGGTCCAAATCCTATCAATAGCAACACGCTCCTGTACACACTAGGAAACAAAAGGAATACCTCCAAGAGGCACATTAGTGGGAAAAGAGATCTTTGCTAATCACTCAACTCTAAAACAGAAACACTCCTATCGTACTAATCTTACCTACCCTCCATCACTGAAGTGATGAGGATCAAAGGTGTTTTATGGCATAGGTTTCTGTTTCACTGTACCAAATGTGACATGTGTAGGTCTGAGTCAATGTTTTGACTTTAATGTGCATACTCGTTTGCTAATTGCTCTTGCTCTTTTTTTTTTTTGTGAGTATAAAGCTTTATATGTACATTCCCTAAGATTGGAATTGAGAGGTCAGGGAAAAAGGTTGAGAGGGAAACAAATGAATGATGACTGTCAGCAAACACTCCCCCCTTCCTTGGGTAGATCATACCATTTGAAATGAGCTTGTCACCCTTTGAAACCAATTGTTCCAGTTGGTAATAGGTGAGGATTTTTGCCAGTAGTTTTCTATTACCCTAGGTGCCTCGTCAAGTTGCAAGGGTGGTAAGGTACTCTCCCAAGATCGAACTTGAAGTGGTTCATTAGGTGATTCTTGAACACTGGGAGGTGTGGATTCTTTGGTAGCTTCATGGAGGTCCACTACTATAGATGGAGGCTGTGTAGAAGCTTTTACCTCTATGGATGTATTACATGAGGAGCTAGAAGCTTCATGGGACTCCCCCCTTCCTGAGCTAGGTGGAACAAATCGTTCTTTCTTTGGTACCCAAACTAGCTCGGGAGCGGGTGTGTAGCATTCTGTGATTTTTTTCTTTCCACGATCATTGATTCGTTTTGGAGCTATGGGATTGGGCTCACTTGGGTCAGGTGATAGGTAAGAGCACAATCTACGTTTTGGCACCTAGATTTGATCATTTCCTTGATAGTAGCCTTGGGCTTCCAATAGTCGTTTAGGGATCCATCGCAACATTTTCTTACTTTTCTTGGAGCGAGTGGTACGTTTCTTACAAGGCTTCTGTTTTTTAGCACTAGCTATGGTCACTAAAGAAGCTTTAGGGACCCACTTGTATGTTTTCTTCGTTACATTAGGATGAGTCTTGTCGGAAGCGATATGCATTGCTTGTAGCATATTTAAGGGTACATGCATTTCATCCCCCTCAGGTGTTACCCAGGTCGTCCCCCTATTTCCCCAAGTGTCTATGGTTGATGCTAGGTGGACCCAATCCACATTGTCTGATTCCGTCATACCCGGTAACACATCCATGCTAGGCCAAGATTCTCCTTACATGGATGTGTTACCGGGTATGACGGAATCAGACAATGTGGATTGGGTCCACCTAGCATCAACCATAGACACTTGGGGAAATAGGGGGACGACCTGGGTAACACCTGAGGGGGATGAAATGCATGTACCCTTAAATATGCTACAAGCAATGCATATCGCTTCCGACAAGACTCATCCTAATGTAACGAAGAAAACATACAAGTGGGTCCCTAAAGCTTCTTTAGTGACCATAGCTAGTGCTAAAAAACAGAAGCCTTGTAAGAAACGTACCACTCGCTCCAAGAAAAGTAAGAAAATGTTGCGATGGATCCCTAAACGACTATTGGAAGCCCAAGGCTACTATCAAGGAAATGATCAAATCTGGGTGCCAAAACGTAGATTGTGCTCTTACCTATCACCTGACCCAAGTGAGCCCAATCCCATAGCTCCAAAGCGAATCTTTGTCGGTATTTCTCTTTGTGGTATTGGTTCTAGTCTCCATTGTCTCGACTGAATCTGAATCATCCTCGAGGTCATTCATATACACGGGGTCATCTCCTGTTCCGATGTTTGTTTTGGAACTTGGCTTTGAATTTTCCGTATTCTGCGACTTCTTTCTTCGTGTCTTCTTTTTCTTTGCTTGGATAACTGACGCGGTATCTCTCTCTTCGAGGATATGTCCTGGACCTTGAAGCATGGACCGTGTAATCGCATAAGCGGGTGCGACGGGTGGTATTGGTGATGTCACACTAGCAATTTCAACCAAATTCAGGGGTGTGATTTTAGGCGCATTTGGGTTATAGGGGCATTAGGCAATCAAGTGATCTATGCCACAACGATTACATGTGAGTATTGGCATTGCAGACGTGCTCCCTTGATTCATTTGCATCTGTGCAGCATTCTTTTGCAGCCTAATAGGGCACTTCGCTACTCGATGTGGTCCACCACACTCGTAGCATTGAAGAGGTGGCCTCCTAGCCTGGGTGTTGATATTTTGACCTCTGGATGCGAGAGCAGCAGCTTGATAAACCGGCTTGACTTGTCCCCAACAATCTTCCATGTAGTATATAGGACACTCTTCCAATGTATCAAGTCCGTAGGCAATACTAGTGTCTATTTCCTCCTCACAGCCATCTGCATAAGCATTTGATGGCTCGCAACCTACTTGGTTCATAGGGGCGACTCTTGGATGCGGGGGCTGCGGTCCTAGCACAGGAGGTGGTAGCGGTGTAGCTTGTACAACATTTTGAGATCTAGGGACCATGTGTTGCGGTAGTTGCTCAACAGGTGGAGCAGGCATCAATACAGGAGCTTGCGGTGCATCCGTCCAGGCTACAGGTGGTCTATTTACCATCATACGTTTGATCATTAAACAATCCTTATCTTGGTGACCATACCTACCACATGCGTTGCAAGTTCCATTAAATTTTACTCTAAACGTAGGGCACTCACTAGTGCTATGTGGACCTAAGCAAATGGAACACCATTGTTGCTCCCTTCTTGGATACCTGTGACTATTTTGAGGGGGTCGATTATCCTTAAGAGACTCTTGGATTGCCTTGGTGAGGTCTGTCAAGAATGTCTCAAATACCTTTGGCTCATTGGCAATGGGCTTTGCAGTCATGGGTTCATACTGAATGGCTTGTGAGCTAGTGGATCTCGTGTCAGTAGACACCCTCATGCCTGCTATCATCAAGTTGTCCTCTAATTGGATTGCATTGGCAGTGACATCTTCCCAGGTTGTGATACCTCTAATCACTAGTCCATTATAGATTCCTTCATTCCTCAACCCTCGAATGAATCGATCAAGCAGTTGGTTATTGTTGAAGCGCTCATTTACAGGGCAGCGAGAGTTTAAGTGCTTTAGACGACTAATAAAGTCCCTTACTGACTCTCCTTCCTTACGTTCGGCCTTCTGTAGCTGAGATGCTACACCCCAAAGCACACCTTCTCGTATGTACTCCTTTAGAAACAACCTTCGAAGGGTAGGGTAGATTGTTTTCTCGTCCACCCTTAGGGTCCTATACCAATCTCCAGCCTTCCCACTTAATGTCAAGCTTAAGGCATTGCACTTATGTAGTTCGTTGCGTTCCCCTAAGGAATCACATACTTGTTCAAACACTTCAATGTGTTTCCTAGCATCTTCGTCCCCATTGAATTTTTGCGTGAGTTTGGCAATTTGTACTGCCTTACTTCTAGGCTCTCTATCAGATGCATGACGCATATTTTCCGCGATAGATCGACCTATGGTTTGAGCAAACGCTGCCAAGTCACCTATGTGAGGAGGTAGGGCCGGTGGAGGTACTCTTGGAATCATATGTGGGAGAGGAACGGGTACCGGTCTTGGCATATGTGTAGATGATGCAGGATATGGAACATAACCGGGCATAGGTCCACTCGGATAAGAGCTAGGGAGCGGCACTCGAGGAGCATAAGCAAGTGGTACAATTGGAGGTGTGGGGGCCATGTGTGCATAAGGGGCTAGAGGCACATATGGTCGAGGCCCCATATTAGGTACTACGACACTAGGTAGTGGCACTGCGCTAACCGTAGATGTCATCGGTACATTCTCTGTCAGACTTATCCCTGGAGTGAGCACTGTGTTTTCCTTGATAGAGGGTTGAGCCAAGTTAGGGAAGCTAAAGTTTTCGCTCGGAGGCTCAGATTGCATAGAGACCCCAGGTGAAATGACGTAAGATGGGTCCATGGGGCTCATTAGAGGAGTCTCCATTTGTGATAGAGTAGGCTGTTGAGCCTTGCTCGTATCCAGAAATCTCATGGGGCCAGTTGAGAGTATATTTACCCCTCGGTTTTGCCTTTCTGATTGAATAATGCCATGGATAACATTACAGATCATTTTCTGTTGATCTTCGATGCTCGTGGCACTAGAGGTGGATTGTACAATCTCTATCCATCCTACATGGTAGGCGTGGCCAGAGTGTAGATCCGTCAACACCTCAGTGTGGAGGTCGTATGTCCAATGATCATTAATGAACAATCCTTCTAGAGTCGACGTGTTAACGGTTTCTTGTGAGGTAGAAGCAATGTTGCTCCCCGTGGTTTTACTTGTCACCAACGGTACTCTAGAGGGAACTTCTGAAGGAGGTAGCTCAACAGGGCCTTCTTGGTAAGAAGTTGGCAGGATATCCACATGGACACTCTTTGGGGGTGTGGGGTTCACGTGCGATGTGAAAGGAGAGTCCACTTCCCCACCCCCTTCGTGTGCTTCATTTGCATCAGGTTCCGAGCGAGTAGCTCTACCTAATGTTTCCATGAAACGGCTAAACATACTAGTACTAGGCTGTGGAGCTTCGGGAGGTGCATGGCCTTCTCTCTCAGTGTTTTGGTTAGGGTATGCTTCCATGATTTCTGAGTCGGAGGAGGAATCACTAGCGGCTATTTTAGGGTCTTGGGTGGTGCTACCTTGTGTCCCCGCTGAGGGTCTAGAGCTTATCGTGGATGGGCAATGGGTGTCCGTATGAACAGAGGCACCCTCAATATGCTCGTGTTCTAGCACTCGTCCAGAGCGTAAGTGCATGTGCTTTTGATACCCTAAGGTGTCAAAAAGCTGCTCTAGGAGGCCTTGTGACTAGTTTTTAGCGTGTTTTTTGTTTGTTTTTTTGCTAGATTTTTTAGAGCGTGTCGTGGAATGGGCCGTGTGATAGCTCGAAACGAGCGTATCGATCAGAGGGTCGTGCCGTGCTTTACAGCCCTCCGTTTGGTCACTCTATGCCCTCGGAATCCCTAAAACTGTCAATTTCCAGTAGGGAACTAGGCCCAAACTAGAAAGTCTAAGGGTGCAAGTGGGAAGAGAAAGGAGGAGAGTGGAGGACTTGTCCCACATGCTCTCATTCTCTCTTGAGGGAGTAGGGTATATATATAAGAGTGAGTCTAGTATATATCATAAGACTGAGGATTGAGGCTTGGGCTTGGGCTTGGGCTTGGGAAAATGATCCCGATCTACCTTTTATACAAACCAACCCGTCCGTTTTAAGAGTCACGTTTTTTATTTTCGAAAATGATCCCGATCCCGATCTACCTTTTATACAAACCAACCCGTCCGTTTTAAGAGTCACGTTTTTTATTTTCGAAAATGATCCCGATCCCGATCTACCTTTTATACAAACCAACCCGTCCGTTTTAAGAGTCACGTTTTTTATTTTCGAAAAATTTCGCCGCCCGCTCACTCGCGTTTTTAATTTCCGATCCCGATCTACCTTTTATACAAACCAACCCGTCCGTTTTAAGAGTCACGTTTTTTATTTTCGAAAAATTTCGCCGCCCGCTCACTCGCGTTTTTAATTTCCGATTTTTTTTTTTAATAAAATTTTTTTTTCCAGAATTTTTTATTTAGAGGTCCTCTTTTATAGGTGAAGGGAACCCCCAAGGGTTTACACAAGAAGAGAAGAGCTAGTGTGAACAGAAACTGGAAAAGTTGGAAATGAGCTGTCCCTGCATGATGTGGGCAGACTGGGGTCCAGTATTTTGATCATATCTCCTCAGCCGTGGCTCCAAATAAAAAAGTAAAAATATGGCCAAAAAATTCAGCTCATTAGATACGATTTTTATTTTAAAATCATTTTCCAATTCGGATTGAAACCTTGTGTAAAAAAATCATCAAAATAGGGTCCATTTCTGGCAGCAAAAGTCTTCCTGTGGTCCCCTTAGCCTAGACTTTCATTTGATTCCAAAGGACACCTCATGCCATATGAAAGCATGACATTGACCTTGACAAAGCTTTGTAATCATGCTTACAATAATGCATTAAAATAAGTGTATCTTTGAAATCATGCCACCTAGTGTCCCACTAGGATTTGATTCCCTCCTAGTAGCTATTTAGAAGGAAATATAAGAAAAATACATAGAATATATATATATTGGAGTTTACCCTAGATATAGGATCTAGCTAAGATGTGAGATGATAATGAGATAGTAGAAATAAAGAATCAATGCCTTTTTCCCCAAGTTAAAGAGGCGGAGCTATTGACGCTTTTTCCATAGTATTTTCTGATGGTAAAGTAAGAATAGGTTACCCTTGAGAAAAATAATAGGATGAGATAGAAGGCGTATTATTATACTTAAATATGCATATGTACATTATAGAACATATAACTATGTATCTAAAAAGTTACAAGTTAACTCTTGTAGCATGCGTTCCCACTATGTACGTGTCACAGCACGACATCCACCCCCTCTAAACCTGCACATCCTCCGGCATGTGCCAGCCTCATGGTAACTTGTGAAAGCAATTGTATCCCCTGTCATCCCATGACCTCCTCCAGGATCATATGGGTAACTCAAAAACTTGTATTGTACTAAGCATTGAGATTCTCCGCATCTTTTAATTCCTCTCGGATCAGAAGGAATTGTTATATACATCTGTCTCCAAAACATCTGTAACAAATCTCCATTATGCGCAAAATCTTCATGACGAAGAGACATAAGTTCCTCATCCTCCTCTTCAAAAAACGCTTCCAGGCTTCCTGTAATATACTCGAAAGATTTTTGAAACTGCACTTCAACCTTCTCACCAACCTCTAAATCCATATGTACCTCTTTCGCATAGAAGTCTGAATCTACATTCTCAAAAGAATCCTCTAGATAGCCTTTCTCAACATCGAGAGAAACCTCATAAATATGCATGGTAAACCTCTCATCAATTCTCTCACCTTTTATCAAATACCTCTCCAGCTTTTCATCATAAAACTTTGCATACCTCTCAAATATGGTGTCTAATTCCCTTTCCAAATCATCGTGGTAGGTATGCTCCCGGTCACTTGTAACCGACTGCTCAAAAACCTCCTTGGAGTTAGTCTCTGACACAATATCTTCACCCCTTCTTCCTTTTTGACCCATCCCTAAATTATCTTCAACTGAATCATGTCTCCACTCATCTAGGGAGAACCCTTCTTCATTACATGAATCTGGTGTCAGCATAGAGCTAGCATCCTCTTCTTGCTTCAAGGCATCACCATGTATACCCTTCCTATTCATAGTAGATAGATGCTCACAAACCTGCTTGCAATTTATACCCTGTGACACAAGACCTAAATCCCTTTTATGCCTCAGATATTGTTTGCATACCTGCAGGCAACCGAAATTCTTAGAACCCTGTATAGTAGGCACTTTATGGCAAGCATCTTTATTTGCATCTTCACACAGATCAGAAATATCATCCCAATCACAGACCATATCCGAAGAGGTTTCTTGCTCTTCTACTCTATTCTCTGATGTCACTTCAACCTGTATAGAATTCCCAAACACTTCTCTATCTTTGATTTGTGAATCTTGAAGATTCATAGATTCATCTACAGAACCCCAATCCTCATGCAGAGAATCTGCATATGTCATTCCTTCCTCTACCATGGAATTGTGAAAGCTTGCTGCATCTAGCTCTAAATAAGGCACAATTTCATGAGTAATCTGCATCACATCTTCTACCCCATATATACAAGACATACATATTACTCTGTCAATGCACTCCTCTTCTTCCACCTCGTCTAGCTGAGTTACTTCACAATCCGCAATGCTACTAGCAGAGCTATACTCACAAAGGACGAGATTTTCAGTCACCCCCTCTAAATTAGCACTTTCGCAGCTAGATATATCCGTTTGGGTAGTACCACATGCATCAAACTCGCATAGGAAAGCATTGATAATGACTTCTTCATCCTGGTATATGTCTTCAGCATAGGCATCCAGCTCCTCTAAACTTGGTAAAAGTTCCTGGATCTGCTAAAAAATAGATTGTAGCACATCACTAATATAGCCGTCTTCCACCTGTTTTCCCTTCACATCCTCTGTCAAAACCATAGCATCCTCATTCTTGTATATACACTCATGTGCATCTTCAAATGAATCAAAAGGAGCGTCCAAATCATCTATCATAGCCGCCGACGAGTTTGCATCATCCTCTAAGTTGTTTTGAGCCATTTCAGGCCCTTGGATAGCATCATGAGAGTCATTATCTTGAGATACAAAGGTTACAAGACCCAAACGTGCATAAATAGCTTCCACTATGTCTGCTTCATCTACATACAATAAATTTGCATCTTGCAAAAGATATGCATCTATTACTGCTTCTAAATTAGCCTGTATGGATGTGTTGACACTTGCATGGCTTATAGGAGACACCAACTCTAGCTGGTCACATCCACTTCCACTCTGCTCTATCTCTTGGTCTTGATGTTCCAAGCATACCTGTGTTATAGCTGTAGAAAACTCACCCCAATTGCTTGCATATACACTTGCATAGTCTTGAACTTGGTGCTTGAAATCATCACTCACAAGTTCAACAAATGCTGCAATCATCCGAGCTTCTGGAATTCCTTGAAGCCTCATCTCTGTCACATAGCACTCAAGATATCCTTCTGGATCATAGCCTTCGAATATATTAAGCTCATTATATACGGATTGCCTAGCACTTTCAATCGCTTTTTGAATCCGGTCTTCTTCTTCAAGCCATTTGCATCTGTCTGCAAGCTCTTTCAATTCAACATATAGCTGCTCCACTTTGCTAGCCATCTTTATGTACTCTCACCCCGGCTTGTCCGCGTCGGGTTCACCAAAAACGAGTCGAGAAATTTGCGGTCTTGCCGGGAAAGCACCGGGCTTATGGCTGTGAGAGTTTGTGAGAGAACTCAACAAAAACTATATGAAGGGGTTAAACCATAGATGCCATGAAGACTAGGGTTTGGAAAGAAGCGCAATCAAAGAAGACCCACTCTTTCTCTCTTGTACTCACACACACAAAGAAAGAACACAAAAGAGAATGTCAAAACAACACAAAGATGAAAACATCAAGGCTATGGTCATATCGTATCATGGGTAGTATGAAAGGGTTAATAGATGAATTAATGGCATTCAATCTTGGCTGACCAAATATATATGTTTTGTCTAGTGATGGGGATTAATTGTGTATACAAATCCTCTTCGTTCATAGCAAGATAACTACGCTTACATCAAAAGAAAAGTTATAGTCTATAAGAGATAGTATGATGGGATCCGGTGAAAGAAGTATTTCATTGAACCTTTCTGGGCCAAAGAGAAACACTATACATTGTTGAAAGTGTATTTTACGGCTAATCCATACGTTAATTCTAATAGATCGTACAAAGTGAAAGCGATAGAAATTATCATAATGTGGATTATTCATCTAAGATAACTCTAGTATGTGTAAAATGTAGATATGAGATAAGAGATGGGAAGAGAAGAGAATAGAGTTTCCCTCCCAAGCCCTATTCTTGCCCGTAGGCAATAAGGATACTGCGGGGAGAGATGTACCTGTAGCAAGGAGAACCTAAAATTTGTAGAGAGGATGAATTACTAAGAGTGAGAGAGATAGGTTTGGTGAAGGAGATGATATTAGATATATATAGGATTATATATATATATATATATCTAATCCTATATATATATATATATATATATATATATCTAATCCTATATATATATATATATATATATATATATATATATATATATCTAATCCTATATATATATATATATATATATATATATATATATATATATATATATATCTAATCCTATATATATATATATATATATATATATATATATATATATATCTAATCCTATATATATATATATATATATATATAGGATTAGAGATGAAAAAGAAAACAATAAGAAATCAAGAAAACATCAATGTAGAACACATCTTACTTGACAAACCCTTCGGCACCATTATTGATGGAGAGAGAAGAAGAGTGGATAATTCCACTTTGATTGATACACCAAGTGAAAGACCTTCTTTGATTAGAGTTGATCTTGCAAGGTTAGCTTGTGGCAAGAATGGCTAGTCTTCTTCTAGGAGAAAGTGTAGGCTTAGGCTTATGTTAATGACTAAGTACAATTTGGCATTACTACTCCCTCCCTCATGAATTCCTCTCATCAAGGGCTTGAATGATTGAGTTTTTTTCAAGGAAGAAGAGGTCCCCTTTTATAGGTGAAAGGAACCCCCAAGGGTTTACACAAGAAGAGAAGAGCCAGTGTGAACAGAAACTGGAAAAGTTGGAAATGAGCTGTCCCTGCATGATGTGGGCAGAATGGGGTCCAGTATTTTGACCATAGCTCCTCAACCGTGGCTCCAAATCAAAAAGTAAAAATATGGCCAGAAAATTCAGCTCATTAGCTATGAGTTTCATTTTAAAATCATTTTCCAATTCGGATTGAAACCTTGTGTAAACAAATCATCAAAATAGGGTCCATTACTGGCAGCAAAAGTCTTCCTGTGGTCCCCTTAGCTTAGACTTTCATTTGATTCCAAAGGACACCTCATGCCATATGAAAGCATGACATTGCTCCTTGACAAAGATTTGTAATCATGCTTACAATAATGCATTAAAATAAGTGTATCTTTGAAATCATGCCACCTAGTGTCCCACTAGGATTTGATTCCCTCCTAGTAGCTATTTAGAAGGAAATATAAGAAAAATACATAGAATATATATATATTGGAGTTTACTCTAGATATAGGATCTAGCTAAGGTGTGAGATGATAATGAGATAGTAGAAATAAAGAATCAATGCTTTTTTCCCCAAGTTAAAGAGGCGGAGCTATTTACGCTTTTTCCATAGTATTTTCTGATGGCAAAGTAAGAATAGGTTACCCTGGAGAAAAATAATAGGATGGGATAGAAGGCGTATTATTATACTTTAATATGCATATGTACATTATAGAACATATAACTATATATCTAAAAAGTTACAAGATAACTCTTGTAGCATGCGTTCCCACTATGTACGTGTCACAACACGACATTGTGTGATGAATTCTTGCTTATTGACCACTCCTGTCCTTAGATGAGCACTCAATTTGCAATATTTAACATCTCTAATTAAGTTGATTCTTAATCTTGTGATTAATATATGTGCCCTATTGTTTGCTCATGTATGCATGGGTTTAATGAAACTCCAGCACCATTCACCTTGTGTGTGTAGCTTTTGATGAAGTATCTTGATTGGCATGTGGTGATTGGAGAGGCCAACTCCAATGCAATTAGTATGTGCTTGTCATGAGTGTGCTTTGAGATTCGAATCTATGGTAAGTCAGACTTTGGTGGGCTTAATATGTGTAGGTGATGCTTGATTGATGATGTGATTAGAGTTAGTAACTCGTGGCTAATGTCTATTGCATTGGACGAGCATTCTCTTGAATCCTCTCATTTGATACATCCAATAATGCTCGTGCTTCCATGCCCTAGCCGGGTTGCCGATCCTAGAATTGATAATTTTGATGGTCTTGGGTTGATTAGATAATGCTATGATTGCCCCCAACAATTAGCCACGGAATGGAAATTTTTTGCTAACAAGGTTATGCCTTTTGGATTGACCAATGGACCAACAACAACATAACAATTAATGAGCCATGCTGTAAAGACTAGGGACTAGAGCATGCCACTTTCCACCCAACCATGCTCTATATAGGCCTTGCCTAGCTAATAATAGGGACCCCCTATACTGCATGTCTGTCCTAGCCCTTGGCCTGCCTGGTCTTACCCTAGGCTTGACATTACTCCCCCTTTGGAGAAGCGTTTTCATACTCAAAAACAAAAGTAGTTGTATCTTCATAAGAACACTAATGTTTTCCGCATTGGCATCATCCATTATCCAACTGCTAGTTTGATCAGAATATGGTTTAGTAGAAGGTTCACTGAAATCAAGAATAACATCTTGATTTTCCACATTGCTGTCCCTTTGTAATCGTCTTGTGAGTTGGCCCATATCCAACATAGCGTGTAGACTCCATTTAGAACTCACTTGAGTATGCTAAACGAGTTATCACAACTAAGATATACCCAAAATAGTACCTCTTTTCACTTCTCATGAAAGTAATTGGCTGTCCTAACTCATCAGCAAAGTATAACCCTTGACTTGTTATCAATTTTCATTAGTAAACAACCATGACTAGTGTTCAAGGTTAAGAACCCCGCGGAAGGCCTCGATCGGTCAAAGTAGCCTAGTGAGAACTCAAACCAACATAAATATGTTGATCCAAGGACGTAGCCGATCTCGTTCACTTTTTGCTGTTGACTATTTTTAAAAAAAATGTTTTATACTGGATGGTGTTTTGACCACTATGTTGGCTATGGTTCTTTACCCTAGTATCCGGTGTAAATTGGCATTTTTTCAAAGCATACTAATTCTGTTGCAGGTCAGTGGATTACCTGGTGCGGTACTGCATGACTTTCACCTTATAACTGGTTTGACTATTTGTTATCTTATTGATGGTAAGTTTAAAAAAGGGGGTGTTGCTCCATCCTCCATACACCAGTAATGAACTTATATTGGGACCAAGTAGCACGCTATTGCGTTTGTTAAAACAGGGCTATGTTATCAGTAGAAATGGTAGTACTTTTTTCTCTTTTCTATTGGCTCACTAGCATCTAGTGTTCCCATTTACTTGGCTATTTCTTGGTTACTGCCAATTGTTACTTAGTAAGGAATCCTTTGAAACATAAAACGGGTTTACCAATACACAAGGCCTTTTTCATCACTGAAATATGGGAGGTCGGCATTACTACAGCTTCTCTGATTGTTCCCTAGAAACGTACTGCCTTTTGATTATTACTTAGACTCTATCATCTTATTAATTATGGTCAAAGTAAGGCTTGAACCTGCTGCTTATGAGTATCAAATTGTTCCTTTGTAACACCACTCCTTTTTTGGGTACTAGTTAAATGGCTATAACTCGGCATAATGAAATTACTACAAGGATTTCTTGGGTTTTTTCACATTAGGAATTGCATATTATATAACATAAGAGTTTCTTGTGAAAAAAGAGGGGAAACTCGTGTTCTTATTTAGTTTCAGCAAGGGTTCCTTGCCACTTTGGTTGGCCATAAGGCGGTAGAAGATAAGTATACCCACAAAATTGGTGAGTTCTGATAAACATGGTGGCCAAATTACCTTTCCATACTCGAAAAACAATCATTAAACTAGCCTATGGCTAGATTAGGACTATTTAAAAATATTTTTATGAAAAAAGGACTTACTACACTAATTGGTGCCTTTATTAAAAGATGATTTGTGATTACGGTTTAAAAAAAGGGGGGGGGGGGGGACTCTGACACTTGGATTAGAAGGGGTAATGGACTTCTAATGAGAATGATATGAAATTCTTCTATAAAATCTTTGTACTATCGACATGGATAACAACTGGTGTAGTCCATTGATACCTGTAAAACACATCGAAGGCTAACATATCTATTGTCTTGTTTGGATGGATGTAGGCAAGGACTCTATCTTGTCTTGGAAGGTTGTCTTTAGCTTTGGCAAGCTATCCTACACTGGGTTACACATTATCTTACTACTTGGGGAGTTCTTCTACTACTTTGTTTAACTGGAATGAGGTTTCATTCTTACAAACATTGTACAAAAATAATTATAAGACTGAGTTGTTTTTTGTACTTGTCATTTCATTTCTTCTAAGGCCAGCTGTCTTTTGAATGTAAAAAGCTCAATTATGTCATATTATTTATGGTAAAACAACTACACACACAAACATACCACATTGAGCATGTACCCAATGCCAAGAGTATGCGGAAGCAACACGAGATTTTGTTAGCAATGCTTACCCATAAAAAGAGTAGTGAACACACAAGTATAGGCGTGCTTTTTACCACGTACACTCAATAGGTATCATATCCCTTAATAATTACAACTTTTGGCCTATGTACTGAAGCTTAAAAATTGGGTATTTGGCTAGAAAGAGATAATTAATTCAAAAATTTGGTGGATTCGGGTATCTAGTCTCTCATTAAGTACAAAACTATTTGGAGACAATCAGATTCTTCTGGTTTAAGACTTAAAATGCCGATTTCTACAAAACATAAATGACTAAGTGGATGAATTTTTGTAGAACCGTCCAAATTGGCATGATTGAGTCCCTTGCTTCAGCACTCGTGCCTCCTAGCTTCTTGTCATCCTTAACAAGACGTCACTCTTTGAGTAGGGGCTTTCTTTGTTTATGTTCGCCTACATATTGTTGGAAGGCTAGCATCATTTTTTGCACCCAATCCTCCTCCTTGGTTTGTAGATCTTGTCAAAGGGTTTTCTCATTCGTGGAGGGTGTAGGCCACAAATATGAGCTGGAGATCCTTGCAGATGGGCATGAAAATAGTGAAATTCATTTTGAAATATCCTGTATAGAAAGCCTCCTAGAAGGTCTACATGTAGTGGCTTGGGAGGAACATAATTTGGGAAAAGAGGCCATAGATTACCTTCATCTTGGGGGTATCATTGAATTTGATTATAAGTCTTTTGTATCCCTTGAAGAATGAAGTCCACTTTACTTTGGTGGCTTTTGTATTTCTGAATGTATTGATACATGCAAAGAGCATGTAGAAAATCTTTAACATCATTTTTCATGCTATGTATGGCTTCCCTCAAACCTAGGCTGATCATCTGCTTGATAGACTTCCTCATATAGGCGAGTGAAGTTACTTCTCTTGGTTCAAGGAAGACTGGGTAGTTTAGTCATGTAGAATGAGAAACAAGCAGTTTCTTGAAGTCATCGCACCTTCTCCTCCTGATGATTGAGTAATATGTTGGGTCAATTTGAAGGTGGGTTGGAGCAAATGAGTTTACTATTATTGCCTGCTTGTTCTTCCCCATTAATTGAACTTTCCATGTTGGCTTGGCCTCTTTGATTTTCTCAGTGTCCCATTCCAAGAGATTTGCATCCTTGTAGCTTCCCTCAACACCTGGTAAAATTGCTGGTAGTAGCTCTTTCTTCTTCTTTGTTGTCAGCCTTTTGAGTGGTGGGTAGGGAATTTTCAGCTTAGGAACCTCCTCTTGTAGCTGCACTAGAGTGATGTATTTTAATAAATTTGACGTCGATAAATGATGTTCGTAGTGGAGTTTCCTGGCCACAACCTCCCTCGTCACTTCCTAGTGTTTCTCTAGTAGATGTGAGTACTCTTGGAGGTAATTTCTGATGTTCAGTTGAAGTATCCACATCTACCGGGTCTTTAGACTGCTTGTTCTCTTGTTCTGTCTCTTCTTCTATGTTCTCAAATTTTGGCCTTGTTTCCAAGGGTCCTTTCTCTTTGGGAGGGAGGTTCTGAAATTGTTTGATCTTTGATAGATTCTTTCTTAGATCTTCCACCTCCTTCATAAGAATCTTAATGTTTTCATCCTTTGCTTTCCCTTTGTCTGTCATGGTGGAGAGAGGGAAAGAGGAACACACCTGGAACACAACAAAATGCATCTCTATAGCCCATGGTATACACAATGCCCCAATCCACTAGAGTTCACCTTCAAAGCTCACACAACTCACAAGCAATCCATTGTTTGTACATGACCATACACACACATGTGCTACAACACACCAAACAAGCCCAATCATCCGACTCTGCTCAATTTTCAACCTTCCACATGCACACAGCCTCTCTCTATCTTTCTTTGCACAATAGACCTTGGGGGGCCACACCTACTGACACACATCCAAAAACACACGCACTCAAGCAGAGAAGAGAAAGGGGAATTGACACAAAAGAGACAATAATGATGGATTTACTATCATCAAAACAACCATGTACAAAGATGCTTTGCGGTACACGCATTGATGAGCTCAAAATCCAAAACCGTCGGCAATCCTCTCTGGCTCCGTGTAACATAAAAATGGCCCAAAGTCTAACACGCAAAGAATATTTTGTTGGTCTGCAAAAAGAACCTTGATGGTCTAGGCCAAAATACCCCTCGTTGGTTTGGGAAAAAGAACCCAAAAAAGGTTGTTTTATAGAGCTCCATCGACTATTTTTAGTAGGTACATGAGCACCGGAAACTTGTCCAAGTTCTTTTGATAGGTTTGTAAGTAAATTACCACTTAGATGTCCTAGAATCGCATATGAAGCAAGTCAAATGGTTCAAAAGACATGCAAGAGCAAAATACTAAGTTCGGGGTGGATGCTTGATATCAAGAAATGGTTTGGAAGATGGGATGCATGTCACTTGGTCAAGGATGCGTCGATCATGTATCGCATAAAGAGTTTTATGTTTGGTCAATGGACCCCGGAATCCGACCATCGCACCTTATGTATTGACCTTTCATGTGGAGAAGCAACTAAGCATGATAATCTCAGCCAAAGGAAAGAGAAGTTATCACTATGTATGGATTTCAAACGGGCACCAATTTACATTGAAATGGTTGAGCAAAAATTATGGATGACAAAGCTTCAATGTGATGCACCATTGGAAACTAAATGGGAAGCTTTCAAGAAAGCTATTTGTTCTTGTGCAGAAGAATGCTTTGCCATAAAGCATCTCCATGGTATCAACAAAGATAGATCACGCAAAAGGTGGTTCGATAAATAATGTCAAGATGCTCGAAAGTCCTTGATAAAGCTTGATGCAACTATGGACAAAGACAACTATCAAAGTCATTCGCATTCATACAAAGCATTGATTCAAAAGACGAGAAGAAGATGGGAAGTAAAGCAACAAGAATTTCAAGTCCAAGAAAAGGCACATGCATGTGGAAGATTTTGGAGAAACTTGAGAGGCAAGCGGGTTGAGAATTTTGGTAACTTGAGTCTAGTGGATATGTACACACATTGTAGGCAATTATATGAGCAAGCAAATACTGAAAAAATGCCATTTTATGGTTCACTCCCATGTATGCCGTCTTTTTTTACTATTGAGGATGTATGCGGTGGGCTTGAAAAGTTGGCCACTCGCAAAGCGGGAGATCTTCAAGGTATCAAGCCGGAGATGATCAAATGGATGGGAGATTTTACCCATGAGTGGATGTGTGATATGTTCAACCTTGCACTTCAACAGGTATGCCTTATGATTGGAGTACTAATTGGGTTAAGCCTTTGCATAAAGGAGGGGATGTAAAGAATGTAAGCAACTACCGGACTATAATGATTGGGTCTCTTATGGCAAAGTTGTTTGGGTGCATAATGGAGATGAAATTGAGTGATTGGGCTGAAGAGAATGACAAGCGTGCAAAGGGACAAGCGGGTTTTCGTCGATGCCATAGCACCATTGATCATCTTGTCACTCTTCGTGTTCTCATGGAGGAAAGTCGGTTGAAAGGCAAGCGATTGTATTGTTGTTTTGTGGACTTTAAGAAAGCCTTTGATATGATTCCACGTAACAATTTGTGGAGAAGGATGGAAGAACTCCAAGTGCCAAGTGAGTTTATGCTTGCGGTTTCTCGAATCTATGAGAAGGTGATTTGTCAATTGCGCATGGGAAGAGAAATTTCAGAAATTTTTGTAAGCACTATTGGGGTTAAACAAGGATGTCCATTGTCACCAACTCTCTTTGGTCTATGCATCGATCAATTGGAACAAATGGTACTTGACTTTATGCAAGAAGAAGGCATTGAAGAGGTCACTATTTGCAATGCGGTAATCATGCTTTTGTTGTATGCGGATGATGTAGTGCTTCTAGCACACACTTTAGAAGATGCACAAAAGCTTATGGTTGTCCTTGAGAACTTTTGCTTGCATAGTGGGCTGATTGTAAATGAATCCAAAACAAAGGTTATGCTTGTGAAAACCAACCATAAGGAGAAGCCATGCATTGTGTACAACAACGAGACACTTGAAGTTGTTGAGAGCTTTAAGTACCTTGGCCTTGAGGTTCCATCCAATCACAAGTGGCATGAATGTGCTATGTGTCGTTTGGAAGCGGGAAAGAGAGCATATTATGCATTTGAGAACATGTGTAATGCGGGAAACATCAAGTGTTGGGTTCTCAAGAAGTATCTTTTTGATGCATTGGTGACACAAGTTCTTCTTTATGCAGTTGAAGTGTGGGGCGGGAGCATCTCAAAGTCTACTTGGAAAGAGTTTGAGAATGTCCAAAAGCGTTTTCTTACAAACTTTCTCCAAGTTAAGACACAAACACCATATATGCCCCTACTTCTTGACTCGGGATCTCTTCCAATTGAGGTTATGGGCATGGAAAGGGTTGTGGAGTACATGATAAAGATGCGTCAAAACCCCTCACATCGACTTCCTACAATTGCATGGGAAGCAAGTAAAAAAGTTCAAAAGACGCATAAAAGCAAGATCTTGAGCATGGGATGGATGCAAGACATAAAGAAGTGGTTTGGGAGATGGGATGCATTACACTTGCTACATGATGCTTCAATTGACTCTCAAGTGAATGAAGCTTTTCTACAACGCCAATGTATTACGGCTTGGGAGAAATCCGGTGGGTCACGCTTCATACATTACACCACTTATATTGCCCCCAACTACAAAACCATGTTCTTCGCTGAGAGAGGAAACCGTACTCACACTTACATGCTTGAGCCTATTCCCTTGTCCGCGATACGCACTATCGCAGCAATTCGGCTTAGCTCTCATTTCCTTCGATGTGAGATAGGGCGTTGGGGCAATGGAGAAGAGTCAAATTGATTGTGCACATTATGCTCACTGCAAGTTCGAGAGTCTGAGTACCACACACTACTAGAGTGCTCAGCTTTTGATCACATCCGAACTTGCTTCTCTCACATTTTCAGTCATAACTTAGACCTACACACTTTCCTCTCCCAGCCAAAGTGTGGGCTCTCCATTGCGACTCTCATCACTACAATTTTGGAGCATCGAGAGTCACTCATCAGCCATACACATACTACATCACATGTAACTTTGGTCCCATAGGTCATATTTGACCTCCGAGGACGATAATAAAATCTATCTATCTCTCTCTCTCTCTCTCTCTCTCTCTACTTTTGAGGGGTCGACTCCTTCCTTCAAAAAATTGGCACCCATTAGGGCCAAGAGATAGACTGCTTGTAGGTACCATGTTAGTAACATAGATCCACTCAACGGCGGCCACTGCAAGCAAACGCCACCAAAGCTCCACCTCCACAATGCCCAAATAGCTGCCACCATTGTCGAACGCCATGGCCACGCCTTGAGGGAGTGCTCTTTCTCTCCCACCTCTTCTTTCCAACGGGCCTCATGACCTAGCTCTTATACCACACACCCCCAAGCCAGCTCCTTGCATGTGGGACTTTCTTTGTGCCACATGGAATCCCCTTATGGCCTAGGCCTCCTCAAAAAATAAGCTTTTCCACTCCAGTTCACCCCATTTTTTGCTCATCAACCCGATTTCCATCCCGTCAAAACTCATTAAAATTTTCCAACCTAGGATCCATCTTCATACATCCTTCTTCCATTTTGACCCCAACACGGCCTTGAACTGAGAACTTGAAAACGGGAACAAAACATCAGGCTCTCTCTTCTCCGTAGCGGCCCCCAACTTTGATCCACTCTATCTTACTACTCGGGAGTTCGATTGACATGCCGTCTCTTCCTCCTAACTCCATACAATGCATGCCACCTCTACAAACTCCATCAAACTCCAAAAAACACATGACGACACATTTCCCAAGTGATCAAAACGGCTCAGAATCAACCCCTGTTGAAACTTCAAACCTTTGTAACTTGGTATCCAAGACTCAGAGTGTCAATCTAAAAAGATCGACATGATCCAGATCATAAGCACTTCACATCCATCAATTGAAACTAGCTTCAATCACCTTTCAACATCTTCCCTATCCGTCTCATATGTGCAAACACTTCTAGCTTTGAGATTCAATATCTTGCACTCTACAACTTTGTTTGATGAGCCATCTAGACCAGCTCGCTTAGCACTTCAAGCTCTACAATCTTAAAAAGCAAAAAACCTGCAATTCAAATCATCTTTGCCTACCATCCAAATTGGCCATTTTGGAGCCCTTTTTGGCCTATAAAATTGCACTAGCCATACACTTCTGCTGCTACATGCTTGCCCAGGTTCTTCACATCTGCTTCAACTCTTTTTATTGCACCTGCTAGCATACCCATACCTGCTTGTGCCATCTTCTATGGTTGACTAAATTT
The DNA here is from genome assembly GCF_014529385.1 of Adiantum capillus-veneris. NCBI lineage: Eukaryota > Viridiplantae > Streptophyta > Polypodiopsida > Polypodiales > Pteridaceae > Adiantum > Adiantum capillus-veneris. The sequence continues at coordinate 3,216,254 of NC_140937.1, forward strand.
GGCTGCACTATCATTGCCCAACCCCTTGTTGAAATTTATGTTCAACCACAAGAAACTTTTATTCCTCTACAATCTACACACACCTGGTAAACACTATAAAAAAACAAAACCATATGTACAGGGTTTTATTCCAACCTACCACCAAACCTCAAGTGGGTTGCCCCACCCCATGCATCACCGCATAGTTTCCACCTGGATCAAATATCTGGCATTGCTTCCTTCTAGCTGTCGGTAGCACTTTCCCATAATGCTGTACCCCAACACATAGACCATCTTGCTTCTAGGCTTCCCATAGCATATCTCCATCGTTCCAAGCACCCATAAACATGCTTCCCACTTCAAACAAAGCATCATCAAGCATATCACGATTCAAAATAGACATACATGACCCTCCCTCCCTCCCAATCAAGTAAAGTGAGGCTCTCCTCAAGAGAGAACTGTTGCCAACACAAACACTCCTCCACATTGACCTCTGCTGGCTTAAGCATAGCACACTTCTCATCCAATGAAATATCCTCTTTGCCAAAGCTCTATCAACAAGCACCTGCATACCTTGATATCCATGGAAACTTTGGCATCATCAAATCCCCAATCAGCTTCGTCCTGAATGCATACCTGATCCAAAAAGCCTGTACCCTTAACATCATCTGTGCAACCATAGGCACCTCCAATTTTTCCTTGCTTTGGTTAGCATCCAACGTATCATGAGCATAAAAAGAATGCCCAACCCCTTGGGTTTCCACTTCATCGTCATCCTCTTGTTGACTTGGTAGACCCGCTTTGCCATCCATAGACGTGGCTTTGCTCTTCTTCGCAAAACTTTAAACCAATTGCACTGCAACTTCTTGTATTTGAGAGTGACTACATGATTTCTTTGTTCAGATCTTCAGCCAACTTAGAAATCAATGCTGCCTTGGCCATACTGAACATTGATTTTTGAAAGAGAGGTCCTTGAGCAGCTTCTTTTGTCGTCTCTTGGGAAGTTACTTGGATGAATTCCTTGATTCTCCTTGATATCATCTTTCTTTATTAGCGTGATTGCTGGTTGAGTGGATATCTTTGTCCCTTACTCTAAAGTGTCTTTGTGAGGAGCTTCTTTAAGAGAGTGCCTAGGCAAGGGTATTAGTCTTGCCTTCTGGTTCTTCCTCCACATTTCCTGTATTTTTGAGACTAGCTTGAGAACTTGTCATTTTTGAGTTTTTGATGAGATAGGTAAGCCAACCATTTGGAGATTTTTTTGTATTTTTAACAAGCCTTCAGGTTGATCTACTCCTTTGTGTACCTGTTCATCCTTAGTTTCTTGTTCTTGATAAGTTGTCATGGGGTTTTCTTGCCTTTTTTGCAAGCCCTCTGACTGAGCATCTTGTCCTATGGCATGTTCTGCTGTCTTTGCTGGGCTCTTTCAGGAATGACATTGGCAATTCCGCCACAACATGAGCCTTCTCTAAACTATATCCAATGGCTAAAATGTTCTTGATTCCTGCTTAATCGTTTCTTTAGGTGTGAGATATGAGGTTGGGATCTCTTCCTTCTTTGTTTCTTCCATGTGCTGGCTTGTTTGCTCAAGATGTATCTCTGCTTGGGAGGCTTGGTATTCTATGTGGATCAAGGATCTATGTACTAGACTTTTTTATTTGTATGTGTTTCTTGTTGCTGTCCTTTTTCTTGTTTTCTCAAGATGTATCTTCGCTTTAGAGGGTTGGTATTCCATGTGGATCAAGGAGCTATGTAATGGACTTGGCAATTTAACTTTTTCTATATGTGTTTCTTGTTACTGTCTTTTTCTTGCCTTGCCTACTCCTCTTGTTGGTAGATCCTCTCCAATATCCCGATCACATTGTCTTCCTGGAACTTGTCAAGTGATCCCTCCTCCATAGTATTGGTAGTCTATTGGCGCTCAAGTCTTCTTTTTGTCCTTAAATCCTTGGAGGAGGCACTTTCTACATGTTGCTCTTGGGTATTGATCCATTTAGCCTCCTCCCTTTCTGCTTCTTCTTCAGCTGGTCTCTTTGATGTCTGACCCATATGTTAATTGATTTTTTCCCTCATCATATCTGACAAACTTTGAGCTTGTTCTTCTTTTTTAAGTCATTGCATGTCTCTTCTCTTCTGACCAGCTTCCCTCTATTTTTCGTTCCTTTTCTCCTCAACCTTTTGATTTATTTCATGATCTTCCTTGACTTTTTGTTCTCTTTGTTCCACTCTCTTGGTGTATACAAATGTGGGATTGTTTTTCTTGAGTTCTGGGATCTATCTGCTGAAGCTCTACTTCTTCCTCATTAGTCTCTGATCCTACGACTCAGAGCTAGTGGCCCTCTCATCTCTGACATATTTGGGTTGTGTTGTCTTCCTTGCCATGGTAGTCTTTGTTGGTGTAGAAGATGCATCTTCTAATGAGTCTTTTTCCCTGGCAAGACATGCTACTATTTTTTGTCAAAAACTCAGCTCCTCCTAGGTGTGGCATGCGAGATTCCTTTGCCCATTGCTTCTTCTTGGCTACTGCTACTAGGTGGTTGAATCCCCACTTGGACAGATCAATAGGTACATGTCGGTGTTGTGGCACTAGCTTGTGTAATGATGACACTAGATTCTATTCCGGCCTTGTATACCTAGTCTGCTTGTCAAAATGCAGATGTTGGTGCAGGACTCTCATAAGATGCTTGGTCCTTCTTTCTTTGATATTGCTAAAAGTTGGCAATTTTGCTGTACTAAAATCCTCATCTGCATAGCCTTGTGGCTTCACAGGTTCTCCCCTTGGAAACTTAGTGATTTCTATGATCGTATCCGGGGTGATTTCTACTGTCACCTTTTCTCTATCCGCTTTCATGAGTGTTGACATCATTTTTTCTTCATTTATCTTCTGGAGAGTTGTTATCAAATTGTGAGCTTTCCTGTAGTTGATTCCTCTAGTAAGAAGTCCTCAGCTCCCAGTCTAGAGATGCTCTGTCAACATTCTATGGCGTGTAGGCAATGGTGTTGAATTATTTTGGCAATTGGGGTGCCTCCCATCTCTTCCCTTGCTCGTCCTTCCATACATAGTTGAACACTCTGAGGCCATGCTGTACTTGGATGGAGTCATCGACAAAACACGCTCTTGATCCTGTAATGTGGTCCATGTCAACTTGATAACTCTCTTTCTCTTCTAGTTTGTCCTGCTTCTATGATTCATCTTCTTTGGAGTGTGTGAGCTTGTAGAAAACAAATGATAGAGACCCAATTTTTAGATGGATAGTCATCATATGTTAATCATTTGTGCTGTTAGTTCTCTCATATTTAATTTGGTTAATAACTTGAGTTTAGGGTGTCCAATTTTGGCATATGAGGTTTCCTTAGGATCCTCTTGATGAAGGATACATATACTGATTCCATCCTTTGCCAAATTTGAGCAGGTGGCAACAATAGTGGTATCTATCATTTGTGTCAGATAAGATGAAGTTTGTACATTTTGGCTCTACTTGTCTTCCTCTTTCCAACCATAATAGCATATTATATATGATAATTAGCATACCTTGTTAGCTAGTTAGCACACATGGCATACTTGGATGCTAGCCGTCATACACAATGTTCTAATTAGCATAAAAATTATGCTAATTAGCATATTTAATATGACAATTAGCATACTTTTTATGCTAATTAGAACATTGTGTTTAGCCATGTGTGCTAACTAGCTAACAAGCATAATTTTTATGCTAATTAGAACATTGTTTTTAGCCATGTGTGCTAACTAGCTAACAAGGTATGCTAATTAGCATACTTTTTATGCTAATTAGACCATTTTTTATGATGGCTAGCATGCAAGTATGATAACTATAAAAAAAGGTATGATAATTAGCATACTCAGTATGCTAACTAGCATACCTTGTATGTATGCTAACTAAACTTTGAATGATTGTTAGCATGTACCAAATGCTAGCTAGCATACAAGGTATGATAATTAGCATACTCAGTATGCTAACTAGCATACCTTGTATGCTAGCTAGCATTTGGTGCATGCTAACAATCATTCAAAGTTTAGTTAGCATACCTTCTTTGCTAGCTAGCATAATGTGTATGCTTGCTAGCTAGCATAATGTGTATGCTTGTTAGCATACCTCTATGCTAGTTAGCATACATTTTGAGCTAGCTAGCATAATTAGTATGCTAGTTAGCATACATCTTTGCTAGTAGTTATCATAATGTGTATTTTAGTTAGCATGCACAATAGGCCAACCAACAAAAATGGTATGCTAATTAGCAGAGACGTTATGTTTATTAGCATAACTTATCCTCTAGTTAGCATACCATCTATGCTAGCATACATTGTATGCTAATTAGCATACCATTTTTGCTAATTAACATAGCATGTATGCTAATTAGCACACCATCAATAATAAGCATACCATTAACATACACACAATTTTGCCTATTAACATTTTATATATGCTAATTAGCATACATTCTTTGCTAGTTAGCATACACACTATATTCACACTTCCTTGTTAGCATATTTTGTATTCTAGTTAGCATATTGATCATGGTGGTTAGCACACTTTGTATACTAGTTAGCATAGTTAGCATAGACAATATGAATGTCTACAGGATATAGATGCCTACCATACATGGAATGCTACTTGTCACACTATGCATACAAGAAATCATAATGATATTGATGAAAATTAACGGGTGAATGGAATACACAGGTATCAATGATGCGGGATGCGAACCTGACAAGACACCTGTCAATTAAAGGAAAGAAGAGAAGCTCTGTAATGATGAATTTGATGAGCTGGATAGACAACATGAAAGGGCAGATGTAATGCCACAACATGCGATAGCGCACGAGGCTGCTGCATATGGTAAAGAAACAGATGATGATGATGAAGATTTTATCATGATTACTCATCCCAAACCAAAGCCCCCTACAAATGATCAAACAAGCGTCTCAAAGGAAACAGTTAGAAGTGTGCAAGAGGAAGGTAGGAGTACTCAAGAGGAAGGTTTCTGGACTGACAGTGGGCTGACTGCGCAAGACGCCGGTGAGTACAACCCCCTACAGGGTTTTGTAAACAAAGTGAAATTAAGGAGAAAAGGTGGCCTGGAACAAATTGTGAAAGAACCTGGGGACGAGAAATGTGCTGCCCCTCCGAGCATCTTGGATGACATAAATGAACGCAGGAAAGGTGAAAAGAAAGCCATTCGCTCACGTGCTTGTAAGAAATTATGCTGAATCTGTTCCCTATTGTGTCTAAGTTATGTAGTGCTAACAAGCTCTACACCCTATGGCATGTACTCTCTAGATATTTATAATGGAAAAACTCTTTTCAATATTATTTTACTGTGCAACAGTTCAATAGTTTTTGCTTGTCCTTTATGATGTATTTATTTGATACCATTTCTGTGTCATAGGGAAAGAGAAATTGCAGCTAGTTACCCTGCATGATTTGAATTATGCCGTTGCATGTAAAACCATACGAAAGTGGCGTATTACCAAGGCTAGATAGCTACAAAAAGAAAAAGCCGAGATTGAGAAGCACCTGGCTAGCTATCTTAAACGCTTAACGAAAATAAATGAGTACTTCAGTTATGTTCATCCCTCGAGGGAAGTTATTTTTGCTGAGTGGTATGCACTACTAGAGCCAATATGCGTGCCAAAGCCATTGCTAGACGAGGGGCGTGCTTGGGTTCTTGATTTAAATGGCCTCCTTGTTCAAGTTGTACAGCCAATGCACGACGACATTCCCCCTAAACATGCAAGGGAAATGATAAAGTACAATGTATAGATAGAAGGTTGGTATTTTGTCGCAAAGACAACCACAAAGTTTTGGATTGGTGCCTCCATTTTTTCCATGTGTATATATGGAGCACCAACATGGCACCTAAAGTGCATGCAATATTAGAAACAGTATTCAAAGAGCAGCGGGATAAGTTGAAAGGTGTTTTTACACAGGGTCATTGTAGTGGCCAGCCTTGGCAAATAAATAATAAGCTTGTATTCTTGAAGGATTTGAGATTGTTTTGGAAGAACTGAAACTTTGGGCCTTAAAACACTCTAACTATTGACGATAGTATGTACAACGTGTGCCAGAACCCTAAAGGAAGTTGGCTTGTTACTCCTAAGATAGAGGACCAAAGAGAGGCTATAGAGGGGAAAATTAGAGAAGCAGCAGCAAGAAGAAGAAGAAAGAGAATTGCAAGAACCAAAAGCTCAACAAGAAGAAGAAAGAGAGCAAGATCCAAAAGCTCAACAAAAAACAAAGCAAACGGACACTGGGCAAAAGCGAGTGTACAAGCACGCTAAACCACGATCTTATCCATAGTAGGAGGCTCTCTGTAGTTTTGTAACATTACGAGGGAAATTTGTAAATTGCCTTTCCAATGCTTGTACCTATTCCGACATTCACTTTAGATATTAATGATAAGATCCTGCACTCTTCTTGTTTTGAAGACAATACTATGTATACTATTGGCATCTTGTAAACACTGAATTTGTCTACATTCTCGTTGGAAATCAGCAAAGGTATGCTAATTAGCATAATGTGTATGCTAGTTAGCAGACTATTTATGCTAACACAGCCAAAACAATATGCTAATTAGCATACCATGTATGCCAATTAGCATACTCATAGTAGCTAATTAGAGTACACTCTAGTTAGCATACTGAGCATTTTTGTTTGTGCTAACTTCCACTCAGATGATACCATAGTATGCTAATTAGAATATACAATATACATTAAGCTGCCATGTTTTCTCCTTGAAACCAGCAATGGTATGCCAATTAGCATACTTTCTATGCCAACTGGCATAACAATATGATAATTAGCATGCATGGTATGCTAGTTAGCATTCCTTCAATTAGCATACTGTGGATTTTTGCTTTTGCTAACTTCCACTCACAGCATAGTATGCTAATTAGCATACATAGTATATAGAAAGCTACCATCCCTTCTTGAAACCAGCATACAGTATGCTAATTAGCATACATGATATGCTTATTGGCATACACAGTATATAGAGAGCTGTTATCTCTTCTCCTTGACCAAAGAACCTATGCTAATTAGCATATTGTTTATGCCAGTTAACTATGCTAGTTAGCATACCCACAGAATGCAAATTGTCATAAATAGTATGCTAATTAGCATACACAGGATGCAAAGACCTGTCATCTCTTCTCCTTAAAACTAGCAAAGATATTCTTATTTGCATATTGTTTATGCCAATTGGCAAAAATAGTATGTTTATTAGCATACTGTGCATTTTTGTTTGTGCTAACTTCCACTCATAGCATAGTATGCTAATTAGACCACACAGTATACAGAAACCTGTCAACTCTTCTCCTTAAAACCAGTAACGGTATGCCAATTAGCGTACTGTGAAGGAGTACGAGCGGAAGTGCGACGCGAGAGAGAGTGCGAGAAGAAGAGCACGACGATATGGTGAACTCGCTCTACTGTAATGTGTAGAGCATAGTGAGTTCTTATTAGGTTTTTACAAAAGAATATGTGTACATACCTGGTGGCCCGCCCACTTACCTGGGAGACCACATTGGGCTTTATACCCCAACAACCTCCCACTTAAAGTCCAATGTGGTACTTTAAGTGTGAGAGAAGCTACTATACAAGCTAATATACAAGAGATGTAGAGAAGTGATGTACTACCCTACACCTAACTGCTTGCGAAAATGCGCAAAGCTCTCTGAGGGAAGTCCTTTTGTAAGTAGATCAGCAGGATTTTCTGTGGTGTTAACTTTGACAAGATGAAGTTGCTTATCCTCAAGCATTTCCCTGATGAAATGATACTTCACATCCACATGCTTTGTCTTTGAGTGATAAACTGGATTGCGAGCCAATTGTATAGCACTTTGACTATCACAATATAACATAGGCATCTCTTCTTTGATTCCCAAATCTGTTACTAGTCGATTAAGCCAAATTGATTCTTTGCATGCCTCTGATGCTGCAACATATTCAACCTCTGTAGTAGACTGAGTAACACAATCTTGTAATCTAGAACGCCATGATACTGCTCCACCAGCCAATGTAAAGACATACCCTGACGTAGTCCTTCGGTTGTCTAAGTCACCTGCATAATCTGAGTCTGTAAAACCCTTTACACTTAGCTCCTGACTCCCATAGCATATACGCATACTCTTTGTAGCTTTCAGGTATCTCAATATTCCTTTCACTGCCTCCCAATGTTTCTTGCCTGGGTTTGACATGTATCGACTTACTACTCCCAGTGCAAATGCAATGTCTGGGCGAGTAGCAATCATTGCATACATCAAACTACCCACTGCAGACGCATATGGAATCTTATCCATTTCAGCCTGTTCTTCCTCATACACAGGACAATCTTGTTTGCTAAGTTTCACATATGGTGGCAATGGAACACTCAGTGCCTTTCCCTTCTCCATATTGAAACGTTGCAAAACCTTGTCAATATACGCTGTTTGAGATAACCAAATCAACTTCTTTGATCTGTCTCTCTCAATGCGCATACCAAGTATATGACTTGCCTCACCCATGTCTTTCATGTCAAACGATTTTGCCATCTTTGACTTCAAAGCTGAAATTTCTTCCAAGTGCTTGCCAGCAATCAACATGTCATCCACATACAAAATAAGGATCAACCAACTACCATCCTTAGCCTTCTTTGTTTATAGACAATGATCGAACTCACTACGTTTGTAGCCTTGAGAAAGCATAAACTTGTGGAATTAATGGTACCATGCCCTCGGTGATTGTTTTAAGCCATAAAGACTCTTTAACAACTGGCATACCCAATCTTCCTTGCCTTTCTCAACAAACCCTTCTAGCTGCTGCATGTAAATTTCCACATCTAAATCACCATGCAAGAACGTTGTCTTGACATCCATTTGGTGCAACACGAAATCTAATATGGCAACCAATGCAAGAAAGCATCTCAATGTAGTCATCTTGACCACCGGAGAGAATACTTCATCAAAGTCAATGCCTTGTTCTTGCTTAAAGCCCTTGGCAACAAGCCTTGCTTTGTACTTTGGCTGACTATCATGAGCGGTGATCTTATACCTGTAAACCCATTTACAAGGTAGATCCTTTTTGCCCTGTGGTAATTTAACTAGCTCCCATGTCTTGTTTTTATGCAGAGATGTCATCTCTGATTGCATGGCCAATTGCCAATTCCCGGAGTCCTTCATTTGCACTGCTTCCTTGTAACATGAAGGCTCATTGCAATCAGTCAACACGCCATAGTTCATAGATGGAACAAACCTATCAGGAGGTCGCGTGACACGTCCAGATCTACACACAATAGGTGGGTCAGGCTCAGCCACAACCTGTGGTTCCACTCTATCCTGTCCTTGCTCCTCTTGAGCCCTGACATTTTGTCTTGCACGTGCAGGTCCATCTTCTTGGAAGACATCTCTTCTAATCTCCTCAACCCTCTCTGGTTTAGAATGATATTTGGATTCATTAAAGTGAACATCATTGCTGCGGACAACCTTTCTGGATTCGGGATCCCAAAGTCTGTACCCCATCTCACCAGAATTACCATAGCCTAGAAAGATGCACTTTCTACTCTTTGGCTCAAGTTTGTTCCTAAATTCCTTTGGAACGTGAGTATATGCCTCACAGCCAAAGACTCTGAGATGCTTGTATGAGGGCATTTTTCCTGACCATACCATCTCTGGCACTGAATCCTTCTGCAAAACCTTGCTGGGAGATCTATTTACAAGATGAACAACTGTTGATACAGCTTCAACCCAAAACCCATTTGGCAGCTGTGCATTAGACAACATACTTCTGACCTTCTCTTGTATGGTCCTATTCATCCTCTCAGCAACACCATTTTGAGGAGGATTGTAAGGAGCAGTAAGTTCACGTTTTATACCTTTTGACTCAAAAAAGTCCTGAAAGGCCTTTGAAACATACTCTCCACCATTGTCAGTGCGTAAGCATTTAAGCTTCTTGCCACTCTGATTCTCCACAAGTGTCACAAACGTTTTGAAAACACTAAACGCTTCATCCTTGTGCTTGAGAAAGTAAACCCATACTTTCCTCGAGTAATCATCTATAAATGTCATAAAGTAAGAAGCTCCCCCTAGAGATAGGTTAGGCATAGGTCCGCACAAATCACTATGAACAAGTGCCAACTGTGTATCTCTTCTACTGCTTCTATGCTTATGTGGCTGTTGTGTTTGCTTACCATACAGACAATGTTCACAGAATTCAAAATCATTAAATGACAAGCAAGGCAAATAACCAGAACGAGAGAAGATTTCCATTCCCTTCTTGGACATATGTCCTAACCGGCTATGCCACAAAGAAACGTTCGGCTGCTCGGTTACATTGATTATATTTTTAGAGACATTTGATACATAAATCATGTAAAGTCCTCCAGACTTTACTCCATGTGCTACTGTCATAGAACCCTTGGATATCTTCCACATGTTCTGTCCAAAAGTGGTGACGTAGCCAGCATCATCAAGTAAACCTGTGCTGATCAAGCTCTTTGTAATTGCGGGAACATGTCTCACATTCTTCAGAGTGAAAGAAGAGCCATTCTGAAACTTCAATTGAACATCTCCAACACCTAAGATCTCACATGTCTGCCCATTGCCTAGCCGAACATGATCTTTAGTGGTCACATAAGAGGTAAACCACTCCTTGTTTGGAGACACATGAAGTGATGCCCCTGAGTCTATAATTCAGTCACACAGTGCATTTCCATCAGATGATGTAAGAAGAGCTGAGTCCATTGTATTCTTCAAGAAGTAGATGTCTCCTGACACTAGACTGTCATCCTTTGCAACAGTGTTTGTCACATTTATTTCTTGAATCTTCACTGAGGACTTGTTCTTCTCACCATGGTCTTCAGCTTTCTCTTTGCCTTTTTCTGCTTTCCATTCTCTGCAGTCTCTTTTCATGTGACCCTTCTTGCCACAATGGTAGCATTCTATGTCACTCTTGCCTTTAGCACTGCGGGACTTGCTACGAGACTGATTCCTCTTTCCACCTTTGTACTTTTCTTTGGTCCTTCCCCTGACAACTAAGGCCGTTCCTTTGCCTTTATCCATTGTCTTTCTATTGGTTTCTTCAGTAAGCAGACTTCCTTCTACACCTGCTATGTTCAAACCATCTAGAGGTGCAGAATTACTCAAAGCTGTGCGAAAAGTGTCCCAACTTTCCGGCAATGTGATCAACAGGAACATAGATCTAATAGGTTCATCAAACTTGACACCTTGAGCTGACAACTGACTATAGATTGTGTTGAATTCATTCAGATGATTGGACATAGGTGTCCCTTCTTTCATCTTCAAGTCAACAAGCTTCTTAAGCTAGTATACCTGTGAAGCTGCACTCTGCTTCTCATAAAGATCACTCAGCTTTAACCATGCTTGATAAGCCGACATCTCGTCTGCTACATTGAAGTAAACGCTTTCTGCCAAAGTCAGCATAATGGTAGAAAGTGCCAATTCATCAATTTCGCTCCATTCATCTTCGTCCATATCTTCTGGTTTTATCCCCTTGAGCTTTATAGGTTTTATCTGCTTCTTTTGTACCAACACGTGCCAAATCTGCTTCTTCCACAATGGGAAATTGGTTCCATCCAGCTTCTTGATATTGTAAAGAGCAGTGTCCTGTGATCCAGCCATAGCTACGCTTCACAGTAGTTTACTTTTCTGGGAAAAATTCGGCAGAGTTTCCCCTGTAAACTGACCTTTGAACCAATATCAACCTGTCAAATGAACCAAGAAAGCTTCAGATTCTTCATAAATTTCTGCAGAGTCTCCTTTGTAAAATGGCTCTGGTGTACTCAAAAACAGACCAAAAAACAGCTCAAAAAATACTGTCTCTCTGACACTATAAGCTGCGGGTAAACCTGTCCTGCACCTGTACTGTCTCTCACTGTCCTGTCACTGTCATGCAGAGCTCGAGGGGGAGTGTTGAGATGTCGAGCTCTACACCTTGAGCTGGCATCCACTACGGGTCTTGGCCGCTTACGGCATTTACTCACTGGCGCGTTAGGTGACCGACACGGAGGATCTCTGCCAGTGATTCTACAGCTGGACTACACTTATAGTGCCAGCCTAGTACGCTTCTAGCGAGTTCACACTTAGTGACCGCATGTACATATGTGCTACTTTTCAGCTTTAGCACTTAGTCATTTTGTACTCTCTTTTCTGTGAAGAAGAAGAAGAAGCTTTCCATCTCTGTGTGCTTTGTGCTTGTCTTGTGTAGCTCTCTTGCATCCTCATTCTTTACATGGTATCAGAGCCTGGTGTAGGCAAGAGAGGCTAAGAGAGCAAGAGCATTACAATCCCTTCGTTCGCAATCCACGACCAGATGCCAAAGGCGTCTCGCGCAGCGAAATTTTTTTTAGGGGTTTTTCGCACAAGTTTCTGAACAGGTCTCCAAAGTGCAGTATACAGAGATTTACTGTACAAGTACAGTGGTTGTATGTACGCTTGATTGTGGACACTCGTTGAGTGTAGAAAGCGTTACAAGAACCACGATAGCAGGTTCAACAGATTTGCAGGTTTTTGCAGATTGTAGCTATTTTGTCTTAGTGCTTCAAGATGTCTGACGGTTTCAGCCAGATTGTTACTGAGAAGCTTGAGAAAAATAACTACCTTGCATGGAAGTTCAGAATAACAAATTTCCTAAAAGGAAAAGGTTATTGGGACTATGTAGAAGGAGACAATGAAAAGGAACCAGAGATTCCCGAGGCAAATGCTACAGCAGAACAAAGGAAAGCTTTGAGGGACTGGCAACAAGGCCAGAGCAAAGTGATGTATTGGCTTTCTATGAGCATCACAGATGGCATGATGGGCTATATACAGGATGCTGAAACCCCCGCCATTGCATGGAAAAACTTAGGCAGAGTGTTCGAGGTGAACACCAAGGCCAGGAAGCTTCAACTAAAGTCGGAGCTAAATCAGGTTAAGAGGAACAACCTCTCAATCAATGATTATGCCTTGAAGATCAAGAGTATCATTGAGGCTCTTGGATCTATTAAAGTCTCAGTGGAAGACGATGACATTGTCCGTGCATGCTTGGATGGTCTAGGAGATGAGTATGTACATTTTAGGTCTTCCATGAATACAAGAGACGACATCCCCGTGTTCCAAGATTTGATTTCTATGCTTATTCTTGAGGAGAAGAACCTTGACACATCTTCTTCTCATGGCAGAAATAATTCTGAACAGGCCTTCTATTCTAACTCCAACAGAGGTAGAGGTAGAGGTCGTGGTCGAGGCCCAAGGGGTTGCAGGGGCCAATTTCTGGAAGGTCAATCAAATCAAAACAATACAGGTGGCAGGGGAAACCAGTCTCAAGGCAGGGGGAGTCAAAGAGGTCGTGGTGCAGGATCAAGCAGGCAGCAACATACTCCAGATAGTAGAGAATGTTGGACTTGTGGTGAAAGAGGTCACATGTCACGTGACTGTCCAAAGGGAAAAGCAAGTAGAAAGAGAGAACAGGGCAACTATGCATCTACTAGCAGAGATGCAGATGACAACAAAAACGAGCGCATGTTTGTTATGCAACATGTAATGAATACAATGATTGCAGAGAATTCCACCCAAGATGATGTTTGGTATGTGGATTCAGGTGCCTCTAATCACATGACGTCTCGTGGAGAGTGGTTTAGAGATATGCGCAAACCAGATGTGTCAGGCTATGTGCAGACAGGAGATGACACAGCTCACCCCATTGCTCATGTAGGGGACATACCTCTAAACACGAAGAGTGGGAAATCAAAGTACTTAGCAGATGTACTTCATGTCCCAAACATTACAAAGAATCTTGTTTCTGTTGGACAAATGGTTGAGCAGGGTTTGCAGGTTCACTTCAATCCAAATGGCTGTTATGTAGAAGATTTCCAGAATGGCTGTAAGCTGATCATAGAGGGCAAATGTGTGGGCAGAATGTTTACGCTGAATGTAGACATGCCTGAGGTAAAAGCTGCATTATTTGCACAGGGCACAGGTGTTGTGGCTGATGTTGACATTTGGCACAAACGCATTGGCCATGTCAATGAGCAGAGATTGCACAGCATGCAATCAAAACAGATTGTAAAAGGTTTGCCCAAATTCAAGGTGGATGGTATGCATAAAGTGTGTGCAACATGCCAGTTTGGAAAACAGTCAAAGGGTTCATTTCCACATGAGCGCAATGTATGTAAAAAGCCACTTGAGGTGGTGCACACAGATGTTTGGGGTCCAACCGATACTGCAAGTATACATGGTTGCAGGTATTATGTCTCTTTCATTGATGACCATACAAGGAAAGTATGGGTCTACTTCATGCGTAACAAAAGTGAAGTGTTTGGTCACTTTCAAGACTTCAAAGTCATGATTGAGAAGGAGACAGATATGCAAATCAAGACATTGAGGTCAGATGGAGGGGGAGAGTACTTCTCCAATGATTTTTCAGATTTTCTGCGAATGCATGGTATACACAGGCAGTTTACATGCAGATATACTCCACAGCAGAATGGGGTCGCAGAAAGGAAAAACAGGCACATTGCAGAGGTTGCACGTGCATTGATGAATGAGAAGAACATGCCTCATCATTTCTGGGCTGAAGCTGTAAATACAGCTGTGTACAGTATGAACAGGACACCTACAGCTGCGGTGCATGATGTAACACCTGAGGAAAAGTTTACAGGTACAAAGCCTGATTTGGCACACTTGAAAGTGTTTGGCTGCATAGCTTACGTGCATGTACCAGATGAGTTGCGTAGGAAATTGGATCCTAAAGCAGAGAAATGTATTCTTGTGGGATATTCCCTTGAACAAAAGGGGTACAGGTGCTACAATCCTACTACATGAGAATTACGAGTGAGCAGAGATGTAGTCTTTGATGAGATGAGCAGCTGGTACAGTAATGCACATGGCACTATTGGGGCTGATGTAAAAGATGATGTGGTTGTACAAAATGTGAAGCCACAGTCACAGGTTTTGAGTGGACCACAAGAGTCCTCTTCTCGTGGCTCTGTTGAGAAACCATGGAATGGTAGACTACGTACGCAGGTTACTCCACCAACAGGTACAGGGAATGTATCACGAAAAGGAAAGGAAAAGGTTGATGAACCTCCCTTTATGGTTGATGCATCATCAGGTTTTTCACATGTAGACATGGATTCAGATGGTTCTGAACAAAGTCTTGATGAGGAATTTGGAATTCCGGCTGTCAGGACACCTGGTGTAAGGAAAGTACAAGAAGATGCTAGACGGCAAAGGAGTGACCCAGGACCGCGCAGATCTAATAGAGTCAGAAATCCAGTTCAGAAATTGACTTATGATGGGTATCTAGCGCATCACCAAGCCTACATGGCTAAGGTGATACAGGATGTGGAGCCCACATGTTTTGAGGATGCAGTTGGAAATGTGCATTGGGATGATGCAATGAATGAAGAGATGGCTGCATTGGAAGCAAATGACACATGGGAGTTGGTGCCATTGCCAAGTGGCAAGAAAGCTATTGGCTGTAAATGGGTGTATAAAACCAAGCATAAGGCTGATGGTAACATTGAGCGTCACAAGGCAAGGCTGGTCGCAAAGGGTTATGCACAGACGTATGGCATAGACTATGAGGAGACCTTTGCTCCAGTGGCAAAGATGACGATAGTGAGAGCTGTCATAGCAGTGGCTGCATCTAGAGGATGGATTATGCATCAAATGGATGTAAAGAATGCCTTCTTGAATGGTGAGTTGCAAGAGGAAGTGTATATGGATCAGCCACCTGGTTATGTCGATCCACGTTACCCAGATTATGTATGCAGACTTCTCAAAGCTTTGTATGGTTTGAAGCAGGGCTCTAGAGCATGGTATGATAGGATTGCCAAGTATCTTGTCAGTATTGGTTTTAGGAGAGCTCATGCTGATCATTCACTCTATGTACGTGAGAGTGATGTGGGGATTGTGGTCATTACCATATATGTAGATGACCTTATTATTGTTGGTGACAATGCTATGGAGATTGACCATGTGAAGGGTCTTCTCAAACTGGAGTTTGAAATGAAAGATTAAGGCGAGTTACGCTACTTTCTTGGCATTGAAGTGATCAGGACTCCAGAGGGTGTATGGCTATCACAGAGACAGTATGCTTTGGACATGTTGTCAAAGTATGGTATGGCTGATTGTAAGTCAATTTCTATTCCCTTGGATGTGAATGCAAAGCTGAGTGCAGAGAAGGGTGATGTTGTTGAGGATGTCAACATGTACAGGAAGATTGTGGGTAGTCTAATCTACTTGACTATCACGAGGCTAGACTTGAGCTACACAGTAGGCTTGGAGAGTCAGTTCATGCAACTTCCGAGGAAGCCACATTTGGATGGAGTACGACGCACACTTAGGTATGTGCAAGGTACTCTTGACTACGCATTGTTCTATGCAGCAGATGCACCATTAGCATTGTATGGGTATACAGATGCAGATTGGGCAGGTAGCATTGTTGATAGGAGATCTACAAGTGGCTTCGTGTTCTCTTTTGGGAGTGCTGCTGTTACTTGGAGCAGCAAAAAGCAGCCTACGGTTGCTTTATCGAGCACAGAATGTTGAGATGTCGAGCTCTACACCTTGAGCTGGCATCCACTACGGGTCTTGGCCGCTTACGGCATTTACTCACTGGCGCGTTAGGTGACCGACACGGAGGATCTCTGCCAGTGATTCTACAGCTGGACTACACTTATAGTGCCAGCCTAGTACGCTTCTAGCGAGTTCACACTTAGTGACCGCATGTACATATGTGCTACTTTTCAGCTTTAGCACTTAGTCATTTTGTACTCTCTTTTCTGTGAAGAAGAAGAAGAAGCTTTCCATCTCTGTGTGCTTTGTGCTTGTCTTGTGTAGCTCTCTTGCATCCTCATTCTTTACAAATGCCTCAACGGCAGTAAAGCAAAGATGCAATCCCAACTGTCTAACTCACAGTCAATACATCCTAGCTGCCTATCTAAGGGTGCTCGAGGGATCGCTCCAAGACCTGTATCACCGAAAGGATCTCAACATTCAAGAATCCCCCAGCTCAATAAAACCTCACTCGACCCTCAACAAAGGCTGCAGTAAATCTGACAGTACATAGACTTCCCACAAAGTCATACATCCACAAATTTCCCACTATATGCTGTAACCGCTGCGGCGGTTGTTTGTTGCGTGACTCACAGCCAGCAAACCCTCAACAAACATACATCATCTCTGACAATACATCGTATGTGGAAGTACCTGCAATTTCAGGATGAAATATGGAATATCAAGCAGCAAACACAAGCTACCTGATGAACTAGTGGATGTCGCCTACAGTCTGTGTGTAGATGCGCCCGTGTCGTATGTGACACGCCTCCAAGAACTGTGAGCCGTCCTTCGATGTGTAGACAACCACAAATCAACACTCTGGGAGTGTCGATATCCTCAGCACCTGCAGTCATAGGCCAAAAACCCCAAATTTGCAGAGTCGGATCTGCACTCGTCGAGACCACGTAGTCGAAAATGGCCTACGCAAAACTTTGTCGAAGCCGAACGGTGGCCGAGATGACCTCAGAATGAAATTCTGAGAACACCGAGCCTTTCAGGCTCGCCCACAGGATTTGGGGCCGTGCCTTCGTCTATCGAATTCTACTCCAATTTGAGCTGGTGACTCTAGCCTCCTGTAGTGCTGCCCCGAGCCTCGATCTGAGCTCTGATACTAGTTGAAGGAGTACGAGCAGAAGTGCGACGCGAGAGAGAGTGCGAGAAGAAGAGCACGACGATATGGTGAACTCACTCTACTGTAATGTGTAGAGCATAGTGAGTTCTTATTAGGTTTTTACAAAAGAATATGTGTACATACCTGGTGGCCCGCCCACTTACCTGGGCGACCACATTGGGCTTTATACCCCAACATACAATTTATGCCAACTGGCATAAACAGTATGCTAATTGGCATACACAGAGAACTGAAAGCTTCCATCTCTTCTCCTTGAAACCAACAAAGGTATGCTAGTTAGCATACACAATATACAAAAAGTTGCCATCTCTTCTTCCCTAAACCAGCAAGGGTATGCCAACTGGCATAAACAGTATACTAATTAACATTCCACTCACAACATAGTATACTAATCAGCATACACAGTATATAGAAAGCTTCCATCTCTTCTCCTTGAAAACCAGCAAAAGGTATGCTAATTATAACATTTTGTATGCTAACTAGCATTAATAGTATGCTAATTAGCATACCATTTATGCTAATTAGCATACCCACAGAACACAATTAGAACACAATGAGACAGGTTGTACAAATGATCTCTCTTAAACTGAGACCCCTCTGTGATAGACACCAAACCCATGTATACACAAAGCACACAAGAGACACAAGATACCCAAGTTTTTGATAAAACTGCATTATCTTTGAGCAAGAAGTATATTGAAGATGCAGTGATTACAACTTAAAAGCCGAAGGGCATGCTATTATAGATTGCTTCATAGCTTTCTGGGTTGATTGTGTACACCTGCCGTCTCCTTGGGATTTGCTCCATGGGTATTTTGATACATCGTACCAGATGTGAAAGTACGTGGACGATGGTCTGCTTGTGGTCTAGCTTGAAGGTGTATGCATCCAATTGCTCGTAATACAGACCTTGCACAGCATATGAGTCTCTATCAATTGCATTTCCCCACTCATCGAGGTACCCCTTCTCCACCTTCTCCTTTGCTGCAACACACTTGACCAGGTAGAAATCCACATCCTCGATGTTGGTCGAAGCATCTGGATTTACAGCAAATGTGTCGCCAGCACATAGAGCGCTACTCAACACAACATGATGACCTTTGTATGTAAAGTCATTGTAGGAGGCTACTTCATCTTACAAATCCGACACAACCTCATCAGGTAATGGTAGTAGAGTATGATAATCCCAAGGTTGCAATGAGCTTTATTGACACACCGATTCCATCTTCCGTGCATGCATGCATCACAGAAGCATGCCAAGGTTCTTGTTGCAAAGGTAGTTGCATCCCCAGAGTTGTGTCCACGAAAAGAATACAGAGAGAAAGTTTTTGCCATAGTGGCACAATTCCACTTCACCTCCGTATTCACTTCCCCCTCTTTAACCTCCCAGAACACACGGGCACATTCCCTTTCTTTTGAAGGATAGTGTGAAGGTGCTCCCTGCAAGGTTGGCTTGACAATAAGTAACCACATCAGATGCACACCGCAAAATAGATCCATTAGGTTTTAGCTATTCATGGGTCAAGGTTCTTTTCACAACTGCTCCTGCACCATCATGCTCTCCCTTGCCATGCCCTGATCCTAAGAAGAACCAGCTCATTCCCATCTCTGTGAATCCACCATATCTTGCAACGAAGTAAAAAGGATTGGCTCCCTTGAAGTGTGAGGCCGCACCATCAGACCACACCCAATGTTGCTTAGGAGTGGCACCCTCTTGTTGTAACTAGTCACGGTGTAGCATGAAGCAGTGTTGCATGAACAACGTGTCATGCACCTTGTCATTTGAGATGAAGAAGTGGATGGTTTTGACTAAATCCCCTGCACTGCGGTAGTATGTTACGTGTACAAAAATGGTCACTTGACTAGAGTGCCAATGCATTGACTGAATCTCATTTGTTCCTTGAAGGCATAATTCTCTACAAAATCAACACAACTGACACGACGACATCGTCCGGAAACCAAAGAAGGCAATCCTTGAATTGTTGTCCTTGCCATCGAGCCACATAGTTATGAGCGATAAAGAGCTCCAACTTGGTCTTCAAAGAGTTGAAGAAACTCCCAGCACTGCATTTCTTTGTGAAAAAGATCTTTTCTTTTGTTACTCTTTCCATGCTTGTCTTGAGCTTGTACATATGGAAATACTTTCACATTAATACTATTACCTGGCTTTGCTATCTCCAAGCAGCATAATTCCAACGTATTCACTCCACATGTCAAACACTCTCCCATCAGGCATTCCCTTCTATGGAAAACTGCATTTGCGGGCTTTGGATAGAGAACAGACTCCCACATATGTGTGACACCTTTGAATGTGTGATGTGAAGCCAAGAAACCCTTGCTAATGTTCTCACCTGGGGCACAAATACTGCATATACAGACACAACCTGCTCTATGCAACCCAAAAGCACGAGAGCCCATGTGGTTCAGTGTGTCCTTCAAAAAAGACATTTGCACATGGTATTTGCAATAGCATGTGTATCTATCCTTCAGCCGCCTACAAAAGAATGTCTTCAACATCTCAACATTCTCATGCCAATCTTGCAATCTGGATGTTTTTCCTTGAATCTATGAAAGAACTCAACCTGCAACATCCAAACGATGATCAATATTCAGATTTCTAACTAGGACATCCAACAATTTCATGAAAACAAATCATAATGACAATCAACATCCTAATGTGCATGCAACAACGTATGTTAACTAGCATAAAGAGTGTTGGCTAGCATATATCTTGTGTTTACCAGGTAACTCTGTATGCTAGGTAGAGCACAAGGCATGCTAGGTAGCACAGATGATATGCTAACTAGCATACTCATTAGGATAGCCATCATCCTGTTGAGCATACTAGGTGTTAACTAGCAAAAATTATGTTAAGTAGCATAAATCTTGTGTTGACTAGCCAGATCTCTATGCTAGGTAGAACACAAGGCGTGCTAACTAGCATACTCCATATGCTAACTAGCATACCCAGCTCAGCTGCTGCTAGTTCTAACTAGCATAACCATTGTCTTAAATAGCATACCCATCATGCTAGTGAACATACTAGTTGTTAACTAGCATAAGTGGTGTTAGCTTGCATACTTTTTGTGTTGATCAACTAACTCTGTATGCTATTTAGAACTCAAGGCATGGTAGCTAGAATACTCCATATGCTACCTAGAAAAATCCATGTGCTAACTAGCATAATCACTTTCTATTAGACAACGTACTTATCATGCAATTCAACATACTAGGTATGTAACTAGCATACTAGGTATGTTAACTAGCATACCAGGTATGTTAATTAGCATACATATTGTGTTAACCAACTAGCTCTCTATGCTATTTAGGACCCAAGGCATGCTAACTAGCATACTCCATATGCTAACTAGCACAATCTATATGCTAACTATCA
Source organism: Adiantum capillus-veneris (assembly GCF_014529385.1). Classification (NCBI taxonomy): domain Eukaryota; kingdom Viridiplantae; phylum Streptophyta; class Polypodiopsida; order Polypodiales; family Pteridaceae; genus Adiantum; species Adiantum capillus-veneris. Next base: position 3,237,311 of record NC_140937.1, read on the forward strand.
TACTCACTATGCTAACTAGTATACGCATTAGGACACCCATCATGCTATTGAGCATATTAGGTGCCAACTAGCATAAATGATGTTAATTAGCATATATCTTGTGCTGAATAGATAACTTTATATGCTAGGTAGAACACAAGGCATGCTAACTCGCATACTCCTTATGCCAACCAGCATACTCCACACTCAGCCCAACTGCTAGTTCTAACTAGCATAACCCTTGTCTTAAATAGCATACCCATCATGCTAGTAAGCATACTAGGTGTTAACTAGCATAAGTGGTGTTAACTTGCATACCTTTTGTGTTGACCAACTAACTCTGTATGCTATTTAGAATTGAAGGCTTGCTAACTAGCATACTCCATATGCTACCTAGCAAACTCCATATGCTAACTAGCATAATCACTTTCTATTAGACAACGTACTTATCATGCAATTGAGCATACTAGGTATGTAACTAGCATACCAGGTTTGTTAACTAGCATACCAAGTATGTTAATTAGCATACATATTGTGTTAACCAACTAGATCTGTATGCTATTTAGGACCCAAGACATGCTAATTAGCATACTCCATATGCTAACTAGCATAGTCAATATGCTAACCAACACAGTCTATATGCTAACTAGCAAAAGTCTATAGATTAGTAGGCTATTGATCAACATATACAAGCTACTAAGCACTAGCGATGCAATGCATAAAATGCATAAGTTATGGTACAAGTATTTGATTGATCACCTGAGGCTCGTCTAGGAGGTGCACTGGGTGTTCTATGTACCTTTTCCTCCCCATCCTCCTTTGGCAAACATCCTTCTTGTTCGGTGAAATGCGAGTCTCCACTTTCCAAAATGTGTAGATCAATTCCTTAATTTCAACTGTGATAGGGCTATGATGGTGTTGCTTGTGACATGCAACCAATGAAAACAATCGACCATTAACAACGGGCTTTGCCTGTCATGATCTCTCCTTGTGCAAGGTGTGATGATTGACATTTAGGACCCTATCAATTTTTGCAATAGGCATGTTTTCCTTTGAATTCAGCATCATCTGCAATGCTGCATTCTTCAAAAACAACTCATTGGAACCTAGCTGCTTGCGGTAGCCAGTGTGCTACGGACATTGGAGACAATTGCGGTCTGTACAACAGCCTCCTCCTCGAAAGACTCATCATGGATCGCCTGAACATGCGGATGTTGAGTAACAAGATTCTAGATTTCCCACTTTGATTCTGTACTAAAACCTTTAGTCCTACTCTTGAAAGCTCTCACAATCTCGGAGGAGATTTTCTTTTTTTCCTCATTGTTGAGGGCATGATGTTGTCGCTCAAATTCATTTGTTTTTGCTCCCGTTGTTTCCTCTTTCTTACTATCTCATATTCCCTGATTACAGAAAGAGCTGGATCTTTGGGGTTGTTATTCATTGCCTATAGTGGTTGTCTTCTACTTTTTCCTGAGAATTGTAGACATGCATAATATGTTACTTACTTAAAATCACTTGAATGTATAGTTGTCAACACTTGATGTTGTAATACAGACATACTATGAACAAATGCCCTCACAAAACTATAGATGTGACCAACAAAACCAATTGTGGGACGCATGTCTAACATCACCATCCTATCTTATTGCAGTATTAGCGAGAACCACGATTAATTTGTCAAACCATGGGACGAAGTTGACTCGATTGGTGCATAGAGGCTACAAGAGGTTGTCAATCTCTTGGAAAAAAACTAACAACTCGCATCTAACTCAGGCTACACTCAAGTGACCGAAATCACCAAAAGCCAATCGCTCATCGGCAAGCAAATCATATCCGTTAGAACATCAAATGACATCCAAACGTAATGAAACTTCTAGGACAAGTTTATAAGACCTAAGCACACATGCCTATGGCCTCAAACCCCACTTTAGGTCAAGTTCCAAAATCGCGATTATTAACAGCAGTGGATTTTTGACCTAGTCGTTTTCGACCCAGAATGCATCTAAATGCTTAGCAATGATGCCCCAATACTCCGTCTATACTTAGTTTTTGTTTTAAAAGTGCAAATTCCTAGTTATGATGAAATTAGGCCGCGGGTCAGTGACACCAAAAGCTACGAAATATTGTGAATGGCCTACGTCAATGCGTAGAGCTCTTACCTACGGTTGCAATGCAACAAACACATTCACAATGTGACAACCGGAGAGGGAGTAGGAAGCATGAGAAGGAGAGAAGTCAGCGCCGTTAGCTCAGGCTGTGTATTTCTTATTCAAAAACTTAATAAAACCTTTACAAAGTTGGCTTTTATACCTTAGCCAAGGTCTAAAATGTGTAATGTCTGGTGCCCAAGACCTTTGAGACTCCACACTTATTGTATCTACAACATAGGTACACTAAGTGACCTATGCTTTACATCTTGGAACTCTTATTGAGCTCATAACACGTTACAATTATCACAATGGATAAATAAATCGGGAAATTACAATACATGGCCATTAGTGGAAAAATGTGAAAAGTGCGTAACTCCAATCTTTAGTGCTTCTTCTCTTTGATCTTCAATGTGCATCCATATGTCTTCAGTATTTAGCAGCTTCTATTAACTGACGTTGACTCAGTTAACATTCCCCCCTTCCTATTTTAGTGCCCGTCCCCGGGCACTGTTGAAAAAGTGTCCTTGGAGGCTGTGGAAGGTTTTGATTGGTTGTTGATGGGTTGATCTTCATTTTGTTGTTGGATTTGTTGATGAGGTTCAATTTGCTGCAACATCTTCATTGGTCCGAGTAGTGGATTTTGAGAGATGATGTTGCATTTGTTCATTGTAATAGCATCATGATGAGGTTGTTGTTTATTTATAAAAAATATGTACAAGGAAAGTATAATGATGAGGTTCAAAATTAGGGTCTTATACCTGGATGACGAAAGGGAAAAAACCCAGTGGGGAAAAAGTGCCTTTGGGATATGCGCATTATTGGAGTACTTATTAGCATGGGAAATATTAATAAAGTATTGAAGGGATTATTTGCTGATAGATCTGGAATTAAAAAGGCAGCAAATATGAGAGGGTAGCAAGATGGAACATTGGTTTTCCTGTTGTAGTCTACTCAAGGTGCATAGGTGGAAGCAAAAAAGAGTGTCTAATGCAATGCTGGGACATCCTATTTATGCATACACAAAAATGCATGGAAAACAATATGCTGTGCAAGAAAGATTTTGAGGGGTTATTCGGAAAGATGGTTTAGCTATAAAAGCATATGACATGGCTTTTCAAGCTGGCACCCCTTTAAGAATGGTTTTCGTTGGCGAGGATATGTGCTCTCATCTTACTGTGCATTGTGCTTGAGTGTTGGACTCTACGACACTCCCCCACTTGTAAGTTAACAGACTTCGACTCTTATGCTCATCTCATCCAGCATGAGCGATGCGACTTTAGATATGCTCAACTCTTCCAGCTTGAGCGTAAGCCTAATAACTACGACCTTAGCACATAGTTTAACATGACTTGAAGCTTTGGGTCTAATGCTTTGCTCATTTTATATCTCAGTAGCCCGACTCTGACTATGCCAAAGAGTGTTTTTTGCACCCTGGCAACTTGACTTTGTACATTCTTGTGCTTACTACAAACATTTATTTAGGTAAAAGTAAGCTTGAATCCTCAAAAAGAGGATTAGTGAAGGACCAAGTTGGCATTGAAGGTTTCTTTTGCCATACCTGTTTTATCATCTTTGAATCTGCATTCACGTTGGTTGGGTTGTCCTTCTTTGACTGTGAAGACTCCATTGGTTGTTTGATTCTCCAATTAGGCCTGTTGATATAAGTCTTTGATGTTGTTGGAGGCCTTTGTTCACTTTTGGCATCTGGCTTTTGACTAGGAGCATTGGAAGACTTAGAAATCCAAACCTCTTGACGACCTTTGTAACTCCTTTGTTGACTTTGTTGAGCTTTAGGTCCTGCAGAGATGTTGAGATCTTCATGCAAGTCTGGTGTAGTTGCAGTTGACTTGTGGTTGACTGGTAGCCAAATCTTTGTATACCCTGTGTAGAATCCTTGTCCAAGAAGAACATTCTTTGAGATCCATCTTTGTTCTGTATCCTTTTGTGAGCCATGGTAGACTTCAACATCATTCAATGTTGTTCTATTGTATACCTGCTTCTTAGGTATCCTAGGATATTGTCGAGGTTGATACCTTGTGGGTCTTCTTTCCTGGGAGGTACTTCATATGCTCTAACCTGTGGATTTGGTACCCATATCTGTCTGTTACCTCCATAGTACTCCTGTTCCTTTAAGCTCCATTGTGATGCTATCCATCCCATGTGTTTGTCTTTCTGTGTTGATTTCTCATCCTTAATCCAAACCGGATCATTGACTTTGACTAAACTGCTCTGAACAAACACTTGCTTTACTTTCCTTTGCTTTCTTGAGTATTTGGGCTGATATACCTTTGCTTTTCTGTGTGTCTCCTTAAAGGTTTTAGTTGGTTCAACAATTGACTTGAAGTTTTGAAAGCTTGACTTGCTTGAAGAAGCTGATCCATGAGGGTGTTTTGATGTAGAGGCATATGTTGTCACACCTTCTTTGCCAATCGGTGGAAGTTCCACTTTAGCTTTACCTTTGTCTGCAAGATTTGTCTTTGATCCTTGTGACTTCTCCAAGTCTGAATCTGACATTTTTGGTTCTATTGAAGATCTTTGTCCAGCTTTTGCCACGATCTCATCTTGATCTAACTGTGTCTCTCTCTCGGGTAACTTGAGACTATGATTTTCAATTTGACTTTCATCAGCTGCTTTAGCTGGCAATGTTTGGACTTCTATTGCTTCTTGGTTGTCTGCAACCCCATTCTTCTTAACTTTTGGCTTTGGTGGCATTCTCTGCTAAATAGCTATTGTGGTTTCTCTTTGTTCTATTTGATCTGCACTTCTTATTGCCTCGTTTGATTTAATCTCTTCTAAAGTTTAGTCCCCGATAGAGATGAATCCTCTTCAATAAGATTTGCTTTGATATCAGTCTCCATTCTAAATGTGCTTGAGGACTTTGTGCTGTCGTCCGCGAGTGACCAGTGTTAGTCTTCATTCTTTGTTTTCTGTGATGACTCCGCCATGTTTGAGTTCTGTATCTCTGACATCTTCTGGGCCATTGGCATTCCCATTATAATGTCGTTTGGCATATCCTTTGCTGTGATCACATGGAATTGAGCTATGGTGATCTGTGAACCTACTTCAATGGTAGTGGAGATGATTACCCAGCATTCTGCTCGTTTTTATTCTGATATGCTCACAAATTCAGGAGCATCTTGCAAATGTGGTTGGCCACATCTTTCCAAGTGAGAAAAGACATGAGGTTCTTATCTAGTTGAAAATCTAGCTTTACTTCTTTTGACAGCTTTTCTTCATTCTCACCAACAATGTTGCACTTGATCGTCTCAGGATTTCTTTCTTTATTGAGTGCTTTTGTGGTGGTGGTGTCCGTGGGTTGAACTTTTTCTACATTGGCTTTTCTTTGATCACCTGCTTCTGTTGATGTTGACTCGTATGATTGTGATAATGCACTTTTTTGCAATTGTTGAGCATTGTCCTCTTGTATTTGAGTAACCTTTGACCTTAAAAGGTCCATTGTAATGTCTGGAAAAATCTGTTTCTTCAGAGGAGATTTTGGTGGTGACATTTGTGTAGCCTTTTGAACTTTAGCTCTCATTGGTCTTGACTTTTTTGTCACCTGTTATGGTAGCTTGAGGCTTTGCATCATCCTCAAATAGTCTTTGACTTCAGTCGGGCCATCCGTATGGGTTTGTACAAGGTCATGACCTTGCTGATATTCGTTACCATGTGAATCTTGATATGCATATGTGAGCTTGGTTACATGTAACTGTTTGAACACTATTGGCTTTGTTGGCTTTTGAACACCTTTTGGGATTGTGAAGGTACACTTTGGCTAGCACTGTTGACATTTGGTATCTGTAAATCTTCTGCATAGTTTCCTATGTATCTTCAAGAAACATGACAAATTATTCCCCAAGTCAATCTGTAGATATCATTGTCTTTGCCCTGATATTGTCTATCCCATGGGTCTCCTATGATTTGAGATTTTGTGATTTCAGGACCCAAGGCATCATAGATGCTAGAATCTCGTCTATATCTACGACTGTTTTGGGAGAAGTATATGCTCGTTTGGTCACAACATTGAAGCTCGATTTCCGATGGAGGAGAGTTTGGCTCTGAACAAATTTCTGAGTTCACTCGCGTAATATCCTTCAGATCTAGAGAGGATGGGCTATAATAGATTCTTTCCTCTGAAATGAACCATCCTTTCTGATCTATCACTGGACGCACTTGTATGAGCTGGTATGTGGGCCGTTCAAACACTGGTTGATCCTTTTTGTACAGTTGCCCTTTTTGGTCCACATAGTGTGCATATGAATTATGTGTACCATACAAAGCTAACATCATTCTGTCTGATGTGTCCCTTAGACTCGTGAATGATTGCACACTTGTGGCAGTGGATGCAAAATCATTTGCAAACCTTACAGTCTTTTCAACCTTTGGTGATATCTCGACACCTTTACTAAATTTATGAAAGAATTTATTGTTCAAAGAATCAATTTTAAGCTTTTCATGTGCATGTGCATCTTTATGTTGATTTTGTACTTGTAGTGTTTTTACTGATGCTTCTAATGGTAATTCACAATCATCCAATTGCATTAAAAGTGACGAGTTAAATGCACTTACATCGAGATTCGCATTTCCAATTTTCTCTGTACCTTGCTTGTCAGTTGATATGTCCCTGTTGTCTGGATTTCTTGGACAATCTTCAGTAAAATGTCCACCTTTTCGTCCACAATCTGAGCAATATGCCATGACTGGTGGTATTTCAATTGGCTCTATCATGTCAAACTCTTGCTGAGAAGTTTCTGCTTCTATGCTTGCCAAGTTGTTGGCATCTTCTTTTAAAACACTAAGCATCAAGCTATAGATTGCTCCATTTTGACCTTTGTACCGTCTTTGGCTCGGTTCTCCAATTAGATTGGCTTCTATTGGTTGATCTGTTGGATCTTCCATTACTGACTCTCGATTGTAGATCTGACCACTGTAATCCATGTACAATGACCCTGATTGCATATGCACTAGGATGCTTTGCGGGCTTGTGTAGATTTTTGGATAGCCATTTGGGTTGACTTTTTGAACTTCTATCTGCACTTCATCTTTGAGCTTGCAATGCCTAGCTCCACTGAAGTCTGTGAACATCTAGGAGTTCTCTCAATCTGGTTTTACTCTGATCAGTAGGATCTTGGCTCTTGTGCTTCTTTTGCTATTCATCAAGTATCTATGGCCTTTTGAATCTGTATACAAGACTTTTTCTCCCACTGTAGCAATAAAGCTGTAAAATTTGCTCTGTTGCACTTGTACCTGTGTTACCACTGCTACTGGCTTGCTTTGCTGTACTTGAACTCTCAGCTCGAGATGAGTCCATGTCAACTGGTTCTGTAAAAACTGTCTCCTAGCAGACTTTGGTATTGATTAGCAAAAAAAAAAATCTGCTAAAGTTTGATAAGACTGCTTTTGCCAAAGTACTTTTGGCAGTTAATTTCTCTTAGATTCACAAGAGTTGATTAACTCTAGCTCGGAAGTGTCAGAATTGATTGCAACCTTTGAAATGATGAAAATCTAGGCCTTGAATAACCTAACCTGCAGATTAGATTGTTATCCATTTTTTCCCACTTGACTTGAATTCAGCTCTTGTCAAGCTCCCAATTCTTTGTCTGCAACCTGGTTCTTCAATCTGAGCTAAGTGAGTCAGCAATTGAGATTTCCAAATTCTACCCTTGCAAGGAGCTAAAGGACTAATTTGTAACTTGAAACTGAGTTAACATGTACCAATTTTGGATTCGATGGAACCCAAAATTGACCAATGGCCTTGTATTATGTTGTTCTAGCACTGTACAAGCTCAAAAGTCCAAAATCTTGTTTCTGGGGCTCAAAAGTAAATAATCTCGATTATTTACTTTTCTCAATTTCTACGCTTTTTAGGCTTGTTTTGCCAAGTAATTACCTTGTTGTGGTCTCTCGACAAGTTTGGTTGAGTTTGATCAAGATTTGTCCAAGTTATCAACTATTTAGTGTCCGCAGACTCTGATTCTAAGAATCTGGCTTAAATCTCAAATTTGTGATCCAAATTTAACCAAATTTGATTTGTGGAGTCTACTTGATGTGCTTGACCCTGTGGTATACTGAATTGTGCAAAATTTTTCAATTCTGGAGCAAAAGTAAATAATCGCGATTATTTACTGTTTTTTTTGGATAACTTTTTTTTTCCAAAGTAAATAATCGCGATTATTTACTTTTTGTGATTTTTGGTCATCTGAGCATATATACTTGTTTAACACATCAAGATAAGCCTATGAGTCAAGTTTCACTGAAATTTGAACAAGATTTACCAAGTCACAGTCAAGTTCTCGACATTCAGTACAGATTTCAATTTTTATCAAGATTTTAGCTTGTTTTGTGATCCAAACACTTTGAGCCCTCACAAAAGATGTTTGTAATCATAATAAGAGTCTACGGTATCAACCTTGGTCAGTTTTGAGCCAAAAGTTAATAATCGCGATTATTAACTTTTGACCTAAAATGACAACTTTTCTAAAATTTTTCCCTAAACAGCCTTTTTATGATCTCTTTTGAGCCTATGAATCAAGTGAAAACTTAATTCGGACAAGATTCATCAGGTCAGACTCAATTTCTCGACATTCAGTCAGATTTCAGTTTTTATCAAGGTTTTGGTGTGTTTTGCTTCATGAGCCTTCACAAAAGATGTTTGCAATCATGCTTAGAGTCTATGGTATCAATCTTGATCCCAAAAGTTCATAATTGCGATTATTAACTTTTGACCTAAAATGACAACCTTTTTCAACTTTTTCCCTAAACAGCCTTTTTATGATCTCTTTTGAGCCTATGAATCAAGTTAAAACTTAATTTGGACAAGATTTATCAAGTCAGACTCAATTTCTCGACATTCAGTCAGATTTCAATTTTTAGCAAGTTTTTGGCATGTTTTGTGATCCAAATCTTTTTTGCCTTTACAAAAGTTCTTTGTACACATGTAATGAATCACTGGTATCAACCTTGATCAGTTTTGAGCCAAAAGTTCATAATCGTGATTATTAATTTTTGACCTAAATTGATAACTTTTTTCAACTTTTTCCCTAAACAGTCTTTTTATGATCTCTTTTGAGTCTTTGAGTCAAGTTAAAACTTAATTTGGACAAGATTCATAAAGTTTATCAATTTCGTGTCCGCAAACTCTGATTTCAAGAATCTGGCTTTAGTCTCACTTTAGTGATCCAAATTTCACCAAAATAGATTTGTGAGGTCTACTTGATGTGCTTGACCTTGTAGTATGCCCAAATACACAAGATTGTCAATTTTTGGAGCAGATGTAAATAATCGCGATTATTTACTCTGGCAAATTTTTTTTAAGTTTTTGTCCCAATCTTGACACAGATCTGTTAAGCACCTCAAGTTAAGGTCTCTAGCCAAGTTTCATTAAGTTTGGAATATTTTTTGTCAAATGGTCATCAGTTTTCTGTCTGCAGACTGACTTTGCAAATTTTGTCACAATTTTCAATCCAGTGATCTAAATCTTACCAAATTTGGTTTATGGGCTTATTACAACATGGTAAAACTAGTGGTATGCTGACTTGGTCAAAAAAGTTGAAAAATGAGATAGACGTAAATAATCGTGATTATTTACAACTGCTTTTTTTTTCATCTTTTTGATCAAATGATCATGTACACATGTTTATCACATCAATATAAGCCTATGAATCAAATTTCATCAAGTTTGGACAATTTTTTTTCTCAATTTAGACTCAAGTTTCAAAAAGTCAGTAAAAACTTTAGTTTTTACCCAGATTTTTGCCAGTTTGGTGATCCAAATCTTTTGGGCCTTTACAAAAGTTGTTTGTATACATGCAAGGAGTCAATGGTATGAACCTTGGTCAAATCTGAGCTGAAAGTTCATAATCGCGATTATTAACTTTAGGCCCAAAACTGACACTTTTTTGAAATTTTTCAATGGACAGCCTTTTCATGATCTATTTTGAGCCTATGAATCAAGTCTAAACTTAATTTGGCCTAAAATGTCAAGAAAAAGTAAATAATCTCAGTTTTGGCAAACTCTTGAAAATTTTACCTCAAAGTGTCTTTGAGCTTACCCACTGGTTCATACAACTTTTAGGCTTATTGTCCAGTTGGATTGACTGGTTTGGAGTCTTTTTGTGCTATTTCTAGCCGTAGATTTGAAACTCTCCAACTTCACATAAACAACTCACAGATGATTCGTTTGGAGTGAGCAATCAGCTGAAATCCACCTCGGATCCTACTTACCCTACTCCTAGGTTCTCATGCAATGGAGTTGTAGAAAGTGTCCACAAACACTAGTTTTTTTTTTAAAAAAATGGTTTCTTGAGCATTGATTTTAAGACTTGTCTCTCCTTTCAATCCTTCTCCAAATCCTAATCTAAATCTAAAATCCTAAAGGTACTCAACAAGTACGATTATTTCCAAGCTACCTCTACACAACAAAAGACGACAATCTTAAGCTATGCGGTTTCTAAAAGAAACTTTTACTCTAGGTGAACCTAGAGGAAGTTAATGGACAATTACACAAGATGCTCATGTTTTCCCTGGTTTAGGTCTATTCGTCCCTGGAAATGGCACCAAATGTGGGACGCATGTCTAACTTCACCATCCTATCTTATTGCAGTATTAGCGAGAACCACGATTATTTTGTCAAACCATGGGACGAAGCTGACTCGACTAGTGCATAGAGGCTACAAGAGGTTGTCAATCTCTTGGAAAACAACTAATAACTCGCATCTAACTCAGGCTACACTCAAGTGACTAAAATCACTAAAAGCCAATCGCTCATCGGCAAGCAAATCACATCCGTGACAGCATCAAATGACATCCAAACGTAGCGAAACTTCTAGGACAAGTTTATAAGACCTAAGCACACATGCCTATGGCCTCAAACCCCACTTTAGGTCAAGTTTCAAAATTGCGATTATTAACAGTAGTGGATTTTTGATCTAGTCGTTTTCGACCCAGAATGCATCTAAATGCTTAGCAATGATGCCCCAATACCCCGCCTATACTTAGTTTTCGTTTTAAAAGTGTAAAGTCCTAGTTATGATGAAATTAGGCCGCGGGTCGGCGAAGCCAAAATCTACGAAATATTGTGAATGGCTTACGTCAATGCGTAGAGCTCTTACCTGTGGTTGCAATGCAACAAGCACATTCGCAATGTGACAACCAGAGAGTGAGTAGGAAGCGTGAGAAGTCAGTGCCGTTAGCTCAGGCTGTGTATTTCTTATCCAAAAACTTAATAAAATCTTTACAAAGTTGGCTTTTATACCCTAGCCAAGATCTAAAATGTGTAATGTCCGGTGCCCAAGACCTTTGAGACTCCACACTTATTGTATCTGCAACCTAGGTACAATAAGTGACCTATGCTTTACATCTTGGAACTCTTATTGAGCCCGTAACACGTTACAATTATCACAATGGCTAAATAAATCAAGAAATTACAATACATGGCCATTTTGGAAAAATGTGAAAAGTGCGTAACTCCAATCTTTACTGATTCTTCACTTTGATCTTCGATGTGCATCCATACATCTTCAGTCTTTAGCAACATCTGTTAACTGACGTTGACTCAGTTAACACCAATGACTTCATTTGGAGTGGGTGGGCTACACATAAGATTGCTTACCATCAGATTACAATACGGCTCCATTTCTAGCATTGGAGCTAGTGACAATAATGTTGGCTATGCTGATTCTCCATTTCTGTAGGTCTGAGTCAGAACGAGAGAAAGAGCTCAGCTTTGACAACTAATCTCCAAGGCAGGATTCCCGGCGCAAGAAACGAAGGAGAGAGAGAGAGATCAAGACTGAGCAAACCGCCTGCTAGTCAGAGAGAGAGAGAGAGAGAGAGAGAGAGAGAGAGAGAGAGAGAGAGAGAGAGAGAGAGAGAGAGAGAGAGAGAGAGAGAGAGAGAGAGAGAGAGAGAGAGAGAGAGAGAGAGAGAGACTCCCCACGTCGTCTTCAGTAACTAAAAACAGAAGCACATAAGGAGGAAAAATAGTTTTTTAATGGAAAATGTAAAATTCAAAGGACTTGGCCATCCGTTTTCAGTATATGCTAACAAGCACAAGTAACTAGCACTGTCCGGGAAAACCAATTTAGTGACACAATAACATGCTTCTACCCTGTTATGTTGTGTCCATGTGAGGCCTAACACCTTATTGGCACTTGGCAGGCCAACAGAATCACCTTGGCTCTCTTGGTCAAGGCCCTGAAGTGATGCCATGGGTTGACAGGGGTTAGCCATCGCCTTAGTAGGCTAGTAGATTCTTGGAACACCTTCTTGAGGGTTCAATACACCGAGAGTCATAGCTAGACTTGCCTTGTGGGAGTGGTAGTCTTATAATGTGTTTTACTTTTTTCTATGAATGTTAAAAAACAATCTTCCATGAGCTTCAAAAAGCTGTGACAATGTACTAATAGATTATGAGCTTTTTTATAGTCCGTAGACATGATAGACTTGGATGCTTTATTAAGGTTGGTCACATAGTTTTTAGGCTAGTAGGTTATGAACTTGCATTAGCTTAGGGTCATAATTCATTGCTTGTGTTTCATGCATAAAACTAAAATTTCAAGCGGTTTAATCTTCATGATAGGTTAAGTGTATTTTTTCTTGATATGTTTAGTTTTTTACTATGATTGACCTTTCTTTTGGAAGCAAAAATTCACTTTGCATGATTGTTCATTGTACTTGATGTTTTATTCATACATGTTGGCCTTTGATGCTCATTACTTGTTTTATGTTTTGCAGCTCAACATTCCTCCATGGACTTGCTTTCACCCATGTATCCGTACTCTACTTCAGTGGCACACGAGGACTTGCGTCAAATTAGGAAGGGGGGAATGTTAGCAGCGGCTAACACATGTTACACCGGTTATGCACCAAGCGAGGGATATGATATGGATGTGCACAATATTTCCTATGCACATTGTATAAGGTCTTGGGCTCATTGAGAGTTCCAAATTGTATATGCTAGCTAGAGGGCTAAAACTTAATCCCATAATAGAAAAATTGTGGTGAAAGCTTTTATAAGAAAGCCTTTATGGAAGGAGGCTTCATTCTTGAGTAGTCATTCTTGAGGATCCATTCTTGAGAGCTGACCTGGGAATTTCGCTACCTTAGGACAGTTAGAGTTACTGCCGCCGTTTACCGGGGCTTCCATTCAAAGCTTAATGCCCATGCTTAGAAGGCTAATGCTAATCCATTGTAATTAGGGAATCATTTCTTAATCTAATCTCTACTTTCTTCATTAGTATTAATTCTTCTATATTCCATTATGTCATGAAGTAGTTTCACCTTCTCATTATTTTAGATTTGAGTGCGTGCGATAACTTCTTGCTTATTGACCTCTCCTATCCTTCTATGAGCACTCAATTTACGATATTTAACATCTCTAATTAGGTTGATTAAGTTGGTTCTTAATCTTGTGATTAGTGTATATGCCCTAATGTTTTCTCGTGTATGCATGGGTTTAATGAAACTCCAGCACCATTCACCTTGTGTGTGTAGCTTTTGATGAAGTATCTTGATTGGCATGTGGTGATTGGAGAGGCCAACACCAATGCAATTAGTGTGTGCTTGTCATGAGTGTGCTTTGAGATTCTAGTCTATGGCAAGTTGGACTTTGGTGGGCTTCATGTGTGTAGGTGATGCTTGATTGATGATGTGAATAGAGTTAGTGATTGTGGCTAATCTCTATTGCATTGGGAGAGCATTCTCTGAATACTCTCATTCCATACATCCAATGATGCTCGTGCTTCCATGCCCTAGCTGGGTTGCCGATCCTAGGATTGATAATTATGATGGACTTGGGTTGATTAGGTGATGCTACGATTGTCCCCAACATTTGGCACCGTTGCCGGGGCTCGATAACCTAAGCTAGTGAGTAGAGGATGTTTAGAATAGAGTAATTTCACTACTAATTCCATTGGTTTTTGAGTGTGTGTAACTCAATTTTGGTGTGATTTGATGATGTTTGTGCAAGTAAATGGAAGATGATTTTTGAGTTATGAATACACCAAACCTCCAATTCCACCCCCAATTTCACTAACTTCTCACTAATCATTACTAATTTTGCTTCATTTACATGCTAATTGTACTAATTCCATGCTAGCTTTTACTAATTTTTGACTAACATTGCTAACCTAACCGCTAACATTTGAAGTGTAATGTATGTTTAATCCCTTTACAAGAGGTGTAATCAACACTTTTATCAAGTTAATTGTGCTAATCCATGCCTAATTTGATGATTTGAGTGTTTGAGTTTTGGCCTACAATGGTCAATTTTTGGGCTAATTTGGAAAAGCCACACATGTGTGTGCATGGTGGAATCGTTGCGTGGAGCAAAGATTAGCTTGGATGCAATTGACTGTAAGTGCATTGGCCTACTCCATTCAATTTTTGGGTGATTAATTTGATTCCAATGAGTTGCTAATCTATTGCTAAATTAAGCGTGTAATCAATTGACATACTTTGAGAGCCTAATTTGATTGTTTTCAAATGAAATTGATGGTCAATTTTGACTAATGAATGATGTGTGTGTCAAGATTAAGCTTGATTTGCAAAAAGAATTCATGTGTGTGCATAAAAATCATTATGTGTGTAATGCACCAAAGAAGGAAAAAACTACCATAAATTTCAAGTGTGTGTGCACCTAATCTTGAGTCCGTGCATGCATAGAAATTGATGATATATGAGTATGAAATCATGCAAGTGATGTGTATGTTAGGCTAATTCAATCATTGGATAAGCCTAAATGCCAAAAAAATTGGGCAAAATTTGAGTGTGTGTGCCCATTCAAGACCAATTGATTTTCAATGAGTGATGGTCAATTGGAGCACCCAAATGCTTTTTGATTGTGAAATGTGCATGAAAAGTGTGTGTAATTTTTAGGTATAAGGCTAAATGTGTTGCCACCACTTGAGCCAAATTTGAACTTTTGTGCTTAATCTTTGAGTGTTTGCATTGCTTGATTAGGAAAAATTAAGATGGATTTTGAGAAATTGAGCATGCATGCATTTTTTTATGATTGATTGAGCTTGCAATTTGGGCATTGCAATGTGAAATTGATGGATCATGTACATAAAGTTTTGGCCTAAATTTGGGTGTGTGTGCCAATCAATGGCATGTGAAATACAATGTGTGAACAATGAATAATTGGTATCTTTTGCCAATTATGATGATGGATTGGCCAAATTGTTAATGTATGCACCACAAAAGTGGCTTGACAATTGAGATGGATCACTCAATTGGTACTCAATTGTGTAGAATTTTACTGTATTACCATGCTAATGAGGAATCAATTTGATGAACATGGAAAAAATGCACCAATGTGTGTGCCTATGCAATGGCATTTTCTATCCGAAATGGAATGAATGATTGGTGTTGATCACTAATCATAATGATTGAATAGACCTAAATATTTGTGTGTGTGACATCAAATCAATTGAGATGAATGACTCAATTGCGCACAATTAAGAATGACTTTATGTATTGCCATTGAGTTGTATGCCAATTTGATTGGATTTGGCAAAAAATTTCATTATATTGTGCATTTGCAAGTGCCATTATCAAAGTGTATAGCCAAGAAAACCAAAAAATGACAAATCCAATTGGGTTTGGATGATTTGGAAAATCAGACATGAGCAATTGATTTTGCCATGATTGCTAATTTGGTTTGAAATGACCAATGAGGATTGCTCATTTTGTGTGTTGATGGATTTGAAACCTTGTTCATAATTTCCTTCAACTCAATTGCATGAATTCTTTCTTTGAAAATGAATAAACATGGATTTTTAAAGCTAGATTGATGCCCAAATAAAGATACGATAGATATCATCATTGTGGATTGTATGCTTTATGCACTCTTATTGATTTTCCAAAGAAAGGATCTAAGGTTGGGGAGCATACTCCTTGCTTCTCACTCTTCCGTTCTTCTTAACCAAGCTCGCCTAGCTCAACATCATCCCGACACTCACTCCTCTTCTAGGCTCTTGAAGCCGTGAGAACCCTCTCCTAAAGGGAAATTTTTCAAAAATGAAAAAAATAAATAAATCATTTCTTGCACTGCTTCCATTGAAACCACTTGGAACTACTTGGTTCTGAACGTGTAGATGCTGCCAAAACCAATCCCCTATCTTCTCGGCGGTAGAGTACAAGTCACCCTTGTTTTGCTACGTGGGCTCACACACACCACCTCTTGCGACTTGCTTGGCTTGTGTGAGGTCGCCACCCCGCCATATCAAACAGCAGATCTGATGGTGAACCTGGTGGCCACTAGATCTATCGCGGAAGCAAACAAAGTGGTTCAGGGTTCAGCTAGCGGATGATCTCTCATCACAAAGTGAGTCGAGTTCGAGCCTACTAGCAATGAGATCTAGCTCCACCTCGCAGGGGAAGCATACTTAAGCTATCTAGCGATCCTAAGACTCACCTTCCAAGAGGAGAGAAACCCTGAGTGTCTTTTTCCCCATGTTTCAGAGGCACGTACTCTCGAGATTTCATCTCTCTAGGGGCAATGAGTATTAATACTAATATTGAATTAAACACTATGGGGACAAAGAGTTCCCGACCAATCGGGACCACCCATCTCATAGGCATTGGCAACCTGAGCCAAGCCCCCACTTTCCACCCCCACACTCACACTCCCTTGTGTGTCCTAATTACTACCACATTGGTTGTTCAACATAAAGATTCCTTGATTATATTCCGAATCACAGTGTTCGTTAAGACAACCCTTCAAACAGTATTGCAAATCGGCACCAAGACAGTATTCTAGTAAAAATTCTACTCAAACTTATTCATTAAAATTCCAATGTTCTGGAGGTACAACATCCCCCCTCTAGCGAGAGTTTACTCCTCCCGTTGTCGCCTAGCTGCCCATACAACTAGGTATGTCCATCGCATAGAAAGCACGACATGGACATTCCCACCGCTTATCCAGCAGACGTGGGTTCCCACCGCTTAACCAGCAGTCGTGGGTATCCACCGCTTAACCAACAGTCGTGGATTCAAGAGCCCTTAACCAGGAACTCTGCCCCCTGTGATCAGTAGGGGGGTCAGGAATGATTCAACATTGGAAATAAAATGAACATGTCGAGCTAAATTTTCCCTAGCAGACATTCTTTCCTCTTGCAAACAACATACCCATCAATCATTTCCTTCCTACTTTAGAACTTAATGTACAATGAATTCAATTGCCGAGGTTTCCGTCGGATTTCTCCAACATGTTTGGGGATATGTTCATTCCTAGCTAAACGTATGCAATGTTAAATTAAACAACTTGAATAAAACTATGATCTACCTCTTCCATTTCTTCGTCATTGGCTTGTGAGATGGCCGGTGCTTGTTCAACCATGGGAGCTTTTCCTTTTCCATTTGTATTGCTCGTTCCCACCTCGTGGTCGTGGGCACCACCGAAGCGAGTTTTCTTAATCGGGGCCATTTTAATCACTACTTTAAATGATAAAATTGAAGAAAAGAGCTAAAGTCCGAGAGCATCATAACAACCAAATGGCAGATTAGAATTATTAAAGAATCCTCCTTAGGCAAGAGATTAGATTTTTCCTTCGAGACCTAGCAATTTTATGGGTAATTCCTTACTTACCCTATGGGAAATGGCTCTAAGGTTAATTACTTAGCTTAGATGATTAAGAAATTCAGAATTTTACTAATTGATTCACGAAAGAGATGAAGTAAGCAAGCTCATTCATTTTCCTAGAGCAATATGAAGATGCAGAATTGTTGCAGGCATGTGTGACATAAAATTCTCTTCTTAATGGCCTAATGACGGATTAATTTTCAGCCTTAATCACATTTTAACGTGGGCGAAGAATGACTCTAATTTAGTTACAACACTATTGAGTGGTAAAAGAATGAATTTCTTCAAATCTACACTATTACTGGCTGACAATTTATTAACTATGCTGCCTAGAGAGAGAATCTTTCCTAATCATGCATTAATCCTTGGTTAAGGATGATGAATGGCTGCATAATTTAGCTAATTGAATGATGATTATGTAATGGAGTATAGCTATGGATATTTAGAGAGCAGCTATAGGGAATTATAGCCAGGATTAAGCATAGTAGCTAAGGAATTTGGAGAATAAAGATGAGAATTAAGAAGAGCAGTAATTAAACCATGATTATCGTGATTAGGGACTGAGAATCCTATGATTTTTTTGATCCAATGAATCCTCAAGATGAGAATTTCGGAAGTACCTCCCTCCTTGCTTCTCCTTCAAAAACTGTGTGTGTACCGGCAGTACCTCCCCAAGGTGTGTGTGTGTGTGTACTGGGTGTGTGTGTGCACTGGCCTTTAAATAGGCTCCTACAGGCTCAAAATCAACCAGCCCTGCTATAAGCATATGGAGGAGCACTCAGTCTCTGCATTGGCAAGTTCAGTTCCCCTACCCACCAAGTGTCCAGTTGGTTTAGTTAATTGGTTCTCACACTTAGTTGCAAGCTTGGAAACTTCCCAAAGACTACCACAAGGCAAGAGGGAGCCCCCTAGCTGCTAAAGCTGGTCTGGAGTGGCCTGGAACCTGTTCCCACACAGCCCCGGGCCCCCGGACCCTCCCCGGACAATTTTATGAAAAATTGGTTTTAGGCTAAAACGGGCCATACGAGTCGGATATTGATGCCGTAAATTGCTATACTGAGCTCTAACTCAGGCGTACTGGACCGAGTACTTGCCATATTTATCAGCCCTCCGTGGTTCGAAAATGCATTTTTTTCAAATTCGGGATACGGGTGCAGATTTTCGAGACTGTCAAAACTAGACGGGTCAGGTGACCAAAAACTTACTATTTTTGGAATTTTTTAACAAAAATTATTTTAGTTCACATTTCGAAGCTTTAAAACATTCTAAACATCATGGCACTGACAGAATTTGAAAAACTGCTAAAAATAGTAACTTATTCCATTATATTCAATTCATGGTACAAGGGTGCTCTTTTTGATCGGGGCCAGAGACCTTACAGCTTGGCTCACTCACACACAAACCATGAACACACACACACCTATTTTTGGGCCGGATTCTCTTTTCCCTTGCCTATCATGAAACACTGTGCAGCCTGCGTGCTCCCCCCTCCCCCCCCGCTCTCTCTCTCTCTCTCTCTCTCTCTCACACACACACACACACACACACACACACACACACACACACACACACACACACACACACACACACACACACACACACACACACACACACACACACACACACACACACACACACACACACTCACTTATGATCAACCACTCACCTCGGCTTGGATCCCCACTGTAAGTGACTAGCCATGACTCGCAAGCTGGCTATCTGTACCTCAATTGGTAGAATGGCCTCTTTCCATATACCATATGAAAACTTGGTGAAACCTAGTGATTTTCAGAATGTTGTGCGATAGGCCCAAAGAGCGGCCATGAGATGCTTATCCCAATCACTTGTGTGGTTATTCACCTACTTTGTGATGATCTTACAAATCATGTTGTTTACCTTTTCTACTAGACCATTGCACTGTGGATAGTATGGAGTTGAGTGTCGGCATATGATGCCTAACTTTTTCCATCAGTTCTCCCACCAAGTTGCCTCTGAAACCTGGCCCTCTATTAGATATTATCTCCAAAGGTGTGCCAAAGCGGCAGTAGATGTGCTCAAATATGAACTTCGCCACTTCTTTGGCTGTAATGCGTGTGGTGGCTTCTGCTTCAGCCCATCGGGTCATGTAGTCTACATCAAGTAGAATGTATAGGTTTGCTAATTGGGCCCTTGGTAAAAGGACCCAATTGCATCTATCCCCCACTTCTCAAATGGGCCATATGAGATGATAGGAGTCTGTGGCTCATAGGTTAGTGTTCGATCACTGGATACTTGACAAGCTTTGCATGTTTTACACCAATGATGCACATCCCTGTTCAGACTAGGCGAAGAGAATCCTGCCTGCGGAATCTTCCTACTAGTAATATCCAGAGCAAAGTGGCTACCGCAAACACCATTAAGGAAAATTGAGATCACCTCTGTCATTTCACTGGAAATTGGCACTTGCCTGAGAATCTGGTCCTTGCCCTTGCAGTACAAGGCGCTGTTTATGAGGCGCTATCTTGTTGCCTTTTGGATAAGACATTGTTTTTGGCCCTTGGTATACCCTTCAAGACATTCTCTTGTATCTAAGAAGCTGATGATATCAGGCATAGAATCACTACCCTGAAAGAGGGGCATTTTTAGTTTGATTGCTCCTACGGGAACATCTTGTATTCTCTCCTTGGCTAGAGCATTTGCTTCTTGATTTTCTACCCTAGGGACATGAAATAGTTGCACCCCTTCAACCTTTCTTAAAAGATCCTTAACTTGGAATAATTGGCCAAGAAAAACCTGATTTTTACAAATCCAAGTGCCATCTATTTGCTTAATCAAGAGCATGTGGCATCACCAAACACATTTAGGCATTGAACCCCTTACAAAACACATTGTTCTAATCCAAGAATCAAGGCCGCGTACTCTGCTTTGTTTTTGGAATGGGAGTGTAGTAACTACCCAATAGAGAAGACCGTTCCTTTTGCTCATTGAAAATGATGATGCCGGTTGCAGCCTGGTCCACTGTTATTTTGTAAGCTCCATCAAAGAAAAGAGAGCGATCTCCTTTTAGCTTAGGAATTTCCACCATTGGTGTCACCCCTTTGCCTTTTGTGTTGAACTTTAGCTTCTTCTCATAGTAAGAATACCTGCTAGCCTATCTCTAGTGGAGTTTTCCATTTGCATAGTGTAATTGAACTCTTGTGATCTAGCAAGCCACTTAGAGATTCTAGATGAGAAATCCATGTGTTGCATCACATATAGAAAGACCTCTTCCACTGTTAGAATTACAAAGGGTCTAGGCAATAGATAAGAGTGAAACTTTGTAGTGGCAAACATCAATGCAAGCACCATGTGCTCTACCGTGGTGAACCCTTTTTCTAATGGTGTCATGATGCGACTAGAGAAGTAGATAGGATGCATGAAAGAGGTTTGGGGGTCCTTATGCATTAGTACGGATCCAAGTGTATAACTTCCTATACTGGGGTTAACATAAAATGGCTCTTCCCATCTAGGGGGCGCAATGGTGGGAAGTGAGGCCAGGATATGTTTCACTTCGCTAAATTGTTGCTCATTTTCTTCACTCCATAGAAATACATCTTTATGGATGACGTTGTAGAGGGAGAACCACTTGAGAGATCAAGTGAGTGAACGTGCTCAAGTACCTTACCTTCTGAAGAAAAGAGACCAATTGCTTAGCTGTTGTGGGTGATGACAAAGATACTAAAGCTCGAATCTTTCTTGGGTCAGTCTCAATTCCTTTTGCTAAAATTATATGGCTGAGAAGAGTGACCTTGCTTTCACCAATGTGACACTTATCTATGTTAAGCTGGCCACCCAAGGTTTGTAGCCTAGCCACGCCATCATAGATCTTGCTCAAATGGAGGGAGCAAGAGCTGTAGATATAGAAGTCATCTAAGAAAACCCGTATTGACTTACCAAAGCGTGGCTGGAAGAAAAAAGTTACATAGCATTGGAATGTGGCTGGAGTGTTGGCAAGGCCAAAAGGAATCACTCTGTAAGCAAAACAACCCCATGGTGTTATGAAGGTTGTCTTTTTTTGGTCTTCTTCTGCAATGCTAATCTAGAAGTAGCCTGAGTAGCCATCACATACTGTGTAGTGCTCATGACCTGCTACCTCGTTGAGAATCTCGTCTTGGAATGGGAGGGGAAACTAATCCCTCTTTGTTGCTACGTTGAGAGGTTTTTAGTCTACACAAACCCTCCACTTACCGTTCTTCTTTGGCATGACCACCACTGGAGAGACCCACTCTGAGTCTTCGACGGGGTAAATGAAACCTCCTTGTAGCAAATTCCTTACTTCTTTGAGCAATGTCTCTTGCTGAACTACCCCTAGCCTCCTGAGCTTTTACACTACAGGCTTACTTCCTTCTTTGAGTCTTATGCAGTGTTGTACCATTGTGATGCCTGTGATCTTGTCATAACCATCAATGAAAAGTGCGGTGAAGTTACCCAGCATAGAGATGTATTCTTCTCTCTCTCTTCACTAGCTAACTCACTGGAGAGCATCCGATGTAACTTACTTGTATCCTCCAAGGGTTGCGTACCTCATGGTCCCTCTTGGTTCCCCAATGGTGCAGTCCCTCTTGGTTCCCCGACGGTGCTTTAGATTGTGTCAATCTCTTTGGATCTTTGAGGATGACTCCCATCACTTTGATGCTACTGTCGTTCTCTTCATTTGTTGTCGTCTCTTCTCTCGAGGTGGTCGAAGAGTCACTAGTGAACTCATCTTTCAATACCTCTGACAGGAGCAAAGCGACACCCAAACCCTGACGACCTCTAAAACGTCGGGGGCCGATGGCACGCCTCGAGCCGATGACGGTAAAGCGAACAGGGGGCACCATCTAGCTTTGAGTGGCTAGGACGCAGAACACGATGATGTGAACACCAAAAACCTACACACACACACACACACACACACACACACACACACACACACACACACACACACACACACACACACACACACACACACACACACACACACACACACACAGAGAGAGAGAGAGAGAGAGAGAGAGAGAGAGAGAGAGAGAGAGAGAGAGAGAGAGAGAGAGAGAGAGAGAGAGAGAGAGAGAGATTGACAAATGATGAAAACCCTCGGGGGTGTGAGGGAGAATTATTTCTGCTGTATTTACAATGACCTTCTTTTTGACGAGGAGGCACACCGTGGTGATAGAGAGGTAGGGAGAAAAGATGGTGAAACTATTTGGTGCGTTCTCTAAAGACGACTCGATGATTGTGAAATTTACTACCAAGAACGTGTATGTGTGTGTGCATCGACCATTGGAGTTGAGAGGTGGACGTGGCTCCCTTCACATGGTGCAATTCCCAAAGCAAACCATCACACAAGCCCCCTCCCCGTGATGCCAATAGTGTCAATTCTTCCCACTAAAACTCTACCAAATGCTGACCTCTCATGAACTGCCCCCCCCCTCGATAGTGACCTCTCATGAACTTCCCTCCCCCCGATAATGACCTCTTAGTGCCCTTTTATATGTGTTGGCTGCTTGGATTAGGGTAATTATGGTAAGCTAATTGGGGAGACAAAGCAAGACGGTGGGACCGGTGTGGTTGACCCTTGCTTTGTCTTGGGAGTTATTAAAAATGAAAACCTCTAGGTGGGCCTTTGTGACCATCACCTAGAGAGAGGGAATTTACAAATTGGGAATTTTACAAGGCTTGGGGTGAAAATTGAAAAAATGATGATGATAACCTACGGTTTACTGAAAATGGTGTCGTGGTTGCGTGATACCGATGAATGGTGTGTTACCGGCGCATCGGTGTAGTGCGTACATATTTTCGGGGTCGGCTGGGACATGCCTTTGGTGCATTTCTTCGCTTCGGTGTCGGTGGCGTGTGCTTTGGGCCGTCTTCTTCTTTGTCGATGTTGATGTCGTTTTGGTTTTTCTTCTTTTTTGTATTTTTAGGTGCGTGCATATATGCGTGTCGTGTGTATGTATGTGGGTATATGTGGGTGAGCCTGTGTGTATATATATAGATGTGTGTGCGTGTGTATCTATATGTGTGGGCGTATGCGTGCGTGGGAACGGGGGGTGGGTATTAATATATATATATATATATATATATATATATATATATATATATATATATATATATATTATATATATATATATATATATATATATATATATATATATATATTCGGACCTGGCAACACAGAGACGGAGGGGGGTGAAGATGGTGAATGAGGGTGTGTGTGTGTGAGCGGGTGTGTGTGTGATTGGGTGTGTGTGCTAGGGACGGCGCTGCACAGGGTGCATGAGTGAGAGCGCGAGCAGGAGGGTAAAACGGGGTTACCTGCGGGCTGGTAGAGAGTGAGAGAGAGAGAGAGAATGAGGGTGGGGTGAGGTGGTGAGGGGTGAGAGGATAGGGGGTGGGTGGTGTGTGTGTGGTTGTGTATATCCAAGGCGCCCGCGAGGGCCGGGGTCCGGGGTCCGGGGGTGCGAGCGTGAGAGAGAGAGGCGGGGCTCGACAGCGGCCGCAAACGAAGGGGGGGGGTGAGAGGCTTAGTCAACGAGAGAGAGAGAGAGAGAGAGAGAGAGAGAGAGAGAGAGAGAGAGAGAGAGAGAGAGAGAGAGAGAGAGAGAGAGAGAGAGAGAGAGAGAGAGAGAGAGTGCAAATGCCTAGCGGGGGTTCCCACCAAGGGAAAAAGAGGGAGAGAGAGAGGGTGTGAGGTTGTGATGGGGGGAAGAGGATAGGGGTGGGAGAAAGAGAGAGAAAAAGTGGATATATATATATATATATACATATATATATATATATATATATATACATATATATATATATATATATATATATACATATATATATATATATATATATATATATATATACATATATATATATATATATATATATATATATATATATATATATATCGAGAGAGAGAGAGAGAGAGAGAGAGAGAGAGAGAGAGAGAGAGAGAGAGAGAGAGAGAGAGCTAGGTGAATATAGGGGGGGGGGGGGGGGGGGGGGGGGGGGGGGGGGGGGGGGTATAAGGCCGAAGGGAGTGTGGACGAGAGGGGGGGGTGTAGCGGCCCGCCGGGACTGGAGTGTGGACAAGCAGAGAGAGGGAGGGAGAATATTTGGAAGAGAGAGAGAGAATAATATCTGTGGCGGCCCATCGGAGGGTGTGATAGAGGCACCAATGCACCTACCGAGCCGGGTGATGAAGCGACACAGTAGGAGAGAGAGATAATATTGGAGGAGCCAGGCAGTAAGAGAGAGAGGGGTCGTCTTTTGGCGATAATGGAGGGGTGTGGCCAAACTGGCGGTGCCCCACTAGTGGTTTACCTTGGGGGGGGGGGGGGGGGGGGTATGGTGAATGGTAAGGGCTTTTTTTTCCTTTTGGTAACAAACCTTCCCTTCCTTAGGGTGTGGTTCTCATGGTCATGGTTTCAAAAGCCGACCATCATTAGCCCTCCCATCTGGCTAGAGGCATTCATGCTTCTAGCCCTTCCTTTGCATCTTTAGTTGTGGAGTTAGAGGGTTCTCCCTCTTCTAGAATGTCTAGCATGAATTTTGGATGAAACCTAAGAAAGTACCTTTTCAGCCTCCATCCATTGACCCTAGTCTAGTGAATTCTCCCATTTGCTTCCATCAGCTTATAGCTGCCGTTGTCATAGCATTTCTTAACA
Source organism: Adiantum capillus-veneris (assembly GCF_014529385.1). Lineage (NCBI taxonomy): Eukaryota > Viridiplantae > Streptophyta > Polypodiopsida > Polypodiales > Pteridaceae > Adiantum > Adiantum capillus-veneris. The sequence continues at coordinate 3,262,678 of NC_140937.1, forward strand.
ATGAATGGTCCTTCCCATCTGGGTTGAAATTTCTTGTCCTTCCTGGTGTCAAATCTGTTGTCGTATCTCAGCACTAACATACCTTTTTCCAGGCCCTTCTCTTTAAGCCCTTCATTGAAAGTGAGCCGGCGTCGTTCTGCCTGCACTGCATAGTGGTTGATTGCTTCTTCCCTATCTAGTTGGATCCTCTCCAGATCCAAGATGTGGTTTCGGAGATTTACAATTGGGCGTTGTATCTGGCTAGCCAAGACTCGTAAGCTGGCTATCTATACCTCAATGGGTAGAACTGCCTCCTTCCCATAAACTAGATGGAAAGGGGTGAAACCTAATGATGTTCGGAACGTCGTTCGGTAGGCCCAAAGAGCTGCCATGAGATGTTTATCCCAGTCTCCTGTGTGATTGTTAACTTGCTTTGTAATGATTTTGCAAATCATTCCATTTACCTTCTCTACCAAACCATTGCATTGTGGATAGTATAGTGTGCAATGTCGGCGTGTGATGCCTAACTTCTTCATCAGTTCTCCCACCAGATCGCCTCTGAAACCTGGTCCTCTATCTGATATTATCTCAAGAGGAATGCCAAAACGGCAACAGATATGCTCAAAAATGAACTTTGCTACCTCTTGGGCTGTAATGCGGGTGGTGGCTATTGCTTCTGCCCATCGAGTCATGTAGTCTACACCCACTATGATGTACAGTTTACCTGAGTGGGCCCTTGGTAAAGGACCGATTGCATCTATTCCCCAACCTTCCTTACCAGCCACTATTTCTGGCCTTTGGTGTATCCTTCCAGACATTCTCCTGTATCTAGAAAGCTGACGATATCAGGCATAGCATCACTACCTTGAAAGAGGGGTAGCTTTAGTTTGATTGCTCCTACGGGAACTTCTTGTATTCTTTCTTTGGCTAGAGCATCTGACTCCTGATTTTCTGCTATGGGGACATGAAATGGTTTCACTGCTTCAAATTTCCTTAGAAGATCCTTAACTTGGCGTAGTTGACCAAGTAAAACCTGATTTTTACAAACCCAAGTGCCATTTATTTGCCTTATTAAAAGCAAAGCATCGCCAAACACATTTAGGCGCTGAATTCCTTGTGAAATACATTGTTCCAACCCAAGAATTAGAGCTGCATATTTTGCTTCATTATTGGAGTGGGAGTGTAATAACTGCCCGATGGAGAATACTCTTTCTTGTTGCTCATTGAAAATGACTATGCCAGCTGCAGACTGGTCCATTGTTCTCTTGTATGCTCCATCGAAGAAAAGAGAGTAAGCTCTTTCTAACCTAGGATTCCCTACCATTGGTGTTTCTTACTTTGCTTTTGTGTTGACCTTCAACTTCTTCTCATAGTGGTGATGAGTGAGAATTCCCGCTAAACTAGCCCTGGTGGAGTTTTCTACTTGCATGGTGTAGTCAAACTCTTGTAATCTAACCAGCCATTTAGAGATCCTAGATGAGACATCCATGTGTCGCATTACATATGGGAAAACCTCCTCCATTGTCAGGATTACAAAGGGTCTATGCAAAAGATAGGAGTGGAACTTTGTGGTCGCAAAAATAGTGCAAGAACCATGTGTTCTACTTCGGTAAATCCCTTTTCTGATGGGGTCATGACACGACTAGAGAAGTAAATAGGACGCATGAAAGAAGTTTGGGGGTTATTTTGCATTAACACGGCTTTGAGTGTATCACTTCCTACACTAGGGTTCACATAAAATGGCTCGTCCCACTTAGGGGGTGAAATGGTGGGAAGCTTAGCTAGGATTTGCTTTATCTCAGTAAATTGCTGCTCATTATCTTCACTCCATGAGAAGACATCCCTCTGGGTGATTTGTTGTAGAGGGAGGACCACTTGAGATAGCAAGTGAATGAACCTGCTTAAGTATCTTACCTTCTGAAGGAAAGAAACTAACTGCTTAACGGTGGTGGGTGATGACAAAGATACCAGGGCTTGAATCTTGCTAGGGTCAACCTTAATCCCTTTGCTGAAATTACAAGGCCAAGGAGAGTGACTTTGCTTTCACCAATGTGACACTTATCCACATTGAGCTGGCCACCCAAGGTTTGTAGCCTGGTTAAGCCATCATAGACTTTGCTTAAATGAAGGGCTCGTGACTATAGATGCAAAAATAATCTATGAAAACTCGTATTGATGTTCCAAAGTAGGGCTAGAAAACAAAGGTCACATAGCGCTGAAATGTGGCCGGGGCATTAGTGAGGCCAAAAGGCATCACCCTGTAAGCAAAGCATCCCCAAGGTGTGATGAAGGTTGTCTTCTTCTGATCTTCTTTCGCAATGCTAATTTGGAAGTATCCTGAGTAGCCATCGCACACTGTGTATCGTTCGTGACCTGCCACTTCATTGAGAATTTCATCTTGGAATGGGAGGGGAAAGTGATCCCTCTTTGTGGCTGCATTGAGAGGTTTATAGTCCACACAGACTGTCCACTTACCATTCTTTTTTGGTTTGACTATTACTGGGGAGACCCATTCTGAGTCTTTGACAGGGTAGATGAAACGTGCTTGTAGCAAACTTCTCACTTCTTTAAGTAGTGCCTCTTGTTGGATTACTCCAAGTCTTCTGATCTTTTTCACTACGGTTTTACTGCCTTCCTTGAGTTTTATGTGGTGTTGCACTACTATAATTCCGGTGATCTTATCATAGCCATCAATGAACAAAGTAGTGAAGTTACCTAGCATGGAGACATATTCCTTCCTTTCTTCATCGGTTAACTCATTTGAGAGCATTTTTTGTAACTTACTTGCATCCTATAAGGACTGCGTACCTGATGGTTCCTCTTGGTTTGTCGGGGGTGTTTCAGATTGTGTCAATCTTTTCGGGTCTTTAAGAATAACCCCCATCACTTCAATGCTACTGTCACTTCTGTTGGTGGTGGTTGTCTCTTCTCTTGAGGTAGACGAATAGTCGCTGGTGGACTCATCTTATGAGGCCTCCAAGATCATGTTGCGTTTCTTACCAGTCCTCATGTCATAGAATATGGACTTCCCTTTAGCGTCCTTCATTTGAATCATTCCGGTGCTCCAGTCTTGTTTATCTTCATAGCCATAATACAAGGCCTCCCAAGAATGATGGGGTAGCCCTCCCCTTTGTGTGGCATGACAAAGATGTCTACCTCCACTTCTGTATTGAATGCTTTTACTTTGACCGCATTCACAATGCCCACGCATTTCACCCTTACATTGTTTGCCATTTTGGCACGGTAGGGTGCCGGCCTACTCACCTCTAGACCTAGATGGTGCATCATCTTTTCACTCATAACGCATATTTGCACGCCACCATCTATGTAGACGTTTGAGATTTGTTGTCCCTTGATGTGAGCATCCATAGTTGGTAGGATATTGTCGAGATCCCTTCCAGAGATAGCCCCAGCTATCCTGGGCCTTGATTTCCGGGAACTCACCATTTTTGTCCATTGTCTCCTCATTCTTGGTGCAAGGTGGAGTAATTGGGGCTAAGTTATCTTCGGGCCCTGCATCAATACATCCTGAACTAAGTCATAGGGTTTTGCATACTCACCTAGTGAGAAGTCCACGATGTCTATCTTCCCTCGCGGTTTAGCTGCTTGCTTGCTAGACTCGGCCTTCCCTTTCATTTTCTCTTCTCTTTGATTCTTCATGCATGGCACACTTCATTCCCATAACATCCACTTCTTCTACCTTCGCTTTCCCTTTGTGACCATGAAAGACACCTCACCTCACCTCAAGATATGTGCATAGTAACTCTCTCTCTCTCTCTCTCTCTCTCTCTCTCTCTCTCTCTCTCTCCCCCCCCCCCCCCCCCCCCCCCCCACCCCCCCCCCCCCCCCCCCCCCCCCCCCCCCCCCCCCCTTCTCTCTCTCTCTCTCTCTCCCTCCTCCCCCCCCCCCCCCCCCCCCCCCCCCCTTACTTAAAACTTTACTTTCACCTTATCTACCATCAATAATGCTCTTTTTTGAGCTCACATCCGTGACTCAAGCGACCAAAGAAGGCCCGCTATGTTTTGATATTCAAAAAAATCATAATCTTGATTTGTTAGCTTGTAAATTAGGATTTCCAATAATCTTAATGAGGGGTCTCCAACATATAAATAGGCCCCTCTCTTTCTTGTAAAACAACCTCCAATATCTCACATAGCACCCCAACACTCTATGCGTGTAGAGAGACTTAGGTATAGAAACCACTTTGTGAGCTTCACTTTTGGTGTGAGAGAAGCTTTCAAGCTACACACTGCAAGTGAGAGAGCATGAGTTCAAAATCTCAAAACCACTATTGTATATGTTCCTCCATCATCAATAAATTGAGGTTTGGTGTATCAAAGGCGTGATTCAACGTTCAAATCTTCGTCCTTCCACTTGCACGATACGATTTAGTGAATTCAAGGTGACTTGTGTATTTTGAGTTCTATGGTTTGATCTTGTTTTAGAAAGTGTTTTAGTGTGTTTTCATTGCCAATTTTGTGTCCATTGTAAGTCGGTATTGTGGTGAGAGGTCTCCCACACCTAAAGACAGTGTGTGTGTGTTGGCAATGTTTAGCATTCACTAAGCATTGAGTGAGTTTTGTACAAGATCTACGACAGCAACATAACGAACCATCTCCATTTGCAAGTCACAAATAAGATATTACGCAAGATCCATTCCTCTCTCTCTTCCCTTTGCTCTAGATCTCTCTAGTCCATTTTGTGTGTGTCTTGGTGTGAGGTTTCTTGTGTGTGTGTTTTGTGGTGCATCTTCTTGGTTGTGCCAAAATCTCTCTTGCGTCCTAGTTCGCATACCATAACTAGGTGGTGCCCCTTCACTTGTTTGGATGTGGGTTTGTTGTTGTTGTTTCTTGCTAGTGGTTGCCCCAACCCCAATTGAGCAGCACGGGAGCCTTGAGAGGTGTTTAGAGGTCGCCTCTCTTGTTGCCCGCCCCGGACCGCCTCAATAGCATGTATAATGAGATGACGTGTATACGTCTTTTTGTAACTATAGAAAAACAATGTATTTTCCACATAATGACAATTGTGTTGTAACTATTACATTTGCAAAGGTTAACAATCAAGTGATTTTGCCTATGATGTGTATAATTGTCATTGATTTACTTTCGTCAATTCACTTTTGTCCAATTTCTCACCACAAACTTGGCCCTTAAGCCCCTCAAGCTTGGGCTGGGTTCTTACCTCAAGTACATCCCTAGCATCTCAAGCATGACAAGCACCTCAAGCATCTCAAGCATCTCAGTCATCAGTCACATGAGACAAGCACCTCAAGCTTGGGCCGGGTTCTCACCTCAAGCACATACCTAGCTTACCTAAGTCAAAGAACTTTTAACACTAACTATTGGATTTCTTCAATGCAGCTAACCCTAAGGTCTTTATGCTCCATTGATTAGCCTTGCTCTTTGGATAGACCATCTCTCATTTGGGCCCCTTTACCATTGGCCCCGTGTTGAGATAGATCTATAAGCATATGTCTATATCCTAACCCTTGTTCCAGTTTATTCTCCTACATTGATCAATTTAATATGGGAAAATCATTTGGTTTGGTTAGATATTAGATCTTATGACAAATGACATTATGAGAGATTACCTCAGTATTAGAAGAATTAAGAGTTTTGGATAAAAAGAGGGGGTTTGGTTGAAATCCACTTCCTTTAGAGTCCCAACACTTTGACTCGCCTTTGTGAATGAATGGGTGGAGCTAATGAAAAGAAATTTGCAAAAAAACTAGTTTGAGTGCAAGTAACTCTCTATATATAGGTGCACAAATATCTAGGTTTAATTTAAATTTCAACGTTTTTTGGTACTTAGGTATGTCCGTTTTGCACGCATTTACACGTTTTTTATGCTTAGATATGACCGTTGGGCACGTTTCTTGAGATTGGCATACTATTTATAGCTTATCGGACATATATAATTGCTTTCAATCAACCCTTGGCATTTTGAGAGTATTTTAACTTGATTTTAAAGCCAGAGTTGGATTTTGACACTTAAGGTCTCAATATACTCCTAAGGAAGCACAATGGTATGTATTTTAGATAAGAATTTTTTTAAAAATATTTTTTCATCTTCATGTTGTTTCTATGCAAAAATATGGTACCCACATTTTCCGAGTACTCTATTTTTGGATAGAGGCGACAGGACACCACATAGAATAAATATATATAGATCAAAATCTTATGTTGTCTCTAAGCAAAATTAGAGCACCGGAACATTTTTCCAAGTGCTTTCAATAACTTTAGAAAAGGTTGAAGATTGAACACATGGGCAAAGAAGTTACAAGGGAGAGCACATAGAATAAACCAAGCTTTTCGATTGACCTTTGGAAAGAGGACATTTTTGAATATGATGAAAACCCTAAGGTAAAATGGTACATTAGTTAGGATATTGATACTTCATTGACACTTCAATTCTATTACTTGATTTGATATGTTTTCTTGCATAGATTGAATTGTAGATCCTGAAAAGTTTTTGGGGAGAGGGAAGGCCTCCAGGCATTTGGATCTAAATAGGGATCAGAATTTGGGCCATTACGTTGGGAAGATCAACAAGGAGACAATAGTTATCTACCACATGAAGTTTTCCCAATCATCCACTCTCCCCATACTTGCACTAGAGGCTTTGTTAAGGGTGGTAGGTTCACATCCAATAAGAGTTGGAGTGGACAAGATCATACTTCTTGAGAAGCAAGAAGCCACTAAAGTTTTTGGACTTGCTCCAAGATTTATGGGCTCAAGAAGTGCATACTTTGACACAATGGCCAATTATATCCTTGCCTCTTCTGGTGACTTGAAGTAGTTGTAGGGTTACAAGAAGCAGGAGTACTTGATGTGGAGGCAAAAAATAAAAAGCTTGATGTTGGATCAAGAATCCAAAACTGATCCTTGTATTATTCCCCATTTGCTTCCTTTCCTCTCTCTAGTGAGAAGCCATTGTAAAAACCATTCACTTGCAGATGATCTACTGTATGCGTCCTTGTTTTTTTGTATACTTCTCTGTATAGCTGAAGCAATATCAAAATTGTCTAATAACTTTTTGGTCTCTTGTGATCTTGTTCCGTGACACACTTGTGTGTAAAACCACTGGAATACTTTAAGAAAGCTATTAGCTTTTTAAGAGCCTCCACCATGTCTAGTGTGTCTTGAAAAACTTGGTTCTTGCCTGATAGTGGGATTTCTCCATACATTGAGTAGACCAAATTGAAAAGCTTCCATATTTCTTTACAAACCATGGGGTGTGATTGTAGAGAATGTGCTGCTAGGTCTCCCCTATATTTATTGATGCAACTAGGTCTCCCCAATCTCAAAAAAAAATAAATTCTTTCAAAACATATTAAGTGCATAAGTAAAGGGTGAGTTTAGGAAATGAAAAGACACATGAAGGTGGAAAGTCAAAAGAAGAATGAAGGTGGAAATTTATTAGCAGCCAGCAAGCTAACACGAACACCATTTTTCAGAGTTCTCTTTGTAAAACAATTATTATTTTGATAAATCGAGAATATTGTAACTCCTATTTTCTCGGATAGACTTTGTAATTAATGAGTCGGGACTACAAGCTTCCAGATTGTATAAGCAGCCAGTCATTTCCCAGCTTTGGTAGAACTCCAGATTATTAGTTTTGACCACCCAAAAACCTTGGCAAAGGTATAAAAGCCAATTTTTTGTAAGTTTTTTGATAAGAAATACACAGCGTGAGCTAATGGCACTCACTTCTCTCCTTCTCGTGCTTCCTACTCCCTCTCCGGTTGTGACATTACGATTGCGTTTGTTGCATTGAAACCGTAGGTAAGAGCTCTACGCATTGATGTAAGCCATTCACAGTATTTCACAGCTTTTGGCGTCGCCGACCCGCGGTCTAATTTCATCATAACTAGGAATTTACACTTTTAAATAAAAAACTAAGCATAGCGGGATATTTGGGCATCATTGCTAAGCATTTAGATGCATTCTGGGTTGAGAATGACTAGGTCAAAAATCCACTGCTGTTAATAATTGCGATTTTGGAACTTGAGCTAAAGTGGGATTTGAGACCATAGGCATATGTGCTTAGGTCTTATAAACGTGTCCTAGAAGTTTCGTTACGTTTGGATGTCATTTGATGCTGTAACGGATGTGATTTGCTTGTCGATGAGCGATTGGCTTTTGGTGATTTTAGTCACTTGAGTATAGCTTGAGTTAGATGCAAGTTGTTAGTTGTTTTCCGAGAGATTGACAACCTCTTGTAGCCTCTATGCACTAGTTGAGTCAATTTCATCCCATGGTTTGACAAATTAATCGTAAGTTCTCGCCAATACTGCAATAAGATAGGATGGTGAGGTTAGACATGCGTCCCACATTTGGCGCCCGCTGTCGGGGATCGAAGAGACCTAAACTAGGGAAAAACACGAGCGTCTTGTGTAGTTGTCCTTTAACTTCCTCTAGGTTCGCTTAGAGTTTAAAACTTTCTTTTTAGAAACCGCATAGCTTAAGATTGTCGTCATTTGCTGTGTAGAGGTAGCTTGGAAGTAATCGTACTTACTGAGTACCTTTAGGACTGTAGGATTGTAGATTTAGATTAGGATTTGGAGAATGATTGGTAGACGAGACAAGTCTTAAGATCAAGACTCTGAAAAATATAAAAAACCCAAGAAAACGAGTGTTTGTGGACACTTTCCACAACCCCATTGTATGAGAATCTAGGAGTAGGGTAAGTAGGATCCGAGGTGGATTTCAGAACATTGCTCTCTCTGAAAGAATCAAGTGTGAGTTGTTATTGGAAGTTGCAAAATTTCAGGTCTACGGCTAGAAATAGCTCGAAAAGACTCGAACCCACTCAATCCGATTGAAGAGTAAGCCTAAGAGTTGTCTGAACCAGTTGGTAAGCTCAAAGACACTTCAAGGTAAAAAAATTCAAGAGTCGTCCAAAACTCAGATTATTTACTTTTTCTTGACATTTTAGGCCAAATTAAGTTTTGACTTGATTCATAGACTTAAAATAGCTCATATAAAGACCGTCCTTGAGAAAATTGCAAAAAAATGCTCATTTCAAGCCTAAAGTTAATAATGATGATTATTAAATTTCTGCTCTAAATTGGCCAAGGTTCATACCATTGACTCATTGCATGTGTACAAACAACTTTTGTAAAGGTCCAAGAGATTTGGATCACTAAACTGGCAAAAAACTGGATAAAAACTGAAGTTTGTATTGACTTTTTGAATCTTGAGTATAAATTGGGAGAAAATTTATCCAAACTTGTTGAAATTTGATTCATAGGCTTATGTTGATATGATAAACATGTGTATATGCTCAGTTGACAAAAAAATTGCAAAAAATTGTCAAAAGTAAATAATCGCGATTATTTACATCTGTCCTATTTTCAACTTTTTTGACCAAGCCTGCATACCACTAGCTTCAGCATGTTGTAATAAGCCCACAAACCAAATTTGGTAAGATTTGGACCACCGGAGTGAAATTTGTGACTAAAATTGCAAAGTTAGTCTGCGAACAAATAATTGATGACCATTTGACAAAAAATTATCCAAACTTAATGAAACTTGGCTAGTGACCTTAACTTAAGGTGCTTAACAGATCTGTGTCAAAGTTGGGGCAAAAACTTGCAAAAATATAACTGGAGTAAATCATCGCGATTATTTACATCTGCTTCAAAACTTGATGATTTTGCAAAGTTGAGTAGACTACAAGGTCAAGAACATCTGTTACGAAATAAGACGTAGCTAAATAGATATTTGAGTAGATTACTTAATGGAGAGAGATATATTTCACACACAAGAGATTATAGAGTAGAGAGAGAGAGAGAGTACACACGATATATGTGGTTCACCCAATGTGGGCTACGTCCACGGGAAAGCAGCCACTCAATGGCTTTAGCACTTCAAAAGAAGAAGTAGTTTACAAAGGGATTAAACCCTTAATAGAGCTCCCGCCTTGCTTCACTCTCACCACCTCACACTCACCTTGCTGCATCAACTTCACACTATGAAATGTGTGTAGAAATGGCCTCCTTTTATAGGACAAAAGGGATGCCCTCTCTTATGAGAGACATCCATGTGTAGCCGCCCTTGTGCGAATAAGTCCAAATCGGACCCTCCAATCCGCCCATGTGTGGCCGCCCTTGAGAAGACAAGTACGCTTTTGAATTCGGCCACCGGCCACCGGCCATTGACTTCCGACCACCGACCACCGGCCATTGACTTCCGACCACCGGCCATCGGCCATTGACTACCGGCCACCGGCCAACCGACCGGTTGTTTTCCGACCACTTTCCGACCGCCGTCCGGCCATAATATTCCGGCGAAAAAGAATATTCCGGCGAAAAAAAAAGTCTCGGGGGCCTTCGTCCCCGAGGCCTTTAAAGTTGCCCCTAATTCTTGTCTGTGAAAATTTTGGTTTCCGGTGAGTGATTTTCCTTCACGCACGATGGCTTCTCCTCATAATGGGGGCCTTACAAATGTGCGCTTTTACCACAAAAAATTACAAGGGAAATCAGGCTCCATACTTAACAACATCAAGTAGACCTCACAAATCCATTTTAGTGAAATTTGGATCCCAAAAGTGAGACTTAAGCCAGATTCTCAAAATCAGAGTCTACGAACACAAAACAATTGATAAACTTGATCAAATTTTGTCCAAAGACTTTAACAAGTTGTATACTTGCTAAACCAATCAAGAAAATGTAAAAAACCGACAAAAGTAAATAATTGCGATTACTTACTTTTGCTATCCAGAGACATCATTTTTGACTTTTGAACTCATACACTGATAGACCAACATAATATAAAGTCACAGGGAAATTTTGCGTTCAATCGGATCAAAATTAATACATGTACACTTAGTTTTCAGGTTGCAGATCAAACCTTTGATTTTTGCTAAAGTCGAATCTGAAAGTCAAAATTTTGACTCTCATAGCTGGATTTGAAGTGATACACAAAGACCAATTATAAGAGTTAGCAAAAACTCTACTGTCTTTATAGAAGAATAACTAACTTGATCAAATTTGTACAGGAATCAGGTTGCAGACGAGGAATCAGTGGCTTGACAGAGAGTTGCAATTGAATCAAGTGGAAATTGACGACAAGTCAATCCAAAGGTGAGTACTCTATCCAAGGCTTCATAAGTCTATATGAACCTTAGGTCTGGTTGTGTAATAGGAAATCAAGGCATACTCGGAGAAACCTCTAGTAGAGTAACCACCGAAGAAAGCATGAATCAAGGCAAATTCTTGCACACAATTCTTGAAGAAGTCTTAGAAACTTTTTCAGATTCAACATTCGAAATGTCTTCTTACTCGACTCACTCGAAAATCGGAACGACAGTGTGCTATAAGCATATACTATCTTTTTAGAAGACTAACCGTCATGGAGCTTAGGTTTACTTAGATCCTAACGAGGAGTATGCTATTCGCATTGATGACCATGGTATTGAGTTCAAAGAAGAGGTTAGGACAACCAAACAAGGAAAAATGTATATGGATCGAAATGGAACTCAGTATTTACAGATTGAAAACCCTGGCATGATAGACAAATGGGGGTTAGAAGTACACACCATAATCCCAGATATGTCATCAAAAGAAGGATCACCAACTTTAGAATTCGAGGGATATGATCAAGTAGACTTGAAGCCTTTTGTTAACCCTCACGGCTCACGGACACCCTATCACCTACGACGGATGATGTATTATTTACTTGGTAGAGTCAGGTACTGGGCTTGAAAAGGGTAAGAGTGATCGCCGATGAGAGGCGCACTCTAACTGGAACATTCTTGAGGGATTAGTTGGCTAAGCATGGGCGCCCAAGTGTGAATGTGAGCTCATATAAAAGTGAACTAAACCTAAAATTCACTCATTCTCTCATTTGTGCGATTGAAGAGTGCTCTTGTTCCATCTCCATCTTCTTCTTCTTTATCTCCTTGTGTGTGTGTGTGTGTGTGTGTGTGTGTGTGTGTGTGTGTGTGTGTGTGTGTGTGAGAGAGAGAGAGAGAGAGAGAGAGAGAGAGAGAGAGAGAGAGAGAGAGAGAGAGAGAGAGAGAGAGAGAGAGAGAGCATTGCGGCGGCACGACGGCGGCGAGGCGGTTGAGCATGGCGTAGCGGCGTCTCCCTCTTCTTCGCGGCGAGGAATCCTCCACGAAGCAAGCGTAGAGTGGTGAGTGACACACCATCATCATCTTTGAGCTTACTAGTTTAGGCTTGTTGTGTGCTTGGAGCCATTTGTGGCTCGCACGCGGTCTCGGACACCCTATCACATGCTACGGATGTTGTATTATTTACTTGGTAGAGTCAGGTACTGGGCTTGTCGGTCCAATAGGAAAAGGGTAAGAGTGATCGCCAATGAGAGGCGCACTGTAACTTGAACATTCTTGAGGGATTAGTTGGCTAAGCATGGACGCTCAAGTGGAATGGGGTGAGCTCATATAAAAGTCAACTAAACCTAAAATTCACTCATTCTCTCATTTGTGCAATTGAAGAGTGCTCTTGCTCCATCTCCATCTTCTTCTTCTTCATCTCCTTGTGTGTGTGTATATGTGTGTGTGCGTGTGTGTGTGTGTGTGTGTGTGTGTGTGAGAGAGAGAGAGAGAGAGAGAGAGAGAGAGAGAGAGAGAGAGAGAGAGAGAGAGAGTGAGACTGTGTGTGATCGAGCATTGTGGCGGCACGACGGCGATGAGGCGGTTGAGCGCGGCGTAGCGGCGTCTCCCTCTTCTTCGCGACGAGGAATCCTCCATGACAGGAAGCGTAGAGCGGTGAGTGACACACCAATGCCATCTTTGAGCTTACTAGTTTAGGCTTGTTGTGTGAGTGGAGCCTTTTGTGGCTCGCACACGGTGTATCAGCAAGTTCCTTGTATTGACACGTGTGACATACGCGCACATTTTTGGCACCGTTTCCGGGGAATGCCATACACTAAGCTTGAATGACACTCTGTGCTTCTTTTGTCATGCAATTTCAATTGTAGGAAAGGTAAGGAAGGAGAGTGTGTGTGTTAAGAAGAAGGATTTTGTGTTATATTGTGTAATTTTTTTGTTAATGGAGTTTTCAAAGGTCTTGTGTTTATTCTTTGTATATTAAGGTTGTTAGTTTTCTTTGTTAATGGAGTTTTCAAAGGTACTGTGTTTATTCTCTGTGTATTAAGGTTGTTAGTTTTCTGTGTACACTAAGAAGGAAGTAGATCTGTGAGAGCTAATAGATTGTGTTAGTGTGTAATAGTAGTTGTATTAGTTAAAAGTAGGTAGATAGAGTGTGTGTGTGCTCTCGCGCAGGCCGCGGCGACCTTATCCTTTTAAAAAAAAAAAGTTAAAATTTTAAAAATAATTTTAAAGGTAGGACCGAGATCGGGAATATCTCCCAGACCCAAGCTCAGACCCAAGCCCAAGCTCACGCTCAGGCCTAGGCCTTAGTCGCCTTTTAAAATTACGAATTTTAGCTTCACACGTAGCTAAAAATCGATTTTTGAGGACCAACGGAACTTCAGATGCTCAAAAATTGTGATGTAAAGCACACATCGACCCTCTAAGTGATACACTCGTTTTGAGCTATCACCCACTTTAATAAAAAAATCAAACATTACAAAACATTAAAAACGTAAAAAACACGAGTGGAAATGGACGCTTAAAAAAGTAAGCGGTTAACCTTCGAGGTTACTCGCCGACGCTTGTAGGGTGCCAAAGGCACATGCATCTGCGCTCTGTTCATGTGCTAGAGACGGAGCAACTAGAGAGAATTTTGACTTACGTGAGTTCTCAATATCCACCTACTTTAGGTTCCGGGCCCTCGACGGGGACCCAAGGTAGTACAAACCAAGACCCGAACATAGCGGCTAGTGACTCTTCCTCTGACTACGATGTCATGGAGGGTTTCCCAATGCCTAATCCCGATAGCTCAAGCCAAGACATGCATGCCATGGGTCCTCGGTCCGGGCCGAGCTATACCCTTAGAGAATGTGCATGTGAATACCTCGTTCACTACACCTCCTGACTCTTTAGAGTTATTTCCCTCCGAGGTCATATTACCCGATGGTAGAAGCCTTGCCGAAGTGCAAGAGGTTGAGCGATATATCCTTGCAGCAAGGGAAAAGGAAATCGAGAGCTTATGCAAGGCGGAGCAACAAAGAGAGTTAAAAGCAAAAGCCCCTATGTCAATATCCTTGCTAAGAGAGCAATCGAGTGCTCCGGACTTAGCAACCGCTAAGGGCCAACCCCTAGAAAGCAACATTGCATTTAGCTCAAAGGACACCCCAAGCACCTCAATCTTAGATGGAGTGTTCCTAAATGAGAACTGGGAGTACGAACTACAAACGGAAACTCTGGCCGACCTATACACAGGTCACACCTATCACGTAGGTTGGTTAGATGTCATACAATCCACAATGGGCGCTACTAGTGTGGAGGATCAACAACAAAGAGTTTGTGAGGTCATCCATAGGGTCATTGAGTTAGAGAGACAGAACAAGGGGATCAACATGCCTTCAACGGGTCTCATGAGATTCTTGGATACAGGAAAGGCTAAACAACCGACCTTATCGCAAATGGAGACTCCCTCGATAAGTCCAATGATCCTCCATATGTTGTTTTGCCAGGGGTCTCAGTGCAATCTGAGCCCACAAGTGATAGCTTCACCTTTCCAAGTCTAGCTCATCTTTCCCTTGATGACACCATGGCTACCATGCCTACCCCAATGATGGGCATGCTAAGGAATACTCTATGGACCTCATTTGTTAGTAAAGCACCGCTACAAGGTAGCTCAATGCTTGCAACAGTACCTACAAGTGTGTACCAATCGTATACACCCATGGGTCATCGCACTCATGTAGTTCCTACCCCTCCCATTGTTTCAACTACCTATGCTCCACAACCACAACACCCAAGCTCTTATTTCCATGGGACTATACCGGCTAGCATTAGCATGTCGCATCCGATGTCTGCTATGCCTAGGGCCACACATATGAACTTTGGGCCGCCACATGGCACAACATCGTACCCAACATGGAACCCAAGGGCTTCCTATGCGCCAAGCCCAATCCCAATACCTACTCCACATGTAGTCTCTGGAGCGCCTTCACCCACGGTGCCTGCTCACTTAGGTGACTTGGCAACATTTGCTCAAGCTATTGGTCGATCTATTGCTGAGAATATGCGTAACACGCCTGATAGAGATCCTAGAAGTAAGGCAGTACAAATAGCCAAGCTCACACAAAAATTTAGTGGAGACGGGGATGTGAGAAAGCATATCGAAGTGTTTGAACAAATATGAGATTCTCTAGGAGAAGACAATGACCTACATAAGAGCAATGATTTAAGCCTAACCTTAAGTGGAAAGGCTGGGGATTGGTATAGAACCCTAAGGGTGGAAGATAAAACGATTTACCCTACTCTTAGGAGACTGTTCTTAAAAGAATACATACGAGAGGGAGTACTTTGGGGTGTAACCTCTCAGCTCCAAAAATCCCAACGAGAGGAAGGAGAGTCGTTTAGAGACTTTATTAGTCGCTTGAAGCATTTGAATTCTTGATGTAATCCAAATGAGCGCTTCAACAATAACCAATTGCTTGATAGATTCATTAGGGGATTACGACATAAGGATATCTACAATGGCTTAGTCATTAGAGGTATCACCACTTGGGAAGCAGTCACCACCAATGTGATCCATTTGGAGGATAATTTAATGATTCAAGGAGAAAGAGTGTCTATTGAGTCTAAATCTATTAGCTCGCAAGCATCTGGGCATCAGCCAATGACCCTAAAGCCTATTGCTAAGGAGCCAAAGATATCTGAGATGACTTTAGCAGATCTTACCAAGGCTATTCAACAGAGTCTTAAAGACAATCGTGCTCCGCAGAACAATCATATGTATCCAAGAAGGGAGTAACAATGGTGCTCAGTATGCTATGGACCACATAGTACCAGTGAATGCCCTACTTTTAGAGTAAAATTCAATGGGAACTGCAATGCCTGTTGGAGGTATGGTCATCAAGCTAAGGATTGCATAATATTTAAGCGCGCGATGGCCAATAGACCAACCTTAGCATGGACAGACACACCTCGAGTGCCTGCATTGATGCCGGACCCACCTCTTGAACAAACATCACAACACATGGTCCCTAGGGCCCAAAATGTTGTTCAAACAACACCCTTACCACCTCCAGTGCTAGGACCGCAACCACCACATCCGAGAATCACTTCTGTGAATCAAGTGGGTTGTGAGTAATCTATTTCTTGTTTGGAAGGCTGTGAGGAAGATATAGATCCTAATATTGCCTATGGGATGGATGTGCTTGAAGAAAGTCCACAATACTACATAGAAGACTATTGGGGACAAGTTAAACATGTATATCAAGTAGCTGCTCTTGCGGCAAGAGGACAAAATATCAATTACATTGCTAAGAGAGCACCTCTTCAATGCTATGAGTGTGGAGGTCCACACCGTTTAGCCGAGTGTCACCACACTAATGCAAACCAATCAAGCGAGCATGTCTACAATGCCGATACTCATGTGTAATCGATGTGGCATAGATCATTTGATTGCCCAATGTCCAAATAATCCAAATGCCTCGAAGATCACACCATTAAACTTGATTGAAGTTATCGAGGAGCCATCACAAAGTACACCTGTGGTATCAATAAACGTACTCACACGATCGATGCTTCAAAAAAAAAAATATATTCTTGAGGAAAGAGACATGGCATCAATTCTTGAGGAAAGAGACATGGAAAGAGAAACAAAATTATATTCTTGACGAAGAAAGAGATCGCAAAAAGCAACGAAGTCAGATCCCAGTTTAAAGACCAACATAGGGACTGGTGATGACCCCGTATATATGAATGATGCTAAAGAGGATTCGGATTCATGTGAAACCATGGAGACCAAAACGACCACTAAGATAGAAACCAACAAGGAAGATCTTCATGAGCCACAATGGCCAGGATCCAAAAAGAAGATAGGAACTTAACCAAACCCTACAGAGGGGATTGAGCGAGTCAAGAAATTAAGGAGTTTGGTAAAAGATACCCAAAGGGATCTAGAACCAGCACCTAGGAAGATCCAGATTACAGACACCGTGTTCCCTACGCAACAATAACCTCACCAAGACCATAGACCCTTAGCCATACCTAGTGTCATCCAAGAAGAAAGTGACTTAAAGTCATGGGAAAGTGGACGTACTCACTTCTTGATGGAAAGAATATTTACAGAGGGACTACTTGATCCTATCGAAGAAATGGAGATCCCATCTTCCCCACGTCAAGGAACTCAAGGCCAAAAGTTTCCGTTAAACATTGCCAAATTGATGGATTTCATGTCTTCAGAAGTTAGAACCACCATCATGTCCAAACTATATAAAGACCCTGAGTTAGTCTCAGCTCTTCGAGCCTTCCTCAATGGAGAACTAATGTTTGGGCTACCACAATTTGCACAGATGGATGGAGCTGGGGAGATGCCAATAGAGGAGGAACACTTAGATCCACAACCCCCAACCTAGATGAGAACCTTGTTATAGAAATACCTGTTAACAAGTTGGGAAAATACTTTGAGGGTGATGAATCCAATGCGACCATACCAATCACTACTAAGGGATTAATTGTGAAGGGAATCCTTGATGGTGGCACTGGGGTTAGCATTGTGACTAAAAATTGTTGGGAAACTATGGGAAGACCTGACCTTGCGACCACAACCATCGTAGTGAAGATGGCCAATGGGTCTGTTGTTAAACCTATTGGGATGCTAGAAGATCTCAAGATCAAGGTCTTTGGACATAAAATAAGGATTACCTTCATTGTTATGGATTTCTCCAAACACACTATGGCATCGGAGATGATCTTTCATGAGGACGTCCTTTCATGAGGGAAGCAAAGATGGTGCATGAATGGTCTAAAAACCATGTCTACTTGCAATTCCAAGATTCTGTCATTTGAGTGGATCTTGTAACTGGTCGAGCACATCCTCTAGGAAACAGGTTTATAATTGATCATAGATCTAACACCATAGCTCACTCGGCCCCATTGCAGTATTGTTATACGTGTAAAGCGGACACTGATGTTGGGGAAGATTCTCCTTATATGGATGTACTACCTGGGATGACTGAGTCGGACAATGTGGATTGGGTCCACCTAGCAGCAACCATAGACACTTGGGGAAATAGGGGGACAACCTGGGTAACACCTGAGGGGGATAAAATGCGCGTACCCTAAAATATGCTACAATTAATGCATGTAGCTTCTGACAAGACTCATCCTAATAAAATGAAGAAAACATACAAGTGGGTCCCTAAAGCTTCTTTAGCGACCATAGCTAGTGCTAAAAAATAGAAGCCTTGTAAAAAACGTCCCACTCGCTCCAAGAAAAGTAAGAAAATTTTGCAATGGATTCCTAAACGACTACTGGAAGCCCAAGGCTACTATGAAGGAAACGATCAAATCTGGGTGCCAAAACGTAAATTATCATTAGGAAAAGTTTGGACTAAAAAATGGGCCTTGTAAGAATTGTTGATGTGGCATAGCTTTCAAAAAGTGGGGATCGGTAAATTTTTTGCAAATAAGATCCAAACTTGTCGGAGGTTGGATATTTAGAATCTACTCTTCAAATGCTATCTATTGATATATAGCATGCATGTATCGGACATTTCCTTCATGTAGATCTAGAAAAAAGGTAATTTTAGATTACCGTAAGGGTAACAAAACCTATCTGATTGAAAAAAAATGGCATAAATTTCATAGAAATCATCCAAAATTTTTGGACCTTGGCTCTTTAGAATCCATTTTTCAAGAACTTTCCAATGATAGGTCATATCATGGGGTTCTAAGCAATATTTAGAGGGGTCTACCGGGTTGCTTTCTTTTGTACAACTTTGATGATGTGGCACTCTTAAAAGGCCCAAAAATGAGTTCAAAATTTTCCTAATGGCTCTTACTTGTCACCGGGCCCATGTGAGCTCAATCTTGTGGCTCCAAAACGAATTGAAGATCGCGGAAAGGAAAAAATCACGGAATGTTACACACCCGCTCTAGAGCTAGTTTGTGTATCAAAGAAAGAACGATTTGTTTCACCTAGCTCAGGAAGGGGGGAGTCCCATGAAGCTTCTAGTTTCTCATGTAATGCATCCATAGAGGTAAAAGCTTCTCCACAGCCCCCACCTACAATAGTGGACCTCCATAAAGTTACAAAAGAAGCCACACCTCCCAGTGTTCAAGAATCACCTGATGAACCACTTCAAGTCCGATCCTGGGAGAGTACCTTACCACCCTTGCAACTTGACGAGGCACCTAAGGTAAGAGAAAACTCTTGGCAAAAATCCTCATCTATTACCAACTGGAACGATTGGTTTCAAAGGGTGACAAGCTCACTTCAAACGGTATGATCTACCCAAGGAAGGGGGGAGTGTTTGCTGACAGTCATCATTCACTCACTCCCCTCTCAACCTTCCTCGCTGACCTCTCAATATCCGAATCTTAGGGAATGTATATATAAAGCCTTATACTCACAAAAAACAAAAATAATAAAGAGCAAGAGCAATTACCAAATGCGTATGCACAATAAAAGTCAAAACATTGACCCAGACCTACACATTTACATCTGATACACTGAAACAGAAACCTATGTCATAAAACACCTTTGATCCTCATCACTCGAGTGATGGAGGGTAGGTAGGATTAATAAATAGGAGTGTTTCTGTTTTAGAGTTTAGTGATTAGCAAAGTTCTTTCTTCCCACTGTTGTGCCTCCTAGAGGTATTCTTGTGTTTCATAGTGTGTACAGGAACGTGTTACTGTTGTTAGGATTTGGAACTTCATGGATCCTTTCTCTCATTCACACTTCAAATCAAGCGCGATCATCAACACAAACAGGTGTTTCTTGTCCAATAGCATTGCCCCTTATCTTTTTGCATCCATGTTTGTCTGCTTTAATTGTGATTGGTAGCATAATATCCAACACATTTGCTTAGCATCAAATATTAAATTCAATGTAATTTTTTGTCATAAGCACTTGTCTAGGTTTAAAAATCAAGCAGTCCGACTAAGCTAGTTTGACCAAGCTAGGTGTTAGAGATCTTCTCTTAATACCATGGGGAATGCCTTCCTAATAATCAATGGTTACCTAGGTTCTTAATCCAATTTAGGCAGCATTGTGTGAAATATACTAGGGCTTTCTAGTGGGCTTAGTCACTATTGACCTTTAGCTTAAGTATTATAAAGGGAGTTTACTAGCGTGATGAGCCTGGGGAGGGTAACGGTGTTATATGACCCCCCAAAGTGACAAAATTAAAATGTTGAAAAAATTATAAAAAAATTAAAATCAAAGTGCCACAATGTAAAATCTTAAGCTGGAAGAGAAACCTCACCTTGATTTGGTACTTCACTCACATGTATCACCTATGGTACTAGAGCCCTAGAGGTTCCGAGTGTGGGTCTTTTCCTTGAAAAGAAAAAAAACCCAAGGCATACAAAATAAGCACACACATCAAAAGTAAATCAATGAGAAAAGACTTTTGGTGTTAGGAAACAAGACGTAGCTAAATAGATAATTGAGTAGACTACTTAATGGAGAGAGACAGATTTATATACACGAGATTATAGAGTAGAGAGAGAGAGAGAGAGAGAGAGAGAGAGAGAGAGAGAGAGAGAGAGTACACACGATATACGTGGTTCACCCAATGTGGGCTACTTCCACGGGAAAGTAGCCACTCAATGGCTTTAGTACTTCAAAACAAGAAGTAGTTTACGAAGGGATTATACCCTTAATGGAGCTCCCGCCTTGCTTCACTCTCACCACCTCACACTCACCTTGTTGCATCAACTTCACACTATGAAATGTGTGTAGAAATGGCCTCCTTTTATAGGCCAAAAGGGCTGCCCTCTCTTATCAGAGACAGCCATGTGTAGCCGCCCTTGTGCGAATAAGTCCAAATCGGACCCTCCAATCCGCCCATGTGTGGCCGCCCTTGAGAAGACAAGTCCGCTTTTGAATTCGGCCACCGGCCACCGGTCATTGACTTCCGACCACCGGCCATTGGCCATTGACTACCGGCCACTGGCCAACCGACCGGTTGTTTTCCGACCACTTTCCGGCCGCCGTCCGGCCATAATATTCCGGCGAAAAAAAAAGTCTCGGGGGCCTCCGCCCCCGATGCCTTTAAAGTTGCCTCTGATTCTTGTCCGTGAAAATTTTGGTTTCCGGTGAGTGATTTTCCTTCATGCACGATGGATTCTCCTCATAATGGGGGCCTTACAAATGTGCACTTTTACCACAGAAAATTACAAGGGTAAATCAGGCTCCATACATAACAATGTCCCACTTGGAGACTGATCTCCAAACCAAACCTGTGACTGCTTTCCATTCTTGCTTCTTATCCTTGAATGCCGATTGAAGATGAGCAAAAGCTCAACTTCTCCTTGTTGACCACCTTTGTAAACATGTCTGTAGGATTTTCACTTGTATGCACCTTTCCTAGCTTTAGTTGTCCCTCTTCCAAAAGAGTGCGTATGAAGTGATATCTCACCTCAATGTGCTTTGTCCTTGAATGAAAGGCTGAGTTCTTCGCAAGATGGATAGCGCTTTGGCTATCACTGTACAAGACACAATTGTCTTGTTTGAATCCAAGCTCTTCTAAGAATCTGTGAAGCCACAGAATTTCTTTGCTTGCCTCCGTCATTGCTACATACTCTGCTTCCGTGGTAGAAAGTGAAACCACTTTCTGCAGCTTTGAAGCCCAGCTTACTGCTGTGCCTCCAACCGTGAACACATAGCCAGTAGTGCTCCTTCGAGTATCTTTGTCACCTGCCATATCTGCATCAGCATACCCTTCTAGAAAAATATCAGTTCCTCCAAAATACAAAGCATTTGTTGTTGTCCCTTTTAGATACCTAAGTATCCACTTCACAGCTTGCCAATGCTCTTTACTTGGGTTGTCCATGAACCTACTCACAACTCCCACTGCATGTGCAATGTCTGGCCTTGTCCAGACCATAGCATACATTAGAGAACCTACCGCTGCAGCATATGGAACTTTAGACATATAGGCTATCTCCTCTTGTGTCTTTGGACACATATCCTTCATTAGTTTAAAATGACCAGCCAAAGGTGTAGAAACTGGTTTTGCATTTTGCATTGCAAACCTTTCTAGTACCTTCTTGATGTAATCTTCTTGAGATAGCTTTATTGTCTTCTTCGTCCTGTCCCTTGATATTTTCATACCAAGTATCCTCTTTGCAGCACCTAAATCTTTCATTGAAAAAGATTTGGACAGCTCCTCTTTTAGGTCTTTGATGTCCTGCATGTTAGCACTTGCAATCAACATGTCATCAACATACAACATTAGGATGATGAATTTCCCATCTCCCAAATTCTTCGTGTAGACGCAGTGATCCGAGTTGCATCTTGTGAATCCATGATCCAACATCCATCAATCAAACTTCAAGTACCATTGTCTTGATGCTTGCTTTAAACCATACAAGCTCTTCTTTAATCTGCAAACCATTTTCTCCTTATCTTTTACTTCATATCCCTTTGGTTGAAGCATGTAGATTTCCTCCTCTAAGTCACCGTGAGGGAATACCGTATTTACATCCATTTGCTCGAGATTTAGATCATGAGTAGCCACAAGGCTTAAGACAAGCCTAATTGAGTTCATTTTTACAACAGGAGAAAATATTTCATTGAAGTCAATACCTTTCTTTTGAGAAAAACCTTTTACCACAAGCCTAGACTTGTACCTTTTCTTCCCACCTTCTTCTTCCTTTAGCTTGTACACCCATTTGTTTTGAAGTGCCCGCTTACCTTTAGGTAGCTAAAGGTAACTAAACCAACTCCCATGTTTGGTTGCGATGTAGTGAATCCATCTCCACTTGCATGCTCTTCGTCCATTCTTCTTTGGATTCATGTTGCATAGCTTCTTCATATGATTCCGGCTCTCCAGAATCTGAGATCAAGAGACGGTTGAAGGAAGGAAAAAACCTTTCTGGAGGTCTACTTGCTCTTGTAGATCTTCGGGGAATAGGTTGAGGCTCCTCATTTGGTTGACGTTGTTGCACATTGTCACCGTTTGCAGTCCTTGAGTCTTCACCGTCCTCAAGCTCCATGTACTCATCACCTGTTTCTTTTGTTTGTTTTCTTTCCAAGTAATCTTTGTACATATTTTGTTCGTTAAAAATTACATCCCTACTCCGTAAGATTTTACCATCTTCAGGATTCCATAGGCGATACCCAAAGTCTTCTTCTCCTTAGCCAATGAAGAAACACTTTTTGGACTTTGCATATAACTTTGATCTTAGGCTTCTATCTATGTGCATGAAAGCCTCACACCCAAACACTTTGAGAAATGCATAATTCACCGGTTTACCTGTCCATGCCTCTTCTGGAACTCCCCCATCCAATTCCGTTGAGGATGACCGATTGATTAAGTACACAGACGTACTTACAGCTTCCGCCCAAAGCTCAAGCGGTAGGCCTGCATGTAGCCGCATGCTTCGTGCTCGTTCCATGATTGTCCTGTTCATCCTTTCCGAAATCCCATTTTGTTGAGGTGTCCTTGGGGTTGTACTTTGCCTCCGAATGCCATTGCTAGCACAAAAGCTTTCAAAAGCTTGGCTGCAATATTCGCCTCCATTGTCGGATCAGAGGCATTTAACCTTGGTACCTGTTTCATTCTCCAAAAAGGCTTTCCACCTTTGAAATATGGAAAATACATCGGATTTATTCTTCATGACATAAACCCATATTTTTCTAGTCGCATCGTCTATGAATGTTACATAGTACAATGAGCCACCAAGTGATGGTGTACTTGCAGGACCCCAAACATCAGAATGAACCAACTCAAGTTTTTTATTTTTTCTTTCATTTCCTGAATTTTGAAATTTTACCCTCTTTTGTTTACCATAAACACAATCTTCACAGAACTCTAAGTCCACTTCTTTCAAACCTGGTAGAAGCTTCTTTGTTTGAAGGATTTGCATTCCTTTGGCACTCATATGCCTAAGTCGGTAGTGCCACACCGCACTGTCAACTTCTGTAGTTGCTGCACAAGCTGAAGGTTGCGTGCTAACAGTACACAAGTAAAGTGTACCGACTTTTTCACCCTTGGCAGCCACAAAAGATCCCTTTGAGATCTTCCACCGCTTGTTTCCGAATGCAATGTTGTGACCTTCATCGTCCAATTGTCCTATAGAGATCAAATTTTTGCGAAGAGAAGGAACATGCCTAACAAATTTAAGCTTCCATTCATTTCCATTAGCAGTTTTGACAGAAACTGTACCTTTGCCGACAATCTCACAAGCTTCATCATCTCCCAAGTATACATACCCAAAATTACCTTCGGTGTAGTCTTGGAAATGTTGCTTGTGTGGTGTCGCATGGAATGAAGCCACGGAATCTACTATCCAGGAATTAGACACATTGTCTAATGAGAGAATTAGAGCATCTTGCTCTACTTTACCTGCCACATTGGCCTCCGATGTTGGCTTGTTGTCTTGAGACTCTGTCTCCTTCTTCTTCTTGGACCTGCAATCCTTCTTGATGTGGCCCTTCTTGCCGTAGTTCCAACATTCAAGAACTGACTTTGTGCGTGACTTGCTCCGCCTTGAGCGATCACGACCCTTTTGGTTTTTGAACCTCTCCTTAAGCCTTCCTCTTGTTTCCACTGATAGTGCAACACTTGATGATTCTCCTGTGATTCTCCTTCGCATTTTTTCGCTTAGGAGAACACCAACAACATCATCAAACTTAAGAGTATTTGTGCCAGAGATAGAATTACTTACAGCCATCACAAGGCTGTCCCAACTATCCGGTAGAGATGATAGTATAAGGAGAGCTCGCACTTCGTCATTGAAATTGATTTTCACTAATCGAAGTTGACTTATGTTTGTGTTAAAGTCATTTAGGTGTTCTGCAACTGAACCATTCTCTGCCATCTTTAGATTGAACAAGCGCTTCATAAGAAATACCTTATTGGATGCCGATGGTTTCTCGTAGAAGTCGTCAAGTGACCTAATCAAGTCCTCCGTGGTCTTCATCTCCGAAACATTGAAGGCCACCATTGACGCCAAGCTTAACCGGATTGTTCCCAGTTCCTTTCGATCAAGGACAATCCATGCTTCATCTGCCATTGTTGCGGGCTTCTTCGCAAGACCGCCTAGTGGCAAATAGAGGTCCTTCTGGTAGAGATAGTCTTCAATCTGCATCTTCCAATGTTGGTAGTTTTTACCGTTGAACTTCTCAATCTTGAGCTTCCCTTCCTCCGCCATAACTCCCACTCAATTCAAGGAATCCTTTCCTTGAGATAATTTAGCTACGAGCAAACCTTGCTCTGATACCAGTTGTTAGGAAATAAGACGTAGCTAAATAGATAATTGAGTAGATTACTTAATGGAGAGAGACAGATTTATATACATGAGATTATAGAGTAGAGAGAGAGAGAGAGAGAGAGAGAGAGAGAGAGAGAGAGAGAGAGTACAGACGATATACGTGGTTCACCGAATGTGGGCTACGTCCACGAGAAAGCAGCCACTCAATGGATTTAGTACTTCAAAACAAGAAGTAGTTTACAAAGGGATTATACCCTTAATGGAGCTCCCGCCTTGCTTCACTCTCACCACCTCACACTCACCTTGTTTCATCAACTTCACACTATGAAATGTGTGTAGAAATGGCCTCCTTTTATAGGCCAAAAGGGCTGCCCTCTCTTATGAGAGACAGCCATGTGTAGCCGCCCTTGTGCGAATAAGTCCAAATTGGACCCTCCAATCCGCCCATGTGTGGCCGCCCTTGAGAAGAAAAGTTCGCTTTTGAATTCGGCCGCCGGCCTTTGAATTCGGCCGCCGGCCATTGAATTCGGCCACCGGCCACCGGCCATTGACTTCCGACCACCGGCCATCGGCCATTGACTACTGGCCACCGGCCAACCGATCGGTTGTTTTCTGACCACTTTCCGGCTGCCGTCCGACCATAATATTCCGGCGAAAAAGAATATTCCGGCAAAAAAAAAGTCTCGGGGGCCCCTAAAGTTGCCTCTGATTCTTGTCTGTGAAAATTTTGGTTTCCGGTGAGTGATTTTCCTTCACGCACGATGGCTTCTCCTCATAATGGGGGCCTTACAAATGTGCGCTTTTACCACAGAAAATTACAAGGGTAAATCAGGCTCCATACTTAACATTTGGGGGGTCAAAGAAAAGGTAATCAGTTAGGCGATGATTTCGTGAGAAATTCCTTTTATTCTAACTTAACTACAAGGTCTTCTAGGTATAACCTCTAGTCAGCCCTCGAACATGAAATACTTGGCTCTCGCGATTAAACAACTTAATTGACCAGAGAAAAATAAGAAGCTTACCGGTATTAATAGTCTATCTTTAGTGCTTTTTGACCGTTAAATTAGCGACTCCACACTTGTTTAATTTTATACCTTTACAGCTGTTTATGCATTTGATTATATTGCAATTTAATGTTTATTGCTGACAAATGGTTTAAAATTCTGTTACCACAATCAAATTGTCTGCTTACAATTGCATATGATTTTAATTGCTTATGAGAATGCAATTACTGTGCTAATGTTGTTTGATTTTGTAGTGACTGAAGGAGGCTAAGGACATTCATCTCATTCAACTCAATAGCTTCCGAGGACGGAATCTACATCAGGAAGGGGGGCGTTAGCCCTCACGGCTCACGGACACCCTATCACCTACGACGGATGTTGTATTATTTACTTGGTAGAGTCAGGTACTGGGCTTGTCGGTCCAATAGGAAAAGGGAAAGAGTGATCGCCGATGAGAGATGCACTCTAACTGGAACATTCTTGAGGGATTAGTTGGCTAAGCATGGACGCCCAAGTGTGAATGGGGTGAGCTCATATAAAAGTCAACTAAACCTAAAATTCACTCATTCTCTCATTTGTGCAATTGAAGAGTGCTCTTGCTCCATCTCTATCTTCTTCTTCTTCATGTTCTTGTGTGTGTGTGTGTGTGTATGCGTGAGAGAGAGAGAGAGAGAGAGAGAGAGAGAGAGAGAGAGAGAGAGAGAGAGAGAGAGAGAGAGAGAGAGAGAGTGATCGAGCATTGCGGTGGCACGACGGCGGCGAGGCGGTTGAGCGCGGCGTAGCGGCGTCTCCCTCTTCTTCGCGGCAAGGAATCCTCCATGACAGGAAGCATAAAGCGCTGAGTAACACACCAATGCCATCTTTGAGCTTACTAGTTTAGTCTTGTTGTGTGCTTGGAGCCATTTGTGGCTTGCACACGGTGTATCGGCAAGTACCTTGCATTGACACGTGTGACATATGCGCACACCTTTGAAATGGATTAGTACGGGTAATCCTAGGATCAGAGTCTATTGTTGGAAAGACAGAAACATAAAAGATCTTATATGGACTTCTCATGCCAAACCAGGACAATTAACGGCCATGAAGATCATCTATATCTTCAAGATCAAAGATAAGGGATCAACAGACTACCAACCTACCTGTTTAGGGATTGTTATAACAACAACTTTGTTATGATGACTCCTAAGGAGGTAGAACAAACCAAATACCAAGGGTATTTCATCCGGGATTGGATATTAGGGCAAGGAACAGAAACAATTCCAAGGCATGAACACCGTGAGAGATCATCTGAGAGTAATGTGAAGAAACTAGAAACCACCTTATCACGTAGAAAACCGGGTGACACTAAGGCCAGTCCAGGGCTACATGAGTCACTATTTCCAACAGACTAGTTTGAAGGACTCAGAAAAGGACGAACTCCCAAAAGACCTGGAGTTGAACCAAACAGACACGTCAGACCAGATGATTTTAAAAAATGAGTCAGAAAATACAGTGGATCATGGGATCCATACGACCACCTAGCAAGCTTTAAGCAAGTGCTAAGAGCAGAGCGTATATTCGATTTCCATACTCAATTCGAGGGGTTTGGAATGACATTAGAAGGAAAAGCTTTGACATGGTTCCAAAACATTCCACCAAGGTCAATCATGGACATGAACACATTAGCTCAAGGATTTGTAGCTGCTTGTTCCAAAACGGGGATCAAACATTATACGGTAGCTCAAATCTACAGCTTTAAACAGAAACATGGTGAGTCTGTTAGGAATTGTGCAACTCGAATGAAACAATACATTGCCAGATGCCCAGAGATGGAGATACCTGCAGAAGAACAACTTGTATCTTTGTTTCTGGAGGGACTGCTAAACAAAGAGCTTCATGCTATACTCTATAGTAAAAATCATACAACCCTAGAAGCGTGTGTGTCTGATGCTATTGACCTAGGAGACAATTGCTAAATTTTCAACAAGAAAATGTCCCTAAGCATAACCAAAATGAGAAAACAGCATCCACAAAACCAGCACAAGTGGGACCGGTTGCTGCGGCACCACTCTCAGCTATAGAAGATATGCTAAAAAGGATGAACAACATGATGAACAATATGCAATATGCAAAAAGCACATATGATAGGACCAAGACAAGGGATACCTTCACAAGGACAACCAATTAGGCCACAAAAATGGTGTGCAATCTAGGGTAAATGGACCAACCATGAGACCCATGAGTGCTACTTCAGACCAAAGTATGATGGGAATGTTCAGTACGTGCCCATGAGGCCACAAGGACAACCCATGTATATATATCAACCTAATATGGCCCAAGCTCAAAGACCGCCAATGGGTATGGAAAGACCTCAATCTGTGTTGGGACAACAACCTCATTATCCAAGACATAATGCAGTGCTTGTAAAGTACATGCACTCTGAAGGAGTCATAGATGAACAAGTACTAGTGTCTGTTACACCCTATGCAGAGCCTAGTCCATCTACAATAATGGAAGAAATCGTGACTTATGCTCCACCAAAGCTGAACAAGTAATAGTGTCTGTTACACCCTATGCAGAGCCTAGTCCATCTACAATAATAGTCCACATCCACCACCAATGGAAGAAATCGTGACTTATGCTCCACCAAAGCTCGCACCAATGTATTATGTAGCTAATCAAGGTGTCAGACCTCCCATGGGAAGACCCATGATGAAGCCTAGAATAGGAAACTGTCATAACTGTGGTGATGATGACCATTGGAAAAACAAATGTCCAGAGCCTGACAAAAACCTCAAACCAATTGAAGCCTATTGCATACAATGTTGCAAAAAGGGAGGACATTTTTCGGAAGATTGTTCAAAAAATCCTTTGAACAAGGGTAAAATCGTATTAAACGTAGTCCAAGTGATGCCTAGTAGCTCATCACAGAGTGAACCGATTGTTCCAATCAAGGTAATCACTAGAGCCCAGGCAAAGAAAAAGAAACACAACTCCTCTGATGATTCGGAGAACACAAAAGTTTCTTCTAAAAAAGAATCAAAAGGAGCAGAAGCAAAAGATATGAGATAAGAAAACAAAAACAACGGGTTGAAATCGAAGAGGAAGCAAAAATGCTAGCCCAGGACAAGTTGAAAGAAACTGGCAGTGAATTCAAGGAAACAACCGTGGAATCTGGAGGATCCATTCTGATAAAAATTTTGAGCCTATTAATGCCACCTTGGAAGCCTACCAAGCAAGATTTAAAGCACGCCAAAACATGGAAAACAAGTGGAAAAACTATCCATCTCCAGACATGGAAGCAACTAAGCTGGAAGCTTATCAAATTTTGGTAAGAATCACGCAAGAAATGCTGAAAAAACAAAAACCCAAGCTGGAAAGTATTGCAAAACCTGAAGAGCTTGTGGTAGAAGAAACAAAAGCAAAATCCGATGTCATGGCAGAACCCCACCTTGAAACAAATGAACCAGAGCTTATAGTGCCGCACAACGAAGATGCCTTAGACGGAATTCCATTCGTAGAGGGAGACTGGCCAGGACACTTATGGGAAAAAGTGAGAGAGATCAATGATGGGAGCCTAACTTTAAAGTCAGCTCCTATAGAGGAAATCTGGTTGGATAACCTAGATTCTGATATGAAAATGGATTTACAATCCTTGTACGGGGATTGCGGATCGGAAGCTTCAGGAATGTCAAAACCATTGACATTAAAAACATTACCTTCTTACTTGGGAGATAATGAAGATGAATCCATCGTATGCAAGACCACTCAAGTAAAAAGAGCTGAACAAACCTTAGAAGTAGACAACGTTCATTCAATCATGTCTACACCCATCCAATGCACTCTTACCTTGGGAAAACTGTTAAAACTCAGACCATACTTGTGGAATGATTTACAGAAAACCCTAGAGAAGGTAGGGATACCGGAGTTAATCTCGAAGAATTTGGGAAAATTGAAAAATGAAATGGAAAACAAAGAGATTCGATCAGTTCCTATGAACAAGGTCGGAGAATATTATGAAGGGGAAGAAGGAAACACCACCCTCCCAGTGCAATATAATGACATTGAAACCATGGCGATATTGGATAGTGGAGCTGGCATAGCTATAGCCACTAAAGCAGTATGGGAACCCGGAGGACAGCCAGCCATCAGACAAACTCGAATGAAATTGCAGTTGGCTGACGGACACATTGAGAGACCTTTAGGGCTTCTTGAAAAAGTGATAGTCAATTCTTGTGCAATTGAATATCAACACACTTTTGCCATAGTAGACTTTGGGAAAAAACTCAACTATGAAATCATATTGGGAAGACCTTTCATGCGACAGGTATAACTTATCCAAGATTGGGGAAACAACTATCTGTACTTGAAGCAAGTGGGATCTATAACAAGAGTCAATCTAAAAGATCACACTTATAGAGATATCTTGAAAACACCCATCCAAGAGTTTGATTCAGTCTCTTCGGCTGAAACTAAACTCCCATCCTGGTTAAACAAAGGCACTCCTATTTGGATGTGCGGAGCTTCAAAAAACGGCAGCTTAAGACGAGAATAATGTATCCTAGAAAGGGATTGTACAGACAAAGCCTACGTACCTGAACCCTTTCTAGAGCATTTATTTGAGCCATTCGAGTGGACTCAAATTTTAGCGACAATGGATGTATGTGTGAATACGTCTATGCCTACTCAATTTTGCACTGAGGATGGCTACGACATAATTCCCATCCAAATGATTTCAATCCTTAACATTGAAAATGAAGATGAGGAACCCAAGGACTTAATGAAATCTCAACAAGTCTTTTCAGACCTCTATTACGATGCAACTGATGAGTTAGATGAACACTCAGCTACCTCAGAGGATCCGGGGTCAAAAAAAGAGCATACGAGAGCTAAGTTACTCTTAAAGGGAGGGGAGGAAAAGTTTTTTGACTTTCCAAACCAGAAATCAAGAAGACAAAAATGGTATAGACGAAAGAGGGACACCGGAATTGTGAAAACATGACCTATGCCATCAGTCTCCAGTCAAACACAATTCTTGATGTAGGTAGATACTAATGATTGTGTCAAGGACAAAATAACTGGCAGATATCCTTCAAACAACAACTCATAAATGTCTCAAACATCGAGAAAAACAAGGAAGAGTACTGAAGAAAAATCACAGGATAAGAAATCACTCATGACCAGAGTCGAGCGGAAAAAGAAATATCAAGAGTTGAAAAAAGCTCTAAAGGAGATATACACAACCGAAATGGAAACCATGGAAGAACATGGTAAGGATGCAATGCATGTTCCATCCCATTACAAAAAGTATACTCTCCAAGATCAAAAAATCATAATTGAACAACATGTTAGGAAACTACAGAAACAAGGTGAATCTTACGAAGGGCCTGAAAACACTAAAAGGATAGACTTGGCTGAGCCTAGACCTGCTTACATTGCGAATGACCTAACACAAGAAGAAGAAAAGCTTTTGCTGAGCTTGTTAAAGGAATACCGAGATATCTTTGCTTGGTCTTACAAGGATCTCAAGGGTGTTGATCCAAAGAAACCAAGTAGACAGAGACTATACACGTATAACGAGACATTTTCCAGGAAAATCAAAGAAGAGATTGAAAAACTAAAGGAAGCCGAATTCATTTCCGAAATTGAACACACAGATTGGGTGTCCCCAATTGTGGTAGTACCCAAGAAGAATGGAAAATTACGAGTGTGTATTAAATCTCAAAAAGGTGAATGCAGCCACCATTAGAGACAACTTTCCTCTTCCAATAACTGAGCATGTATTATAACGAGTTGCAGGAAAAGAAGCTTACAGCTTCTTAGACGTCTTTTTTGGATACTATCAACTTTTGGTTGACCCAAAAGATCAACATAAAACTGCTTTTGCAACAAATGGGGTATATTTGCCTATCGGGTTATGCCGTTTGGGTTAACTAATGCTCCAACCACGTTTCAAAGATTGATGAGCTATGCTTTCAAAAAATATCTTAGGAACTTCTTAGAAGTATATACGGATGATCTATGCGTACATTCATCAATCCGTACTGATCATTTTGAACACCTCAAAAAGGTATTCAAAAAATTGTAGACTTTATAGGATTTGCTTAAATCCTGAAAAGTGTACATTCATGGGAAGACAAGGAAAAATTCTTGGACATATAGTGTCTAAAAATGTCATAGCTACTGATATTGTAAAGATTCATGTCATTTCTGATTTGCCTAAACCAACAACAGTCAAGGGGGTACAAGCCTTCATGGGACATTGTGGATCTTACCGATGGTTCATTTACATGTATGCTATAATTGCAAAACCCATGTAAAGATTGATTACGCACTTTGAATGGACCGAGGCATGTGAAGAATCCTTCATGAAGATTAAGCAAGCTCTCACCTCAGCTCCAATATTGAAGGCACCAGATTGGGATAAGGTATTCCACGTACATGTAGATGCTCCTAATTTTGCTATCGGTTGTATACTAGCTCAACCAGGATATGGGAAAATTGACTTTCCTATTTCTTATGCTAGCCGATAATTGAACATGACAGAAAATAATTACACCACCACACAAAGAGAAGGACTAGGAATGATCTATGCCATTAAAAAGTATAGACGTTACCTATTAGCCAACAAGTTTGTGTTCTTTCTAGACCACCAAGATTTGTTGAATTTGGTCAACAAGCCATGCAGCACAGGGATAATAGTGAGATGGTTCATCATTCTTCTCGAATTTGATCTCACTATGGTTGTAAAAAAAGGCACTACACATCAATGAGCAGATCATTTGTCAAGGATTGTTTCAGGGGAATCACCTAAAGGGGTAGATGATGATTTACCAGATGCCTATTTGTTCTCCCTGGAAATGATACCTAGATGGTCGGAAAACATTGTGTCATTAATGACAATAGCTCAAGTGGATTCACAAATACCACTTCCTATCAAAATCTGATTAATCAAGCAATCGGCTATGTATCAATTACTATCCGGAAGGCTATACAAAAGAAATCGAGATAGGATATTGCTCTTATGCATTAACCCTGAAGAAAAAGAACAGTACGTGAGTCAAGCACATGTTACCATAGTAGGACTTCACTTTGCGAAAGACCAAACTATGCAATGAATCTTGAGACTTGGAGTGTTTTTCCTGACTATGAGGAGAGATGTTAGATATTTTGTAAAAGATTGCCCTCAATGTCAAAAAAAAACACCCATTGCTCATGTAACATTGTTTCAAATGTCACCTGTTCCTAAGTGGAGTAATTATCTGGTGACTTATTTATCGAGGCGAACATTTCCTGAGGATATGAGTAAACGCCTTGAAAGAGAAATTGAAACTGAAGCAAGAGACTATGCTCTTATTGGGAACCAATTGTATCGGAGAGGTAAAGATCAACATTTGCATCTTTGTACAAATGAAAACGAGTATATTCTGATTATAAAACAAGAAAATGCTAGATTAGCTGCAGGTCACTTTTCTAGTAAGACCACCACAAGAGAAATATTGATGGCAGGCATATGGTGGCCAACACCTTTTGTAGATGCCAAAGAATATGTTCGAAGATGTGATGCTTGTCAACGAGTAAAAATGCCAACATGAGTAGATAGCATTCCCTTAAGACCAATGATGGGGGCTAGAGCTTTCAAAAAATGGGGTATAGATTTTGTTGGACCGATACAGCCACCTACTTATAGAACCCAAGCTCAATATATCATTGTAGCTACAGACTATTTGACCAAGTGTGCCGAGGCTAAAGCAACTCAAAAGAATGATTCCAGAACCACTGTTGCATTCTTATATGATTATGTATTCACGAGATATGGACTTCCAATACATATTGTCAGTGATCAGGGAACTCATTTCCTCAATGAGGTAATAGAGTATTTTCCTAATGAGTTTATGGTCATCCATAAAAAATCAGCTCCCTATCACCCACAAGCAAATGGACAAGCTGAGCATACGAGTAAAATTCTTAGCTCGGTGCTAACTAAAGTGGTTAGTTCAGGAAGGGCAGACTGGGAAATGAATCTCCATGATGCTCTATGGGCTTATTGAGTTTCATTCAAAACAGCTATAAATGCTACACCCTTTATACATTTTTTATGGTCTTGATGCCATACTGCCAATAGAATTTCTATTGCCAACATTAAGGGTAGCACAGAATCTTGAGTGGACTGGACATGAATTGTCAGAACTTACTCGAAGATTTGGAAAAGCTAGACGAGCAAAGGCTAACTGCTGTAGCTCATATCTACGCACAAAAGCGGAAACAAAAATAGTTTTTTGATTCCCACTTAATCAGAAAAATCTTCAAGAAAGGGGACTTGAGTTCTAGTCTATTCCCTTAAGCAACACATTCCCAAGTTTAAGAAAATGGGAAACGGACCATTTATCATTCAAGATGTATCTCCAAGTGGAGCAGTAAAATTGTCCACCCTAGATGCTGAACCAATGGCTAATTGGATTAGTGGATGTAGTTTAAATAAATATAATTTTCCATTAACCAATGAATTGCTAGAAAGAATGCATGCAACCAAAAAAAGGAAGATTAAACGATAGCAGGTTATTGATGAAGCCCAAGAGGAAGCTAGGCTTCAGGTACTCAAGCGGAAAGATGCTCTCTAGAATCAACAGATACCGATTCTTATCAACACTTTGGAAATAGATGATCGATAATGGGAATTACCTAAAGATGCAGTTTCAACAGATGATGACTGGTTAGATGGAATGGACCTGCGCATCAAAGTACAACTCAACAATCATAGCACCAATGCTTTGGTCGACACAGGAGCTAGAGTAAATGTAGTCAGTTATTCCACATAGAAGAAGGCAACAAGTCAATCATTGACGGGCAGGAATAGCGACAATCAAAGGATGCAACAAGAACCCAACTCCAACATTGGGAGTAGTCAACTTGAATGTGATAGTACATGGATGTTCATGTCCTCATCAGTTTGTATGCTTTCCAGATGAACACATGAATGAGACGATGATTCTTGGAATTCCCTGGATGCGTACATACAAAGCAGTACCAGATTGGGATATGAATCAACTAAAGCTATCACCTAAAGGAGGGAAACTCATTGTTCCAATTGCACCAAGCAAGGAGGAATGGAAAAGAAGCAATCAGCCGACCAATCCACAAAGTAAATCTTCCCCATCGCCTCAACAATCAAATGCTACATGTAGCATGCAAGGAGTTAGGAAAATTTGGGTACCAAAAGCACATCTTAAGGATAAAATGATTCAGATCTGGGCGCCTAAAACTTCACCAACGAAACAAAAGAAGGTTCCAAGGGTTCGAACACAGAGACGAGCATCTCCGAGCAAGGAACCTAACATGAAAATAGTTTGGAAGAAAAGGAAGCACTTATCTTCTCCACAACCCGCAAAACCAATCAAGCAGCGGCGAGTTAAGTCTCAACAGACTCGACCAAACCATGCAGCACCAAGCCGATCGAGCTACCAATGGAGAGAAAAACCTCGACAACAGTCGAAAGTGCTACCAACAGCTCAAGCAATTAGAGTGCTAAAGCACCTTGATGGTACAATCAAACAGAGAGCAGAGAAGCTACAAGATTTGCTCTTTGGAAGACATCAGCAGCAGCAAACCTCAACATCGGAAACCCTTGAGTTAATTACTCACGACCCAGCTCTTGCACAACATATTGGTTTGAATTGCATTGATCTTCATATCATGGTAGAGCCAACCAGGGCTATGCATAGACACTATTGTTCAACCCATGCACATAGTCAGAGTACACCATCTAGGAGGGGTGGAAGGGTACTAAGTACTAATAATTAAGGGCAACGTTTGAAGAGGGAGGAAAAAGTTTGATGTTAACGTGTGATTTTTTACAAAATTACCTAATAATGCCCTTATAATTGATCATCAAGGAAAAATTCACTGGTAATATCTTCCGATGAGTGTAAATAGTGTATATACTATCAAAAAATCATAAAAAATAGTTATTTTTTGGGTATTTTTCATCATTTTTGTTGATAATGAGGCTTTAAAATGGAGAAATCCAACAAAAAAAATAAAGCTGTGTTTTTCAAGCGATTTTCTTAATTATTGGATTTTCACTTTACTTTTTTAGAGCATTTTGCTATTTTCTTTTATTTTTTCAAATAAACAAGTCAAAATTCATAATAAATAGCAGGGAAGCTCAGATGGAAAAATGAAAGACACGATGGTGATCAGAAAGACAAGGTGGACAAGCAAAAAAAATTTCAATGAAACTAGAAGATGGAAGCGGGAAGCCTAAATTAGGCGGCCAGGACTACTTTTGCAAAATTCTTGCAAAATGAGCTACAAGAATCTGATCAGGAAAACTTTTGAGTCTAACATAAATTTCACGGCCTAGTAGGACTAACGGGGACTCTGGGGAAAGTTGGTTCGGGGAGTCCGGGTATAGATATCCATGGTAACCACCTCATTTCCACTTGGAGCCTTTGCAGAGAGAGATTTCGGCCTCTTTTGCGCGACTTTTCGGAGCCCACAATTGACCATTTTCAGCGCCGTCTCACACGAGATATGATGGGTAAGTTTTTTACTCGACAATGATCCATTTTGTACGGCCGGTAGCTAGTTTAAAGCCCTAGAAAAAACCCTAGAAACCGCGCAGTGCACGAAGACCTACAACCTAAAACTGACCATAGCGGCCTGTCAGCTTGACCAAATCAAATGGGATTTGAACCATAGCATTCCCTAACATAATAGAACCTTCTATACCATTAGATGACCATTCAACTGGGGTCAAGGGGGTCCCCAGTAGAAAAGTTAGGTTTTTGGCAAATGCCAGAATTCCGGCCCTGACTCCACAGATGGCTTGCTAATGAGGTCCATATACAATGTATATGATTGGTTTGGTGAAATCCATCATGCAAAGCCCTTGAAAAGCAGAAAACGGCTCGAAGGTTACAAAGCGTCAATTTCGACATACGAAGTCAAACTGACTCCAAATGAGCCAGAATTGGACATGTTGCTTCACGACTATGTTACGGACAAGTCCAAAGCCTCAAAGTTGATCGACCAACCCAACAGATAGAGTAGTCACAAAAAACGGTGATTTCAGAGTCGACAGAACACAAAGTAATGCCGGCATGATGCAAACCTGACTAAATTCAATTTAGGACTTGTATTAGGTGTATGAAACATGTCTAGGTAAGAATTTGTAGGTTTTGCAAAGTTTTTGTCACTGTTGTAAATAATCGCGATTATTTACTTTTGTATTAATTTCTTGGAAATTGTCAAATCACCTCACCTATCATGTGTACACACCTATTACACGCCAAAAATCAAGTATGAGCCAAAATGACCACCCATTACTTGTAAAATTGCCAAAAAACACAAAGAAGTCTTTGCAAGCCAAAATTTGGGTTATGGAAAAATTTCATGATCCAAATCACTTCATATCTCATATACAAGGTCTATACAATGCCTAGAACCAATTTGTCCCAAAAAATGTCAATTTTGGAAGAAAAGTTAATAATTCGCGATTATTTACTTTTAGGTCAAAATTGGGGAATTTGGATATTTTGTCATCATACATCCAAATTACATGAAGTGTTAAGCCCACTAGCCAATTTTGAATCAATTTGGAGTTCAAAATCTCAAATTTCCTTTATATCTACTGTTTCAAAGACCTAAAGCCAAAATCTGGTACCATTTTCACCCCTTGCATCCAAATGAGCCCATATTTCACTCAGAGCATGTATTTGGTATATACTTCAAGCCTACAAAGCCAAGTTTGCAAAAAGTGAAAATTTTCCTCAGCTGTAAATAATCGTGATTAGTTACTTTTGTTGAAATTTTTTGTTTTGACCATACAATTTTGTTCTTTGCATGTTTTTATGCATCTTTGCTTGTTCAAAAATTGATTTGAAGCAAAGTGGACCAAATTGTCAGCATTTCAGTCTAAAAGGACATTTTAGAGAAAATTCCGACAAATGTGCTAACTTTGCACTCTACTCACTGAACAGGAGCCATGCAAGCAGCAAAGAGGGCCAAGAAGAAGCTAAACCAAAAAGAGAAACTACAAGAATTGCCTGCGTATCAACTAGACCCCGAGTTAGTCAAAGTGGCAAAGGCATCCTACTTTTCTAGAGAACAGCTGGAAGAGCACCACACTACGGTCTTCACTGGCAGGTTCAAGAGTGAAGAGGGGCATGAGGTGGAGTTGCAACTCCTGCCCAAAGAAGTCTATGATGTAGCTTCCAAGCCAGAGACAAAAGAGGCTAACCACAGGTTGGGGCTTAGGCATTTCTACGAACAAGAGCCTTGCGGAGTGGACTTTCAGAAAGCTTACGAGCTTCTATCTACCATCAAAGAAGATGGAACCGCACAGATATTAGACACCCAAGGGAACAAGGTTGAGGTAGCAATCATAAAAGAGATAGTGGCAGAGGCACTCAGACTGCCCACTGAAGGAATGACCATGCGAGCAAGAGATAGGAAAACCGCAGGCACATTTACCAAAGAGACAGCCGCAGCTACATTCGCCGATCTTATCCACAAACAGGTGGAAGAGCCAGCCCGTTTGTATCATCAACACTTCCATTTTCTGGCAAAAAGGTCACCAAGGTACACTACACCAAATCATGCCGTGGCCACCACATTCACTCACGTTCTTAAGTCGACAACAAGGCAACCCGTGGACCACGTGCAGTATGACTTGACAACCTTGAAGAAGGAAAAATCACGTACTTGGGAACACAAGAGGTGTTGACTAGAATAGCATATCATGCCATTGGCATGGCCGACAAACTACCACCTGCCCCTGATCAGAATACATGGATCTTGGCAGCACAACCCTCTCCATAAGCTACAAGGTCAGGTAAAAGATCACATAAATCTGATGATGATTCAGTTGACAACTCACTGGAATGGCACAGCAGCGAGAGCTCTGACAATAAAGAAAAGAGAGCTCGAAGAGAAGAGATGAAAAGAAAATCTGTGGCCACCCACCAAGAAGAGCCAACTCAAAAAGAAGCGCGCTTTGAAACAAAAAAATAGGCGTACCAGCGCAGTAGGCAAGCACAAGGGAAGGACCCAGAAAAAAGGGTACCTGTAGGACTTAAAGGCCCTCGAACAAAGCAGCATACAGGAAAAGAGGCGGATGATCCAACATAATATCTAGAAAGAATGTACTAAGAGGCTGAAGCATAAAGCTGAAGGAAGCAGAAGAAGTTGCAAAGAAATCCAAGGAAGTGGAAGACCAAAGGCAAGCCGAGGAAACGGCTAGCCAAGAGAAAAGTCATGGATCTCCCCGACCCACCTCACCGCCTCCAGAACAACAAGACCATCCCATGCCTAGCCCACCACCATCACCTGCAAGCAAAGACACCAATGAAGAAGAAGAGCCTGAGAAAGAGAAAGATTCTGAGTCCACCCAACAAAGAGAATCTGCACAAGAGGCTGACCACGGGCCGACGGAAAAAAAGAAGAAGAAGCCAAGCCGGAACAGGAGAAGGCAGATGAAGAGACTCAAAAGCCAGAAGAGGAACAGGCAAGTAGATCTGAATAAGAGACTAATAAAAAAGCAGATGCAAAAAAAGCGCCTACCACTACACATGAGACAAAACCTGAGCCAGAGAAAGAAGAAAGGCCAGCACTTGAAGAGATAGCAAGGGTAGAGACAACACCCTCCACTTCTACTCAGCCAGAAACTAACGAGGCATCAAAGCCTCAGGATGGCCAAGAAGAAGACCGACCATCTACCTCCACACAAGAACCACTAGCAATTACGACACAGCAAGAAGCAACACACGAGGCTGCAGGCACATCCCAGCTGGCGGGACACGAGGACTGGCAGACAAACGATGAAGAAATAGTACAGGTCAATGAATATGCACGGAATATGCAGGAAATGACGGAGACACTCCGTTACAGCAGCTTTAAACCACAACACAAAGGCCAAGGAACTAGAAACGGTGATCGACGCTCTTCAAGGAGAGCTAGAAGACATGATGATTGTCATCATTGATCTCCAAAGTCAGTGCAAGAGCTGAATGCAGAAGCGGAACAGCATCAGATAGCCAGAGATAAACAACAAAAAGAAATGGAGGAGTTAGGTGATTATTTAAGGCACAGACATTCAGAATAGACAAAACATAGAAATCAGAATGAAACTGGAACTGGAACAGAACACAGAAATTGACAATAGACTAAATCTGCCATAACTTCCGCTTTCCCATTCCCAAGAAGACACTTATCGATAGTTACATACTTCGAGAAGACTAATTCGCAACGCCCTTTCCCAAGAACACCCCTTGGAATCCCAAAAGTACAAAAGTTAACATTCCAACTTCCACTAAGGTAAAACATCCAAAAATTCCTAGGCTTAACACCTCTCATAGCTCGGTGGCTAGAGCCATAGGCTGACCTGGATCCACAATCCCTTGATCAAACAATCTGCTCCCCAACATCCCCTTTTGCATCTGACTTTTCTGCTGCAACATCCGAATCCGCCTGCTTTTCCACCTCGGCTTCCACCTGCTTTTTCACTTCCGATTCCACTCCTCCTGCTACAATCTGATCTGGTCCCAAAACATCACTGCTCAGCTCCGCCGTCCACTTACTCAAACCCCTTGCATTCACTTCAATCTCCTTACTGTTTTCCTTCAACTCCTGCATCTCTGCCACTAATTTCTCATTCTCCACCTTCAATGCCTCATTCTCCCTCCTAATGCTCTCCTTTCTAGCTAGCTGAAACCAATTCTTGAATCGGTCCGTTGACACCTCCATGTGCTCTCTCCAAAGCCTAGTAGCTTTATTCCACATCTCTTGTGTAGACTCCAGCACTTCTTGCTTCATAATATCCGCATCCGAATCTGCAACCAAGATACCTGTCATTCCCTGGTTCTGCAATGAGGCCTTCTCCATATCCAACAATCATAGTTAATCTATTAATCAGGAAAATAATTAGCCACCTTGTCCCCCAGTTCTTTAAATTGCTCATCCACTACAGTCTTCAGTCCGTCTGCTCACCTACTAAAATTCTCAGCTACACTCAGAACTTCAGCATTTCTTGCCATAGCCTCAGCTGTAATTCTTTTAACCTCCTTCTGCAATCTTTCTTTATCCGACCTCTCCTCAAAAAACTGCATCCTAAATTTCTGCATTTCCCATTCCAGAATAGCACTACATTTATGTTCCATCTTTTCAGCTTCCATCACCCTAAGCGCTGCATCCTAATTCTACAGAAACTCATTCAGTTGAGTCAAACTGTTAGCTGCCTCTTCCATAGAAAAAATCCCCCTATTCTCATAACTGTCACTGCTCCCTGCTTTAACTTTCAAACTTTCCAGATCAGTCTTTTCCACAGCTCCACCCATTCTTTTCATAAACAGCGTTACCTTCTTGCCTTTGGACTACGACTTCTTTGATTCTGATTCCATTGTGAAACTGTTCGGCTTTGATTTTGACTCTTCCAAACCCTTCCAAGAGACTTTGAAAGGTGATTTACCTTTTTCAAATGTTGGAGAGCCCAACAACAACTTCCTTCTCTTACTTCCACATACTATTCCCTCTTCTTTTTCCACATGTGCCACTGGTGTCTTCAAACCTGTTGATACCTTCGGAACCTTCATAACATACTCAAAAATTGCAACCAAATAAGGTGCTACTCTATCCACTGCTGGTGTCCGACTTCGGTCTCTTTTTCCACTTAACTGCATCCGATCATACAAAACTGATGCCCAATCAAGCTTAATGCCTCTCTTAGCCTGGAACAATGGTGCAAAAGCCTCCTTGGACATGTAGGCAATCTTCTGTAGGATACACACCTTTTCCAAATACCAAAACAAATTTGAGGCTCTGTTTCCACCCGCATTCTTCACCATGTAGTATGCCTTCATCCCTACCGGATTTCCAAATTTCCCCTTCATCTGGGAATCAATCAGCTTCCTCGTCTTAGCCAGCACAGTTAGACAAGGAACTTTGAAGACTTTGGACACCAACTTTGGTGTCAAGCGAACATCCGCTGTAATCATTCCATCACTTTCCTTAATCATATTCCACTGCTGCTCAACAAACTCATTCTCTGCCCATGTATCCCAAAGGTAGACATGCAAATTCAGAAAGACCTATACGCTTGAGCCATACGTGGGTTTCTGCCTCATTTGGGTCAAACGCTGCCACCGCCATCTCCACACTGCCCTGATCACTCAGAGACTCATCCTCATCACTCTCCACCTCGATGTGCTCTTCTTGTTGCCTCGCTTTGAACAGCTCCTCCATCGCCATCTTCATCGACCTGGTGTTCGGCATCGCTTCTGACGCATCATCTTGCATACCCGCCATCAGCTTTCCCTTAATATTCTCAGAAATTTTTTTTCCCTTCTTCCCCGACTTAACAGTCATTAAACTGCAACGTTCACACACTTGGATGTGACCCCCAACTCCTCTCACCACCTTACTCTTCTGATGATGAATTTTCTCCTCGATTCGGACACGCCATGCAGGATTCACCCAAAAAATACTCGTCCTTAAGTGAGTCACATCAGCATTAAGCAAATTTTTTTCCTTAAAATGAGTACCCCCACTTATGAGTACCTCTGTACCCTTTTGCCCAATTCCATTCCTCCGACTTTCCTCTTTCCGGACTTCAAATCCGACAATCTGAATTCCGAATTCCAGTCCGTAATCCAAATTCCGAATTCCAGATCCCTTTACAAGTTTTGAATTGCTAGAACAAATTGCCAATTCTGCCTCTGAACATTCCACTACAACTCCCAGAACACCAACTGTTAACAATTTACTGCCAATATCCTCAGCCTTATTGACCATCCACTTGGGAACCTCAGGCACCTTTCCATAAAATTTCTTCAATCTGAATCCATTCACAGGTTTCAAAATCTTTGTTCCGAAAACATCTTTCAACAGAAAATGTTCCTTGGCCCTGTTCTAATTCAATCTGATAAGGTCCCAAATATCTCAGCTTCAACTTACCCGGATGTGATCCCAATTTAGAATTATATAACATCACCCAATCCCCTTTCTGAAAATTTTTGAATTTCACCTGCCTAGACATCCATGCTTGTCTCCTCTTCTACCCAAATTCCACCAAATAGGCACTCTGAATTCTATCCTCTTCCAATTTAACCAGTTCCTTCTGTCTATGAGAAATTGATTCCTCCGGACTTAACTTATGCTGAATTGACAACCTCAAGCTTGGAATACATATTCCATTGGCACCACAACCTCTATCCCAAATACCAATTTGAAAGGTGTCACGAGCACTTTATTAGAGATTTCTGCTTGCCCATTTGCTTGCGGATGATATGGAGTAGATTTCTTATGCAAAATCATGTCTGGATGTCAACTCCTGAATCACAAAATTCAAAAAGTGTGTTCCCTGATCCGAAACCAACTCAATAGGACATCCAAATCTTGTCATAATGTTTTTATATAGAAACCGTGCCACACTTGCTGCTTTATTATCTCTCAAAGCCACTGCTTCCACCCATTTGGTAGCATAATCTGTTGCAACAAGAATATATCTGGAACCTGTCCTCTTTGCCCGTGGTTTTATTGGGCCTAAAAAATCCATTTCCCACTTCTGAAATGGTTTTAATGGAAAGACTGGATGATCCTGCATCCTGTCCCCTTGTGTAGGCTGCCCCATCTTCTGACATTGAACACATTCCTTGGCAAAACTATGTGCATCCTTCAATAACAAAGGCCAC
The DNA here is from genome assembly GCF_014529385.1 of Adiantum capillus-veneris. Taxonomy (NCBI): domain Eukaryota; kingdom Viridiplantae; phylum Streptophyta; class Polypodiopsida; order Polypodiales; family Pteridaceae; genus Adiantum; species Adiantum capillus-veneris. The sequence continues at coordinate 3,306,602 of NC_140937.1, forward strand.
CAAAGTCCAGCTTGTAAAATTTTCTGACCTGTAATTTCCTCTGAGAAATGTCCTCCAGCTGATCCCCAATGTGCCTCCTACAACACTGCTTTCTGCTCTTCATCCGGAACACATCGTCATATAATTTGATCTGCTCCTCTTCTATATAATTCTCCATCTATAATCAGAAATTGTTTGCTCCTCAATGCAAACTTCTTCCTTTGATCCAGAGACATTGTCGAAGGTAAAACTCCATCTGTCAGAAACTGAACCATCTGATCATCGGAACAAATCCGCATCAGGAAATTTATCCGATACTCTTGGTAATTCCTCCTTATGTTCCAATCTATTGAGGTAATCCGCCACTGCATGCTGAGTTCTTGGAGTATGAACAACTATGTAATCAAATTCTTGCAACATGAGCATCCACCTTGCTAATCTACGTTCCAGTTTTGGCTTCTTTACCAGAACCAATAAAGCCTGATGATCCACATGAAAACCCACTTTATTCCTTAACAGATAATGTCGGAATTTTTCCAAAGCAAAAATCATTCCCAAAGCTTCCCTTTCCGTAACTGTGTAATTCTTCTCTGGTGCTCTCAACATTCTACTAGCATAATAAACTAGTCTAAACCATCCCTTAATCTTCTCCTGCATTAAAACAGCTCCTACTGCCATGTCGGAAGCATCAACATACACATGAAACGACAATTCCTAATTTGGTGGTTGAAGTATAGGTGAAACTACCAACATCTTTTTGATAATCTGAAAAGCCTTCTCTTGTGCTTCTCCCCAAACAAATTCCACTTCCTTCTTGGTCAAATGACTAAGTGGTGTGCTCACATCCGCCAAATACCGTAAATACATACCATGCCATTTGATCTGTCCAACAAACCGCATCACTGCCTTCAAATTTTCTGGAGCTACAGCTTTCTGAATTGCACTAATCTTGTCCCCATCAATCGACATTCCTTCTTGAGAGATGATATGTCCCAACAATTTTCCCTTCTGTACTGCTATTGCACACTTCTGGGGATTAGGTGACATCCAAAACATCCTACATCTTTCAAAACACTTCCTCAAAAATTCCAGATGCCTGACTTTATCCCCAAAAAATGAAAAATCATCCATTAAAATCCTCATAAAATCTGTCAAATGTGGCTCAAAGGGTTTAAAATCTTCCTTCAAAAACGATGGTGGTCCATTCTTCAATCCAAAGCTCATCACTGTATATGCAAAAGCTCCCCACTTTGTGATAAAAGCAATTTTTTCAATATCCTCCTCAACCATTGGTATTTGACTGTACCCTGAAAATCCATCAAGAAAAGTGTACATCTCATGTCCCGCTACATCATCCAGAACTAAATCAATAAAAGGCAATGGAAATGGATTTGCAACTGTTGCTGCATTAAATTTTCTGTAATCCACACAAACCCTTAACTTCCCCGACTTCCTGGGTACCACTACAATTGGTGACAACCATTCCGCCTGATCCACTGGCACTATAAATCCTGCAATCAGCAATTTGTCCAATTCCTCTTTCACCTGCTTGGCATAATTTGGATTCATCTTATACCTTTGTTGAATCACTGGAACAGCATCCGTTTTCAAATTTATATGATGCTTGTACACTTGAGGATCCATGCCTTTCAAATCAGAATAATCCCATGCAAAGACATCAATAGACTCCAACAGTAATTCCTTCAACTCCTTCTTGAAGCCATCCTCCAAATGAACACTAACTCTTACCATCTTTGGATGATCCTTCGTCCCCAAATTCAGATCCTGTAAATCATCCTCCTTAACTCGAGAAACTTTCTTTATCATCTTATCATACAGAGTTTTCGCTCTCTGAATTGCCTCCTTTGGCTCCAATTCTGAATCCTACATCACCGTTTCCTCTTGGATTTTCTTCTCTTCTAAATTTTCTTGCTCCACACCATCTGTATTCCCCTGCAAAACTGATCAATTCCCAAATTGTTCTCTTTCTCTGCGTATTTGTCAATGATCTGCTCCACATCTACCTCAAATACCGGAACAATTGTTGGATTTGCTGCTAGGAAATATGCTTCTTCATCCTCCTCCAATCCTTCATACATGTTAATTGCTTGTGCCAACATTGGCTTCGTCTCTTCTGAAAATTCCTTCTTCGGCCCCATTGGTAATGTAACTTCTCTCCTTCCTTTCTTAACCGTCACTTCATTTTTTCCCCAATCCTATTTTAGCTTAGCCGTGCAAAACCATGGCCTCCCCAACAACATAGAATAGGTATTTTTTGAATCCTTCATCTTGATGATGACTACAAAGTTTACCATAAACTGCAATCCATGAATGATGATTCCTTGCCTCCTTAACATCTCCACTGGTTGAACTCTGCTCTGATCAGCCATACGCACTTGAAATGGAGCTGGTTCCAACCTGACATCTTGCATCCTTAGAAATTCCGATTCTGAAAGTATATTGAACCCTGATCCACCATCTAATAGAACATCGAAGTATTTGCAGTTATCAAATTCCAACGACAGTGTTGGTACTGAAAAATTCACATCCTCCGGGCTAATCTGGAAAACTCTGAAGTGTCACTGCAGCTCCGGGCTACTCGGAAGAGTTTTTGCCCTTCGCATCACTGTATATAATTTATCTCTGAAAATTGGAACTAATGACAACAACTGATCCAAGGTAAAATGTATAGAGGATTAGTTAACTCTTCAAACAAGGCATCCGTCCTTTCTCTTTCCTTCTCCTCCTTTTTTACTCCTTTCTCCTTCGATTTAAGCTTGCTCTGCTATTGATCCTTTTCCATCAAATCTTGAGCTACCGCATCCCGAATCTCCTTTTGCTCCTCCCAGTCTAGTGGAGGTTTCAACCTTGGTTTTGACCTTGTTGTCACTAATACATCTACTTCCTCTTGCAAACATTTAGAACAATCACATTCCGGCTGACAATCCATAGCGACTTCATTCACCCCTTGGTCTTGAAATGATTCTACTACTATCAAACTACTTCCCGGCTCTTTGTTTGCTTCAGCTGACTGTGCTGGTGGTGCTGGCAACTGCGGCACTTGCCCTCTTGGCTGTTGCTGGTTCCCCCCTTGATAATTCCAAACCGGATGATTCCATCCTTGTGGTTGTGGCTGCCAAATCTGCCACCACTACTGCTGATCCCAATTTCCCCCCCACGTGGTCTTGAATTCTGCCAACCTCCATATCTCGGTCCGCCTCCCGAATTGAAATTTCCTCTAAATGATGGTCCCCCTTGATTAAACTGTGGTCTCCACCCTGAATACGGTTGTTGCCTTTGACACCCTTGATTATTGAACATCCTCTGCCTTCCTACTATCTCTGGAAACACCCCATGAGTTTGAGGTCCTTGTTGCTGTATCTTTTGCTGAATCCTTTCTGGTACAACACCCTTGAAATTTGGATTAAACCAACATTCCTTTGTCCAATGCCCATCCTTAACACAAATTTCACAATGAGGGGTTTTTGATTCCACAACTTTCTGCACTCCCAACTTCTTCAATTTCTTTGCTACCAATTTTTCCACTCTATCCTCTTTCTCTTTAGACTTTTTCTTCGACTTCTTCTTGCTTTTCTTCTTCTTATCCTCATCTACTTCTGAATCCAAATCATCACTGGAATCCTCTTCACTATCAGAATCCGTTTCCGTATCTGAATCAGTATGAGTTTTCGAATCCGAATCGCTGTCCGAATCTGAATTATTTGACCTCTTCTTTTTCTTCGACCTACTTTTCTTCTTTTCTTTAGATGACCTCTTGGTTGCTTTCCCATGAGAGACCCCAAACCTTTTCTCTGCTCTTTGAGCTGTTTCCACTAATGCTTGTAATCCAACGGCAACATCAACTACAACAAAAAAATTCTTCAATTCCTTCCTTAATCCATTCAAAAAATATCCAGCAAGCATTTCATCACTTGGCCTTTCTTGAGCAGTCAACCTTCTCACATATTGCTTAAACTTTTGTGCATAATCCTCAACAAACATTTTCCTTTGTTTCACTTCCCTAAGCTTGGTCAACACATCATGTGGAGTCTCTTCCCTTCTGAACCTATTCAAAAATGCTGCTTTCAAACCATCATAATCAACAAAATGATCTGCTCAAAAATTACTGAACCACTGCATAGCCTTCCCATCCAATGTAGCCTCAAACTGGTGCATCTTGGCCTGGGCATCGTACACTCCCGCAAATCCTCTGGCTTGCCATCTTGTCTTGTATTGAGATATGTGCCAATCGGGGTCTTCTTTCGACTTTCCCAAAAAGGTCCGGAATTTGATGCGCATATCCTGCCTAGTCGCCGCCATATTTGTAGGTCCACTTGGTTGTACAAGATTTCCTGCATTGGTACTTCCCAACGGATCAAAAATCAATCTCCTTCTCGCCACTAATGCATGCTGAACAACTGCAACCGCCAACAGTCGTGGAAATATATCCTGTTCTTCATTCGCTACTTCTTCTTCCCATCTATCACTTAGATAATCCTCTGCGCCATCCAAATCCTCCACAATATCATCTGAATCTTACCCTATAGAAACTCGGTGCATCGTAGTATAATCCAAAATTCCCTGCAGTTCCGAACGCTGACCATCTCGCCCATAAAACTGCTGAAACCACCTAGCAACTGCCCTTGTCCAATACGGGAATGTATCCTCTTCCGCTTCTTCCAGAGTGCATCCAACTACCCATGCCAACTCACACTATTCTGAACATCCTCCCTCCATTCAACTAAACCTTACACTGCCCCAGCATTCACTCCTACAAGAGAAACTTGAATCCGTCCATGCTACGTCACACTTACACCAGGATCGCCAAGTGTTTAAGCACAGACATTCAGAATAGACAAAACACAGAAATCAGAATGGAACTGGAACTGGAACTGGAACAGAACACAAAAACTAACAACAGACTAAATCCGCCATAACTTTCACTTTCCCATTCACAAGAAGACACTTATCGATAGTTACATACTTCGAGAAGACTAATGGGCAACACCCTTTCCCAAGAGCACCCGTTGGAATCCCAAAAATACAAAGTTAACATTCCAACTTCCACTAAGGTAAAACATTCAAAAATTCCTAGGCTTAACAATGATCTACTCACCAAATTATTTGATGCCTACAAAGCAAAAGACGAGCAGCTGACAGAAGTTACAAATGAACTTCTTACGACCTCTCTATCAGCTCAGAAAATTCAGGTGCAGTTAGATGTTGCCAATGCTTCTCTAGAATATTCTGAATAGAGGATTAATGATCCGGCCACTTTCTTACGGCAAATCAGAGAAAACCCAGTCGTGGCCTCGATCAAAGGAACTGATGAAGTCTATAAGGCACTGGAAAAGAAAAACTAAGACCTAGAATTGGAATTAAAGCTCGAACAATCACAACACAGAGACCTAGCACGGATACGAGTTCAAAGAGAGGAGGAGCTCCTAAAGGAGATAGCAAAACTCAAGTGGATAAATCAACTCCTCAGAGATGGAAAACTAGACACGCAGGAAGAGGCAGGCACTTTAGATCCGCCACAGATAGACATACCCTCGGTCTCTTTTGCTGAGTTTGAGACACAATCAACAACAGAGCTGAGTGGTGATGAAGATTTTCAGGTTCACATCACAGATGCAGACATAGTGCCAATGGTGCAACTTTCAAAAGCTGAAGAAGACGCACTGAAGGAGAAGATCACCCTAGAGGTGGATGAGCAGTTAAAACCTCTATTGATTGGAAGTTGCAAGTTTTACACTCTGTCAACGTCACTCAACTCATTCCCAATCAGATCAATGCTCAATGGCACCAACAATCCCTGCCATACCCTCTCATCAAAGTAGAACTATTACAGCTAAAAGAAAGGCTGTACAAGGATATACAAGAAGATGGCGCAGATAAAGACCACCCAAAGTGGAGGTTAAGCTGGCTGAATAAGAATTCAAGATACCTGATTCTATTCACAAGAGCACTTGCAGTCCTACAAAGAGATCCAACATTCTATCCTGTACCCAGAGTAAGGACATGGCAAGCACATGAAGCACTACAAAAGAAGAGGCCAACTTGGCTCAACTTCCCTAGGCTGCCAGCTCCAAAGAGAGGCCAAGAAACGGAGGAATACATGATGAAAACCCTAACGGGCGCCATGTCTTGCTTCAAGAGTCTTCCAGATCTCTCCTGTGCCATGTTGTATAAAATCTGCAGAATGTTGCTAACATGTATACAAGTTTTGAATAAGCCTGAGCAAACAGGAGCCCCATGGATATCATTCTTGGAAGGAAACAAAGGCTTATGCTACGATTTGAGTGGGCAACCTTCAGAAGAGGTCCTTTACGGATTCTATGCCAGATGCATGTTCCTGCCATCGAATAATATGCTAGCCTTTGAAGAAGCTTTCTACACTGGATTCTTCATCTGGCGAACGAAGATATTTGCACCGGTGATAAGCAACCTAACATCCAGGTTTGTAGGCTACTCAGCGGTGGAGCTGAAGAATCAAGTAACAATGCAATTTCTGCAAGTGCCCAATAAAGAACGACGAATCAGATACCAGAAGGCACTGGATGCGCTTAAAGACTGCCTCGCCAAACGTCAACCCGAAGACTACTTCAGCCCATATAGTTGTGTCAAGGGACGACACAGGTGAGGAGGGGGGCAATGTTAGCAGCAAGCTAACACGGATACCATTTTTTGGAGTTCTCTTTGTAAAACAATTATTATTTTGATAAATTGGAAATATTGTAACTCCTATTTTCTCGGATAAACTTTTTAATTAATGATCCGGGGCTACAAGCTTCCAGATTGTATTAGCCAGTCATTTCCCAGCTTTGTTAGAACTCCAGATTATTAGTTTTGACCACCCAAAAATCTTGGCAAAGGTATAAAAGCTAATTTTTGTAAGTTTTTTACAAGTTTTTGGATAAGAAATACATAGTGTGAGCTAACGGCGCTCACTTCTCTCCTTCTCGCGCTTCCTACTCTCTCTCCGGTTGTCACATTGTGATTGTGTTTGTTGCATTGCAACCGCAGGTAAGAGCTCTACGCATTGACGTAAGCCATTCACAGTATTTCGTAGCTTTTTGCATCGCCGACCCGCGGTCTAATTTCATCATAACTAGGAGTTTACACTTTTAAATCGAAAACTAAGCATAGGCGGGGTATTGGTGCATCATTGCTAAGCATTTAGATGCATTCTGGGTAGAAAACGACTAGGTCAAAAATCCACTGCTGTTAATAATCGCGATTTTGAAACTTGACCTAAAGTGGGGTTTGAGACCATAGGCATGTGTGCTTAGGTCTTATAAACTTGTCCTAGAAGTTTCATTACGTTTGGATGTCATTTGATGTTGTAACGGTGGTGATTTGCTTGTCGATGAACGATTGGCTTTTGGTGATTTCAGTCACTTGAGTGTAGCTTGAGTTAGATGTGAGTTGTTAGTTGTTTTCCGAGAGATTGACAACCTCTTGTATCCTCTATGTACTAGTCGAGTAAGCTTCGTCCCATAGTTTGACAAAATAATCGTGGTTCTTGCTAATACTGCAATAAGATAGGATAGTGTGGTTAGACATGCGTCCCACAAAATTCAAAAGACAAATAAACATGGAAAGTCAAAAGACCTTTTGTGTCTATATAAATAGGTGTTTCTTTTACTCTTTCATTTTTCCTTTAGCATTTTCTTCTAGTTCTCTTTAGTGTTTTCCTCTCTCTCTCTCTCTCTCTCTCTCTCTCTTTGTCTCTCTCTCTCTCTCTCTCTCTCTCTCTCTCTCTCTCTCTCTCTCAATGTTGTATTCATCTTTCTTAGGTAATATTGCTGCAAATCTATGTGCTTTGTCATTGCCTGTTGTTACATGCTATAGATTAACACATGGTTTTTTTTGTTTTTGAGTGGAATCTTTGAATAAGGAGCAGATTAGAAGAATCAAAATTCATAATTATTACGATGTAGTGTGTGAAGTGCTCTACGCTCCAAGCACTTGTCATAGCTATTTTAATATGTTCAACTCTTTCTTAAAGTTGGAGAGGTCATTTTTTACCCAATGACTTTTATCACAATAAGAAAAAGACTGCATCCTAGACTTCCCATACTTATGCCTTATCATTTCTTGCTCTACCAGCATTCTGTAGAGCCTTCCATTAGTTGTATTGGACTTTAGATGCACCCCTACCAAACTTTCCATGAAATCCCAAGAATTTTCTTTTGTTCATCCCACCAATAGAAGCTTTTCTAGGGACATTATTTCCACCAAATAACCTTTTGGGGTCTGACTCAATCACAACATTCCTCCCATGAAGTCCAAATCATAAAATATCCTCTCAATGCTTTTTATGGTAGTTTCTCTGGCTGATAAATGATGTAGTTTCCACGAAAACCCTATGTACAAGTGCATAATCTTCTCAATGATTCTACAAAGTGCATGTCGTGTGCAGAGGTGGATATTTGAAAGGGGAATATCTAAAACAACTGAAAAATTTGAATCTTTAGAGTATCTATTTGGGGCTTTGTTCCAGTTAGTAGGATTCTAGTTAGTGGGATTCAGCTCCTTTACTGCACCCATGCAGTAGAAACAAGGGCTTTTGGTATTGGCACCCCTTGACACATTGTCTCGGGGAGTTCACTATGTAAAAAATGCATATAATACGTGTGAATAAGAGGTATTTAGATAATCCCTTACCTGTATATTTTCAAGTATTATATGTACCCCTTATCTATGCACTTTTGTAAAAACAACTAGACCTTATCTATAAAAATTTTCACTTTCTCAATTAAAAACCCCTTTATGTAAGTATATATTTTTTGTAAATGTACCTAGTTATAAATCCCTTATTTTGTTTGCAAATGCTATCTTACATATTCCTAGTGGACACCCCGTGCACAATGTAGAAACACTTTAATATCTTTAGCCCCCCCCCCCCCCCCCCCCCCCCCCCCCCCCCCCCTTCTGCCCCACATGTGCCATTCCACCTTGTACCTACCAAAGCCCTCAACATCCAGCTCTTTCCTAGCCTTTTGAGCTTTGATTATAGTAGGGATACTAATGTGCTAGAATACTCAATTTGACACATTGAGTATTCTAGCACCCAACCACCAAATGTTCTTCTTTGAATGCACACTAAAAGTTTTAGGGTTTTTTTTCACCTCTTCGGTATGAAGAGCTCTATTCAAGAGGGTTATTGATAGTCTCTCATGATTTCCACTATCAACCTCGAAAGCACCCAACCACCAAATGTTCTTCTCTGACTGCACACTAAAATTTTTAGGGTTTTTTTTCACCTCTATGGTATGAAGATCTCTATTCAAGAGGGTTATTGATAGTCTCTCATGATTTCCACCCTTAACAATTTCACTCTCATCTAATTTGATAACAAAAATGGCTTGCCCATTCACCTCAGTATGTTGATCATAGAATTTTATCATAGCCCTTTCCAAAGTTCTCAAGTCAAAGAATAGATTTTTGACAAAGTAAAACTTGAGGTCTTTCTTCTTACCACGATATATGTCATTGATGTGGAATGGCTCTCTAAGCATCTCCATGACCTTGGAATTAATTCATGGCCTAGATTGTTGAAAAACTGATGGCTTTGGAAGCAAGGGCCCCCTTACTCTTGATTACTTCAAGTTTTTATTGATGAGCTTGAATAGCTTTTGTTAACCTACCCTACTGATTCCGACTTGTCCATAGTGCCTTGAACTTCATCTTTGTCCAAAGTAGAGCTTTGCAAAAAACCATTGATGCATTTCTGCCTAGCAACCCTAAGTCTTCTTTCATTCAATAGGTTGACAACAAGAACATGTGGAATCACTTTACAAAATGATTGTGAAGCATCTCTCATGTTTCCTTGTGAGTAGTCTTGCTAAACCAAGGGCCTATAGTAAACACAAGGAGAGACTATACCACCCAAAGATACCATCTTGAAAAACAAATATCAATTTGAAAAAGAAAAAAGGAAATTTTACCTCACTGCTTTGATTCTTCTTCTACAACCTTCACCTCATCGTTTGAGACTCTCAATATTCTTCAACTTCCTTTGTCTTTGTCTAAGTCCAAGCCATGTCTTCTTTCTTCTGACTATATTCGACAATGATTGAAGGTTCTTCACCTTCTCCTTGCTTTCTGAAGCTGATGATTAAGAGAATCCTTGAAATATAGAAGCAAATGGTTTTCCAACTTAAGAATGTCCCTTTTTACTGCAAGGTTTTGTGTATAGTCTAATAGCCCTTTCATACCATCTCCTACAAATCTCATCAATGAAGAACATTTGAAGAATGGTGGGGTGCTTTTGGTGATGCGGTCTATGGGATACAGTCTACCATCTATCCATAGATCAATGTGCTTCTGTTGTTCTAATATCAATGCTTCAACTGCAGAAGGAGGAGTTTCACAAAGCCTATTTGTTTTTTGCAAAGGGCAATATTCATCTTCCAACTCGACATGGAGATGATAGGTACATCTTTTAGTAGGATTCATGGAGATGTGGAAAAGATGATGATTTGGATATGGGGCAGGTAAAGATGCAGAAAAAATTGTAGAGAAAGGACAGAATGAGTAGAGGAAAAATTGAAATTTGGACCAAAAGAGAAAAACGGTCCATTGGGAGGGAGAATTTTGGAAGAAAGGGACACATTCCCAAGAGATTTGAAAATGATACTACATGTGGGGCCCCAAAAAGTAACATCCCATGCACCCAATAAAAGTATAAAGGTTTCTCCCAATTTTAAGAATAAAACTTCCTTGTTCAGTTTTTCAAAAATGAAAATTATTTTTTCTCTCTACCATTTCTTACAAGGTAAATTTGAGACCTCAAACTTCCCATAATGGAGCAAAATTATTGCTTCGATTTTGATCCACACCCTTTGCTCAACCTTCCCTTCCTTTGACAAGGTTGAGAGAGAGCTTCCTTTTCTGTGCTTCCTCTTCGAGAGCGAGATACCCACCCTCCTTTGTTTTTCTTATCCTCGCTCCATCTCCTGCTTTGTATCTCCTTCCACACACCCATGCTATCTCCTTTTCTTCATACCATCCTTGAAGATCTCATTAATACCGAGAGAGATCCATTCTTAATCAAAGGTGAGAGAGTGAGCTCGAAGCCCTGAGCGAGAGAGAGAGAGAGAGAGAGAGAGAGAGAGAGAGAGAGAGAGAGAGAGAGAGAGAGAGAGAGAGAGAGAGAGAGAGAGAGAGAGAGAGAGAGAGAGAGAGAGCTTCCTCCCCCCTCCTCATCTCCTGTTGCTTATTATCCCCCTTCCACACAATATTTCCCCTTTATTTAAAAAGATCCTCTTCAATGTCTCCCACAATGCACCATGATTGATGTGGCACAGGAAACATCTTGATGACATGGCAAGCAACGAATGGAGCACCACCAAATCGGCTACAAGCAAAACCAAATGGCATTGCCCTGCCTGTTCACCATTTTCTTCTTCATGGTTGATGTCATCTATGGCCCGCCATTGTCGCCACAAGCTTTGCAAGCCCTACTTGTTTCCCTGTTTTCTACTCGCCATGGACCTTGCTTTTTTTTTTCTTTCACATTCAGTAAGCCCCCTTGCCCCCATTATTTGAGCGCTGTGCCCTTTTGGGTGGTCCTTAGTCCTTCAAAGTACAAGATATTTGTCTTACGTATCTGCTCAAGCATTGCCGAGCGCAACATGTTTAGCCAACATTCCTGGCATTGCACATTCAATCAAGGCACTGTCAAGCACGAAATCTTTCTCCAGCAGTCCTTGACTAACAATCACACCGTGATTTTCTTTGCCATATCAACAAATGGCGTAAAGCCACTTGTCTTTAGGGTGCAAGCATAAGTGATTTCATTTTGAAAAGGCCTTCCCTTTGCATTCAATTAAAACCACCCACAAATTCCTTGCTACATCCATAATGGGCTTATCCAACAATCAATGTGTTTCATTAGACGACATTTTAAAATGAAAGATCATCAAGAACTTTATGTACTTTTTAAGGGCATCAAATTTGATATACATCTCAAGTTAGGAATTGCCAGGCACAACACATTTTGGCTTACAAATTCATCCAAAGCATTAGTAGGCACCCACTTTGGCCCAAATATCAATTAAATCAATGTGTTGAGCACAAACATAATTGCACCCCCATCAATTTTCCTTGCTCATGGATATTCGAGACTGCAAAGAAAAAGTGTTTGACCATAAGTTGTGCACTGAATGCCTAATTTGAGCACTGTAAAGCACATACTCAAATAGATTCTATCACCTAGAACCCTATCAAGTTAGAGAAAATCACTCGAGCCCGTTCCGAACTAAAGATAGTAGATCCAACCCCTAGAAAATACCAAACTGCTCATAGCTTCTCCATCTAGACTCCAATCAGCGAGCCGCAAAGACACGCTTGTAGAGAATTCTGAGTACTACATTATTAGCCTATAAACTCTCATTTTGATAGCTTTGAGAATATTCACTTACATAGCCAAAAACATAGTTATTGGCTTTAAAAACCTCATTTGGCAGACATTTAGTTATACATTAGCCAATTATTATATCCTACTCATTGCTTAATTAACATGTACACTTCAACCAGATTCAATCTGCATCTTTCATTCCTATTTCTCATTGTGGAAACAAAGCGACACGACAACGAGTGGTAATGTGCCAGCCCAACAACAAATCACTGGAGTTCAGGCCTCCACTCTCTACATTTCACACTAAAAAACTAGTGGCAGCTACGGAGACTCGCCCAATTTTGTGTTAGTTCAAAAAATGGAACTCCATCTTTTGGCCCAATGGGATATTTCCACAATGGACATATGCACCTTTAGAATTCCCTGTTGCTACCCTGTCTGAGAACAAGGAAGGCCACCCAATCAGTAAGTCATCTAAACTCGTCATATAATAACAGCCAGTGTGTGTTTTCCACATGTTCAAAGATGTAAAATTTATGCATAGGTCATACTCTATTATGGAGAGCCTCTTTCAGATAGGCCATGTGGCTGTAGCTACAGAATGGAAGGAGCCAACAAGGGGATTGGGATATCTTGAGTCAACTGAAGGCCAAAGGTGAACAGGAACGACAAGAAATAGAGGCAAATCATCTAGACTTGAGAGAGCTAGAGAGTCAGTGAGAAACTCTTGAGTGAGCTCTATGTATATGTCCAATTTTGGACCTAGAGCAGTAGCAGGGGTAGAGGGTGGATTGAGAGCAAGGGGCTGCAAGCTCTACTGGGGACCTCACTATGCAAGGAGGCTTAAAAGGCATGTGAGGAACCTATGGTAGCCAGGATAGCAAGCAATAGAGGGCACAAGCGCGTTGGGAGGGTGGTACACCAAGGCAAGTAGGGTTGGAACAAGGAGTAGGGATGCATGTAGGAGAGTAGCAAAGTCAAAAATCACAAAAAAGCATGAATAAACCAGTTCTTGAGCACATGAAAAATCTTGGAATTTCTTAAACCCTCTCTCGTCCTCTCATGATTCTTGCTCCTTTGCCTCCATCAATCCAGTTCACATTGCTTCATAGCTCTTTTGCTCCTTTTATCAATCTCTAGCTACTTACAAAATACTATGAGGTTGTTCCTCCCATCTTAACTCAAGGCCAACCCCCCCCCAGTCACCAATACGATGTACTATGAATGTTGAGAGGAGGAGCTAGCAATGAGAATTGATTGGTTGCTACCAAGTAATCCCCCCCCCTCTGTGTGTGTGTGTGTGTGTGTGTGTGTGTGTGTGTGTGTGTGTGTGTGTGTGTGTGTGTGTGTGTGTGTGTGTGCGTGTGTGTGTGTGCTGTGGATCGATAAGCATGTTACAAGCATTGGACGGCCATCCCCGAGGATGGAGTAGGGTGGATCCCAACATAGTTACAACACAAAACACCTGCACTTGCATCAACATTGATCCAATAACATCCAGTGAAATGCTACTCCCAGCCTCGATAGATGGGTCATATTTTCTTGCTAGCCCACCTTCCTTGCAACGGCAAGGACTCGACACCCATACTTGTAATAGCATGGAGTGGGCAGCCATTTCAATATTAAACAACTCATAGTAGATGCCATACCTGTAACATGATGGAAGGAAGCTATAAAGAACAAGTAGACCATGGCCTTGCGACTTTCACCCTATTTCATTTCTAAGAAATCCCATGTCCACCTCAATGATTGACTGTTCTCTCTCTCTCTCTCTCTCTCTCTCTCTCTCTCTCTCTCTCTCTCTCTCTCTCTCTCTCTCTCACACACACACACACACACACACACACACACACACACACACACACAAAATTTCTCCAAGTGAAGACACAAACACCATATATGCTCCTACTTCTTGAGTTGGGATGTCTTCCAATTGATGTTATGGGCATGGAAAGGGTTGTGGAGTACATGATAAAGATGCGTCAAAACCCCTCACATCGACTTCCTACAATTGCATGGGAAGCAAGCAAAAAAGTTCAAAAGACGCATAAAAGCAAGATCTTGAGCATGGGATGGATGCAAGACATAAAGAAGTGGTTTGGGAGATGGGATGCATTACACTTGCTACATGATGCTTCAATTAACTCCCAAGTGAATGAAGCTTTTCTACAATGCCAATGTATTACGGCTTGGGAGAAATCCGGTGGGTCACGCTTCATACATTACACCACCCATATTGCCCCCAACTACAAAACCATGTTCTTCGCTGAAAGAGGAAACTCTACTCACACTTACATGCTTGAGCATATCCCCTTGTCGGTGATACACACTATCGCAGCCATTCGGCTTAGCTCCCATTTCCTTCGATGCGAGATAGGGCGTTGGGGCAATGGAGAAGAGTCAAATCGATTGTGCACATTATGCTCACTGCAAGTTCGAGAGTCTGAGTACCACACACTACAAGAGTGCCCAGATTTTGGTCACATCCAAACTTGCTTCTCTCACATTTTCAGCCATAACTTAGACCTACACACTTTCCTCTCCCAGCCAAAGTGTGGGCTCTCCATTGCGACTCTCATCACCACAATTTTGGAGCATCGAGAGTCACTCATCAACCATACACATACTACATGACATGTAACTTTGGTCCCATAGGTCATATGTGACCTCCGAGGATGATAATAAAATCTATTTATCTCTCTCTCTCTCTCTCTCTCTCTCTCTCTCTCTCTCTCTCTCTCAAAATGAGGTCAATTTTTTCAGTTATGAGGGTAGCCCTCATTAGAGGTATTCACATCCAAACAAGTATTTCCATCGTGGGTAGCTCTAGATTCCCTTGCCATGTATCATGATAATCACTGCTTGCATTGACTCTATGAATGGCATCTATAAGATCCTATAATGGTGAGCCTTTTCAAGCTTGCCCCATAGGCACAAGTTTTAAAAAGGGAGGCGTGAGAGTTTGAGGTGGTCAATAAGAGAGATTCATAGATTTTATTATTTTGATAGCCTTTTTGCCACCGAAGGCGGCCACTCTGCGTAGAGGTGGAGGGAGTCTCACTCGTATCATATAATGGTGGAGAGAGGTGGCAGCCATGTGTCACCATTTGCTAGCTTCAACCACTTTTGGTATGATAAATTTTCCTTCCAAGCATCCCTGATGTCTTATTTTCAATATTAACCCTCTCCACATAAGTGATCAAGTCAGGACTCAAAGAGTCGTTGCTTGGTAGCTGCTATGATTAAAGCTTAGGAGCATTCCCATGTTGCTCTCTCTCTCTCTCTCTCTCTCTCTCTCTCTCTCTCTCTCTCTCTCTCTCTCTCTCTCCTTCAACAAAAAACGCAGCCGTTTTTTGACCTAGTAGACATCACTTCACTCTTTTGATCATGACTTCTTCATCCGAACTCCAATTTGGGTGATCTATAGCCTCAATCAAAGAGCATGATGTCCTCTACGCATTGATGTGAAGATTGAATTTTTTAGAGTTATGGATGTAGCAACATTATACAATGTCTTTTTGCACTCGCAAGGATTCTTCTTCTTCAACAAGGTCCACAACCATTGTGGAAAATGATCAAAATCCTTCTAAGTGTGGAGATAGCAACACAACCACCCAATCAACGACATCAAAAAACATGATCATGGCATACTTGGTATTGTTGCAAGAGATTGTAAACAAACAAGGCGAAGACTTACGAGCACTTGCAATGGAGAATGGCACACTAAGAGTAATTGTGGTTGAGAATGAGAATCTCAAGAGGACACTTGAGATACAACGTTTGATGAAACTTGAAGAGGAAGTCAAGGAATGTAAACGCTCTCTTGTGGACTTGAATGCTTTGAAGGAGAACATGAGCAAAGTAGAGCATGACCATGTATTGAAAGAGGAGAAATTTGACACCATGAGCCGGGATGTATGCGACATGAAAAATGTATGTACAAAAAAGTCTTGGGCTGATGTATGCGGTAACAATGTGGTTCCTAATTCCTCACTCATGCAAGCTATGGTTCAAACAAAGAATGTTGAGAATGTGGATGTGGAGGAGGTGATGGAACGGGAGCAACATTCCAAGAACATTGTTATTCGTGGAATTCCCGAAGAGAAGTTAGAGACGCCTCCTTCTCTTGCCATTGTTACCAAAGATTTCTTCAAAACCCACTTTGACATGTCTGGAGTTATGGTGTATGGAGCACATAGAGTGGGGAAGCAAGGAGCTCCTCGCTTGAGAGAATGGCCAATTGTATGCACCATGCTGGATGAGACCAAACGAAAGATTATCCCTGGACCTTGATAATAGTTGGATCTATTTGAGAGATACAAAATGTTTTTATGTGAAGATCGCACTATTAAGCAACAAAATATGCATCGCAAGGCATATGATGAAAAGAATAAGAAAACCAAGGAGATCTCTCACGAAGAAAATGTGCCCAAGGAGGAGACAAGTCCCTCTAGAAAATAGCAATGTGTGACCTATGAGACCGAATTACAATTGAAAATATGCTTTTGGAATTGTAATAGTTACCCATGGAATGCGGGGGTTGGCACTGATGAACTAACAAGCAAAGATGATGTTGTACTTCTTGTTGAAACTTGGGAGCATGATACACAAAGGAGTAACAGCTTGGAGGATTACAATGTACATTCATTGATGTGGTCAAATGATCTCAAGAAACAAAGAGGGCAAGGAGGGTAGCATGTATGGTTAAGAAAGGATTGGAAGATTTTGAATCAATTGTGAAAGATGACAAGTACAAACGTTATGTATGGCTGAAAATTATGACACCAAAAAGAGCACCCATTTTTATAGCTGGTTGCTACATTCCTCATCATGATTACCCCTTTTATGCTTACATGGATAGAGATTAGCCATTTTTTTATTTAGAAGAGGAAATTTCTTATTTCAAAGGAGAAGGTGATGTTATTGTATTTGGGGATATTGTTAGGAAATAAGACGTAGCTAAATAGATAATTGAGTAGATTACTTAATGGAGAGAGATAGATTTATATACACGAGATCATAGAGTAGAGCGAGAGAGAGAGAGAGTACACACGATATACGTGGTTTACCCAATGTGGGCTACGTCCACGGGAAAGCAGCCACTCAATGGCTTTAGTACTTCAAAACAAGAAGTAGTTTACAAAGGGATTATACCCTTAATGGAGCTCCCGCCTTGCTTCACTCTCACCACCTCACACTCACCTTGTTGCATCAACTTCACACTATGAAATGTGTGTAGAAATGGCCTCCTTTTATAGGCCAAAAGAGCTGCCCTCTCTTATGAGAGACAGCCATGTGTAGCCGCCCTTGTGCGAATAAGTCCAAATCGGACCCTCCAATCCACCCATGTGTGGCCGTCCTTGAGAAGACAAGTCCACTTTTGAATTTGGCCACCGGCCATTGAATTCGGCCACCGGCCACCGGCCATTGACTTCCGACCACCGGCCATCGGCCATTGACTACCGGCCACCGGTCAATCGACCGGTTGTTTTCCGACCACTTTCCGGCCGCCGTCCGGCCATAATATTCCGGAAAAAAAGAATATTCCGGCCTTTAAAGTTGCCCCTGATTCTTGTTCGTGAAAATTTTGGTTTCTGGTGAGTGATTTTCCTTCACGCACGATGGCTTCTTCTCATAATGGGGGCCTTACAAATGTGCGCTTTTACCACAGAAGATTAGAAGGGTAAATCAGGCTCCATACTTAACAGATATGAATGCTCGCACAAAAACATTGCAATATGATACTCAACAATTTGATAAGCCATACATTTCAAGAGAGCTGGAGGAAGTTCACTTGTATGATCGTACTTCAATGGATGAGAAAGAGCCAGATCACTATGGAAAGTTACTTTTATACATGTATAATAGCATGGGTATGCTCATTGCCAGTGGTGTATCTTTGTGGAGTGGAACCAATGGATTCACATGTAGGAAATATAATGGGGACAGTGTGATTGACTATGTGCTACTCTCTCATATCCATCATGTATCGCATAAAGAGTTTTATGTTTGACCAATGGTCCCTAGAATCCGACCATCGGACCTTATGTATTGACCTTTCATGTGGAGAAGCAACTAAGCATGATATTCTCAGCCAAAGGAAAGAGAAATTATCACTATGTATGGATTTCAAACGGGCACCAATGTACATTGAAATGGTTGACCAAAAGCTATGGATGACAAAGCTTCAATACGTTACACCATTGGAAACTAAATGCCCATGGTATCAACAAAGATAGATCACACAAAAGGTGGTTTGATAAATAATGTCAGGATGCTCAAAAGTTCTTGATAAAGTTTGATGCAACTACGAGCAAATACAACTATCAAAGTCATTTGCACACATACAAGGCATTGATTCAAAAGAAGAGAAGAAGATGGAAAGTAGAGCAACAACTTTTTCAAGTCCAAGAAAAGGCACATGCATGTGGAAGATTCTGGAGAAACGTGAGGGGCTAGCAGGTTTATAATTTTGGTAACTTGAGTCTTGTGGATATGTACATACATTATAGGCAATTAATGAGCAAGCAAATGCTGGAAAATTTCCATTTTATGGTTCACTCCCATGAATGCCCTCTTTTTTTACTATTGAGAATGTATGTAGTGGGCTTGAAAAGTTGGCCACTTGCAAAGCAGGAGCTCTTCAAGGTATCAAGCCGGAGATGATCAAATGGACGGGAGATTTTACCCATGAATGGATGTGTAATATGTTCAACCTTGCACTTCAACATGGTATGCCTTATGATTGGAGTACTTATTGGGTTAATCCTTTGTATAAAGGAGGGTATGTAAAAAATGTAAACAACTATCAGACTATAATGATTGGGTTTCTCATGGAAAAGTTCTTTGGGTGCATAATGCAGATGAAATTGAGTGATTCGGTTGAAGAGAATGACAAGCGTGCAAAAGGACAAGCGGGTTTTTGTCAATGCCATAGCACCATTGATCATCTTACACGTAGAACAGAAATTCTGTAACTTCATGTAAAAAACTCACAAATGATTCTTTTGGAGTGAGCAATGATTTGAGATCCCACCTTGGATTCTACTTACCTATTCTTAAGTTCTGCTGCAATTGGGTTATGGAAGGTGTCCACAAACACATGTTTTCTTGTTTTTATGGTTTCTTCAGCATTGATCTTAAGACTTGTGTTGTCCATCAATCATTTTCAAAATCCCAACCTAATCCTACAATCCTACAAGGTACTTAGCAAGTACATTTTACTCCCAAGATACCTCTACACAGCAAAAGACAACACTCTTAAGCTATGCAGTTTTGAAGAGAAAGTTTAACTCTAGGTGATCCTAGAGGAATTTAAAGGACAACTACACTAAACGCTCTTGTTTTCCCTAGTTTAGGTCTACTCATCCCAGGCAACGGTGCCAAATGTGGGTGGGTTTCCTAACCTTACTCTTATATTATTGTAGACATAGCCAGAACCACAAACATAATTATCAATCCATGGGATGAAGCTGACTCTTGGAAAATAATAGGGTTTCAATCTCTTGAAAAACAACAGACAACTTGCATCTAACTCAAGCTACACATAAATAACCTAAGTCATCAAAAGCTAGTTGCTAATCGGCAACAAACCATGATCGTTATAGCATCAAACGACATCTGAATGCTATGAAACTTCTTGGACAAGTATATATAACCTAAGCACACATGCTTATGGTCTCAAATCTCACTTTTGATGAAGTGCAAAAAATGTGATTATTAACAATAGTGAGATTTTGACGTAGTCGTTTCTAACCTCGAGTGCATCTAAATGCTTAGCAATGATGCCCCAATACCCCGTCTATACTTACTTTGTGATTTCCTAGATTAAATTCCTACTTATGATGAAATTAGGCCGCTGGTCGACGATGTCAAAAGCTACAATTTATCATGATATGTTTACGTCAATGTATAGAGCTCTTACATGTGGTTGCAACACAATAGAAGGCACTACAATGTGACAACTGACAAGGGAGATAGAAGCATGAGAAGGAGAGAGGAGAGCACCGTAAGCTCACACTGTGTATTTCTTACAAAAACGTAATAATAACTTTACAAAACTGGCCTTTATATCTTAGCCAAGGTTTCTTAGGTCCAAAACTAATAGCTCCCGCTCATAGATACAATTTGGAAGCTTATAGCTCCGGCTCATAGATTACAATATCCACTCGTCAAATAGGAGTTACAATATTCCCAATTTATCAAAGAATAAGTGTTTTTACAATGAAGCTCCTGTAAAATGTTACATGGGTTAGCTTGTTGCTAACAACTTTGGACAAAGATGAAGTTTCAAGGCACTTTGGACAAAGTTGGAATCAATAGGGAAGGTTATCAAAATCTATTCAAGCTCATCAATAGAAACCTAATGCAATCAAGAGTGAAGGGATCCTTGCTATTAAATCCATTAGTTTTTCAAGTAGGCCAGGCTCAAAATTAATTTTAAGGTCCTAGAGATGCTTGGAAAGCCTTTCCACATCAATGACATATATCGTGGTAGAAAGAAAGACCTCAAGTTTAACTCTTTCAACGATCTATTCTTGGACTTTGTAGAGGGAAATGATAAAATGCTTTAATCTTCAACATACTAAGGTGAATGGGCAAGCCATTTTTGTTATCAAATTAGATGAGAGTGAAATTGTGAAGGATATAAATCTTGAGAGAGTATCAATAACCCTCATGAGTAGAGCTCTTCATACCACAGTGGGAAAATAATCCTAAAATTTTTAGTGTGTAGACAAAAAAGAACATTTGGTGGCTGGGTGCTTTTGAGGTTGATAATGAATATTTCAGTGTGTTAATGTGGGTATTCCACCACACTAGGATCCTTGCAATCATGAAAGCTCAACAAGCTGGGGAGGAGGTAGATGTTGAAGGCTTTGGTAGGTACAAGGTGGAATGGCACATGGGGGACCTAAAGACACTAAAGTGTATGTACAATGTGTCAAGGGTGCTAATGCCAAAAGCCCCTGTATCTACTTCATGGGTGTAACAAAGGATTTGAATCCTACTAATTGGAACAAAGCCCAAGATATACACTCGGGTGATAGCATGAAAAGGTGGTCAAGTTTTAGGACATATCTAGGTGGTTTTGAGGTGCTTCTAAGGCTTCATTTTTTTCCTTGTCTATATTTATTGGAGATGTGGAAAATCTCAAAGAAATGCAAAAGGGTACATCAAGAAGGCATCATGTTTTGAACCTCTCCCATCCATGATGGAATAGATTCTCAGTCATAGGATGGCTTCTCACATTGCTGCATGCGAAGCTACGGAGCAAGAAATGTTCCACGTGCTACTTCAGTTTTTTGCACCCAACGTGGATAGAGCAAGAAAGAAGTTCGACAACAATCTTCACCTTGTCTGTAGAGTACACCATGCACTCTCTCTCTCTCTCTCTCTGCGTCACTTTTGCTTATTTTGCTGAGCATTGTGTTTGTTTGTACATGGAAATGACCACTCCTCTGCGAATGTGCACCATGACAAAGAAGACAGTGGCTAATGTGGGTTCAATTAGTGTGCATTCATCCAGCAGCAAGCCTAGCAACACAACATTGAATAGAAAGTTTGAAACTCTTGATGACAAAAGCATTGGTAGATATCAACTCTCTCTCTTCAACTACATGTAGGAATATGTATTTCAATGACTCTTTATGATGCCAAATTTTTTTTGTAGGATTAACCTCATAGAAGGTTCAATACCCCAAGAAAAAACTATCATTAGGGAAAATTTGGACTCACAAAGGGGTCGTATAAGGAGTTTGACTTCCTCTCTCATGTCCAAAATGGACGTGCAGTAAATTTTTTGCAAATCAACTCTAAACTTGGTGGAGATTTGATAGTTAGAATCTACTCTTCAAGCTCTTTCTATTGATATATAGCACACCATGAGATTCCTCATATTTTGAACAATTCTATTTTTAATTCTCTTGTGATGTGACAACTCCGTCTAGAATCTAGAGAATAAAAAATAGAATCTTTCAAAATATGAGGAATCTGTGGCGTGCTATATATCATTAGAAAGAGCTTGCAGAGGAGATTCTAACTTCCAAATCTCTACCAAGTTTAGAGTTGCTTTGCAAAAACTTTACCACACACACGTTTTGGACATGAGAGAGGAAGTCAAACTCCTTATAATGCCCCTTTGTGAGTCCAAATTTTCCCTAATGTCTACTATACACGAGAGGAGTTGCATGAGGAGTATGGCTTAAGGTTGGAAGAAAAGCTATCGGCACCTCAGTGAGGCCGATGTCACAGATGAGGATTGGTTGTCAATTTTCAAGAGGAAGTGAGAGAAGGGTTCTAAACTCTTTTGGCATATGATGCGACCCGAGTATGTAGAAGATTGCAGGTTACTATTTCACAAAATCTAGCAACTTGTGCGAGCCAAGAGAGAGATCACACACAAGTTTGTAGCTTTGTTTGTGTATGAGTGATGCCCAGGTGCTCGATAGGATCCTGCAAGTCAAAAGGCTGCATGGGCTTGTTTTAGTGAGCAAGTATTGGACCATTGCAAGAGAAGCTTTGAGGTGGCATTCACAATAAATTAAAGAATTGACTAGAGAGCAATGAGGAGCCATTACTTCACCCCCGTTGTGTTGACAATGTTGGGGCAATAGGCAAAGATGGAAAAAATGTTCTATTTTCTGGTATCACTTCTCTAATTAGTGCCTCCTCAATAAGCCAGCAACAAGTAAAAGCACAAGTGAAGTAGACGCTCGATCAAAAAGGGATGCATTGAAGGTTGTGAACACAACATTGGATACAATGAGAGTAGAGCTACAAGACAGGAACTAAGATATGTGGAAAATACAGGGAACATCTTCAGCCGTGTTAGTGCTTCAGGGGAAATTGCAGGAGCTCCAGATATTTTAATCCAACATGGAGGGAGTTGTTGATGCTACTCACCCTGATTTTTTGGTGATTGAAGGCAAGGTGGCTGATCTCAGTAGTGCTCACAATTCGGGATTGATGCAAGCAACTCCAACATAAGAGATGAGGTGGATCATCTCAAGGTATCCCTAAACCCATTCTTAGGTACATTAATCTACAAACATGAGAATAACCATGCATTAGGGATATAGGTAAAGGCATTGCATTGATACATTCATAGGTGGATAGATTCACAACAAATGAAAAGGTGAAGAGATACATGTGGTTGGGTAGGTCAACTTTGTTCATGGTACTTTATTCTGTTATGGTTTTTTTCATGGTAGTTTTTGTTCTTATATGGTAGTGCTCAAAGTACTTGACATATGGTAGTTTTTTTTCTTATATGGTAGTGCTCAAAGTACTTGACATATGATGACATGGTAGTTTTTTCTTGTCATGGCAGTTATTTCTACTATGGTGTAAGTGCCATAGGTATTTGAAATGGTAGTTTGTTTTTTGCTTCGGGGTTCTTTTGTGACATGGTTCTTTTTTCTGTTATGGTGGTTGTTCTCACGGAACTTAGCATGGTTGTTTTTTATGTTATGGTGGTTTGTCTCTTTGTTATGGGAGATAGCTATGTTATGGTGGTAGTGCCCAAGGTACTTGGCATGGCATTTTTATTTGTTATGGTAGTTTTTTTTACATATTCATTGTTTATGGTATTGTGGCAATGCCCAAGCTAATTGTTTTTAATGTCTTTTATTCTATGGTGGTTTCTTTTTGTATTTAAGTCTGTATATTATAGTAGTTTTGCACAAGGCACTTGTCATGTTAAATCTTCCACCATATAAGGTACTTTTCATTTATTTATTTTCTTCTATGGTGGTTTTTTTTAGTTGAAGTTTGTATACTATGGTAATTGTGCACAATGTACTTGTCATGGTAGTTTGTTCCACCATAGAAGGTAGTTTTCATTTTTTTTCTCTTCTATGATGGTTTTGTTTTTTATTGAAGTTTGTATATTATGGTAATCGTGCGCAAGGTAATTGTCATTGTAGTTTGTTCCACCATAGAAGGTACTTTTCATTTTTTTCTTCTATGGTGGTTTCATTTTTTTATTGAAGTTTGTATATTATGGTAATTGTGCACAAGGTACTTGTCATGGTAGTTTTTTCCACCATAGAAGGTACTTTTAATTTTTGTTTTTTCTTCTATGGTGGTTTTGTTTTTATTAAAGTTGGTATATTGCGGTAATTGTGCACAAGGTACTTGTCATAATAGTTTGTTCTCGTATGGTGTTTGGTTTTTGTTTTGGATTTTATATTTAATGGTGGTTGTGTCCAAGGTACTTTATATGGTAGTTTTTTTGTCTTATGGTGTTTTTTTGGAGTTTATATGTTATGGTGGTTGTGCCCAAGGTGCTTTATATGGTATTTTGTTCTCTTATGGAGTATTTTTTGGAGCTTGTATGTTATGGTGGCTGTGCCTAAGGTACTTGTAATGGTAGTGTTTTCTACAATGGTGGTTTTATGACTCATGGTTATTTCTCCAAGCTTTCATGTAGTGCATAAGGTACCTATTATAGTACTTTTCTTGGTCATGGTGAGTTTTTCTGTCATGGAAGTCTTTCTTGTCATGGTGGTAGTGGTTTGTTTACAAGCCATGGTACTTTTCTTTGCCTTGGTGGTTTTTTTGGAAAGCAAGTTTTTTGGTATGGTGGTGACGGACGCAAAGCGGACCCAGAACCCCGACGGCCTCTAAAACGCCGGGGGACGAATGGCGCGCCTCGAGCCTGCCACTGTAAAGTGAACAGGGGGCACCACCTAGCTTTGAGTGGCTAGGACGCAAAACCACGATGATATGAACACCGCAAACCTACACACACACACACACACACACACACACACACACACATAGACAGAGAGATATTTGCAAATGATGAAACCCTCGGGGGTGTGAGGGTGAATTATTTCTGCAATATTTACAAAGCGGCATGCCGTGGTGGTAGAGAGGTAGGGAGAGGAAATGGTGCAACCTACTTGGTGCATTCTCTAAGACGACTCAATGATTGAGAATACTTACGACCAAGAGCGTGCATATGTGTGTCCATCGACCATTGGAGTCGAGAGATGGATGTGGTTCCCTTCGCATGATGCAATTCCCAAGGCAAACCCAACATACAAGCCCCCCGCCCTGTGATGGTGATAGTGTCAATCCTTCCCACTACACTCTACCAAATGCTTGGCTCCTCATGAATTGCCTCCCCCCCCTCCGATAGTGACCTCTCAGTGCCAATTTATAGGTGTTGGCTGCTTGGATTATGGTAATCCCAGTGTGGTTTGGGTAAGCTTAATCGGGGAGACAAAGCAAGTGGTGGGCCCGGTGTGGTTGACCCTTGCTTTGTTTTGGGAGTTTATTAAAAGATGGGAATCTCTAGGTGGGCCTTTGTGACCATCACCTAGAGAGAGGATGTTTACAAAAAATAGAAATTTACAATGGCTCGGATGAAAACTAAAGATAATGATGAAAATAACCTATAAATTACTGGGATGGCGTCGTGGTTGCGTGTTGCCGGCGAATGGTGTGCTGCTGGTGCGTCGGTGTCGAGCGTACTTCTTTTCGAAGTCGGCCGGGCCATGCCTTCGGCGCATTTTATCTTTTTGTTGTTGGTGGCGCGTGCTTTGGATCCTTCTTCTTTATTCGTCGATGTCGTAGTCGTTTCTCCTCCTTTGTATTTTTAGTGCGGCGTGTATATGCGTGTGTGTGTGTGTATGTATTTGTGCATGAGGGCGGGTGTGTGTATGAATCTGTATGTGTCTACGAAAAGCGTGCGTGGGAAGGGGGGCTTTATATATATATATATATATATAGTTTTATTTAGTTTTTTTTTCTGTTGATGGAGGATGGAGGATGGCGGATGGCCTGCTTTCTACTGCGCGAGGCGGAGGGGGGGGGGGGATGGGGTAGGGGTAGAGAGAGTGTGTGTGCGGTGTGTGTGTGTGTGGACTCCTTCATCTCCTCTTCTTCCGTCCTCCAACTAGAAAGTTCCTTCAGCCACTCGTCCATGATTGATAGTGGGCGTCACTTTCAGCATTGTAAATTCAAGGGTCTTAGAAAATCCCTCCTCAGTGGGGGACACCAAATGATGGACGCAAAGTGGACCCCGAACCCCGACGGCCTCTAAAACGTCGGGGGCCGAATGGTGCGCCTCAAGCCTGCCACGGTAAAGTGAACAGGGGGCACCACCTAGCTTTGAGCGGCTAGGACGTAAAACCACGATGATATGAACACCGCAAATCTACACACCGAGAGAGAGAGAGAGAGAGAGAGAGAGAGAGAGAGAGAGAGAGAGAGAGAGAGAGAGAGAGAGAGAGAGAGAGAGAGAGAGAGAGAGAGAGAGAGAGAGATTTGCAAACGATGAAAACCCTCAGGGATGTGAGGGTGAATTATTTCTGCAATATTTACAAAGCGGCATGTCATGGTGATAGAGAGGTAGGGAGAGGAGGTGGTGCAACCTACTTGGTGCGTTCTCTAAGACGACTCAATGATTGTGAATACTTACGACCAAGAGCGTGCATACGTGTGTGCATCGACCATTGGAGTCGAGAGATGGATGTGGTTAACTTCGCATGATACAATTTCCAAGGCAAACCCAATATACAGCCCCCCGCCCCGTGATGGTGATAGTGTCAATCCTTCCCACTACACTCTACCAAATGCTTGGCTCCTCATGAATTACCCCCCCTCCCCCCCCCGATAGTGACCTCTTAGTTCCAATTTATAGGTGTTGGCTGCTTGGATTATGGTAATCCCAGTGTGGTTAGGGTAAGCTTAATCGGGGAGACAAAGCAAGTGGTGGGCCCGGTGTGGTTGACCCTTGCTTTGTTTTGGGAGGTTATTAAAACATGGGAATCTCTAGGTGGGCCTTTGTGACCATCACCTAGAGAGAGGATGTTTACAAAAAATAGAAATTTACAATGGCTCGGATGAAAACTAAAGATAATGATGAAAATAACCTATAAATTACTGGGATGGCGTCGTGGTTGCGTGTTGCCGGCGAATGGTGTGCTGCTGGTGCGTCGGTGTCGAGCGTACTTCTTTTCGAAGTCGGCCGGGCCATGCCTTCGGCGCATTTTATCTTTTTGTTGTTGGTGGCGCGTGCTTTGGATCCTTCTTCTTTATTCGTCGATGTCGTAGTCGTTTCTCCTCCTTTGTATTTTTAGTGCGGCGTGTATATGCGTGTGTGTGTGTGTATGTATTTGTGCATGAGGGCGGGTGTGTGTATGAATCTGTATGTGTCTACGAAAAGCGTGCGTGGGAAGGGGGGCTTTATATATATATATATATATATAGTTTTATTTAGTTTTTTTTTCTGTTGATGGAGGATGGAGGATGGCGGATGGCCTGCTTTCTACTGCGCGAGGCGGAGGGGGGGGGGGATGGGGTAGGGGTAGAGAGAGTGTGTGTGCGGTGTGTGTGTGTGTGGACTCCTTCATCTCCTCTTCTTCCGTCCTCCAACTAGAAAGTTCCTTCAGCCACTCGTCCATGATTGATAGTGGGCGTCACTTTCAGCATTGTAAATTCAAGGGTCTTAGAAAATCCCTCCTCAGTGGGGGACACCAAATGATGGACGCAAAGTGGACCCCGAACCCCGACGGCCTCTAAAACGTCGGGGGCCGAATGGTGCGCCTCAAGCCTGCCACGGTAAAGTGAACAGGGGGCACCACCTAGCTTTGAGCGGCTAGGACGTAAAACCACGATGATATGAACACCGCAAATCTACACACCGAGAGAGAGAGAGAGAGAGAGAGAGAGAGAGAGAGAGAGAGAGAGAGAGAGAGAGAGAGAGATTTGCAAACGATGAAAACCCTCAGGGATGTGAGGGTGAATTATTTCTGCAATATTTACAAAGCGGCATGTCATGGTGATAGAGAGGTAGGGAGAGGAGGTGGTGCAACCTACTTGGTGCGTTCTCTAAGACGACTCAATGATTGTGAATACTTACGACCAAGAGCGTGCATACGTGTGTGCATTGACCATTGGAGTCGAGAGATGGATGTGGTTAACTTCGCATGATACAATTTCCAAGGCAAACCCAATATACAGCCCCCCGCCCCGTGATGGTGATAGTGTCAATCCTTCCCACTACACTCTACCAAATGCTTGGCTCCTCATGAATTACCCCCCCTCCCCCCCCCCCCCCCCCCCCCGATAGTGACCTCTTAGTTCCAATTTATAGGTGTTGGCTGCTTGGATTATGGTAATCCCAGTGTGGTTAGGGTAAGCTTAATCGGGGAGACAAAGCAAGTGGTGGGCCCGGTGTGGTTGACCCTTGCTTTGTTTTGGGAGGTTATTAAAACATGGGAATCTCTAGGTGGGCCTTTGTGACCATCACCTAGAGAGAGGATGTTTACAAAAAATAGAAATTTACAATGGCTAGGGTGAAAACAGAAGATAATGATGAAAATAACCTATAAATTACTGGGATGGCGTCGTGGTTGCGTGTTGCCGACGAATGGTGTGCTGTTGGTGCGTCGGTGTCGAGCGTACTTCTTTTCGGAGTCGGTCGGGGCATGCCTTTAGCGCATTTTCTCTTTTTGTTGTTGGTGGCGCATGCTTTGGATCCTTCTTCTTTATTCGTCGATGTCGTAGTCGTTTCTCCTCCTTTGTATTTTTGATGTGGTGCGTATATGTGTGTGTGTGTGTGTATGTATTCGTGCATGAGGGCGGGTGTGTGTGTATGTATATGTATGTATGTGCAAAAAACGTGCGTGGGAAGGGGGGCTTTATATATAATATATATATATATATATAGTTTTTTTTTCTGTTTATGGGGGAATGGCGGATGGCCTGCTTTCTACTGCACGAGGCAGGGGGGGGGCGGGGGGGGGGCGGGGTAGAGAGAGTGTGTGTGCGGTGTGTGTGTATGGATGGCCTGCTGCGGTGCGTGAGCGCCCGGGTGGGAGAGTGGGTGGTCCGCGGACTGAACTGAGAGAGAGAGATTGTGAGGGAGAGGGAGGGGTGAGGCTTGGGAGTGGGGTAGGGGAGATGTGTGGGTGAGAGAGAGAGGGGGGGTTCCACTGTCTTGCATGGGAGCTTGAGGACGAGGGGAGGGAAACAAGTCAATGGGTGGGAGTGAGGGAATATATCAGCGGGCCAAGAGGGGGGGGAGTGAGGCCGAGGGAAGGTGAGGCGAGCGGGTGGGGAAGAGGGCGAGGGGTAATGAGAATAGGGGGGGGGGGGAGGGTTTCCATGCGGCTCGCACCGAGGGAGCACAAGAGAGGGGTCGGGGGGTTTTTTCAAAGCTTCCGCCTGGCTGGGGGGTTTGAGAGTGTGGGTAAAGTGGGAGACAGGATATTGGGGGGGGGGGGGGGGGGGGGTCTGTAGGGAAAAAGAGGAGAGAGAGAGAGAGGGGGTGTTATTTATTCAATGCCCATCGGGTGGGAGGGGGAATAAGCTACGGGGGGTACTGAGAGTTGGGGGGGGGAGGGGGGAAATGAGTTTTTTTTTCTTTTTTTCCTTTGATTTTTGAAAGTCGGCTATCATTAGCCCTCTCCCTTTGGCTAGAGGCATTCATGCTTCTAGCCCTTCGTCTGCTTCTTTAGCTGTAGAGTTAGAGGGTTCTCCCTCTTCTGGAAAGTCTAGCACGAATTCTGGGTCAAACCTAAGAAAATACCTTTTCAGCCTCCATCCATTGACCCTAGTCTTGTGAATTCTCCCATCTGCTTCCATCAGCTTATAGCTGCCGTTGTCATAGCGTTTCTTGATGATGAATGGCCCTTCCCATCTGGGTTGAAATTTCTTATCCTTCCTAGTGTCAAATCTGTTGTCGTATCGCAGAACTAACATGCCTTTTCCCAGACCTTTTTCTTTAAGCCCTTGATTGAAAGTGAGCCGACGTCGCTCTACCTGTGCTGCATAGTGATTGATTGCTTCTTCCCTATCCAGTTGGAGTCTCTCTAGATTGTCCACTCGTAAATGCAAAAATCATCTATGAAAACCCGTATTGATGTTCCAAAGTAGGGTTGGAAAACAAAAGTTACATAGCGTTGAAATGTGGCCGGGGCGGTAGTGAGGCCAAATGGCATCACTCTGTAGGCAAAAAATCCCCAAGGTGTGATGAAGGTTATCTTTCTCTGATCCTCCTCCGCAATGCTAATGTGGAAGTATCCTCAGTAGCCATCGCATACTGTGTAGCATTTGTGACCTGCCCCTTCATTGAGTATTTCATCCTGGAATGGGAGGGGAAAGTGGTCCCTCTTCGTGGCTGCATTGAGAGGTTTATAATCCACATAGACTCTCCACTTACCATTTTTTGTTGGTGTGACTACTACTGGGGAGACCCATTCTGAGTCTTCGACAAGATAGATGAAACCTGCTTGTAGCAAACTTCTCACTTCTTTAAGCAATGCCTCTTGTTGGATTACTCCAAGTCTTCTGAGCTTTTGTACTACGGGATTGCTGCCTTCCTTGAGCTTTATGTGCAGTGTTGCACTACTGTAATTCCTATGATCTTATCATAGCCATCAATGAACAAAGTAGTGAAGTTACCTAACATGGAGACGAACTCCTTCCTTTCTTCATTGATTAACTCATTTGAGAGAAGTTTTTGTAGCTTACCTGCATCCTCCAAGGACTGCATACCTGATGATCCCTCTTAGTTTTCCGAGGTTTCTTCAGATTGTGTTAATCTGTTTGGGTCTTTAAGAATGACTCCCATTACTTCGATGCTACTGTCACTTCCGTCGGTGGTGGTCTTCTCTTCTCCGAAGGTAGACGAGTAGTCGCTGGTGGACTCGTCTTCTGAAGCCTCCAAGATCATGTTGCACTACTTTCCAGTCTTCATGTCGTAGAATATGGACTTCCCTTTAGCATCCTTCATCCGGATCATCCCGTTGCTCCAATCTTGTTTAGCTTCCATAGCCATAAGCCAAGGCCTTCCAAGAATGATGGGGTAGACCTCCCCTTTGTGTGGCATGACGAAGATGTCTACCTCCACTTCTGTATTGAATGCTTTTACTTTGACCGCATTTACAATGCCTACGCATTTCACTCTTACATTGTTTGCCATCTTGGCTTGGCAGGGTGCGGACCTACTTACCTCTTAACCTAGATGGTGCATCATATTTTCAGTCATGACGCATATTTGCACGCCACCATCTATGTAGACGTTTGAAATCCGTTGCCCCTTGATGTGAGCGTCCATGGTTGGCAGGATGTCATCGAGATCCCTCCCAGAGATAGCCCCAACTATCCTTAGTCTTGATTTCCTGGTACTTACCATTTTCGTCCATTGCCTCCTCATTCTGGGTGCAAGGTGGAGTAATTGGGGCCAA
Source organism: Adiantum capillus-veneris (assembly GCF_014529385.1). Lineage (NCBI taxonomy): Eukaryota > Viridiplantae > Streptophyta > Polypodiopsida > Polypodiales > Pteridaceae > Adiantum > Adiantum capillus-veneris. The sequence continues at coordinate 3,338,150 of NC_140937.1, forward strand.
GATATCTTCAGGCCCTGCATTAACACATCCTGAACTAAGTCATAGGGTTTTGCATACTCACCTAGTGAGAAGTCCACGATGTCTATCTTCCGCCGCGGTTTAGCCGCTTGCTTGCTTGCTAGACTCGGCCTTCCCTTTCATCTTCTCTTCTCTTTGAGATGCCTCCTGGTGCCTCGCACCCTTCACTCCCATAGCATCCACTTCTTCTACCTTCGCTTTTCCTTTGTGCTTCTCTCGAGCTGACTCTTCTACCTTCGCCTTCCCCTTAGCCTCCAAGCTAATAACACTCACCGTTTAGCTCACAAGAGGTGGTGGGGGTAGTGGCGGAATGAGAGGTTGGGGTGGTGGTTGCTGTTGTATGGGTGGTCGAAGAATTTGGATCGGTGAGATTGGTCCTAGTTGCCTAGGTGGTGGTGGTCTTGCTCTCGGCGGAGAGATCTGATTCTATCTCCTCCCTCTATTGAAATTCTGGCTCCTTGGGTGTGGGCAGTAGTACATTCCATGGCCATCTTCCCCGCAGTTGTAACAGTGGTACTCTGGGTTCTGCCTTCGTTGTCCCCTTCCTTGTTCTGGGTTTCTGCCAGATGCATGCCCTTGCTGCACCAGATGCACAGATAAACTCTCTAGTTGGGTGGTGATGCGACTCAACAGGTCTTGCTGTTCTTCTGATGCCTCCTACGGTTGGACTCTATGATTGGCTGTTTTGCAGCCTCTGGGGTTGGTCGGGCCGAGCTTGTTTCCTCTGACTCGTTTACTCTTGCTTGCATTATCAGCTTCTTATCTTTAACACTAGGTTGGTAACCTAACAGGACATAAAAGTGTCCTTCAAGGGTTTTGAAAAAAACCTCCAAAACCATAGTAGATCCACTCATTTTGTAATATCCTTTCATGAGGTTATAGTTCAAGGACTACTACACATGGAAAAAATAATAAACTTGTAAAATTTCTCATCTTTTGGTCACACCAAGCCTCCAAAGTTGATGGTCCAGTACATTTTCATCAAAATAGTCATTTCTTATGTTTTGTTGCATAAAAATAAGATTAGGTATTTTTGTACGACTTGAGATAAATTCCCTAGTTAACTTCAATGGGTTGGTGATCTGAACATATGATTGCTGCTCACTCAGTATTTTTTGTTTTGCCATAAGAAATAGGTACAAAAAAGTTGAATGTTTACCATTTTGCAAACCTATCATCAAAGTTTCTATAGCCACACTCAATACAAATAATATATGCATGATTTCTTAGTTCCCTATTGTCCTTTAGGTTCATAAGGATCCATGTAGCATGTCAAAAGAATAATACATCTCTTACCAAGGGGAATCTTGGGGACAAAGATGAAGTGCTAAATACAGCAAACATGAAAAAAAACTGGGTTCAACATTATGAGTTGTAGAATCCCATAGAAACTATTCAATATCTAGCCAAATTTGATCCTTATGACTAGATATGGTTACTACCTACAAAATGCCTGTAGTTGTCACAAGAAACTAACAATATTGAAAAAGCTATACTTGATATACTAGAATGTTTCGTTTTCTTCTAGAATCAAAAAAATCAACCATCGTTGTCTACTATGCAAAATAGGGTATTAGGTGCCCCAAAACTCAAGGAATATTAGCTTTATGTTACAATATGTGACATAGAAAATCAAAACTGGATTTGGATATCATGAAAGCCACTAAATAAATCATAGAAGAGCTAAAATCGGCTAAAAAACAGGATTTGACAATTTTTGTAATTTGGTCATAACTTACAACTTTAACATTTATTTCTCCCTAGAAGCATCAGGACATGTTGAGGACTACTAAAGATAGTTCTCTAGCATTATAGACCTCACAAACATGAATTCTATAGTGGTGTAGTTGCAAAAAGTTGAAAAAGGCCAAAAACAGGACCCGTTTTTTCACACAGTTTAGGTTGTGAAATGTTGTGCAAGGACAAGGTTAAAGATGGAATTGATATTCCAAAAAAATGTCGAGTTTTTTCAGCTCATGAGACAACTTTCTAGACAGATAGCACCTCAAAATCCATTTTGAAACTCTTGACATAATTCAAGGAAAACGGTCACTTAACAGAACATAAAAGGGTCCCAGGACATAAAAGTGTCCCATTACCAACCTAGTGTTAAGGCAAGCTACTTTGACTTCCAACTCATATGTTGTAGGAAACCTTCCCTTCACCTTCTCTCTAAGCGGCGACCATAGACTAGCAATGAAACGGTCCTTCTTGAGGAAATTAGGTGCTCCTTCGGCTTCCTCCAGTGTGGCAACCCATCTCTCCCATAAGTCCACAAACTTTGACTCGTAGGTGGCATACTCTAGCAGGCCTCCCTGCTTTAATTATGTCAGTTAGTTGCCATAGCTTCTCGGAGGTTGTGCCTCCACCAAACCTCTTTACAAAAGTAGCCCTTAAGACATCCTTGCATTCTTGGTAGCCTGGGGCAATGCATTATACCAGGACTTGGCCTCTACTTTCATCAGTAGAGGAAAAATTCTAAGTCCTGAAACGTCGTCATCTTTGTTGGAGACGACACAAGCAATGTCAAAATCATCCAAAAAGTCGGAGATCCTCTCCCTTCTTTCCACAGTGAACGTGGGGAAAGAAACACTTGCCATGGTGGTGACTCAACAAATTACAAACCATTTTTTTTCTTTTCTTTTCTTTTACATCAACAGTAGCGGCTCATAGCGTCTTTTCACAGTGGTGGGTGGATAGATCAAAACAGGATAAAAATAGAGACATTAAAGAAATGATGGTAATCTAATATGGGGAGAATGATAGGGTTCGGGGAATTGAGGATTTCTCCTAGTACCGCCGCACCGAATAGGTAAACGATCTTCTGTTGGTAAAACACTTTCCTATCTACATAGATATTTACATGCATATGTTGTAGGAATCTGAACGGGAATGACGTCGGCCCGTTTTCCATCATGCACAGAGGGTGGAATACTTACTTATAATTTTACCGTGCTAGTGTTGATGAGTCGGCACATCCGCAAGAGGTCGTCGCCTTTCATGGGCTCCACCTTTCCTTCGTTGCTCAGCAAGTACGGGGTGATGGCGACGCATTTGACCACTCCCAGCCTCTTGGCTAATAGCAAGTGCAGGTAATTTCCGTAATTGGTGTGTCGCAGAAATTCTACTTCATTCAGTTGTTGCAGCTCGTCTACAGCCCACTGGGTTTCTGCTGTGGTAGAGAGCTTCTTCAGAATATGTTGTACAAGGAGATGAGGAAGGTCCTCCACTCGCTTCCGAAAACAGTGAGAGCAGTAGCCGAACCACTCTTCTCTAGGACATGGGAATCTTCTTACCACTTCTTCTTCTGGATTGTCGAAGTGGATTGGTAGCACTCGCATGCGTCGTGCAAATCGATAGGCAACCTTCCGCCGCTTAGCTTCGGATGACTTCTTCTTTGACAAAGTGGGTATAGCCCGGCTTTCTGAGCTTGAAGCACTTGCTTGGTCAGATGCTTCTCCCTTCGGGGTCATGTGTTTCCAGACTGGCTTATCTTCTCCTTGCCTTTGGCTCGAGCAGCCCCTTTAGGCCACTTTGGAGTTATATCTTTGACTGCAACTTCTTTAGGGAAAAGAGGTCTCACCGTTTGATTCCCTTCCTTGACATGAATGATTTCTTCACGATGAATGTCGATGTAGATGACTTCAGCCCTTTCGCTGCCTTTGTTGCTGGCACTCATTGACAGTGTGCCTTGGTTGACAACAGTGATGGCACTTCACCAATCTCCCACCTGATGCTCCCTATTTATAGTTAGAACGAGCGACACGAGATGGAGAATTTACCTCCTTAATGCTGACAACATTGCAACCTGGCAGTAGCACCTCAATGAAGGCGGCTAGTGCCTCCTTCATCTCCTATTCTTCCGTCCTCCAGTCAGAAAATTCCTTTAGCCACTCGTCCATGATTCATAGTGAGCGTCACTTTTAGCATTGTAAACGGAAGGGTCTTAGAAAATCCCTCCTCAGTGGGGGCACCAAATGACGGATGCAAAGCGGACCGCGACGGCCTCTAGAATGTCGGGGGCCGAATGGCGCGCCTCGAGCCTGCCACGATAAAGTGAACAGGGGTCACCACCTAGCTTTGAGCGGCTAAAAAGCAAAACCACGATGATATGAACATCGCAAACCTACACACACACACACACACACACACACACACACACACACACACACACACACACACACACACACACACACACACACACACACACACACACACACACACACACACACACACAGATTTGGAAATGATGAAAACCCTCAGGGGTGTGAGGGTGAATTATTTCTGCAATATTTACAAAGCGGCATGCCGTGGTGGTAGAGAGGTAGGGAGAGGAGGTGGTGCAACCTACTTGGTGCGTTCTCTAAGACGACTCAATGATTGTGAATACTTACGACCAAGAGCGTGCATACGTGTGTGCATCGACAATGGGAGTCGAGAGATGGATGTGGTTCACTTCGCATGATGCAATTTCCAAGGTAAACCCAACATACAAGCCCCCCGCCGCGTTATGGATATAGTGTCAATCCTTCCCACTACACTCTACCAAATGCTTCGCTCCTCATGAATTGCCCCCCCCCCCCCCCCCTCGATAGTGACCTCTCAGTGCCAATTTATAGGTGTTGGCTGCTTGGATTATGGTAATCCCAGTGTGGTTAGGGTAAGCTTAATCGGGAAGACAAAGCAAGTGGTGGGCCCGGTGTGGTTGACCCTTGCTTTGTTTTGGGAGGTTATTAAAACATGGGAATCTCTAGGTGGGCCTTTGTGACCATCACCTAGAGAGAGGATGTTTACAAAAAATGAAAATTTACAATGGCTCGGGTGAAAACAAAAGATAATGATGAAAATAACCTATAAACTACTGGGATGGCGTCGTGGTTGCGTGTTGCCGGCGAATGGTGTGCTGTTGGTGCGTCGGTGTCGAGCGTACTTCTTTTTGGAGTCGGCCGGGGCATGCCTTTGGTGCATTTTCTCTTTTTGTTGTTGGTGGCGCATGCTTTGGATCCTTCTTCTTTACTCATCGATGTCGTAGTCGTTTCTCCTTCTTTTTAATTTTGGTGCGGTGCGTATATGCGTGTGTGTGTATGTATTCGTGCATGAGGCCGGGTGTTTGTGTATGTATATGTATGTGTGTGACAAAAACGTGCGTGGGAAGGGGGGCTTTATATATAATATATATGTATATAGTTTTTTTTTCTGTTTATGGGGGAATGACGGATGGCTTGCTTCTACTGTGCGAGGCGGAGGGAGGGGGGGGGGGGGGGGGGGGGGGAGGGGAAATGGGGTAGGGGTAGAGAGAGAGTGTGTGTGTGGTGTGTGTGTGTGTGTGTATATTGTGTGTGTGTGTGTGTGTGTGTGTGTGTGTGTATGGATGGCCTACTATGGTGCGTGAGCGCCTGGGTGGGAGAGTGGGTTGTCCTGCAGACTGAGCTGAGACAGAGAGATTGTGAGGGAGAGGGAGGGGTGAGGCTTGGGAGTGGGGTAGGGAGATGTGTGGGTGAGAGAGAGAGGGGGGGGTTCTTTTGTCTTGCATGGGGGCTTGAGGACGAGGGGAGGGAAACAAGTCAATGGGTGGGAGTGAGGGAATATATGAGCGGGCCAAGAGGGGGGGGAATGAGGCCGAGGGGAGGGGAATGAGGCCGAGGGAAGGTCAGGCCGAGGGAAGTTGACCAAGTAAAACCTGATTTTTGCACTCCTATGTGCCATTTATCTGCCTTATAAAAAGCAAAGCGTCGCCGAACACATTTAGGCGCTGAATTCTTTGTGAAACACATTGTTGCAACCCAAGGATTAGGGCTGCATATTCTGCCTCATTGATGGAGTGGGAGTGTAATAACTGCCCCATGGAGAATACTCTTTCTTGCTGTTCATTGCAAATGACCATGCCTGCTTCTGCAGACTGATCCATTATTCTCTTGTATGCTCCGTCAAAGAAAAGAGAGTGAGCTCTCTCTAGCTTAGGACTTTCTATCACTGGTGTTTCTTCCTTTGCTTCCGTGTTGACCTTCAGCTTCTTCTTATAATGGCGATGAGTGAGAATTCCCGCTAAACTAGCCTTGGTGGAGTTTTCTACTTGCATGGTGTAGTCAAACTCTTGTAGTCTAATTAACCACTTTGAGATCCTAGATGAGACATCCATGTGTCGCATTACATATGGGAAAACCTCCTCCATTGTTAGGATTACAAAGTGTCTAGGCAAGAGATAGGAGTGGAACTTTGTGGTAGCAAACATTAGTGCTAGAACCATGTGTTCTACTTCGGTAAATCCTTTTTCTAATGGGGTCATGACCCGACTAGAGAACTAAATAGGGTGCATGAAAGAAGTTTTGGGATCCTTTTGCATTATCACTGCTCCTAGTGTATCATTTCCCACACTAGGGTTCACATAAAATGGCTCGTCCCACTTAGGAGGTGAAATAGTGGGAAGCTTAGCTAGGATTTGCTTCACCTCAGTAAATTTCTGCTCGTTCTCTTCACTCCATGAGAAGACATCCCTCTGGGTGAGTTGTTGTAGGGGAAGGACCACTTGAGATAGCAGGTGAATGAACCTGCTTAAGTATCTTACCTTCTGAAGGAAAGAAACCAGCTGCTTGGCGGTGGTTGGTGATGATAAAGATACCAGAGCCTCGATTCCTTTTGCTGAAATTACATCACCAAGGAGAGTGACTTTGCTCTCACCAATGTGACACTTGTCCACGTTGAGTTGGCCACCCAAGGTTTGCAGCCTGGTTAAGCCATCATAGACTTTTTTTAAATGAAGGACTCGTGAGCTATAAATGCTAAAATCATCTATGAAAACCTGTATTGATGTTCCAAAGTAGGGTTGGAAAACAAAAGTTACATAGCGTTGAAATGTGGCTGGGGCGTTAGTGAGGCCAAACGGCATCACTCTGTAGGCAAAAGATCCCCAAGGTGTGATGAAGGTTGTCTTCTTCTGATCCTCCTCCGCAATGCTAATCTGGAAGTAACCTGAGTAGCCATCGCATACTGTGTACCGTTCGTGACCTGCCACTTCATTGAGTATTTCATCCTGGAATGGGAGGGGAAAGTGGTCCCTCTTCGTGGCTGCAATGAGAGGTTTATAATCCACACAGACTCTCCACTTACCATTTTTTTTTGGTGTGACTACTACTGGGGAGACCCATTCTGAGTCTTCGACAGAATAGATGAAACGTGCTTGTAGCAAATTTCTCACTTCTTTAAGCAATGCCTCTTGTTGGATTACTCCAAGTCTTCTGAGCTTTTGTACTACGGGTTTGCTGCCTTCCTTGAGCTTTATGTGGTGTTGCACTACTATAATTCCTGTGATCTTATCATAGCCATCAATGAACAAAGTAGTGAAGTTACCTAACCCAGAGATAGCCCTAGCTATCCTGGGTCTTGATTTCCTGGTACTTACCATTTTCGTCCATTGCCTCCTCATTCTGGGTGCAAGGTGGAGTAATTGGGGCCAAGTTATCTTCGGGCCCTCCATTAACACATCCTGAACTAAGTCATAGGGTTTTGCATACTCACCTAGTGAGAAGTCCACGATGTCTATCTTCCGCCGTGGTTTAGCTGCTAGCTTGCTAGAATCGGCCTTCCCTTTCATCTTCTCTTCTCTTTGAGATGCATCGTCGTGCCTCGCACGCTTCACTCCCATAGCATCCACTTCTTCTACATTCGCTTTTTCTTTGTGCTTCTCTCGAGCTGACTCTTCTACCTTCGCCTTCCCTTTAGCCTCCAAGCTAATAAGACTCACCGCTTGGCTCACAGCAGGTGGTGGGGGTAGTGGCAAAATGAGAGGTTGGGGTGGTGGTTGCTGTTGTACAGGTGGTCGAAGGATTTGGACCGGTGAGATTGGTCCTAGCTGCCTAGGTGGTGGTGGTCTTGCTCTCGACCGAGAGATCTGATTCTGTCTCCCCCACTACAACACAACATAGAGATATCAACGCGCGTATATCGACGAAATTAGCTGGCGTCGATATACGCGTCGATATATGAGTCGCAATGTGCGTCGATATACACGTGGAAAGGCTTTATTTCCAACGCGTATATCGACGTGTATAGCGACGCAAAAAAAAATGGGGGAAAAAAGAGAAACCCGCGAGCAACAGGGGCCATTTTCGCCTGCGCTCTGCTCAAATCTTGGCCTCCACCTGGTATTATGCCCCCCCCCCCCCCCCAATCCCCCTCTCTCTCTCTCTCTACATCGTGTGTGTGTGTGTGTGTGTGTGTGTGTGTGTGTGTGTGTGTGTGTGTGTGTGTGTTGTGTGTGTGTGTGTGTATGTGTAGGAAAGAGAGAGAGAGAGAGAGATAGATAGATTTTATTATCGTCCTCGGAGGTCAAATATGACCTATGGGACCAAAGTTACATGTGGTCTAGTATGTGTATGGCTGATGAGTGACTCTCGATGCTCCAAAATTGTAGTGATGAGAGTCGCAATGGAGAGCCCACACTTTGGCTGGGAGAGGAAAGTGTGTAGGTCTAAGTTATGGCTGAAAATGTGAGAGAAGCAAGTTTGGATGTGATCAAAAGCTGAGCACTCTAGTAGTGTGTGGTACTCAGACTCTCGAACTTGCAGTGAGCATAATGTGCACAATCGATTTGACTCTTCTCCATTGCCCCAACACCCTATCTTGCATCGAAGGAAATGGGAGCTAAGCCGAATTGCTGCGATAGTGCGTATCACGGACAAGGGAATAGGCTCAAGCATGTAAGTGTGAGTACGGTTTCCTCTCTCAGCGAAGAACATGGTTTTGTAGTTGGGGGCAATATAGGTGGTGTAATATATGAAGTGTGACCCACCGGATTTCTCCCAAGCCGTAATACATTGGCGTTGTAGAAAAGCTTCATTCACTTGCGAGTCAATTGAAGCATCATGTAGCAAGTGTAATGCATCCCATCTCCCAAACCACTTCTTTATGTCTTGCATCCATCCCGTGCTCAAGATCTTGCTTTTATGCGTCTTTTGAACTTTTTTGCTTGCTTCCCATGCAATTGTAGGAAGTTGATGTGAGGGGTTTTGACGCATCTTTATCATGTACTCCACAACCCTTTCCATGCCCATAACCTCAATTGGAAGAGATCCCGACTCAAGAAGTAGGAGCATATATGGTGTTTGTGTCTTAACTTGGAGAAAGTTTGTAAGAAAACGCTTTTGGACATTCTCAAACTCTTTCCAAGTAGACTTTGAGATGCTCCCACCCCACACTTCAACTCCATAAAGAAGAACCGGTGTCACCAATGCATCAAAAAGATACTTCTTGAGAACCCAACACTTGATGTTTCCTGCATTACACATGTTCTCAAATGCATAATATGCTCTCTTTTCCGCTTCCAAACGACGCATAGCACATTCATGCCACTTGTGATTGGATGGAACCTCAAGGCCAAGGTACTTAAAGCTCTCAACAACTTCAAGTGTCTCGTTGTTGTACACAATGCATGGCTTCTCCTTATGGTTGGTTTTCACAAGCATAACCTTTGTTTTGGATTCATTTACAATCAGCCCAGTATGCAAGCAAAAGTTCTCAAGGACAACCATAAGCTTTTGTGCATCTTCTAAAGTGTGTGCTAGAAGCACTACATCATCCGCATAAAACAAAAGCATGATTACCGCATTGCAAATAGTGACCTCTTCAATGCCTTCTTCTTGCATAAAGTCAAGTACCATTTGTTCCAATTGATCGATGCATAGAACAAAGAGAGTTGGTGACAATGGACATCCTTGTTTTACCCCAATATTGCTTACAAAAATTTCTGAAATTTCTCTTCCCATGCGCAATTGACAAATCACCTTCTCATAGATTCGAGAAACCGCAAGCATTAACTCACTTGGCACTTGGAGTTCTTCCATCCTTCTCCACAAATTGTTACGTGGAATCATATCAAAGGCTTTCTTAAAGTCCACAAAACAACAATACAATCGCTTGCCTTTCAACCGACTTTCCTCCATGAGAACACGAAGAGTGACAAAATGATCAATGGTGCTATGGCATCGACGAAAACCCGCTTGTCCCTTTGCACGCTTGTCATTCTCTTCAGCCCAATCACTCAATTTCATCTCCATTATGCACCCAAACAACTTTGCCATAAGAGACCCAATCATTATAGTCCGGTAGTTGCTTACATTCTTTACATCCCCTCCTTTATGCAAAGGCTTAACCCAATTAGTACTCCAATCATAAGGCATACCATGTTGAAGTGCAAGGTTGAACATATCACACATCCACTCATGGGTAAAATCTTCCGTCCATTTGATCATCTCCGGCTTAATACCTTGAAGATCTCCCGCTTTGCGAGTGGCCAACTTTTTTCAGTATTTTTTTGCTCATATAATTGCCTACAATGTGTGTACATATCCACTAGACTCAAGTTACCAAAATTCTCAACCCGCTTGCCTCTCAAGTTTCTCCAAAATCTTCCACATGCATGTGCCTTTTCTTGGACTTGAAATTCTTGTTGCTTTACTTCCCATCTTCTTCTCGTCTTTTGAATCAATGCTTTGTATGAATGCAAATGACTTTGATAGTTGTCTTTGTCCATAGTTGCATCAAGCTTTATCAAGGACTTTCGAGCATCTTGACATTCTTTATCGAACCACCTTTTGCGTGATCTATCTTTGTTGATACCATGGAGATGCTTTATGGCAAAGCATTCTTCCGCACAAGAACAAATAGGTTTCTTGAAAGCTTCCCATTTAGTTTCCAATGGTGCATCACATTGAAGCTTTGTCATCCATAATTTTTGCTCAACCATTTCAATGTACATTGGTGCCCGTTTGAAATCCATACATAGTGATAACTTCTCTTTCCTTTGGCTGAGATTATCATGCTTAGTTGCTTCTCCACATGAAAGGTCAATACATAAGGTGCGATGGTCGGATTTCGGGGTCCATTGACCAAACATAAAACTCTTTATGCGATACATGATGGCTTCAGAGAGTAGCATATAGTCAATCACACTATCCCCATTATGTCTTCTACATGTAAATCCATTGGTTCCACTCCACAAAGATACACCATTGGCGATGAGCATACCCGTGCTATTACACATATGTAAAAGTAACTTTCCATAGTGATCCGGTTCTTTCTCATCCATTGAAGTACGATCATACAAGTGAACTTCCTCCAACTCCCTTAAAATGTATGGCATATCAAATTGTTGAGTATCATGTTGCAATGTTTTTGTGCGAGCATTCATATCCCCAAATACAATAACATCACCTTCACCTTTGAAATAAGCAATGTCCTCTTCCAAATCAAAAAATGGTTGATCTCTATCCATGCAAGCATAAAAAGGAGAATCGTGATGAGGAATGTAGCAACCGGCTACAAAAATGGGTGCTCTTTTTGGTGTCATAATTTTCAGCCATACATAACGTTTGTACTTGTCATCTTTCACAATTGATACAAAATCTTCCAATCGTTTCTTAACCATACATGCTAACACTCCTTGTCCTCTTCGTTGCTTGAGATTCTTTGACCACATCAATGAATGTACATTGTAATCCTCCAAGCCGTTAATCCTTTGTGTATCATGCTCCCAAGTTTCAACAAGAAGTACAACATCGGCTTTGCTTGTTAGTTCATCAATGCCAACCCCCACATTCCATGGGTATCCATTACAATTCCAAAAGCATATTTTCAATTGTAACTTGGTCTCATAGGTCACGCATCCCTATTTGCTTGAGAGACTTGCCTCCTCCTTGGGCACGTTTTCTTCATGAGAGATTTCCTTGTTTTTATTATTCTTTTCCTCATATGCCTTGCGACGCATATTTTGTTGCTTAATAGTGCGATCTTCACATGCAAAACATTTTGTATCCCTCAAATAGATCCAACTATTATCAAGGATAATCTTTCGGTTGGTCTCATCCGGCATGGTGCATACAATTGGCCGTTCTCCCGAGCGAGGAGCTCCTTGCTTCCCCACTCTATGTGCTCCACAGATCATAACTCCGGACATGCCAAAGTGGGTTTTGAAGAAATCTTCAATAACAATGGCAAGAGAAGGAGGTGTCTCTAACTTCTCTTCGGAAATTCCACGAATAACAATGTTCTTGGAACGTCGCTCCCGTTCCTTCAACTCCTCCACATCCACATTCTCAACATTCTTTGTTTGAACCATAGCTTGCATTAGTGAGGAATTAGAAACCACATTGCTACCCCATACATCAGCCCAAGACTTGTTTGTGCATACATTTTTCATGTCGCATACATCCCGGCTCATAGTGTCAAATATCTCCTCTTTCAATACATGGTCATGCTCTACTTTGCTCATCCACTCCTTCAAAGCATTCAAGTCCACAAGAGAGCGTTTACATTCCTTGACTTCCTCGTCAAGTTGCATCAAAGTTGTTGTTGCATCTCAAGTGTCCTCTTGAGATTCTCATTCTCAACCACAAGTACCTTAGTGTGTCATTCTCCATTGCAAGTGCTCGTAAGTCTTCGCCTTGTTTGTTTACGATCTCTTGCAATGATACCAAGTACGCCATGATCATGGTTTCCGATGTCGTTGGTTGGGTGTTTGTGTTTCTATCTCCACACTTAGGAGATTTTGGATCATTTTCCACAATGGTTGTGGACCTTGTTGAAGAAGAAGAACCCTTGCGAGTGCCGGAAGACATTGTATGTAAAATAGGAGATGAGAATCAATTTTGTTGAATCTGTTCACTTCGGAAATACTGCTACAGAAACTCCTTCCATAACTCTGAAAATTTCTGTCTTTACATCAATGCGTAGAGGACTTTGTGCTCTTCGATTGAGGCTATAGATCACCCAACTCGGAGTTCGGATGAAGAAGTTATGATCAAAAGAGTGGACTGCTGTCTACTAGCTCAAAAAACGGCTGCACTGAGAGAGAGAGAGAGAGAGAGAGAGAGAGAGAGAGAGAGAGTTCTATTATCGTCCTGGGAGGTCAAATATTATCGTCCCATAGGTCAAATATGACCTATGGGACCAAATATTATCGTCCCATAGGTCAAATATGACCTATGGGACCAAATGAACATGTCACGTGGTGTGAGTGGAGTTCATAAGTGACTCTCGATGCTCAAAAATGGTTGAAATGAGCGTCGCAATAGAGAGTCCACATCGTGGTTGGAAGAGGAAGGTATGTAGGGAGAGATCATGGCTGAATATATGGGGAAAAGAGGACCTAATGTGGTCAAAAGCTGAGCACTCAAGTAGTGTGTGGTACTCAGTCTCTTGCACTTGACGAGGGCATAAGATGCAAAGTCGATGACACTCCTCGCCACTGCCCCAACTTCCTGTCTCACAGCGTAGAGAATGGGAGCTAAGACGAATGGAGGCAATGGTGCGGATCGCACTCAATGGGATGGGCTCAAGGATGTAGGAATGAGTTCGGTTACCTCGTTCCGAGAAGAAGAGAGATTTGTAGTTTGGGGCAACGTGTGTGGTGTAATGGCTGAAGCGAGAGAACCTCCGGATTTCTCCCAAGCCGTGATACATTGCGTTGTAGAAGGCCTCATTAACTTGGGAGTCGATCGACGCATCCTTGACCAAGTGACATGCATCCCATTTCCACCCATTTCTTGATATCAAGCATCCACCCCGAATTAGTATTTTGCTCTTGCATGTCTTATGAACCATTTGACTTGCTTCATATGAAATTCTAGGAAGTCGATGCAAAGGGCTACGTTGTGTCTTACGCATGTACTCCAAAACCCTTTGCATGCCCAAGATCTCAATGGGAAGCAATCGGACTCAAGAAGTAAAGAGCTGTAGGGTGTTTGTGTCTTGACTTGGAGAAAGTTGGTGAGAAAACGCTTTTGGACATTCTCAAACTCTTTCCAAGTAGACTTCCCGATGCTTCCACCCCACACCTCCACTCCATAAAGAAGCACCAGTGTCACAATGTGTCAAAGAGGTACTTTTTGAGAGCCAACACTTGATCTCTCCTGCATTGCACATGTTCTCAAATGCATAATAGGCCTCTTTCCGGCTTCCAAGCGACGCATTGCACAATCCTTCCATTTATGATTGGATGGAACCTCAAGGCCAAGGTACTTGAAAGTGATCTACCACTTCAAGTTTCTCATTGTTATATACAATGCATGGATTTTCATCATTGAGGGTCTTTACAAGCATAACCTTGGTTTTGGATCCATTCACGATCAGCCCGCTATGTAGACAAAAGTGTTCCAGACACTCATAAGCTTTTGTGCATCTTCTAAGGTATGTGCCAAGAGCACTACATCATCGGCATAAAAAAAGCATGATCACCGCATTTCCAATCTTAACCTCTTCTATGCCTTCTTGCTACATAAAGTCAAGAACATGCATTCCAATTCATCAATGAGTAGCCCAAAGAGGGTTGGGGAAAGTGGGCATCCTTGTTTGACACCAATAGTGCTTGCAAAAAATTCTGAAATTCCATCTCCCATACGTAATCGACATATCACTTTTTGGTAGATGCGAAAGACTGCATGCATAAATTCTCTCGGCACTTGAAGGCTTTGCATACGTCTCCAAAGTTTTCCTCGCGGTACCATGTCAAAAGCTTTCTTGAAATCCACAAAGCAAACAATACAACTTTTTTTCCTTTCAATCGAGACGCTTCCATAAGAACTCGAAGAGTGACAAGGTGATCAATAGTGCTATGATGCTTTCGAAAACCTGCTTGGCCAAGTGTACGTTTGCCATTCTTTTCAGCCCATTCACTTATCTTCATCTCCATGATACATCCAAATAACTTTGCCATTAAAGAACCAACCATTATAGTGCGATAGTTGTTCACATTGTTTACATCTCCTCCTTTGTGCAAAGGTTTGATCCAATTTGCACTCCAATCATGAGGCATGCCATACTAAAGTGCAAGGTTAAACATATCGCATATCCAATATCGTGTTTTCTTGCTTGTCCATTTAATCATTTCAGCCTTGACACCTTGAAGGTCACCTGCCTTACGAGTAGCAAGTTTCTCAAGCGTGCGGCATACATCTTCAATGGTAAAGAAGGGAGACATAAACGGAAGGGAGCTACAACACTCCATCTTATCAACATTGGGTTGCTCATAGAGATTCTTACAATGCATATACATATCGTCAAGAGTCAAGTCACCAAAGCTCTCAACGCGCTTGCCTTTTAGATTTTTCCAAAACTTGCCACATGGATGTGCTTTCTCTTGTGCTAAAAGAAGTTGTTTTTCGACTTCCCACCTTCTCCTCTTCTTTTGAACAAGTGCTTTGTATGTGTGTGAACATTCCAAGTAAACTTCCTTGTTTTTGATTGCATCCAATCTTAGCAAGTGTTTTCGGGCTTGACTACATTCCATGTCAAACCATTTCTTCTTGGTGCTACCCTTCTTAGACCTTTTGCAAGACATGTCTTTCACCGAAAAGCATTCCTTCGCACAAGAGAGAGAGAGAGAGAGAGAGAGAGAGAGAGAGAGAGAGAGAGAGGTGTGTGTGTGTGGCGGAAATAGAGAGAGAGAGAGAGAGAGAGAGAGAGAGAGAGGGTGTGTGTGTAGGAGAGAGAGAGAGAGAGAGAGAGAGAGAGAGAGAGAGAGAAATGTGTGTGTGTGTAGGTAATCAAAGAGAGAGAGAGAGAGAGAGAATTAATGTATGCTTAGGAAATTAAAATTAAAGAAAAATAATTAAAGAGAGAAATGAAATGAAATGTTATATTAACGTCTTCGAAAGGCCAAAGTGACCTATGAGACATGAGACAAGAAAGTTACAATGTGATGGATCTGATACAAAGTCAGAGTAAGAAGATGACAAAATAAAATATTATGGAATCCTAAACTGCTGGGTATGGACTAAACGGATAAACCAGCTAGCTGGGATAGGTAGATCATAGGAGATCCAGCAGCTGTCGCTGGCGGATCTCATCAATCTCCTCCATGGTCAGTAGTCTGACCGGGCGTTATGCATGTCGAGCCAAAGTGACCTATCTAGATCCTCTGATGTAGCCTCTATCGATGTTGTGTAGTCCTCCGCAGTCATGGACGTCTAGATCTCCCTAGCTCATCGCTCGTTCGATCAGTAGAGAGAGAGAGAGAGAGAGAGAGAGGAGAGAGAGAGAGAGAGAGAGAGAGAGAGAGAGAGAGATAGGAAATAGCTAGAGAGATAGAGAAAGAGAGTTATATTTATTTATTTATTTATATATTATATATATATAGAGAGAGAGAGAGAGAGGAAATAGAGAGATAAAGAAAGAGAGTTATATATATATATATATTATAATATATATATATTTATATATATTATAGAGAGAGAGAGAGAGAGAGAGAGAGAGAGAGGTAGGGAAGTGAAGAGCGAGACAGAGAGAGAGATAGGAAAATAAGGAAATAGAGAGAGAAAGAGAGATAGCGAGAGCGAGATCGAGAGAGAGAGAGAGAGAGAGTGAGAGTGAGAGAGAGAGAGAGAGAGAAAGAGAGATAGCGAGAGTGAGATCGAGAGAGAAAGAGAGATCGAGAGACGAAACATTACAAAAATGACAAAAATGGTCATGCTTTAATATATGATTCATCAAGTGCGGCATTGGAAAGCTTTCTCTGACAGGCTACCTCGGAATGGAGGCAGGTGGGTTTGTAGACAGAGAAGAAACTATGAAACTAAAAGAGGCAAAGGGGTTTTGTTTGCTACATGCATTGCCATGTACACCTGGGAGTGCGCATATGTGTCTACCCATATAGGATTTGACCAATAAAGACGAGATTTTGACCCGGTGGTCCTGATCTCCGTACACCTCTGGACCGAGGTGTACGGAGATTGGGCAAGACTAGAGAATGCGAGGTAGTTTACATTGTGAGGAGTGTATATATATATATATATATATTAAAACAACATTCATAATCATTGTAGATGGCAACGCCATCAACTAACATGGAGGAAAATATTGCATGCTCGTGCACGCTCTGCAAGTATCAAATCCTGCGCAAGTGTAGGATATGTAATGAGCATGTGCACAAGTACGGAGAGTTTGCTAGAGAAACCGTACAGAATCTCCAATACGACTCCTACGGAACAGGCATTGATTTCCGCGACATAGCACCTACATCTGAGAGAGAGAGAAAAAAGATTATGCGTGAAGGTCCGACCAATACAGAGCCACGGATACGTGAAGGTCCACAGATGCTTCGACCCCTCCTCGCTCACGACCCCCGTCTTACCCAGGCACACCTCTCGACACACCTCTTGGCACACCTCGGACACCTTGGGGGGCACACGATCCTAGTGCCTCCAAGCTCTATACTGTACGGGGAGATGGTTCTGTTGACATGGATAGAGTCGGGACTGAGATGCGACAGCGGATTCGCCAGCTTGTGGAGCTGCAGTTTTCGACCAGCATTCTGACGTCTTGGGATCAGCAAGAAAAGGAAAAATTCACTTAAATAGTGGAGACCATCCTGAGAGAGTACCAGCCTGCTTCGGGTTCTTCCGTTTTTTTGGCGTGGTGGATCAAGGGTGTTGCACGGGACACCATCAAACATCGACGAGATGCATCTCAGAAGGCTTTCACGACCGGCTCGCCGAAGCCTTCGGGCATCCCACACGAGACGTGCCTGCAGATCAAGGAGGATGAGCGGACAACGGCCACGCGGTTCAGACAGCAGCGTGAGGCCGTGCAGGTACGACAGATGACTAGGGGGACATCTCATCTTGGCAGCGGAGGCTTCGACACCTTTTGCTATGAGTTTGTGAGTTTCTAATCCAATCTTAACTATGGATTATTTTAAAACGAGATGAATCATGTATTCTTATTACTTTGATTTTTGTATAAACGCAGAATCTTGCGATGCATCGAGCTCCATCACGCGAGGAGGAGTCAGATGGATATCGTAGAGGTATCTATGAAGTACTGAATGATCTTGAAGCTTCAGGAGAGCCTATAGACTGGAAGGCCTTACAGTCTCGCTGATCGCTTGAGGTGAGACGTTAATATGTGTGAGTTGATTTAATTATGTCAGTATATGTGAAGTAATATCAATACTAATTTTGTGAGTTGTCCTATGTGCAGGTTGCGACGCCTAGTCATTAGTGGACCAGATTTCATCTATATGCTTTGTGAGACACAGACACGCTTCTGTGTCTCTTTTTTGTACATACAGTTAGTGTTCAGACAGTTATTGTTTCCCTTATGGTTATGATTATTGTCATTGTCATTCTATAGACAGTTATTGTTTCTCTTTCTGGTTATGCTTATGGTTATTGTTAATTTTGTTTATGGTTATGGTTATCTGCATTATGGTTTTGATCAAAGTGATTATAGCCGATTATGGTTTTAAGTTATGGTTATGGTTCGTTATGGTTATGCTTTTAAGTTATGGCTATGCTTTTCAGTTGGTACGGTTGTCTTTCATTGGCCTTAAATCTCATGTGAGATCCTACATGGATAGCATGTAGGAGGCATATACATGATATGGTTTTTTTTTAAAAGTTTATGTAAAAACAAAGGGAACTCTGCCGAAATTTCTGCGCGCGGGAGCATGGTTGATATTTTGGTGCTGCTCGCTTTCTTGGTCAGAGGGCAGGAAGTCTAGTTGTGGTTGTGTCCATCTTTTAACTGGGCACAGGCCAGGCTACGTGCCCTCTGCCCAAGAAAAAGGTTTTCTGCTATGGTCGTCGCTATACGCGTCGCTATGCGCGTCGCTAATAGCGACTGGTTTCAGAGCGTCGCGTATAGCGACGACGCTCACAGCGACGAGCAACGTCGATATATGCGTTGATAACACCTTCTTTTGTTGTAGTGCCCCCTCTATTGAAATTCTTCCTCCTTGGGTGTGGGCAGTAGTACATTCCATGGCCATCTTCCCTGTAGTTGTAAAAGTGGTACTCTGGGTTCTGCCTTCGTTGTCCCCTTCCTTGTTCTGGGTTTCTGCCAGATGCATGCCCTTGTTGCACCAGATGCACAGATAAGCTCTCTAGTTGGGTGGTGATGCGACTCTGCAGGTCTTGCTGTTCTTCTGATGCCTCCTGTGGTTGGACTCTATAATTGGTTGTTTTGCAGCCACTCGGGTTGGTCGGGCCGAGCTTGTTTCCTCTGACTCGTTTACTCTTTCTTGCATTATCAGCTTCTTATCTTTAAGGCAAGCTACTTTGACTGCCAACTCATATGTTGCGGGAAACCTTCCCTTCACCTTCTCTCTAAGCAGCGACCATAGACCAGCAATGAAACGGTCCTTCTTGAGGAAATTAGGCGCTCCTTTGGCTTCCTCCAGTGTGGCAACCCATCTCTCCCATAAGTCCACAAACTTTGACTCGTAGGTGGCATACTCCAGCAGGCCTCCCTGCTTTAATTCTGTCAGTTAGTTGCCATAGCTTCTCGGAGGTTGTGCCTCCACCAAAACTCTTTACAAAAGCAGCCCTTAAGACATCCCTTGCATTCTTGGTAGCCTGGGGCAATGCATTATACCAGGACTTGGCCTCTACTTTCATCAGTAGAGGAAAAATTATAAGTCCTGAAACATCGTCATCTTTGTTGGAGACGACACAAGCAATGTCAAAATCATCCAAAAAGTCAGAGATCCTCTCCCTTCTTTCCACACTGAACGTGGGGAAAGAAACACTTTCCATGGTGGTGACTCAAGAAATTACAAACCTTTTTTTTTTCTTTTCTTTTACATCAACAGTAGCGGCTCATAGGGTCTTTTCACAGGGGTGGGTGGATAGGTCAAAACAGGATAAAAATAGAGACATTAAAGAAATGAAGGTAATCTAATATGGGGAGAATAATAGGGTTCGGGGAATTGAGGATTTCTCCTAGTACCGCCGCACTGAATAGGTAAACGATCTTCTGTTGGTAGAAGACTTTCCTCTCTACATAGATATTCACATGCATATGCTGCAGGAATCTGAATGGGAATGCCGTCGGCCCATTTTCCATCATGCACAGAGGGTGGAATACTTACTTATACTTTTACCGTGCCAGTGTTGATGACTTGGCACATCCACAAGAGGTCGTCGCCTTTCATGGGCTCCACCTTTCCTTCGTTGCTCAATAGGTACGGGGTGATGGCGACGCGTCTGACCACTCCCAGCCTCTTGGCTAATAACAATTGCAAGTAATTTCCGTAATCAGCTTGTTGCATGAATTCTACTCCATTCAGTTGCAGCTCGTCTATAGCCCACTGGGTTTATCCCGTGGTAGAGAGCTTATTCAGGATAAGTTGTACAGGGAGAGGAGGAAGGTCCTCCACTTGCTTCCCAAAACAGCGAGATCAGTAGCCGAACCACTCTTCTCTAGGACATGGGAATCTTCTTAACACTTCTTCTTTTGGATTGTCGAAGTGGATTGGTAGCACTCGCATGCGTCGTGAAAATCGGTAGGCAACCTTCCGCCGCCTAGCTTCGGATGACTTCTTCTTTGACAAAGTGGGTACAACCCGGCTTTTTGAGCTTGAAGCACTTGCTTGGCCAGATGATTCTCCCTTCGGGGTCATGTGTTTCCAGACTGGCTTATCTTCTCGTTGCCTTTGGCTCGAGCAACCCCTTTAAGCCACATTGGAGTTATATCTTTGACTGCAGCTTCTTTAGGGAAAAGAGGTCTCAGAGGATAGATGAAACCTGCTTGTAGCAAACTTCTCACTTCTTTAAGCAATGCCTCTTGTTGGATTACTCCAAGTCTTCTGAGCTTTTGTACTACGGGTTTACTACCTTCCTTGAGCTTTATGTGGTGTTGCACTACTGTAATTCCTGTGAACTTATCATAGCCATCAATGAACAAAGTAGTGAAGTTACCTAACATGGAGACGTACTCCTTACTTTCTTCATTGGTTAACTTATTTGAGAGAATTTTTTTTAGCTTACCTGCATCCTCCAAGGACTGCATACTTGATGATCTCTCTTGGTTTGTCGAGGTTGCTTCAAATTGTGTTAATCTGTTTGGGTCTTTAAGAATGTCTCCCATTACTTTGATTCTATTGTCACTTCCGTCGGTGGTGGTCGTCTCTTCTCCGGAGGTAGACGAGTAGTCGCTAGTGGACTCGTCTTCTGAAGCCTCCAAGATCATGTTGCGCTGCTTTTCAGTCTTCATGTCGTAGAATATGGACTTCCCTTTAGCATCCTTCATCTGGATCATCCTGTTGCTCCAGTCTTGTTTAGATTTCATAGCCATAAGCCAAGGCCTTCCAAGAATGATGGGGTAGCCCTCCCCTTTGTGTGGCATGACGAAGATGTCTACGTCCGCTTCTGTATTGAATGCTTTTACTTTGACCGCATTTACAATGCCTACGCATTTCACTCTTACATTGTTTGCCATCTTGGCTTGGCAGGGTGCGGACCTACTTACCTCTAGACCTAGATGGTGCATCATCTTTTCACTCATGACGCATATTTGCGCGCCACCATCTATGTAGACGTTTGAAATCCGTTGCCCCTTGATGTGAGCATCCATGGTTGGCAGGATGTCATCGAGATCCCTCCCAGAGATAGCCCTAGCTATCCTGGGTCTTGATTTCCTGGTACTTACCATTTTCGTCCATTGCCTCCTCATTCTGGGTGCAAGGTGGAGTAATTGGGGCCAAGTTATCTTCGGGCCCTGCATTAACACATCCTGAACTAAGTCATAGGGTTTTGCATACTCACCTAGTGAGAAGTCCACGATGTCTATCTTCCGCCGCGGTTTAGCTGCTTGCTTGCTAGACTCAGCCTTCCCTTTCATCTTCTCTTCTCTTTGAGATGCGTCCTCGTGCCTCACACGCTTCACTCCCATAGCATCCACTTCTTCTACATTCGCTTTACCTTTTTGCTTCTCTCTAGCTGACTCTTCTACCTTCGCCTTCCCTTTAGCCTCCAAGCTAATAACACTCACCGCTTGGCTCACAGCAGGTGGTGGGGGTAGTGGCGGAATGAGAGGTTGGGGTGGTGGTTGCTGTTGTACACCTGGTCGAAGGATTTGGACCGGTGAGATTGGTCCTAGTTGCCTAGGTGGTGGTGGTCTTGCTCTCGACCGAGAGATCTGATTCTGTCTCCCCCACTACAACACAACATGGAGATATCAACGTGCGTATATCGACGAAATTAGCTGGCGTCGATATACGCGTCGATATATGCGTCGCAATGTGCGTCGATACACACGTGGAAAGACTTTATTCCCCACGTGTATAGCGACGCAAAAAAAGGGGGGGGAAAAGAGAAACCCGTGCGCAGCAGGGGCCATTTTTGCCTGCGCTCTGCTCAAATCTTGGCCTCCACCTGCTGCGCAGGTATTACGCCCCCCCCCCCCCCCCCCAACCCCCTCTCTCTCTCTCTCTACATCGTGTGTGTGTGTGTGTGTAGAGAGAGAGAGAGAGAGAGAGAGAGAGAGAGAGAGAGAGAGAGAGAGAGAGAGAGAGAGAGAGAGAGAGAGAGAGATAGATAGATTTTATTATCGTCCTCGGAGGTCAAATATGACCTATGGGACCAAATTTACATGTGATGTAGTATGTGTATGGCTGATGAGTGACTCTCGATGCTCCAAAATTGTAGTGATGAGAGTCGCAATGGAGAGCCCACACTTTGGCTGGGAGAGGAAAGTGTGTAGGTCTAAGTTATGGCTGAAAATGTGAGAGAAGCAAGTTCGGATGTGATCAAAAGCTGAGCACTCTAGTAGTGTGTGGTACTCAGACTCTTGAACTTGCAGTGAGCATAATGTGCACAATTGATTTGACTCTTCTCCATTGCCCCAACGCCCTATCTCGCATCGAAGGAAATGGGAGCTAAGCTGAATTGCTGCGATAGTGCGTATCGCGGACAAGGGAATAGGCTCAAGCATGTTAGTGTGAGTACGGTTTCCTCTCTCAGCGAAGAACATGGTTTTGTAGTTGGGGGCAATATAGGTGGTGTAATGTATGAAGCGTGACCCACCGGATTTCTCCCAAGCCGTAATACATTGGCGTTGTAGAAAAGCTTCATTCACTTGAGAGTCAATTGAAGCATCATGTAGCAAGTGTAATGCATCCCATCTCCCAAACCACTTCTTTATGTCTTGCATCCATCCCGTGCTCAAGATCTTGCTTTTATGCGTCTTTTGAACTTTTTTGCTTGCTTCCCATGCAATTGTAGGAAGTCGATGTGAGGGGTTTTGACGCATCATTATCATGTACTCCATAACCCTTTCCATGCCCATAACCTCAATTGGAAGAGATCCCGACTCAAGAAGTAGGAGCATATATGGTGTTTGTGTCTTAACTTGGAGAAAGTTTGTAAGAAAACGCTTTTGGACATTCTCAAACTCTTTCCAAGTAGACTTTGAGATGCTCCCACCCCACACTTCAACTCCATAAAGAAGAACCGGTGTCACCAATGCATCAAAAAGATACTTCTTGAGAACCCAACACTTGATGTTTCCCGCATTACACATGTTCTCAAATGCATAATATGCTCTCTTTCCCGCTTCCAAACGACGCATAGCACATTCATGCCACTTGTGATTGGATGGAACCTCAAGGCCAAGGTACTTAAAGCTCTCAACAACTTCAAGTGTCTCGTTGTTGTACACAATGCATGGCTTCTCCTTATGGTTGGTTTTCACAAGCATAACCTTTGTTTTGGATTCATTTACAATCAGCCCAGTATGCAAGCAAAAGTTCTCAAGGACAACCATAAGCTTTTGTGCATCTTCTAAAGTGTGTGCTAGAAGCACTACATCATCCGCATAAAACAAAAGCATGATTACCGCATTGCAAATAGTGACCTCTTCAATGCCTTCTTCTTGCATAAAGTCAAGTACCATTTGTTCCAATTGATCGATGCATAGACCAAAGAGAGTTGGTGACAATGGACATCCTTGTTTAACCCCAATAGTGCTTACAAAAATTTCTGAAATTTCTCTTTCCATGCGCAATTGACAAATCACCTTCTCATAGATTCGAGAAACCGCAAGCATAAACTCACTTGGCACTTGGAGTTCTTCCATCCTTCTCCACAAATTGTTACGTGGAATCATATCAAAGGCTTTCTTAAAGTCCACAAAACAGCAATACAATCGCTTGCCTTTCAACCGACTTTCCTCCATGAGAACACGAAGAGTGACAAGATGATCAATGGTGCTATGGCATCGACGAAAACCCGCTTGTCCCTTTGCACGCTTGTCATTCTCTTCAGCCCAATCACTCAATTTCATCTCCATTATGCACCCAAACAACTTTGCCATAAGAGACCCAATCATTATAGTCCGGTAGTTGCTTACATTCTTTACATCCCCTCCTTTATGCAAAGGCTTAACCCAATTTGTACTCCAATCATAAGGCATACCATGTTGAAGTGCAAGGTTGAACATATCACACATCCACTCATGGGTAAAATCTCCCGTCCATTTGATCATCTCCGGCTTGATACCTTGAAGATCTCCCGCTTTGCGAGTGGCCAACTTTTCAAGCCCACCGTATACATCCTCAATAGTAAAAAAAGATGGCATACATGGGAGTGAACCATAAAATGGCATTTTTTCAGTATTTTCTTGCTCATATAATTGCCTACAATGTGTGTACATATCCACTAGACTCAAGTTACCAAAATTCTCAACCCGCTTGCCTCTCAAGTTTCTCCAAAATCTTCCACATGCATGTGCCTTTTCTTGGACTTGAAATTCTTGTTGCTTTACTTCCCATCTTCTTCTCTTGTTTTGAATCAATGCCTTGTATGTATGCAAATGACTTTGATAGTTGTCTTTGTCCATAGTTGCATCAAGCTTTATCAAGGACTTTCGAGCATCTTGACATTCTTTATCAAACCACCTTTTGCGTGATCTATCTTTGTTGATACCATGGAGATGCTTTATGGCAAAGCATTCTTCCGCACAAGAACAAATAGCTTTCTTGAAAGCTTCCCATTTAGTTTCCAATGGTGCATCACATTGAAGCTTTGTCATCCATAAGTTTTGCTCAACCATTTCAATGTACATTGGTGCACGTTTGAAATCCATACATAGTGATAACTTCTCTTTCCTTTGGCTGAGATTATCATGCTTAGTTGCTTCTCCACATGAAAGGTCAATACAGAAGGTGCGATGGTCAGATTTTGGGGTCCATTGACCAAACATAAAACTCTTTATGCGATACATGATGGCTTCAAAGAGTAGCATATAGTCAATCACACTATCCCCATTATGTCTTCTACATGTAAATCCATTGGTTCCACTCCACAAAGATACACCATTGGCAATGAGCATACCTGTGCTATTACACATGTGTAAAAGTAACTTTCCATAGTGATCCGGATCTTTCTCATCCATTGAAGTACGATCATATAAGTGAACTTCCTCCAACTCCCTTGAAATGTATGGCATATCAAATTGTTGAGTATCATGTTGCAATGTTTTTGTGCGAGCATTCATATCCCCAAATACAATAACATCACCTTCACCTTTGAAATAAGCAATGTCCTCTTCCAAATCTGATCTCTATCCATGCAAGCATAAAAGGGAGAATCATGATGAGGAATGTAGCAACCGGCTACAAAAATGGGTGCTCTTTTTGGTGTCATAATCTTCAGCCATACATAACGTTTGTACTTGTCATCTTTCACAATTGATACAAAATCTTCCAATCCTTTCTTAACCATACATGCTAACCCTCCTTGTCCTCTTCGTTGCTTGAGATTCTTTGACCACATCAATAAATGTACATTGTAATCCTCCAAGCCGTTAATCCTTTGTGTATCATGCTCCCAAGTTTCAACAAGAAGTACAACATCGGCTTTGCTTGTTAGTTCATCAATGCCAACCCCCACATTCCATGAGTATCCATTAACATTCCAAAAGCATATTTTCAATTGTACCTCGGTCTCATAGGTCACGCATCCCTATTTGCTTGAGAGACTTGCCTCCTCCTTGGGCATATTTTCTTCATGAGAGATTTCCTTGTTTTTATTATTCTTTTCCTCATATGCCTTGCGACGCATATTTTGTTGCTTAATAGTGCGATCTTCACACACAAAACATTTTGTATCCCTCAAATAGATCCAACTATTATCAAGGATAATCTTTCGCTTGGTCTCATACGGCATGGTGCATACAATTGGCCGTTCTCCCGAGCGAGGAGCTCCTTGCTTCCCCACTCTATGTGCTCCATAGACCATAACTCCGGACATGCCAAAGTGGGTTTTGAAGAAATATTCAATAACAATGGCAAGAGAAGGAGGTGTCTCTAACTTCTCTTCGGGAATTCCACGAATAACAATGTTCTTGGAACGTCGCTCCCGTTCCTTCAACTCCTCCACATCCACATTCTCAACATTCTTTGTTTGAACCATAGCTTGCATGAGTGAGGAATTAGAAACCACATTGCTACCACATACATCAGCCCAAGACTTGTTTGTGCATACATTTTTCATGTCGCATACATCCCAGCTCATAGTGTCAAATTTCTGCTCTTTCAATATATAGTCATGCTCTACTTTGCTCATCCGCTCCTTCAAAGCATTCAAGTCCACAAGAGAGCGTTTACATTCCTTGACTTCCTCTTCAAGTTGCATCAAACGTGTTGTTTGCATCTCAAGTGTCCTCTTGAGATTCTCATTCTCAACCACAAGTACTCTTAGTGTGCCATTCTCCATTGCAAGTGCTCGTAAGTCTTCGCCTTGTTTGTTTACGGTCTCTTGCAATGATACCAAGTACGATATCATCATGGTTTCCGATGTCGTTGGTTGGGTGGTTGTGTTGCTATCTCCACATTTAGGAGATTTTGGATCATTTTCCACAATGGTTGTGGACCTTTTTGAAGAAGAAGAACCCTTGCGAGTGCCGGAAGACATTGTATGTAAAATAGGAGATGAGAATCAATTTTGTTGAACCTGTTCACTTCGGAAATGCTGCTACAAAAACGCCTTCCATAACTCTGAAAATTTATATCTTTACATCAATGCGTAGAGGACTTTGTGCTATTCGATTGAGGCTATAGATGACCCAAATCGGAGTTCGGATGAAGAAGCTATGATCAAAAGAGTGGACTGTTGTCTACTAGCTCAAAAAACGGCTGCACTGAGAGAGAGAGAGAGAGAGAGAGAGAGAGAGAGAGAGAGAGAGAGAGAGAGAGAGAGAGAGAGAGAGAGAGAGAAATGTGTGTGTGTGTGTAGGTAATCAAAGCGAGAGAGAGAGAGAGAGAGAGAGAGATAGAGAATTAATGTATTCTTAGGAAATTAAAATTAAAGAAAAATAATTAAAGAGAGAAATGAAATGAAATGTTATATTAACGTCTTCGAAAGGCCAAAGTGACCTATGAGACATGAGACAAGAAAGTTACAATGTGATGGATCTAATACAAAATCAGAGTAAGAAGATGACAAGATAAAATATTATGGAATCCGAAACTGCTGGGTATGGACTACACGGATAAACCAGCTAGCTGGGATAGGTAGATCATAGGAGATCCAGCAGCTGTCGCTGGCGGATCTCATCAATCTCCTCCATGGTCAGTAGTCTGACCGGGCGTTATGCATGTCGAGCCAAAGTGACCTAGCTAGATCCTCTGATGCAGCCTCTGTCGATGTTGTGTAGTCCTCCACAGTCGTGACGTCTAGATCTCCCTAGCTCAGTCGCTCGTTCGATCAGTAGAGACATAGGGAAGTAGAGAGCAAGAGAGAGAGAGAGAGAGAGAGAGAGAGAGAGAGGTAAGTAGAGAGAGAGAGATAGGAAATAGCTAGAGAGATAGAGAAAGAGAGTTATATATATTTATTTATTTATTTATATATATATAGAGAGAGAGAGAGGAAATAGAGAGATAAAGAAAGAGAGTTATATATATATATATATATTATATATTATATTATATATTATATTATATATATATATATATATAGAGAGAGAGAGAGAGAGAGAGAGAGAGAGAGAGAGAGAGAGAGAGAAAGAGAGATAGCGATAGCGAGATCGAGAGAGAGAGAGAGAGAGAGAGAGAGAGAGAGAGAGAGAGAGAAAGAGAGATAGCGAGAGTGAGATCGAGAGAGAAAGAGAGATCGAGATCACTTTTTTGAGCAAGAACCATGCAAGGCTTCTGAATCTTTCTCAAGTTGCTCATCCATCTCCACATTATCTTCTGGCTTGGACATGAAGGCCCCCTCCGGTTTACAATCAGCTAGAAAACTTTCATTGGGCTGAGCAGTTCCATGGCTTTTGCATGTGGTGAAAAAAACACCAGGGTGGGCATAATATCCTTGGAAAAACCTGTGCAAAAAATTGCAAACAGACGGAACATTACAAAAA
Organism: Adiantum capillus-veneris; assembly: GCF_014529385.1. NCBI lineage: Eukaryota > Viridiplantae > Streptophyta > Polypodiopsida > Polypodiales > Pteridaceae > Adiantum > Adiantum capillus-veneris. The sequence goes on from NC_140937.1 coordinate 3,366,296, forward strand.
TGACAAAAATGGTCATGCTTTAATATATGATTCATCAAGTGCGGCATTGGAAAGCTTTCTTTGACAGGCTACTTCGGAATGGAGGTAGGTGGGTTTGTAGACAGAGAAGAAACTATGGAACTAAAAGAGGCAAAGGGGTTTTGTCTGCTACATGCTTTGCCATGTACACCTGGGAGTGCACGTATGTGTCTACCCATATAGGATTTGACCAATAAAGACGAGATTTTGACCCGGTGGTCCTGATCTCCGTACACCTTTGGACCGAGGTGTACGGAGATTGGGCAAGACTAGAGAATGCGAGGTAGTTTACATTGTGAGGAGTATATATATATATATATATATATTAAAACAACATTCATAATCATTGTAGATGGCAACGTCATCAACTAACATGGAGGAAAATTTGCATGCTCGTGCACGCTCTGCAAGTATCAAATCCTGCGCAAGCGTAGGATATGTAATGAGCATGTGCACAAGTACGGAGAGTTTGCTAGAGAAACCGTAAAGAATCTGCGATACGACTCCTACGGAACAGGCATTGATTTCCGCGACATAGCACCTACATCTGAGAGAGAGAGAGAGAGAAAAAATATTATGCGTGAAGGTCCGACAGATATAGAGCCACGGATACGTGAAGGTCCACAGATGCTTCGACCCCTCCTCGCTCACGACCCCCGTCTTACCCAGGCACACCTCTCGACACACCTCTTGGCACACCTCGGACACCTTGGGGGACACACGATACTAGTGCCTCCAAGCTCTATACTATACGGGGAGATGGTTATATTGACATGGATAGAATCGAGACTGAGATGCCACAGGGGATTCGCCAGCTCGTGGAGCTGCAGTTTTCGACCAGCATTCTGACGTCTTGGGATCAGCAAGAAAGGGAAAACGTCACTTACATAGTGGAGACCATCCTGAGAGAGTACCAGCCTGCTCTGGGTTCTTCCGTTGTTTCGGCGCGATGGATCAAGGGTGTTGCACGGGACACCATCAAACATCGACGAAATGCATCTCGGAAGGCTTTCAGGACCGGCTCGCCGAAGCCTTCGGGCATCCCACACGAGACGTGGCTGCAGATCAGGGAGGATGACCGGACAGCGGCCACGCGGTTCAGACAGCAGCGTGAGGCAGTGCAGGTACGACAGATGACTAGGGGGATATCTCATCTTGGCAGCGGAGGCTTCGACACCTTTCGCTATGAGTTTGTGAGTTTCTAATCCAATCTTAACTATGGCTTTTTTTTTAAACGCGATGAATCATGTATTCTTATTATTTTTATTTTTGTATAAACGCACAATCTTGCGATGCATCGAGCTCCATCACGCGAGGAGGAGTCAGATGGATATCGCAGAGGTATCTATGAAGTATTGAATGATCTTGAAGCTTTAGGAGAGCCTGTAGACTGGGAGGCCTTACAGTCTCGCTGATCGCCTGAGCTGAGACGTTAATATGTGTGAGTTGATTTAATTAAGTCAGTATATGTGAAGTAATATCAATACTAATTTTGTGAGTTGTCCTATGTGCAGATTGCGACGCTTAGTCATTAGTGGACCATATTTCATCTATATGCTTTGTGAGACACAGACACGCTTCTCTGTCTCTTTTGTGTACAAACAGTTTGTGTTCAGACAGTTATTGTTTCCCTTATGGTTATGATTATTCTCATTGTCATTGTATAGACAGTTATTGTTTCTCTTTCTGGTTATGCTTATGGTTATTGTTAATAATGTTTATGGTTATGGTTATCTGCATTATGGTTTTGATCAAAGTGATTATAGCCGGTTATGGTTTTAAGTTATGGTTATGCTTTTAAGTTATGGTTATGGTTCGTTATGGTTATTCTTTTAAGTTATGGTTATGCTTTTAAGTTATGGCTATGCTTTTCAGTTGGTACGGTTGTCTTTCATTGGCCTTAATTCTCATGTGAGATTCTACATGGATAGCATGTAGGAGGCATATACAAGATATGGTTTTTTTTTGAAAAGTTTATGTAAAAACAAAGGGAACTCTGCCGAAATTTCTGCGCGCGGGAGCATGGTTGATATTTTGGTGCTGCTCGCTTTCTTGGGCAGAGGGCAGGAAGTCTGGCTGTGGCTGTGTCCATCTTTTAACTGGGCACAGGCCAGGCTACTTGTCCTCTCCCCAAGAAAAAGTTTTTCTACTATGGTCGTCGCTATACGCGTCGCTATGCGCATCGCTATCAATGTCGCTAATAGTGACTGGTTTCACAACGTCGCGTATAGCGACAACGCTGATAGCGACGGGCAACGTCGATATATGCGTCGATAACACCTTCTTTTGTTGTAGTGCCCCCTCTATTGAAATTCTTCCTCCTTGGGTGTGGGCAGTAGTACATTCCATGGCCATCTTCCCTGTAGTTGTAAAAGTGGTACTCTGGGTTTTGCCTTCGTTGTCCCCTTCCTTGTTCTGGGTTTCTGCCAGATGCATGCCCTTGTTGCACCAGATGCACTGATAAACTCTCTAGTTGGGTGTTGATGCGACTCAGCAGGTCTTGCTGTTCTTCTGATGCCTCCTGCGGTTGGACTCTATGATTGGCTGTTTTGCAGCCACTGGGGTTGGTCGGGCCGAGCTTGTTTCCTGTGACTCGTTTACTCTTGCTTGCATTATCAGCTTCTTATCTTTAAGGCAAGCTACTTTGACTGCCAACTCATATGTTGCAGGAAACCTTCCATTCACCTTCTCTCTAAGCGGCGACCATAGACCAGCAATGAAACGGTCCTTCTTGAGGAAATTAGGCGCTCCTTCGGCTTCCTCCAGTGTGGCAACCCATCTCTCCCATAAGTCCACAAACTTTGACTCGTAGGTGGCATACTCCAGCAGGCCTCCCTGCTTTAATTATGTCAATTAGTTGCCATAGCTTCTCGGAGGTTGTGCCTCCACCAAACCTCTTTACAAAAGCAGCCCTTAAGACATCCCTTGCATTCTTGGTAGCCTGGGGCAATGCATTATACCAGGACTTGGCCTCTACTTTCATCAGTAGAGGAAAAATTCTAAGTCGTGAAACGTCGTCATCTTTGTTGGAGACGACACAAGAAATGTCAAAATCATCCAAAAAGTCGGAGATCCTCTCCCTTCTTTCCACACTGAACGTGGGGAAAGAAACACTTGCCATGGTGGTGACTCAAGAAATTACAAACCTTTTTTCTTTTCTTTTCTTTTACATCAACAGTAGCGGCTCATAGGGTCTTTTCAGAGGGGTGGGTGGATAGGTCAAAACAGGATAAAAATAGAGACATTAAAGAAATGATGGTAATCTAATATGGGGAGAATAATAGGGTTCGAGGAATTGAGGATTTCTCCTAGTACCGCTGCACTGAATAGGTAAACGATCTTCTGTTGGTAGAAGACTTTCCTCTCTACATAGATATTCACATGCATATGCTGCAGGAATCTGAATGGGAATGCCGTCGGCCCGTTTTCCATCATGCACAGAGGGTGGAATACTTACTTATACTTTACCGTGCCAGTGTTGATGACTTGGCACATCCACAAGTGGTCGTCACCTTTTATGGGCTCCACCTTTCCTTCGTTGCTCAGCAGGTACGGGGTGATGGCGACGCGTCTGACCACTCCCAGTCTATTGGCTAATAACAATTAATGGTAATTTCCGTAATCGGCGTGTTGCATGAATTCTACTCCATTCAGTTGCAGCTCGTCTACAGCCCACTGGGTTTATCCCGTGGTAGAGAGCTCCTTCAGGATAAGTTGTACAGGGAGAGGAGGAAGGTCCTCCACTCGCTTCCCAAAACAGCGAGATCAGTAGCCGAACCACTCTTCTCTAGGACATGGGAATCTTCTTAACACTTCTTCTTCTGGATTGTCGTGTGGATTGGTAGCACTCGCATGCGTCGTGAAAATCGGTAGGCAACCTTTCGCCGCCTAGATTCAGATGACTTCTTCTTTAAAAAAGTGGGTACAACTCGGCTTTCTGAGCTTGAAGCACTTGCTTGGCCAGATGATTCTCCCTTCGGGGTCATGTGTTTCCAGACTGGCTTATCTTCTCTTTGCCTTTGGCTCGAGCAGCCCCTTTACGCCACTTTGGAGTTATATCTTTGACTGCAGCTTCTTTAGGGAAAAGAGGTCTCACCGTTTTCTTCCCTTCCTTCACGTGAATGATTTCTTCGCGATGAATGTCGATGTAGATGACTTCAGCCCTTTCGCTGCCTTCGTTGCTGGCACTCATTAACAGTGTGCCTTGGTTGACAACAGTGATGGCACTTCACCAATCTCCCACCTATGCTTCCGATTTATAGTTAGAACGAGCGACACGAGATGGAGAATTTACCTCTTGAATGCTGACGACATTGCAGCCTGGCAGTAGCACCTCAATGAAGGCAGCTAGTGCCTCCTTCGTCTCCTCTTCTTCCGTCCTCCAGTCAGAAAATTCCTTCAGCCACTCGTCCATGATTGATAGTGGGTGTCACTTTCAGCATTGTAAACGGAAGGGTCTTAGAAAAGCCCTCCTCAGTGGGGGCACCAAATGACGGACGCAAAGCGGACCCCGACGGCCTCTAAAACGCCGGGGACCGAATGGCGCGCCTCGAGCCTGCCACGATAAAGTGAACAGGGGGCACCACCTAGCTTTGAGCAGCTAGGATGCAAAACCACGATGATATGAACACCGCAAACCTACACACCGAGAGAGAGAGAGAGAGAGAGAGAGAGAGAGAGAGAGAGAGATTTGCAAATGATGAAAACCCTCGGGGGTGTGAGGGTGAATTATTTCTGCAATATTTACAAAGAGGCATGCCGTGGTGGTAGAGAGGTAGGGAGAGGAGGTGGTGCAACCTACTTGGTGCGTTCTCTAAGACGACTCAATGGTGGTAGAGAGGTACGGAGAGGAGGTGGTGCAACCTACTTGGTGCGTTCTCTAAGACGACTCAATGGTTGTGAATACTTACGACCAAGAGCGTGCATACGTGTGTGCATCGACCATTGGAGTCATGTGGTTCACTTCGCATCATGCAATTTCCAAGGCAAACCCAACATACAAGCCCCCCGCCGCGTTATGGTGATAGTGTCAATCCTTCTCACTACACTCTACCAAATGCTTCCCTCCTCATGAATTGCCCCCCCCCCCCGATAGTGACCTCTCATTGCCAATTTATACGTATTGGCTGCTTGGATTATGGTAATCCCAGTGTGGTTAGGGTAAGTTTAATCGGGGAAACAAAGCAAGTGGTGGGCCCGGTGTGGTTGACCCTTGCTTTGTTTTAGGAGGTTATTAAAAGATGGGAATCTCTAGGTGGGCCTTTGTGACCATCACCTAGAGAGAGGATGTTTACAAAAAATGAAAATTTACAATGGCTCGGGTGAAAACAGAAGATAATGATGAAAATAACCTATAAATTATTGGGATGGCGTCGTGGTTGCGTGTTGCCGGCGAATGGTGTGGTGTTGGTGCGTCGGTGTCGAGCGTACTTCTTTTTGGAGTCGACCGGGGCATGGCTTTGGCGCATTTTCTCTTTTTGTTGTTGGTGGCGCGTGCTTTGGATCCTTCTTCTTTACTCATCGATGTCGTAGTAGTTTCTCCTCCTTTGTATTTTTGGTGCGGTGCGTATATGCGTGTGTGTGTATGTATTCGTGCATGAGGGAGGGTGTGTGTGTATGTATATGTATGTGTGTGAGAAAAACGTGCATGGGAAGGGAGGCTTTATATATAATATATATATATATATAGTTTTTTTTTTCCTGTTTATGGGGGAATGGCGGATGGCCTGCTTTCTACTGTGCGAGGCGGAGGGAGGGGTGGAGGGGGGGGGGGGGAGGGGAAATGGGGTAGGGGTAGAGAGAGTGTGTGTGCGGTGTGTGTGTGTGTGTGTGTGTGTGTATATTGTGTGTGTGTGTGTGTGTGTGTGTGTGTGTGTGGATGGCCTGCTATGGTGCGTGAGCGCCCGGGTGGGAGAGTGGGTGGTCCTGCGGACTGAGCTGAGAGAGAGAGATTGTGAGGGAGAGGGAGGGGTGAGGCTTGGGAGTGGGGTAGGGAGATGTGTGGGAGAGAGAGAGGGGGGGGGGGGTTCTTTTGTCTTGCATGGGGGCTTGAGGACGAGGGGAGGGAAACATGTCAATGGGTGGGAGTGAGGGAATATATGAGCGGACCAAGAGGGGGGGGGAATGAGGCCAAGGGGAGGGGAATGAGGCCGAGGGAAGGTGAGGCGAGCGGGTAGGGAAGAGGGTGAGGGGTCGGGGAAGGAATATTGGCAATCCAAAAAGGGGGGGGGGGGGGGGGGGGGGGGATTGTGAGGGGGAATGTAAAGGGTGAGTGTAAGAATACGAAGAGCGGGGGGGGGGGGGGGTTCCATGCGGCTCACAGCGAGGGAGCACGAGAGAGTGGTCGGGGGGTTTTTTCAAAGCTTCCGCCTAGCCGGGGGGGTTTTAGAGTGGGGGTAAATTGGGAGAGAGGATATTAGGGGGGGGGGGGGGGGGGGGGGGGGGGGGGGGGGGTGGGTATGTAGAGAAAATGAGGGAGAGAGAGAAAGGGGGTCTTATTTATCCAATGCCGTCGGGTGCGAGGAGCAATAAGCTACGGGGGGTACTGAGAGTTGGGGGGGCGGGGCGGGGATGAGTTTTTTTTTTCTTTTTTTTCTTTTTTTTCTTTGATTTTTGAAAGACGGCTATCATTAGCCCTCTCCCTTTGGCTAGAGGCATTCATGCTTCTAGACCTTCGTCTGCTTCTTCAGCTGTACAGTTAGAGGGTTCTCCCTCTTCTGGAAAGTCTAGCACGAATTCTGGGTCAAACCTAAGAAAATACCTTTTCAGCCTCCATCCATTGACCCTAGTCTTGTGAATTCTCCCATCTGCTTCCATCAGCTTATAGCTGCCGTTGTCATAGCGTTTCTTGATGATGAATGGCCCTTCCCATCTAGGTTGAAATTTCTTATCCTTCCTAGTGTCAAATCTGTTGTCGTATCACAGAACTAACATGCCTTTTCCCAGACCTTTTTCTTTAAGCCCTTGATTGAAAGTGAGCCGACGTCGCTCTACCTGTGCTACATAGTGCCTATCCAGTTGGAGTCTCTCTAGATCCAAGATGTGGTTTTGGAGGTTTACAATTGGACGGTGTGTCTGGATACCCAAGACTCGTATGCTGGCTATTTGTACCTCAATGGGTAGAATTGCCTCCTTCCCATAAACTAGATGGAAAGGAGTGAAACCTAGTGATTTTTGGAACGTTGTTCTGTAGGCCCAAAGAGCTACCATGAGATGTTTATCCTAATCCCCTGTGTGGTTGTTCACCTGTTTTGTGATGAATTTGCAAATCATTCCATTTACCTTCTCTACCTTACCATTGCATTGTGGGTAGTATGGTGTGGAATGCCTACGTGTGATGCCTAGCTTCTTCATCAGTTCTCCCACCAAATCACCTCTGAATCCTGGTCCACTATCTGATATTATCTCAAGAGGAGTGCCAAAACGGCAAACGATATGCTCAAAAAGGAACTTTGCCACCTCTTGGGCTGTAATGCGGGTGGTGGCCGTTGCTTCTGCCCATCCAGTCATGTAGTCTACACCCACTATGATATACAGTTTACCTGATTGGGCCCTTGGTAAAGGACCGATTGCATCTATTCTCCATTTCTCAAAAGGACCATATGAAATGATAGGGGTTTGTGGCTCGTAGGTTAACGTCGTGAGATCACCAGCCACTTGACAAGCCTTACATGTTTTACACCATTGGTGTACATCCCTCTTCAAACTAGGCCAAAAGTATCCTGCCTGTAGAATCTTGCTACTGGTGATATCTAGAGCAAAATGACCGCCGCAGACGCCGTCATGGCAACTTGAAATTACCTCTGTGATTTCACTGGAGGTTGGCACCCGCCTGAGAATTTGATCTTTGCCCTTACAATACAAGTGGTCGTCTATAAGGCGGTACCTAGAAGCCTTCCTTACCAGCCATTGTTTTTGGCCTTTGGTGTGTCCTGTTGGACATTCTCCTATGTCTAGAAAACTGATGATATCAGGCATAGCATCACTACCTTGGAAGAGGGGTAGTTTTAATTTGATTGCTACTACGGGAATGTCTTGTATTCCTTCTTTAGCTAGTGCATCTGCCTCTTGATTTTCTGCTCTTGGGACATGAAAGACTTTCATTGCTTCAAACTTCTTTAGGAGGTCTTTAACTTGGCGAAGTTGACCAAGTAAAACCTGATTTTTGCACTCCCAGGTGCCATTTATCTGCCTTATCAAAAGCAAAGCATCGTTGAACACATTTCGGCGTTGAATTCTTTGTGAAACACATTGTTCCAACCCAAGGATTAGGGCTGTATATTCTGCCTCATTGTTGGAGTGGGAGTGTAATAACTGCCCCATGGAGAATACTCTTTCCGTCTGTTCATTGAAAATGACCACGCCTGCTTCTGCAGACTGATCCATTGTTCTCTTGTATGCTCCGTCAAAGAAAAGAGAGTGAGCTCTCTCTAGCTTAGGACTTTCTATCACTGGTGTTTCTTCCTTTGCTTCCGTGTTGACCTTCAGCTTCTTCTTATAATGGCGATGAGTGAGAATTCCCGCTAAACTAGCCTTGGTGGAGTTTTCTACTTGCATGGTGTAGTCAAACTCTTGTAGTCTAATTAACCACTTTGAGATCCTAGATGAGACATCCATGTGTCGCATTACATATGGGAAAACCTCCTCCATTGTTAGGATTACAAAGGGTCTAGGAAAGAGATAGGAGTGGAACTTTGTGGTAGCAAACATTAGTGCTAGAACCATGTGTTCTACTTCGGTAAATCCTTTTTCTAATGGGGTCATGACCTGACTAGAGAAGTAAATAGGGTGCATGAAAGACGTTTTGGGATCCTTTTGCATTAGCACTGCTCCTAGTGTATCATTTCCCACACTAGGGTTCACATAAAATGGCTCATCCCACTTAGGAGGTGAAATAGTGGGAAGCTTAGCTAGGATTTGCTTCACCTCAGTAAATTGCTGCTCGTTCTCTTCACTCCATGAGAAGACATCCCTCTGGGTGAGTTGTTGTAGGGGAAGGACCACTTGAGATAGCAGGTGAATGAACCTGCTTAAGTATCTTACCTTCTGAAGGAAAGAAACCAGCTGCTTGGCGGTGGTGGGTGATGATAAAGATACCGGAGCCTCGATTCCTTTTGCTGAAATTACATCACCAAGGAGAGTGACTTTTCTCTCACCAATGTGACACTTGTCCACATTGAGTTGGCCACCCAAGGTTTGCAACCTGGTTAACCCATCATAGACTTTGCTTAAATGAAGGGCGCGTGAGCTATAAATGCAAAAATCATCTATGAAAACCCGTATTGATGTTCCAAAGTAGGGTTGGAAAACAAAAGTTACATAGCGTTGAAATGTGGCCGGGGCGTTAGTGAGGCCAAACGGCATCACTCTGTAGGAAAAACATCCCCAAGGTGTGATGAAGGTTGTCTTCTTCTGATCCTCCTCCGCATTGCTAATCTGGAAGTAACCTGAGTAGCCATCGCATACTGTGTAGCGTTTTTGACCTGCCACTTCATTGAGTATTTCATCCTGGAATGGGAGGGGAAAGTGGTCCCTCTTCATGGCTGCAATGAGAGGTTTATAATCCACACAGACTCCCCACTTACCTTTTTTTTTTGGTGTGACTACTACTGGGGAGACCCATTCTGAGTCTTCGACAGGATAGATGAAACCTGCTTGTAGCAAACTTCTCACTTCTTTAAGCAATGCCTCTTGTTGGATTACTCCAAGTCTTCTGATCTTTTGTACTATGGGTTGACTGCCTTCCTTGAGCTTTATGTGGTGTTGCACTACTGTAATTCCTGTGATCTTATCATAGCCATCAATGCATAAAGTAGTGAAGTTACCTAACATGGAGACGTACTCCTTCCTTTCTTCATTGGTTAACTTATTTCAAAGCATTTTTTGTAGCTCACCTGCATCCTCCAAGGACTGCATACTTGATGATCTCTCTTGGTTTGTCGAGGTTGCTTCAGATTGTGTTAATCTGCTTGGGTCTTTAAGAATGACTCCCATTACTTTGATGCTACTGTCACTTCCGTCGGTGGTGGTCGTCTCTTCTCCGGAGGAAGACGAGTAGTCGCTTGTGGACCCGTCTTCTGAATCCTCCAAGATCATGTTGCGCCGCTTTCCAGTCTTCATGTCGTAGAATATGGACTTCCCTTTAGCATCCTTCACCTGGATCATCCTGTTGCTCCAGTCTTGTTTAGCTTCCATAGCCATCAGCCAAGGCCTTCCAAGAATGATGGGGTAGCCCTCCCCTTTGTGTGGCATGACAAAGATGTCTACCTCCACTTCTGTATTGAATGCTTTTACTTTGACCGCATTTACAATGCCTACGCATTTCACTCTTACATTGTTTGCCATCTTGTCTTGGCAGGGTGCGGACCTACTTACCTCTAGACCTAGATGGTGCATCATCTTTTCACTCATGACGCATATTTGCACGCCACCATCTATGTAAACGTTTGAAATCCGTTGCCCCTTGATGTGAGCGTCCATGGTTGGCAGGATGTCATCGAGATCCCTCCTAGAGATAGCCCTAGCTATCCTGGGTCTTGATTTCCTGGTACTTACCATTTTCGTCCATTGCCTCCTCATTCTGGGTGCAAGGTGGAGTAATTGGGGCCAAGTTATCTTCGGGCCCTGCATTAACACATCCTGAACTAAGTCATAGGGTTTTGCATACTCACCTAGTGAGAAGTCCACGATGTCTATCTTCCCCCGCGGTTTAGCTGCTTGCTTGCTAGACTCGGCCTTCCCTTTCATCTTCTCTTCTCTTTGAGATGCCTCCTCGTGCCTCGCATGCTTCACTCCTATAGCATCCACTTCTTCTACATTCGCTTTTCCTATGTGCTTCTCTCGAGCTGACTGTTCTACCTTCGCCTTCCCTTTAGCCTCCAAGCTAATAACACTCACCGCTTGGCTCATAGCAGGTGGTGGGGGTAGTGGCGGAATGAGAGGTTGGGGTGGTGGTTGTTGTTGTACATGTGGTCGAAGGGTTTGGACCGGTGAGATTGGTCCTAGCTGCCTAGGTGGTGGTGGTCTTGCTCTCGACCGAGAGATCTGATTCTGTCTTCCCCACTACAAGACAACATGGAGATATCAACGCACGTATATCAACGAAATTAGCGGGCATCGATATACGCGTCGATATATGCGTCGCAATGTGCGTCGATACACACGTGGAAAGGCTTTATTTCCCACTCGTATATCGACGCGTATAGCGACGCAAAAAAAAAATGGGGGAAAAAAGAGAAACCCGCGAGCAGCAAGGGCCATTTTCGCCTGCGCTTTGCTCAAATCTTGGCCTCCACCTGCTGCGCAGGCATTATGCCCCCCCCCCCCCCCCCCCCCCCCCCCCCCCCCCCTCCCCCAACCCCCTCTCTCTCTCTCTACATCGTTTGTGTGTGTGTGTGTGTGTGTGTGTGTGTGTGTGTAGGAAAGAGAGAGATGGAGAGAGAGAGAGAGAGAGAGAGAGAGAGAGAGAGAGGTGTGTGTGTGTGTAGGAAATAGAGAGAGAGAGAGAGAGAGAGAGAGAGCAGTGTGTGTGTGTAGGAAAGAGAGAGAGAGAGAGGTGTGTGTGTGTGTGTGTAGGAAAGAGAGAGATAGATAGATAGATAGATAGTTCCATTATCGTCCTGGGAGGTCAAATATGACCTATGGGACCAAATGAACATGTCACGTGGTGTGAGTGGAGTTCATAAGTGACTCTCGATGCTCAAAAATGGCTGAAATGAGCGTCGCAATAGAGAGTCCACATCGTGGTTGGGAGAGGAGGTATGTAGGGAGAGCTCATGGCTGAATATATGGGGAAAAGAGGACCTAATGTGGTCAAAAGCTGAGCACTCAAGTAGTGTGTGGTACTCACTCTCTCGCACTTGATAGGGGCATAAGGTGCAAAGTCGATGACACTCCTCGCCAGTTCCCCAACGTCCTATCTCGCAGCGTAGAGAATGGGAGCTAAGACGAATGGAGGCAATGGTGCGGATCGCACTTAACGGGATGGGCTCAAGGATGTAGGAATGGGTTCGGTTACCTCGTTCCGAGAAGAAGAGAGATTTGTAGTTTGGGGCAACGTGTGTGGTGTAATGGCTGAAGCGAGAACCTCCAGATTTCTCCCAAGCCATGATACATTGGCGTTGTAAGAAGGCCTCATTAACTTGGGAGTCGATCGACGCATCCTTGACCAAGTGACATGCATCCCATCTTCCAAACCATTTCTTGATATCAAGCATCCACCCCGAACTTAGTATTTTGCTCTTGCATGTCTTTTGAACCTTTTGACTTGCTTCATATGCGATTCTAGGAAGTCGATGCAAAGGGCTACGTTGTGTCTTACGCATGTACTCCACAACCCTTTCCATGCCCAAGACCTCAATGGGAAGCGATCCGGACTCAAGAAGTAAGAGCATGTAGGGTGTTTGTGTCTTGACTTGGAGAAAGTTGGTGAGAAAACGCTTTTGGACATTCTCAAACTCTTTCCAAGTAGACTTCCCAATGCTTCCACCCCACACCTCCACTCCATAAAGAAGCACCGGTGTCACCAATGTGTCAAAGAGGTACTTTTTGAGAGCCCAACACTTGATCTCTCCTGCATTGCACATGTTCTCAAATGCATAATAAGCCTCTTTCGGCTTCCAAGCGACGCATTGCACAATCCTTCCATTTATGATTGGATGGAACCTCAAGGCCAAGGTACTTGAAGTGATCTACCACTTCAAGTTTCTCATTGTTGTATACAATGCATGGATTTTCGTCATTGAGGGTCTTTACAAGCATAACCTTGGTTTTGGATCCATTCACGATCAGCCCGCTATCTAGGCAAAAGCGTTCCAAGACACTCATAAGCTTTTGTGCATCTTCTAAGGTATGTGCCAAGAGCACTACATCATCGGCATAAAGCAAAAGCATGATCACCGCATTTCCAATCTTAACCTCTTCTATGCCTTCTTGCTGCATAAAATCAAGAACCATGTATTCCAATTCATCAATGAGTAGCCCAAAGAGGGTTGGGGAAAGTGGGCATCCTTGTTTGACACCAATAGTGCTTGCAAAAAATTTTGAAATTCCATCTCCCATACGTAATCGACATATCACTTTTTGGTAGATGCGAAAGACTGCATGCATAAATTCTCTCGGCACTTGAAGGCTTTGCATACGTCTCCAAAGATTTCCTCGCGGTACCATGTCAAAAGCTTTCTTGAAATCCACAAATCAAAAGCAACAATACTTTTTTCCTTTCAATCGAGACGCTTCCATAAGAACTCGAAGAGTGACAGGTGATCAATAGTGCTATGATGCTTTCGAAAACCTGCTTGGCCAAGCGCACGTTTGCCATTCTTTTCAGCCCATTCACTTATCTTCATCTCCATGATACATCCAAATAACTTTGCCATCAAAGAACCAACCATTATAGTGCGATAGTTGTTCACATTGTTTACATCTCCTCCTTTGTGCAAAGGTTTGATCCAATTTGCACTCCAATCATGAGGCATGCCATACTGAAGTGCAAGGTTAAACATATCGCATATCCAATATTGTGTTTTCTTGCTTGTCCATTTAATCATTTCAGCCTTGACACCTTGAAGGTCACCTGCCTTGCGAGTAGCAAGTTTCTCAAGCGCGCGGCATACATCTTCAATGGTAAAGAAGGGAGACATAAATGGAAGGGAGCTACAACCCTCCATCTTATCAACATTGGGTTGCTCATAGAGGTTCTTACAATGCATATACATATCCTCAAGAGTCAAGTCACCAAAGCTCTCAACGCGCTTGCCTTTTAGGTTTTGCCAAAACTTGCCACATGCATGTGCTTTCTCTTGTGCTAAAAAAAGTTGTTTTTCGACTTCCCACCTTCTCCTCTTCTTTTGAACAAGTGCTTTGTATGTGTGTGAACATTCCAAGTAAACTTCCTTGTCTTTGATTGCATCCAATCTTAGCAAGTGTTTTCGGGCTTGACTACATTCCATGTCAAACCATTTCTTCTTGGTGCTACCCTTCTTAGACCTTTTGCAAGACATGTGTTTCGCCGAAAAGCATTCCTTCGCACAAGAGAAAATTACTTCTTTGAAAACTTTCCACTTGCATTCTAATGTTGGGCTCCCTTGATGCTCTATCATGCTTAACATTTGGTCCACCATATCAGCATATATAAGTGCTCGTTTGAAGTCTAGATGTAGGTACAAATGATTCACATCATGATTGGAGGCTACATGCTCGGGCCGTTTACCACACTTGAGGTCAATACATAACATCCTATGATCCGATTCCGGATTCCATTCACCAAGTGTAAATCTTTGTATGCATTCTAGAGTGGCTTCTGAGAACAACATATAGTCAATCACGCTAGCACCATTGTGCTTTCTACATGTAAAGTCATTGGTGCCTTGCCATAGAGATACACCATTTGCAATGAGCATTCCGGTACTATTGCACATATGTAGAAGTGACTTTCCATAGTGATCCACTTCTTTTGCATCATTAGAACTTCGATTATACATGTATGAGTCATCCACTCTTCTTGATACATGCGGCATGTCGACTTGTTGTGTGTCGTGTTGTAACATATTTGTGCGAGCATTCATGTCTCCAAAAACAATGACTTCACCTTGATCCTTGTAATAAGCAATGTCTTCCTCTAGTTCAACAAAGGGCTGATCTCTATCCATATTCAAGCGAGCATAAAAGTTGGAGTCATAGTGAGGAATGTAGCAGCCGGCCACAAACATGACTTGACCATTTGGTGGGCTGATTTTCAGCCATAAGTAGCGTTTATACTTATCTTCTTTGACAATGGAAACATCTTTCAAACCCTTTTTGGTCATACATGCTATGCCTCCTTGGCCTCTTCGTTGCTTTGCATTTTTGGCCCACATCAAAGAATGTACATCGTATTTGTCAAATCCAAGAGAGAGAGAGAGAGAGAGAGATAGAGAATTAATGTATGCTTAGGAAATTAAAATTAAAGAAAAATAATTAAAGAGACATGAGACAAGAAAGTTACAATGTGATGGATCTGATACAAAGTCAGAGTAAGAAGATGAAAAAATAAAATATTATGGAATCCTAAACTGCTAGGTATGGACTAAACGGATAAACCAACTAGCTGGGATCGGTAGATCATAGGAGATCCAGCAGCTGTCGCTGGCAGATCTCATCAATCTCCTCCATGGTCAGTAGTTTCACCGGGCGTTATGCATGTCGAGCCAAAGTGACCTAGCTAGATCCTCTGATGCAGCCTCTGTCGATGTTGTGTAGTCCTCCGCAGTCGTGGACGTCTAGATCTCCGTAGCTCAGTCGCTCGTTCGATCAGTAGAGACATAGGGAAGTAGAGAGAGAGAGAGAGAGAGAGAGAGAGAGAGAGAGAGGAGAGAGAGAGAGAGAGAGAGAGAGAGAGAGAGAGAGAGAGAGATAGGAAATATCTAGAGAGATAGAAAAAGAGAGTTATATATTTATTTATTTATTTATTTATATGTATATATAGAGAGAGAGAGAGGAAATAGAGAGATAAAGAAAGAGAGTTATATATATATATATATATATATATATTATATTATATATATATATATAGAGAGAGAGAGAGAGAGGTAGGGGAGAGAGAGAGAGAGAGAGAGAGAGAGAGAGAGAGAGAGAGAGAGAGAGAAAGAGAGATAGCGAGATCGAGAGAGAGAGAGAGAGAGAGGAGAGAGAGAGAGAGAGAGAGAGAGAGAGAGAGAGAGAGCGAGAGAGAGATCGAGAGAGAAAGAGAGATCGAGATCACTTTTTTGAGCAAGAACCATGCAAGGCTTCTAAATCTTTCTCAAGTTGCTCATCCATCTCCACATTATCTTCTGGCTTGGACATGAAGTCCCCCTCCGGTTTACAATCAGGTAGAAAACTTTCATTGGGCTGAGAACTTCCATGGCTTGTGCATGTGGTGAAAAAAACACCAGGATGGGCATAATATCCTTGGAAAAACCTGTGCAAAAAATTGCAAACAGACGGAACATTACAAAAATGACAAAATGGTCATGCTTTAATATATGATTCATTAAGTGCGGCATTGGAAAGCTTTCTCTGACAGGCTACCTCGGAATGGAGGCAGGTGGGTTTGTAGACAGAGAAGAAACTATGGAACTAAAAGAGGCAAAGGGGTTTTGTCTGCTACATGCATTGCCATGTACACCTGGGAGTTCACTTATGTCTCTACCCATATAGGATTTGACCAATAAAGACGAGATTTTGACCCGGTGGTCCTGATCTCCGTACACCTCTGGACCGAGGTGTACGGAGATTGGGCAAGACTAGAGAATGCGAGGTAGTTTACATTGTGAGGAGTATATATATAGATATATTAAAACAACATTCATAATCATTGTAGATGGCAACGTCATCAACTAACATGGAGGAAAAGATTGCATGCTTGTGCACACTCTGCAAGTATCAAATCCTGCGCAAGCGTAGGGTATGTAATGAGCATGTGCACAAGTACAGAGACTTTGCTAGAGAAACCATAGAGAATGTGCGATACGACTCCTACGGAACCGGCATTGATTTCCGCGACATAGCACCTACATCTGAGAGAGAGAGAAAAAAGATTATGCGTGAAGGTCCGACCAATATAGAGCCACGGATATGTGAAGGTCCATAGATGCTTCGACCCCTCCTCGCTCACGACCCCCGTCTTACCCAGGCACACCTCTTGACACACCTCTTGGCACACCTCGGACACCTTAGGGGGCACACGATCCTAGTGCCTCCAAGCTCTATACTGTATGGGGAGATGGTTCTGTTGACATGGATAGAGTCGAGACTGAGATGCCACAGGGGATTCGCCAGCTCGTGGAGCTGCAGTTTTCGACCAGCATTCTGACGTCTTGGGATCAGCAAGAAAAGGAAAAAGTCACTTACATAGTGGAGACCATCCTGAGAGAGTACTAGCCTGCTCCGGGTTCTTCCGTTGTTTCGGCGCGGTGGATCAAGGGTGTTGCACGGGACACCATCAAACATTGACGAGATGCATCTCGGAAGGCTTTCAGGACCGGCTCGCCGAAGCCTTCGGGCATCCCACACGAGACGTGGCTTCAGATCAGGGAGGATGAGCGGACAGCGGCCATGCGGTTCAGACAGCAGCGTGAGGCCGTGCAGGTACGATAGATGACTAGGGGGACATCTCATCTTGGCAGCGGAGGCTTCGACACCTTTCGCTATGAGTTTGTGAGTTTCTAATCCAATCTTAACTATGGCTTCTTTTTAAAACCGATGAATCATGTATTCTTATTACTTTGATTTTTGTATAAACGCAGAATCTTGCGATGCATCGAGCTCCATCACGCGAGGAGGAGTCAGATGGATATTGTAGAGGTATCTATGAAGTACTGAATGATCTTGAAGCTTCAGGAGAGCCTGTAGACTGGGAGGCCTTACAGTCTCTCTGATCGCTTGAGGTGAGACGTTAATATGTGTGAGTTGATTTAATTAAGTCAGTATATGTGAAGTAATATCAATACTAATTTTGTGAGTTTTCATATGTGCAAGTTGCGACGCCTAGTCATTAGTGGACCAGATTTTATCTATATGCTTTGTGAGACACAGACATGCTTCTGTGTCTCTTTTTTTTACAAACAGTTAGTGTTCAGACAGTTATTGTTTCCCTTATGGTTATGATTATTGTCATTGTCATTGTATAGACAGTTATTGTTTCTCTTTCTGGTT
The DNA here is from genome assembly GCF_014529385.1 of Adiantum capillus-veneris. Taxonomy (NCBI): domain Eukaryota; kingdom Viridiplantae; phylum Streptophyta; class Polypodiopsida; order Polypodiales; family Pteridaceae; genus Adiantum; species Adiantum capillus-veneris. The sequence continues at coordinate 3,383,987 of NC_140937.1, forward strand.
ATGCTTATGGTTATTGTTAATTTTGTTTATGGTTATGGTTATCTGCATTATGGTTTTGATCAAACTGATTATAGCCGGTTATGGTTTTAAGTTATGGTTATGCTTTTAAGTTATGGTTATGGTTCGTTATGGTTATGCTTTTAAGTTATGGCTATGCTTTTTAGTTGGTACGGTTGTCTTTCATTGGCCTTAAATCTCATGTGAGATCCTACACGGATAGCATGTAGGAGGCGTATACATGATATGGTTTTTTTTGAAAAGTTTATGTAAAAACAAAGGGAACTCTGCCGAAATTTCTACGCTCGGGAGCATGGTTGATATTTTGGTGCTGCTCGCTTTCTTGGGCACAGGGCAGGAAGTCTGGCTGTGGCTGTGTCCATCTTTTAACTGGGCACAGGCCAGGCTACTTGCCCTCTGCCCAAGAAAAAGTTTTTCTACTATGGTCGTCGTTATACGCGTCGCTATGCGCATCGCTATCAACGTCGCTAATAGTGACTGGTTTCACAGCGTCGCGTATAGCGACAACGCTCATAGCGACGGGCAACGTCAATATATGCGTCGATAACACCTTCTTTTGTTGTAGTGCCCCCTCTATTGAAATTCTTCCTCCTTGGGTGTGGGTAGTAGTACATTCCATGGCCATCTTCCCCGTAGTTGTAAAAGTGGTACTCTAGGTTCTGCCTTCGTTGTCCCCTTCCTTGTTCTGGGTTTCTGCCAGATGCATGCCCTTGTTGCACCAGATGCACAGATAAACTCTCTAGTTGGGTGGTGATGCGACTCAGCAGGTCTTGTTGTTCTTCTAATGCCTTCTGCGGTTGGACTCTATGATTGGCTGTTTTGCAGCCATTGGGGTTGGTCGGGCCGAGCTTCTTTCCTCTGACTCGTTTACTCTTTCTTGCATTATCAGCTCCTTATCTTCAAGGCAAGCTACTTTGACTGCCAACTCATATGTTGCAGGAAACCTTCCCTTCACCTTCTCTCTAAGCGGCGACCATAGACCAGCAATGAAACGGCCCTTCTTAAGGAAATTACGCGCTCCTTCGGCTTCCTCCAGTGTGGCAACCCATCTATCCCATAGGTCCACAAACTTTGACTCGTAGGTGGCATACTCCAGCAGGCCTGCCTGCTTTAATTCTATCAGTTAGTTGCCATAGCTTCTCAGAGGTTGTGCCTCCACCAAACCTCTTTACAAAAGCAGCCCTTAAGACATCCCTTGCATTCTTGGTAGCCTGGGGCAATGCATTATACCAGGACTTGGCCTCTACTTTCATCAGTAGAGGAAAAATTCTAAGTCGTGAAACGTCGTCATCTTTGTTGGAGATGACACAAGCAATGTCAAAATCATCCAAAATCATCCAGAAAGAAACACTTGCCATGGTGGTGACTCAACAAATTACAAACCTTTTTTTTTTCTTTTCTTTTACATCAACAGTAGCGGCTCATAGGGTCTTTTCAGAGGGGTGGGTGGATAGGTCAAAACAGGATAAAAATAGAGACATTAAAGAAATGATGGTAATCTAATATGGGGAGAATAATAGGGTTCGGGGAATTGAGGATTTCTCCTAGTACCGCCGCATTGAATAGGTTAACAATCTTCTGTTGGTAGAAGACTTTCCTCTCTACATAGATATTCACATGCATATGCTGCAGGAATCTGAATGGGAATGCCGTCGACCCGTTTTCCATCATTCACAGAGGGTGGAATACTTACTTATACTCTTACCGTGCCAGTGTTGATGACTTGGCACATCCACAAGAGGTCATTGCCTTTCATGGGATCCACCTTTCCTTCGTTGCTCAGCAAGTACGGGGTGATGGCGATGCGTTTGACCACTCCCAGCCTCTTGGCTAATTGCAATTGTAGGTAATTTCCATAATCCGCGTGTTGCATGAATTCTACTTCATTCAGTTGCAGCTGGTCTCCAGCCCACTGGGTTTATCCGGTGGTAGAGAGCTTCTTCAGGATAAGTTGTACAGGGAGAGGAGGAAGGTCCTCCACTCGCTTCCCAAAACAACGAGATCAATAGCCGAACCACTCTTGTCTAGGACATCCGAATCTTCTTAACACTTATTCTTCTGGATTGTCGAAGTGGATTGGTAGCACTCGCATGCGTCGTGAAAATCGATAGGCAACCTTTCGCCGCCTAGCTTCGGATGACTTATTCTTTGACAAAGTGGGTACAACCCGGCTTTCTGAGCTTGAAGCACTTGCTTGGCCACATGATTCTCCCTTCGGGGTCATGTGTTTCTAGACTGGCTTATCTTCTCCTTGCCTTTGGCTCCAGCAGCCCCTTTAGGCCACTTTCGAGTTATATCTTTGACTGCAGCTTCTTTAGGGAAAAGAGGTCTCACCGTTTGCTTCCCTTCCTTGACGTGAATGATTTCTTCACGATGAACGTCGATGTAGATGACTTCAGCCCTTTCGCTACCTTCCTTGTTGGCACTCATTGACACTGTGCCTTGGTTGACAATAGTGATGGCACTTCACCAATCTCCCACCTATGCTTCCGATTTATAGTTAGAACGAGCGACACGAGATGGAGAATTTACCTCTTGAATGCTGACGACATTGCAGCCTGGCAGTAGCACCTCAATGAAGGCGGCTAGTGCCTCCTTCATCTCCTCTTTTTCCGTCCTCCAGTCAGAAAATTCCTTCAGCCACTCGTCCATGATTGATAGTGGGTGTCACTTTCAGCATTGTAAACGGAAGGGTCTTAGAAAAGCCCTCCTCAGTGGGGGCACCAAATGAAGGACGCAAAGCGGACCCCGACGGCCTCTAAAACGCCGGGGGCCGAATGGCACGCCTCGAGCCTGCCATGATAAAGTGAACAGGGGGCACCACCTAGCTTTGAGCGGCTAGGACGCAAAACCACGATGATATGAACACCGCAAACCTACACACCGAGAGAGAGAGAGAGAGAGAGAGAGAGAGAGAGAGAGAGAGAGAGAGAGAGAGAGAGAGAGAGAGAGAGAGAGACAGAGAGAGAGAGTGAGAGAGAGAGAGAGAGACTTGCAAATGATGAAAACCCTCGGGGGTGTGAGGGTGAATTATTTCTGCAATATTTACAAAGAGGCATGCCGTGGTGGTAGAGAGGTAGGGAGAGGAAGTGGTGCAACCTACTTGGTGCATTCTCTAAGACAACTCAATGATTGTGAATACATATGACCAAGAGCGTGCATACGTGTGTGCATCGACCATTGGAGTCGAGAGATGGATGTGGTTCACTTCGCATGATACAATTCCCAAGGCAAACCCAACATACAAGCCCCCCGCCCCGTGATGGTGATAGTGTCAATCCTTCCCACTACACTCTACCAAATGCTTCGCTCCTCATGAATTGCCCCCCCCCCCCGACAGTGACCTCTCAGTGCCAATTTATAGGTGTTGGCTGCTTGGATTATGGTAATCCCAGTGTGGTTAGGGTAAGCTTAATCGGGGAGACAAAGCAAGTGGTGGGCCCCGTGTGGTTGACCCTTGCTTTGTTTTGGGAGGTTATTAAAAGATGGGAATCTCTAGGTGGGCCTTTGTAACCATCACCTAGAGAGAGGATGTTTACAAAAAATGAAAATTTACAATGGCTCGGGTGAAAACAGAAGATAATGATGAAAATAACCTATAAATTACTGGGATGGTGTCGTGGTTGCGTGTTGCCGGCGAATGGTGTGTTGTTGGTGCGTCGGTGTCGAGCGTACTTCTTTTTGGAGTCCGTCGGGGCATGCCTTTGGCACATTTTCTCTTTTTTTTGTTGGTGGCGCATGCTTTGGATCCTTCTTCTTTACTCATCGATGTCGTAGTCGTTTCTCCTCCTTTGTATTTTTGGTGCTGTGCGTATATCCGTGTTTCTGTATGTATTTGTGCATGAGGGCGGGTGTGTGTGTATGTATATGTATGTGTGTAACAAAAACGTGCGTGGGAAGGGGGGCTTTATATATAATATATATATATATAGTTTTTTTTTTTCTGTTTATGGGGGAATGGCGGATGGCCTGCTTTCTACTGTGCGAGGCGGAGGGAGGGGTGGGGGGGGGAGGGGAAATGGGGTAGGGGGAGGGAGGTGTGTGTGTGTGTGTGTGTGTGTGTGTGTGTGTGTGTGTGTGTGTGTGTGTGTGTGTGTGTGTGTGTGGATGGCCTGCTGTGGTGCGTGAGCGCCCGGGTGGGAGAGTGGGTGGTCCTGCGGACTGAGCTGAGAGAGAGAGATTGTGAGGGAGAGGGAGGGGTGAGGCTTGGGAGTGGGGTAGGGAGATGTGTGGGTGAGAGAGAGAGGGGGGGGTTCTTTTGTTTTGCATGGGGCTTGAGGACAAGGGGAGGGAAACAAGTCAATGGGTGGGAGTGAGGGAATATATGAGCGGGCCAAGAGAGGGGGGAATGAGGCCGAGGGAAGGTGAGGCGAGCGGGTAGGGAAGAGGGTGAGGGGTCGGGGAAGGAATATTGGTGAGCCAAAAAGGGGGGGGGGGGGGGGGGGGGGGGGGCGATTGTGAGGGGGAATGTAAAGGGTGAGTGTAAGAATACGGAGAGCAGGGGGGGGTTCCATGCGGCTCACACCGAGGGAGCACGAGAGAGGGGTCGGAGGGTTTTTTCAAAGCTTTCGCCTAGCCGGGGGGTTTGAGAGTGGGGGTAAATTGGGAGAGAGGATATTAGGGGGGGGGGGGGGGGGGGTAGGTAGGGAAAATGAGGGAGAGACAGAGAGGGGGTCTTATTTATCCAATGCCCGTCGGGTGAGAGGAGGAATAAGCTACGGGGGGTACTGAGAGTTGGGGGGGGGGGGGGGGGGGGGGGGGATGAGTTTTTTTTTTCATTTTTTTCTTTGATTTTTGAAAGTCGCCTATCATTAGCCCTCTCCCTTTGGCTAGAGGCATTCATGCTTCTAGCCCTTCGTCTGCTTCTTCAGCTATAGAGTTAGAGGGTTTTCCCTCTTCTGGAAAGTCTAGCATGAATTCTGGGTCAAACCTAAGAAAATACCTTTTCAGCCTCCATCCATTGACCCTAGTCTTGTGAATTCTCCCACCTGCTTCCATCAGCTTATAGCTGCCGTTGTCATAGCGTTTCTTGATGATGAATGGCCCTTCCCATCTAGGTTGAAATTTCTTATCCTTCCTAGTTTCAAATCTCTTGTCGTATCGTAGAACTAACATGCCTTTTCCTTGACCTTTTTCTTTAAGCCCTTGATTGAAAGTGAGCCGACGTCGCTCTACCTGTGGTGCATAGTGCCTATCCAGTTGGAGTCTCTCTAGATCCAAGATGTGGTTTCGAAGGTTTACAATTGGACGGTGTGTCTCGATACCCAAGACTCGTATGCTGGCTATTTGTACCTCAATGGGTAGAATTGCCTCCTTCCCATAAACTAGATGGAAAGGAGTGAAACCTAGTGATTTTCGGAACATTGTTCTGTAGGCCCAAAGAGCTGCCATGAGATGTTTATCCTAGTCCCCTGTGTGGTTGTTCACCTGTTTTGTGATGAATTTGCAAATCATTCCATTTACCTTCTCTACCATACAATTGCATTGTGGGTAGTATGGTGTGGAATGCCTACGTGTGATGCCTAGCTTCTTCATCAGTTCTCCCACCAAATCACCTCTGAATCCTGGTCCTCTATCTGATATTATCTCAAGAGGAGTGCCAAAACGGCAAACGATATGCTCAAAAAGGAACTTTGCCACCTCTTGGGCTGTAATACGTGTGGTGGCCGTTGCTTCTGCCCATTGAGTCATGTAGTCTACACCCACTATGATATACACTTTACCTGATTGGGCCCTTGGTAAAGGACCGATTGCATCTATTCCCCATTTCTCAAAAGGACCATATGAAATGATAGGGGTTTGTGGCTCGTAGGTTAACGTCGTGCGATCACTGGCCACTTGACAAGCCTTACATGTTTTACACCATTGGTGTACATCCCTCTTCAAACTAGGCCAAAAGTATCCTGCTTATAGAATCTTCCTACTGGTGATATCTAGAGCAAAATGACCGCCGCAGATGCCGTCATGGCAACTTGAAATTACCTCTGTGATTTCACTGGAGGTTGGCACCCGCCTAAGAATTTGATCTTTGCCCTTACAATACAAGTGGTCGTCTATAAGGCGATACCTAGTAGCCTTCCTTACCAGCCATTGTTTTTGGTCTTTGGTGTGTCCTGTTGGACATTCTCCTGTATCTAGAAAACTGATGATATTAGGCATAGCATCACTAACTTGGAAGAGGGGTAGTTTTAATTTGATTGCTACTACGGGAACGTCTTGTATTCTTTCTTTAGCTAGTGCATCTGCCTCTTGATTTTCTGCTCTGGGGACATGAAAGAATTTCACTACTTCAAACTTCTTTAGGAGGTCTTTAACTTGGCGATGTTGACCAAGTAAAACCTGATTTTTGCACTCCCAGGTGCCATTTATGTGCCTTATCAAAAGCAAAGCGTCGCCGAACACATTTAGGCGCTGAATTCTTTGTGAAACACATTGTTCCAACCCAAGGATTAGGGCTGCATATTCTGCCTCATTGTTGGAGTGGGAGTGTAATAACTGCCCCATGGAGAATACTCTTTCTTGCTGTTCATTGAAAATGACCATGCCTGCTTCTGCAGACTGATCCATTGTTCTCTTGTATGCTCTGTCAAAGAAAAGAGAGTGAGCTCTCTCTAGCTTAGTACTTTCTATCACTGGTGTTTCTTCCTTTGCTTCCGTGTTAACCTTCAGCTTCTTCTTATAATGGCGATGAGTGAGAATTCCCTCTAAACTAGCCTTGGTGGAGTTTTCTACTTGCATGGTGTAGTCAAACTCTTGTAGTCTAATTAACCACTTTGAGATCCTAGATGGGACATCCATGTGTCGCATTACATATGGGAAAACCTCCTCCATTGTTAGGATTACAAAGGGTCTAGGCAAGAGATAGGATTGGAACTTTGTGGTAGCAAACATTAGTGCTAGAACCATGTGTTCTACTTCGGTAAATCCTTTTTCTAATGGCGTCATGACCTGACTAGAGAAGTAAATAGGGTGCATGAAAGAAGTTTTGGGATTCTTTTGCATTAGCACTGCTCCTAGTGTATCATTTCCCACACTAGGGTTCACATATAATGGCTCGTCCCACTTAGGAAGTGAAATAGTGGGAAGCTTAGCTAGGATTTGCTTCACCTCAGTAAATTGCTGCTCGTTCTCTTCACTCCATGAGAAGACATCCCTCTGGGTGAGTTGTTGTAGGGGAAGGACCACTTGAGATAGCAGGTGAATGAACCTGGTTAAGTATCTTACCTTCTGAAGGAAAGAAACCAGCTGCGTGGCGGTGGTGGGTGATGATAAGGATACCAGAGCCTCGATTCCTTTTGTTGAAATTACATCACCAAGGAGAGTGACTTTACTCTCACCAATGTGACACCTGTCCACGTTGAGTTGGACACCCAAGGTTTGTAGCCTGGTTAAGTCATCATAGACTTAATCGGGGAGACAAAGCAAGTGGTGGGCCCCGTGTGGTTGTCCCTTGCTGTGTTTTAAGAGGTTATCAAAAGATGGGAATCTCTAGGTGGGCTTTTGTGACCATCACCTAGAGAGAGGATGTTTACAAAAAATGAATATTTACAATGGCTCGGGTGAAAACTGAAGATAATGATGAAAATAACCTATAAATTACTGGGATGGCGTCATGGTTGCGTGTTGCCAGCGAATGATGTGTTGCTGGTGTGTCGGTGTCGAGCGTACTTCTTTTCGGAGTGGTCGGCTGGGGCATGCCTTTGGTGCATTTTATCTTTTTGTTGTTGGTGGCGCGTGCTTTGGATCGTTCTTCTTTATTCGTCGATGTCGTAGTCGTTTCTCCTCCTTTGTATTTTTGATGCGGTGCGTATATGCGTGTGTGTGTGTATGTATCCGTGCATGAGGGCGGGTGTGTGTGTGTATGTATATATATGTATGTGCGAAAAACGTGCGTGGGAAGGGGGGCTTTATATTTATATATATATATATATATATATAGTTTTTTTTGTTTTTTTTCTATTTATGGCGGATGGCCTGCTTTCTACTGCGCGAGGCGGAGGGGGGCCGGGGGGGGGGGGGGGGGGGAATGGGGTAGGGGTAGAGAGAGAGTGTGTGTGTGGTGTGTGTGTGTGTGTGTATGGATGGCTTGCTGCGGTGCGTGAGCGCCCGGGTGGGAGAGTGGGTGGTCCGTGGACTGAGTTGAGAGAGAGAGATTGTGAGGCAGAGGGAGGGGTGAGGCTTGGGAGTGGGATAGGGGAGATGTGTGGGTGAGAGAGAGAGTGAGGGGGGGGGGTTCTACCATCTTGCATGGGAGCTTGAGGACGAGGGGAGGGAAACAAGTCAATGGGTGGGAGTGAGGGAATATATCAGCGGGCCAAGAGGGGGGGGAATGAGGCCGAGAGAAGGTGAGGCGAGCGGGTGGGGAAGAGGGTGAGGGGTCGGGGAAGGAATATTGGCGGGCCAACAAGGGGGGGGGGGGGGGGGGGGGGGGGGGGTTTCCAATGCGGGTCACACCGAGGGAGCACGAGAGAGGGGTCGGGGGGGTTTTTTCAAAGCTTCCGCCTGGCCAGGGAGTTTGAGAGTGGGGGTAAATTGGGAGAGAGGATATTAGGCGGGGGGGGGGGGGGGGGGTATGTAGGGAAAATGAGGGAGAGAGAGAGAGGGGGTGTTATTTATCCAATGCCCGTCGGGTGGGGAGAGGGAATAAGCTACGGGGGTGTGCTGAGAGTTTGGGGGGGGGGGGGGGGGGGGGGGGAATGAGTTTTTTTTTCTTTTTTTTTCTTTGATTTTTGAAAGTCGGCTATCAGTGCTAAATATACATCCATGTTCTTCACCTTGTGTTTTCCTGGGACTAGAAGAGAGAGCAAAATGTTCCCCTTCTTGGTTGACTCCCATGGTGGAAAGTTTTAGTTCACAACAACCACTGGCCAAGTACTCCATGACGTAGAGCGATGCCCAAATGGGTTTACCCCATCACTAGCCAGACCAAGCCTCAAGTGATGAGGCTCTTCTCTAAACTCCGTCCATGTTTGCTCGATGTGTTGCCATGCCTGCGAGTCAGCCGGCACTCTCATAACCCCATCAGTGGAGCGATTTGTCATATTAAGAAGCTCGCTTGTTCCTTTGGTGCTGAACATGTGCTTGATATGGGGAATGAGGGGAAAATGACGAAGAACCTTGCGAGGTATTGTGGTTCCTTGCATTCCCTCTTTGTACCTTGATTCTCCACACTCAGGGCAAGCATCAAGCCCTGCATGTTCATTGCGGAATAGCACGCAATCATTGACACATGCATGTATGCGATCATAGTCCATCCCAAGCCCTGTCACCACCTGTCATGCCTTCCTTCGATTTTCTGGAAGATGATTGCCTTTAGGTATCATCTTGCCTAATAGCCTATGACATAATTAAAGAACACTCGTTATTGCATATAACCATGAAAAAAACTCACAACTAAAACTTATTACACTTAAACGTACCTTAATAGTGCATCAACCCTTGCATTGATCCATCCAAACATTGCTTGAATATTCAAGATCTCAAGAGACACTCGTAATATGGAGTAGGAGCATCCCTCGTAAAGAGCGGTGTGTGCTGCCTCTAGCAATGAATCTTTGGTTTTTGGGCGGCTTCTTCACATGCACACTCAGGCTCACACTCATTCGCCGCCTCACGTGTAAGAAGATCCTCAACCATATTGTGCAAATGATCTTCCTCCACCTCCATGTGGGGCGGGGTGATGGGGAGATCCCCATATGTGGTGGATGTAGGATGCGCATGCGCTCGTGTGGACCCACCCACATCGTACGGCGCGTGTGACCCCCCTCCCATGACTGCTTCCTGGTGCAATCGCTCTTCCATCCTCCTCCCACCTCCGCCCCCGATCACACTCCAATGGGGAGCGACATCAATGGATGCCAAAACCCTCGGATCGCTAGTTTACATTCGAGCACGTTTTCTCGGATCGTCCCATAGTCCATAATCATCCACGTGAGCCAAGAATATATGCCGAAGCCGTGCAATCGCATGCTTACATCGCGTACATGAACATGGTAGTCGCTCGCTCAACCATCGAGTTCGTTCCGCGCCAACCGGTGGACCCACGTCATCCCAATCAACCTGCACACACGACCACACACTAAATAAGAAAAAATAAAAGAAGAAAAAGAAGAATCAAGAATGTTGGCACTGACATGACTGACACTCATTAAAGATAGAGGGGACTGTAAGGTAAAGAGATGGGTACAAGAGGTCATCCAGTCGGTGTAACCTTAATGGCACATCAGAGCTTTTTGCGATAATATACGCGGTAATAGGCGCGGGAAAAGACGCGGGAATACACGCGGTAAAATTCCCAACAAAGTTTTTTATATAAAGGGGGCACCTACGTGCCCCCGCGAAATTGAGCTCCTTCTCTACACGGGCGTGTTTCCCTCTCCATCTCCAAGCTCTATTACTCTCTTCATCTCCATCCCCACCATATCCAAGTGATCGAGGTCACAACTGTAAGTGCTCAAACTCTCTCTCTTTCTTCTCGTTCTTTTACACACACACACACACACAATGCATGCACACACATGCACACACACATTGTACACATACGCACACACACACACACACACTATTTTGTGCACAATCACACACTAATGCAAGCATTAGTGTGTGCATGCGTTACAAGCACACACTAATGCTTGCATTAGTGTGTGCATGCATTACAAGCACACACCAATACTTGCATTAGTGTGTGCTTATGCATGCATTAGTGTGTTTACACACTAATGCATGCACAAGCACACCCTAATGCAAACATTAGTGTGTGCAAGAATTATACACACACACTAATGCTTGCATTAGTGTGTGATTGTGATTAGTGTGTGATTGTGTACAAATTAATGTGTTTTCACACACTATTTTGTGCACAATCACACACTAATGCCCGCATTAGTTTGTGCATGCGTTACAAGCACACACTAATGCAAGCATTAGTGTGTGCAATTTTTTCACACACCAATGCTCACAATAGTGTGTGCTTGTGCATGCATTATACACACACACACTAATGCAAGCATTAGTGTGTGCAATTTTTTCACACACCAATGCTCACAATAGTGTGTGCTTGCGCATGCATTATACACACACACACTAATGAAAGCATTAGTGTGTGCATGCATTATACACACACACACTAATGCTTGCATTAGTGTGTGCAATGTTTTCACACACCAATGCTCACAATAGTGTGTGCTTGTGCATGCATTAGTGTGTAGACACACTAATTTGTGCACAAGCACACACTAATGCAAGCATTAGTGTGTGCTAGAGAGGTATGCACACACTAACGCTTGCATTAGTGTGTGCTTGGGCACAAATTAGTGTGTGGAAACACACTAATGCAAGCATTAGTGTGTGTGTGTATAATGCATGCACACACTAATGCGGGCATTAGTGTGTGATTGTGCACAAAATAGTGTGTGAAAACACACTAATTTGTGCACAATCACACCCTAATGCAATCATTAGTGTGCAATTGTTCACAAATTAGTGTGTGTATAATGCAAATTAGTGTGTGCATGCATTATATGTGCACAAATTAGTGTGTGTATAATGCAAATTAGTGTGTGCATGCATTATACACACACTAATGCTTGCATTAATGTGTGATTGTGAACAAATTATGTGTTTTCACACACTATTTTGTGCACAATCACACACTAATGCCCGCATTAGTGTGTGCATGCATTAGTGTGTTTCCACACACTAATTTGTGCCCAAGCACACACTAATGCAAGCATTAATGTGTGCATACCTCTCTAGCACACACTAATGCTTGCATTAGTGTGTGCTTGTGCATAAATTAGTGTGTCTACACACTAATGCATGCACAAGCACACACTATTGTGAGCATTGGTGTGTGAAAAAATTGCACACACTAATGCTTGAATTAGTGTGTGCTTATGCACTGATTAGTGTGTGAAAACACACTAATGCATGCACACACACTAATGCGAGCATTAGTGTGTGTGCATGCATTGGTGTGTTTTCACACACTAATTTGTGCATAAGCACACACTAATGCAAGCATTAGTGTGTGCATGCATTACAAGCACACACTAACGCTTGCATTAGTGTGCATGCATTACAAGCATACCAAAACATACCTCCATGTGGGTGTGCGATGATGTTGATTGAAACCCCAATGGTCATCGAGAAGCCCAACGGTAGAGTAAGGTCCAACACACACACACTAGATTAATTTCTTTGCCACACACTAACGCACACACACAATAGATTAATTAGAAGCACACACACACACTCTCTAAATGGATGCAAAAAAAAAAAGCACACAAACCATTTCTTAAATAGGAGATAAAAGGAATCCTATGCAGGGAGGAATCCTATGCAAGGAGGAATCTCACTTTGACTAGAATCCAATGTTAATTAGGGTCCCTTTTTTTTGTGAAATTGTTGGATATGGCATCCTCTTCCACGCCCGGCTATCGATCCATAGAGGATTTTCTCGTTGAGGGCCTCTCTTTCGAGGACGCTTGTGATGCTTACTACTCGCAGTCTTCCTCCCACCAGCCACAATCGTCCTTCGGCTTTCGATGGTTTCGAGATGCAGTACACGACCCCGACCTTGAGAGGGCATACCGCGCCCAGGCAGAGTGGCTATCCTCGCAGCAGAGTCTTCTAGGGCGGTACACATCCGCACAGTTGGCTGCCTATGGGTTCTCACTGCTTGCAACATCGGGCATCGGCACTCCGATCGTGTAGAGTGTGCCTCCGACAGCGCCTCCCTCCACCTTACCCTCGACTTTCCCGTCACTCGCACCTCCCTCCACCTTGCATTCGCAACAATCCACGCCCGCACCGTCGAGTTATCCGTCACCTACACCACCCAGCGGTTCGGGCTCGCGCCAGCGCTCTTCGAGTGGCTAGCGCTCTTCCCGTAGTGGTGGCTCACACTCTCATCGAGGTAGTGGCTCGTGCTGCTTTGGTGGTGGAGGGGGCAATGCTATAGATTCACCTCCTCTTACACCCCGACCTCCTCTCTCACCCCTTGGAGCTCCACATGAGGATAAGTACCGCGATGTGTCCGCCCCGGACGCTCGTGGCTACTACTATTATATACATCAAGGGGGGGAGGTGGATCTAGGTTCCTCTTTGGGGAGGACATTTCGAGGGCACCTTAACCAGCTGATCCACTCGACATACCAAGATTGCTTTAAATCTTTCAAAGATCAGGACCCAGCCAACTTGACGTACATTCACACGACATTGGTCATGCAGTTCCCTAATCTGGAAGTGGAAGAGTTCTCCAGGCAATGGCTCGAGTAGTACGTCAAGGATTTCTTGAAAAATAAGAAGTCCAGTGTGCAGAGGGCGGCAAAGCGAACATTTGAATCTGAGGGTCACAACTATTGCCCTGGAAATGTTCACAACGAGGAGTGGGAGAAAGCCCAGGGCGAGCTGGAGGACGAGAGAGCGGCAGGTGCTAGGGCGTACACTCGGCAAGTGGAGGTGAGGTCGCAGCAAACGCCCACGCATTATGGCTCGGACGGAAAAGCAGCATGGAAAGATAAATTTGTGAGTGCGCGTATTTTCATTTGAATTGATTTAATTTGTGGTAATAAGGTTAGGTTTGTGATATTTTTTAATTGCTATATAGCAAAATATTACTATGACCCGCCCAAGCCGAGAGATCCAGAGATACAGAGAGAGCCACTCCGAATATCAGACATGGTGCTGGCTGTATGAAAACAACAAAATCAATCGCAAAGAATTTGAAAATGCATGTCGTACACTACAACCTATTAGTGTGAACTTTTTTCAAAAATGAGTGCATGCAGAATTATGTATCCATTTGTATTAATTAAAGGTCTTGTTGTTTTTTTCTTTTCCAGAGTCAGGGAGTCCCTCGAGAGGTCCAGGATCCGAGTAGCTCAATCCTCCGAGTGTGTTCGGCCCGTCTTCTTTTGGCCACAATTGTATAGTCCCCATGTATCGCCTATTTAGGCAATTTTGTAATATCCAATATAATTAAACACTTGATTTTGGCCCAAAGTCTTCTATTGGCCACAGTTGTATAGCCGCCATGCATCGCCTATTTGGGCAACTTTGTAATGAACAGTTTCTCCAATATAATTAAACATTTGATTTTGGCCCAAAGTTTTTGTGCAATGAAATTGTTGTTTTTTTATTTATTAAATGTATAGGAAAAAAAAGGCAAATGACCATTTGGATGGGTCCTACCAAGGACCATCCAAATGGTCATCTGCTTTTTTTAAAAAATACTCGCATGTGCGGTAATGCTTGTGGTAATACGTGTTGTAACGCCCGCGGAAATATATCCATGCTGATTACCGCGTGCATTGCTGAAGGACCATTACCGCGAGCATTGACTCTAGCATTACCGCCTCCGAGATTTATTGACTTGAACCTTTCCTTTGTTTTTGTGCGTCTATCTGAGCGGTAATGTGCTCCAAATGTCATAGTGTCAAGCTCATAGAGAAACTGGAGTATGTACAAGTATGTTCATAGCACTATCTGGAAGCTATCAGATTTTACCTCATTCCCTCCCTTGTAGCATTTTTCTACATATGTAATATTCTCTGAAAAGAAAGAAATGCTTTTAATGGTGTATAATGTGTAAACACCAAAAGAGCCTGCTCCAATCCTTCCACATTCCACCAGGGTATCATGGGGGTGTAATGGCTATTGCCCACACAGGAGTAATAGGCATTACGGGAATAATTACCCGCAACTACATTATGTGAACATCAACATATAGAATGACAAGAGAAGGAAGTACACAGTACACAGGCACAGAACACCTCTTTCTTCATTCATGTATAATCCAAACTCAGAGTTACAACAGTAGATGCCATGAATATCATAGAGATTGGTTAAGTTTTTTCATAAGACAGGTATGCCCCTCCATATACAACCGCTGCTCCAGCCCAGATCGGGAATGGTGCACACACTCCTGTCCCATGAAATCCTGTGAAGAACTGCCGTTACGACCGCCGCATACCGCATGACTCCTGATCCGCAGTGTCCATATCTCCGCAGGACCGCATGTGCGGCTAATGCCGTAACATCTGGCATGCACGGTGGATTGCGTGAATCCACACTCAGCCCCTCCGGCTGGAAGGTTCCGGTGGTTGCTCTGCACTCTGCTATGGTGAAGAGGAAATATCAATATAGCCAAAGCCTCTAAAATATACAGTATGTTCCCAATAGACCTCATCCAGAAGACGTGGATCTATCTCAATTTGTTCCGGCCAGGCAGTCCGAGGAATAAACTGCGTTGGCAAAGAAATAGATTGAGGCGCCTGTGGCAGAGGAGCAAGAGGTGTATGTAAAGGATAATAGCGAGAAAGGTATCTATTAAGAGAAGACCAAAATGGAGGGCAAGGTGGTAGACTGAGAGAAAAAGAATGAGCTAAGGTCTCCACCCAAAAACAGACCCTGCGTCGCTCCTTACGAAATCGACGAATCATTTTCTGCAAACGAGATAGGTGAGCCTAGGCTTCAGCACAATCCTCTGTAGCTTGTGCCCAATCGGCAACATCAAAACCCTTGGGAACAACACTCTTACCTTTGTCAGTGTTGGAGGACTCGGGGTGTTGCACCACAACCTGCTGAGTGGGTGGTTGTGCTCGCACCTCAGTAGCCAAGTGTGTGCTCTAGCTTTGTAATTGATTATCCAAAAAAACTCGGAGATCTTCTTGTATCTCCACTGCCAACGCATCCAAATCATTCATATTAATCATTAAATCGCCAGGGTGCGAGGCTAAGTAGGAGGCTAGACTATGCTGCGTTCTCAACTGAAGAAGTTCCTGTTGAATAGAGGCCACAAAATCGGCATTAGCCCCTTGTAACATTTGTATTTCTGCCCCCTGCTGGCGAGTTGTTGCAGTCAGCTCTTCATTTTGAGTGAATAACTCGTCAATGCGAGTCTGCGAAGCCACTACCTATGCTTCCAGCTCATTTACTCTTCCCTCTGTGGCGGGGGCTAGCCAGGCTGCACGAATAGACTCTGCAAGTCTGCTCAAAAAAGTGCCGCATGCCTGCAATTGGTCAGCAAGTGTCGCTGCCGTAGCCTCCCAAGATAGCGCTGTGGAAAGAGTACCTCCCGTCGAGGCCGCATTGGTAATGCCAGAAGTTTCCGGTTGAACGGGAACATCCGCAACCGGAGAGCTCATCCGCACAGGAGTAGCACTGCCCACTCTCTCCTGCATTCGGCGGCGCCAGCGAGCCACCGCAGAATCCTCTGAAAGAAGAGATGCAGTTGTCGGAGGTGGTGTTGAAAATTGTTGTTCCTCCCTGCCGCGCTTGCGGCTTGCTGATCCTGCACCTGCAGTGGCCATCTCTTGGGCTCCAGAGGATACCACTGCTGTCGATGGACTAGGCAAATCCCTAGTGCCCACATGCTACAGCTGTGTTTACCTCTCAGCCGGCACTGCCAAGCTTTGTGTTTGCGACAGAGGAACATTAGTGCCTTGGACCACCAAGCGATCATCTTCAAAGTGATAGAGAGGACCCAGGGCGAGAGGAAAAATCAATGTGAGCAGTTGGCCAACCTTTGTATTGGTTGGGGTATTCCTCCCCAACTGTGCCATCACTCTTTGGCACTCCGCCAGCAGGCATTCTTTGACCACCGCTGCCCAAGCTACTGGCCCAAAGTTGGCCGAATGCAAAACATTTCGTGCTCGGGTCGAAATGGTATAAGTTTTGGCCTGTAGACAAATCGCCTCGAGAAATCACCGATATGCATCTCAGGTTGTGACATCTGACAACCCTGACAGCTTATACTCCCCTTTTACCTTCAAACCAAATTCTTGTTCTACATCTGCAGCAGGGATCACATGAGAGGCGTGCACCACGCCATCGTTGGGCAAACAGCAACACCTTGAAATCCTTTCTGCTGTCAACTGAATCTGCTGATTATTCAGCACCACCATATCACCAGCAGCGAGTTGCTCAATCAAACCTGCTGCCTGCGGGTGAACTGGGATTCCTTGCCAATCCAGGTTGGCGACCACACGCAGCCGCAAGTCTTGCAGCCATGCGTCTACTCGTCGAAGCGCTAGCTGCTGTACAGGAGTGAAAGGAATACATTGCAGGAGAGAAGCTGTCATGGTGGCGATGAGATGAAGGAGCAGAGAGTAGAGAACTAAGAGCGCGCAACACACGAAACGAGAGAAACACGATAAGAATCGTTTGCATGTAGTAGTAACCTTTCCACAATGAGTTCCCAAAATAGAGCGATCCACGGGGTCGCAACCATCATAGATCCTTTCCAGCTTTCCAAGATTGCATGCAAAAGAATCCCCAATCATGATTAGGGCGGCTTCCGGCTCTTGTACCACAGCAAAGGGGCATTGAATAGTGGTAGGTGAAACATAATGGCGCAGTCTGAAACCATTGACCGGTACAGAAATAACCTCCCCCCTCAAATCCGCCAAATAAAAAGAGATGGGCCCGCACGCTTGAAAAATCTAGAATGGTCCTGACCACCGTAATTTAAGCTTCCCCGGCATCTTCCCGAGGCGGGAATTGAAGACCAGGACCAGCTGTCCCCGAACAAATTGCCGTGCTTTCGGGCGATCCAGCCATTTTTTTCGCCTAGACTGCAGATTCTGCAGCACCGCAAAACTATTCAACCGCTCTTCGTCCAGTTCCTGTAAAACATCCAATTGATAAATCACAGAATCCTCCGGAAGAAGCCGATCTGCAATCAACATCCGCATACGCTGAATCACATGCTCCACCGGAGTGATTGCCTACATGCCAAATGCCAACTTAAAAGGAGTCAATCTTGTTGCCACTTTATAAGTTGTCCGATAGGCCCATAAGCCGGAAGGAAGTTTCACATCCCAATCCGTTCGATGCATATTCACCAACTTTGTTAAAATCCGAATTAATTGCTTATTAGTTGATTATGCTTGCCCATTCGCCTGAGGATAATATGGAGAAGATTTCCTGTGTAATACAAAATAAAACCGTAGCATTCTCTCCATCACCTTATTCAAAAAATGACTTCCCCTGTCACTAACCAACTCAATAGGGCAGCCATATCTAGAAAAGATATCCTTATATAAGC
Source organism: Adiantum capillus-veneris (assembly GCF_014529385.1). Taxonomy (NCBI): domain Eukaryota; kingdom Viridiplantae; phylum Streptophyta; class Polypodiopsida; order Polypodiales; family Pteridaceae; genus Adiantum; species Adiantum capillus-veneris. Next base: position 3,402,054 of record NC_140937.1, read on the forward strand.
ATCCCGCCATAGAAACTGCAGTGTTATCTCTGAAAGGCCATGCCTCCACCCATTTGGTAGCGTAATCCGTGGCTGTCAAGATATACTTATTTCCTGTGTAAGCTGCCACTGGTTTAAAAGGACCAACAAAATCCAAAACCCACTTTTGAAAAGGCTCCAAAGGCTGAACTGGCTGAAAAGGCATTCTAGACTGTTTGGTAGGTTGCCCCAACCGCTGACACACATCACACTGTTGCACGTAATTTCTCGCATCCTGAAACAATGTGGGCCACCATAATCCAGATTGGAGAACCTTTCGAGCTGTGATTGATGATGCAAAGTGACCTCCCGCAATACCAGTATGGACTTCCTCTAATACTGCTTCCTGCTCCTGTGGTAGCACACATCTGAGTAACACCTCTGCCACTGTACGATTATAGAGCTTTCCCATAATAATCTCAAAATTCTTTCTTCTAATAGCCATGTTTCCTCTGCTCGCTGGACAAGAAAGAAGGCATTTCGCCGCTATCGAGAAAATGAAACATCTCCTCATACCATGTCCATGGGATGCTAGGAATGACCCTTGCCTGTTGCGGGACTGTGATATCCTCTGCAGCTACTCCTGTTAGAAACAGAGACGCATATGGAAATTCATTAGCTACACCCGTCGGAGGCTCTCCGGAATCTAACCTAGATAGGTAGTCAGCCACCGCATGTTGGGCCCCTGGCCGATGTATGACCTCAAAGTCAAATTCCTGCAGCAAAAGCACCCATCTTGCCAATCTTCCCGTCAAATTCTGTTGCCTTACTAGGTATAAAAGAGTCGAATGGTCCACATGGAATAAAAACGTCGGCCCAACAGATAGTGCCGGAATTTCTTTACTGAATAAATCATCCCTAAACATTCCCTTTCGATTATGGAATAATTTCTTTCTGCGGATGATAATCGTCTACTGGCATAATAGACAGGTCGGAACCATCCTTGACTTTGTTCCTGCATCAGCACATTGCCAATAGCACGATCTGAAGCATCCACAAACACATGAAAATCCTGACCCTAATTCGGTGCAAGCATAATTGGAGCTTTGGATAGCTGAAGTTTTAATCTCCGAAAAGCCAAGTCACATTCTTGTGTCCATTCAAAATCTATAGCATGAGCTGCCTGAGTGATCGGAATTGCTAAATGCACGACAAACTGCAAATGCCTCCCATGCCAATGAGCTTGTCCCAGGAAGATCTGGCACTGTTTCTGGTTCTGAGGTGCAGGTGCTTCCATAATTGCCGCAATTTTATCCGGATCCACAGAAATACCATCTTCAGAAATGATATGCCCCAGTAGCCTGCCACTGCGAACCACAAATGCACACTTTAAAGGATTCAAACTGGATTTCACCTCTCTGCATTTCATAAAGCATAACCGTAATTGCTGCAAATGCTCCAATTTCGCTCCAAAAACACTGAGATCATCCAGAAAAATTCTCATAAAATCCGTCAAATAAGGACCAAAAATTTGAAACATATCCCTTTGAAAAGTGGAAGGTGCATTCCGCAATCCAAACCACATCACTGTGCAGGCAAACACACCCCATGCGGTAATAAAAGCTGTTTTTGGCTGATCCCGCAATGCCATTCGGATTTGATTATATCCACTAAATCCATCCAAAAAAGTATACATCTCGTGTCCTGCTACATCGTCCAAAATGGAATCCAAAAACGAAAGAGGAAAAGGATCTGGAATAGTAGCTGCATTCAATTTTATGTAATCCACACAAATTCGGATTTGCTTAGTTTTCTTTGGTACTACCACAATTGGAGAAATCCACTCCGGATTATCAATAGGGGTAATAAAACCCACTTCCAACAGGCGATCAATTTCCATCTTAACTTGCTTTTCCAAATTCGGATTCATCCTGTATGAGTGCTGCTTCACTGGCACCGCATCCGGTTTCAGATTGATCGTATGCTGATAAAACTTAGGATCCAATCCCTGCATATCTGCATATTCCCATGCGAAAACATCCTTAAACTCGGTCAGTAACTTGATCAAATCATCTCTAAAACTCGCCTCCAGTTGCTTATTAATGTATATAGGCTGCGACTCCACTTTCTCCCCAAGAAAAACCTTCTCTAATTCATCTTCTTTAACCCTTGTAATTTTACCCATTTGCGCCTCAAACGCTCGTTCTTGCTGAATCACGTCCTCCAATGATTCAAGACTTGGAAGCAGCTGTTGTTGCTCCCCTATTCCTGCTGGAGTACCTAAAACCCCCACCGAATTCCCTGTCGGAATCAGAGAAATATCCGCAAGATATAAAGAAACCAAATCCGGATTACCTTTGAGAAATTGTTTCTCTTCATCCTCTTCTAAACCTTCCACCATATTGACTGTTTCGGCTATCACTGGCCATGCTACCTGAACTGGCTGTCTGCATGTTCCCAACATCACACGCACTTTTCTTCTACCCTTCTTTACTGTAAGCATATTTGCTTCCCGATTATGTTTTACCCTCGCTTGTCGTAACCAGGGTCTCCCCAAGATAATGTGATAATCCTGATTATGATCTTCAATATTCAAGACTACTAAGGAAACAGCAAAGGATAAGCCGGCCACATCCAAAACAATGCCCCGAAGTAAACCCACTGGATGCACTCTTCTTTGATCTGCTATGCGGACTACAAAGGGTGCAGTCTCCCAATCACTGAGATCAAAATGCTCACAAGCTGCTTGGGTGATAATGTTTACTCCCGCTCCACCATCCAATAGTACCTTGTCAATGTATGTTCCATGGTATCGAACTGAAAGCTCCGGAATGCGGGTATCCGTGATCCTATTCGCCGGAAACGGGACTGAATCATCCTCCTCGCTTTCAACTTTCCCAATGGTGACTTCCCTCAGCTCAGTGGTCATTTGTCGCAGCAATGCATTATGGAAATTCGGGACCAATTTCAGCAATGAACCCAGGGGTACTTGAATTGGTGACATGAGGACCTCTTGCCAAACTGAATTCCAATCCTCCTGTTCTTTAATATCATTCTTATTTCCATCTTTTCTTTCCTCTATTTCCAGGCCCACAGTCGATGGCATAATCGATGTCGATGGTCCTGCTGTCTTCACTGATGGTGCAGATTGTGGAAACCAGGACACATTTTTTTTCCGCACTTCTTCCTGAACCGTCCAATCCGGAATTTTCACATCGGGAGTTGGAACCACATTTTTACCCGAACGTGTGATTAATGAAACCACTGGATCAGACTCCTCGAGTCCTTCAATCTGAACCATAGCCACACTAGGTTGTTTCCCTGCAGCGCGTTCCTACTTTTTCTGATCGTATTCCATAGCTTCAGTACACTCAGATCACTAGTGTCCATCCCCCAAACAGAAAAGGCATGTCTTGGGACGATTAGTATCTCGGCCATCGGGATTTTCACATCGGGAGTTGGAACCACATTTTTACCCGAAAGTGTGATTAATGAAACCACTGGATCAGACTCCTCCAGTCCTTCAATCTGAACCATAGCCACACTAGGTTGTTTCCCTGCAGCGCGTTCCTGCTTTTTCCGATCGTATTCCATAGCTTCAGTACACTCAGATCGCCAGTGTCCATCCCCCAAACAGAAAAGGCATGTCTTGGGGCGATTAGGATCTCGGCCACCTCTTCCGCGACCTCGTCCTCCCCCTTGACCCCGTCCTCCTGCTGGACCTTGCACAGGCGTCTCTGATGTATGAGCATGAGCCATCACCACAGCAAGCTCGTGTCCCTGCCCTATTTGTGGTTGTTGCCAAGTAGAAGAGTCCCCTCGACTCCGACGACCCCGGACATTGAAATAACATTCCACTGTATTATGATTATTGGTCGTGTAAATTGCACACCACTTCTTATTCATTGCGCACTCCTGAGCAGCATGGCCCGGATTCCGACATTGGGTACACCATAGTTCCTTCAGACTTTTAGCCACCACAGCTGATTCCGACGATCCGGATGAAACACCTTTCCCATGACGCTGGGATTTTTTCCGTGGTGTCTCTTCAGATTCTTTCCCCGAATCGCTGTTGCCTGAGTCCGAGGAATCTGCTACTACGGATTCCGACTCCGAACTATCACTGCCACTGTCTTGCGACTTGCGATGAGATTTATTCCTGTCTTTTTTCTTTGACTTCTTTGGAGATTCCGTATCCTCTAAAGCCTCTCCTGCTACTACCGTCCTAGCGATGACATTATCCAGTGGAGTAGTTACCTTATCCACTGTTGCCATAGCCGTTCTGAGATCCTTATTGAGCCCCCGCAAAAAATAATCATTCAGCACTGTAGAGCACTGTGCTTAAGAACTCAAAGGCAACAACGACATCATCACAAAGCTTACGCAGAAGCTTAGAGAAAAAGAAACTATGTTGGCTCCACGACAAAGAGAAAGAAGACTACGGGACATCAAGCAGCTAAAGGTTGGCTCTCGGGGAATTAAGAAAAGAGTCCACGCCATCAAGTAAGTTCATCTAATTCCATATGCTCTTTGTCTTGTATCTTTCTCTTGGCTTGCTTGCTTAGATTGTTGCTTCACCCCGAGCAGGATGTCGAGCACAACACACCCAGTTTGTGTGCTCCACAACCTCATATAAAATCGAAAAAATGTTTGTTGGGCTGTTAGACGACAAACGCTATGGCAAGATCATTGCCAAACAGCTTGACAATATTCTGAAAGAGAATCAACTTCCTACACAGGATGTTCAGTCTATTTTGGATGAAATTGGTATTTCCAATAAAGGATATTCTACGATTTTTAGGTATGTAATGTTATGTGTATCTCTCTCACACTATAAGGGGACTCAAGTTATTGAACTCTATCCTTTGCAGGTCCATGCAAAAACAAGGTAAGAAGTTTCACCTGAATCACACACTGCTGCCAAACCCTTTCTCCATTCAGAAGACAAGGCAGAAGGTCGACAACGAGGTGCTACAAATGCTGGGGAGCCCTTTCCACATTCAATCAACATATAGATTTCCATCAATAATACTTTTTATGATTTGTTCACTTTGTAGACATACATTGTATAGGTGTTTGAAGTTACTACGCAAGAATGCAATGGTGTTCTTAAGTTTGTGATAAAACTAGATGAGTGTGAGCTTGTGAAGAAGACTAAGGTTCAGTGAGTCACAATAACACAAACGAACATAGCATAGGATGGAAGAATTGCAGTTGTTAATCCTAGAAACTTTAGCGTGTAATCTGAAAATAATATATTCCTTCTCTCCACATTCGAGGCGTTATGATAGAATGATTAGTTTGGATAGCTCACTTCTGCATGTGCAGTTGAACTCACTAAATATCTCTATTGTACGTGCCTCTGGAGACCTTCGATATACTGATTTGGGTTTCATCAAACAAGCATCCTTGAAGTAATAAGTGAGCATAAAAATGGAAAGACACTAGATGTTTATGGCATGGGATCCTACACAGTGGATTGGCATATGGATGGAGATCTGGAGACCTTGAAGTGGATGTACAACGTCTCCAAAGGAGCAACAAGCAAAAACCCTTGCCTATACTACATTGGAGGAGTCCATATCCTATATTAGAGGAGAGAACCAGACATGCACCTACAAGACCCTAGCTTTCGGCCAGCGTTGGACATCCACTAGCTAGGGTTCACATATGCACGATGCATGCACTTTGCAGGATCATTGCAAAACTCAAGTTCCTCTACATTTGTTTTGCTTGGATCACTCGGCCCGCACATGCAAAGCAGAGGGCTATCTTAGCTCTAGAAATAGTTTTCTCAAATATGGGCATGCATGGAGGGCTTGTAAAGATATAGAAAGATGAGAAGAGGTTTAAGAATGGTTGGGACGTTTCAAAGAAGCTCTCTATTGGCGGTGTGAAAGCTCGGTGCTTCTTGTCAATGCCGACAAGTGGCAGACAACATTAAATTCAAAGTGCACAAGAAAGGCAAGCATTGAGATACAATAGATGGAAAAATCTCCACAATGCAGTGGTTGACCATGCAAACAACGGTCTAGCGAGGCATATGTGTGGAAAATCTTGGATGCAATAATCAAGTTTTGTGAGCTCATTACATGAAGCGATGATGACTATAGACATTTTGAAGAGGCTTTAAAGACCTTCCACATGTCTCTCATATTTTCATGGACAAATCAACACATCACTTAGTAGTTGTTGATATTATGGAAACCTGTTTTTATGTGAAGTTTGTGTTGGTCTTTTATGCAGCACATTATATGCAACCACGTGCCTTGGTTCACTAGGCAGTATGGCAGCCACACCTGCCACGAAGGTGGTTCATATAAAGCCAATATCTTGAAGGAACTACATCAATGTACTTATCGCGAACTTATGCACAGGTCACAACACAAAGAACAAGTCAGAGACGATCAAATTGGCCAGGCAGTGAGATTGGCAAGCAAATGACAAAGGAGGTAAATATGGGAGGCGTCATATGCCGCACACAATACAACATGCAGAGTGGCGGCTACAAAAATAATGATTGGGATCGATTTGGACAACTCCGTCACAAGTTGTTTAAGAGCTCTTAAAGATAGCAAGTCCCTATAAGAACTCTTTGTATCATCCAACAAGATGTATTTTCACTTTTCGACATTGCTATTAATTTTACAACAAACGAGAAAAACAATGTAATCCTTTTTTGCTGCATTAGAAATATATAGTGGAGCTTGTTCATCGCTCTTCCTTGAAAATTGTTACAAAGTATGTTGGCCTTTTGGCCATGTGTGAGTGATTCTCCTCCTCTTGCCTTTGTCTCTTGATAGAAACAACATGGTCAGCTTTTGTTGCCGGTGGCACATTCAGGTCGGGCTCTACTGTGTCAGTCTCTATTTCATCATGGGGGGTTTCTTCTGTAGCAGCCAAGAGTGGCCGCTTATTGCAAAATAGAGAGTGCTTGTCATATGCCAATAATTGGCCAAGATTTGTAATTCCGGTCCATATGCTAGACCATTTGCTGCTTGTGTAAAAAAATAGTGACTTTGCAAACCATACACGCCTGGGCCTTGACCGAACATTGTCAATGCTGCTTGCTTCTCTAGAAGCATAATTTTGTATGTATTCCATCTGATGACGGCGCCTCCTAGATATCTAGATAGGGTCTTCAAGGTCATCAAAGCTAGCTCACTGTTATCATTGGAGGAGGAGGAATGGAAGACCAGAAAACTTGGATAGCTCAAATTCTTCAAATATTGACCGAGGGAGAATTATTTCCTAAGTCTCCCATGCCTCGGCCGCGAGGATGAGGAATGAAGTTATAGTCATAAAGAGCTAGATGCGAGCAATTAATAACAAGGATTATTATATATAAAAGAAGTGTTGATCCATACACAACTGCAAAAGAAAATAAAACTTCACCTTATGATTTTCATCTTCCTCAAGTAGTGCCTCAGTCTAAGTTAATGGCCCTGTCCGCGTTGGGTGGCACCTTGGATGTTGAGGCCGATGTGGACGTCGATGAATTGGTTTTTTCCATGTATGTTATTCCCACCTTTTTTATGCACTAGCTTGAACTCCTCTTTCGTCGAAAATGTCGCTTCACACCTAGCTACGTCATTGTAGATCATTGCAAGTACACTTGCTCGATCTACACACTCACCTTCTGACATATGGGAATCTATCACAAAGTACTTGTCGTGCTTAGGATCTACGATGTCATTATCCTTTTCTAGATTTTGCACCACTATGGTAAGGCAATAGTCCTCTTGCAAGTCAAAATCTCCATAATATCATTGAGCATTACATACTGCAAATCACCAATCGGGATGGTAGGAAGAACACTTGTAGGCAATGCGTCTTCTAGAAGATGTGCACCCTCTAGAACTTGTAAGGCTCCACTTTGATGAGGCACCAACTCGTCACCCCTGATAGACCGGAGCATTGCCCGATGCCTCCTCTACGCATCCACATGCTCTCCCAAAATTATGTGCAAGTATAGAATGAAACCTGCATAGTATTCAACGATGCGACATTTACGATTATGCACGGTGTATTTGATGTCATTTCTTCACATATGCGTGGGAAGCTTCAACCAACTCTTAGAGAAAATGTGTTTCTTTGGGTTATCAGAACTTATCTCCTTTGTATGCACAAAGGGTATTCCCTACATCTCAACTATTCCGCTAGTAGTTTGTTACTGTTAGGTGTGCTCAAATTCTACAAGGAAGTTGTACCCAGCAACTATCCACTCTTGCAACAAGAATTCTGGATTAAACATTTTCTACCTCGCCATGATGGAGGCCAATACGATAGAGAAAATTAGATAGCTTGTCATCTGGCATTTTGTGAGAGCAAAGCACCTTCTCTTCAATCTCGATCTAGAAAGGGTCCATTGTGGATGATGGCACACAATGAGTTGGGAGTGACTAAGAAACATGACGCGAAAGAAGAGGGTGCATGCTCAAAATTTTGATTGAGGCTACGTCGGAAGCTTCAACCAACTCCTAGAGAAAATGTGTTTCTTTGAGTTATCAGAACTATGTCCTTTGTATGCACAAAGGGCATTCCCTACATCTCAACTATTCCGCTAGTAGTTTGTTATTGTTAGGTGTGCTCAAATTCTACAAGGAAGTTGTGCCGAGCAGCTATCTACTCTTGCAACAAGAACTCTAGATTAAACATTGGCCAGATTTCTGCCTCTTGATGATGGATAGAGAAAATTAGATAGCTTGTCGTCTGGCATTTCGTGAGAGCAAAGCATCTCTTCAATTTCGATCTAGAAAGGGTCCATTGTGGATGATGGCACACAATGCGAAGTAGGGAGTGACTAAGATATATGACGCAAAAGAAGGGGGTGCACGCTCAACTCACTCAGACGATTACCTGAGCAATACATGTGGTAATGAAAATGGAGAGCAAAATGAGCCTCAAATCAAAATTTTGCGTATCGAGATTTACAAGCTTACTTAAAGTATACATCGACTTGTTAACATTTGCCACAACTCACAAAAATCAAAAGAAGTAGGAGGATGCTAGCAACACTAGCGACTATACCTAGGAGGACACACCATGTTTTGATACTAATTGTTGGAGTTCGGGTTGCGAAAACACACATAGTTTGGAGATGAAGAAGAAGCTCAAGACACATGACAAAGAATGTATCACTTGGTGTTACAAAATAAAATAGCTCTTGATTGATGAGTATGTATTAAAAAACACGAAAAAACGAATCTCCAAGTGGGAGAAAAAAGTACACCAAAGTCCTACCTGTGTTTACACATCATTATCACATACATAGCAACATTTACTTGTAATTTTGAAAAATAAAAGCACCCATTTGGAAATTCCACACATATATACATGTGTGTGTAACGTACATGCACGCACGTGCACATGCACGTGCGTGTGCACGTGTGTGCACACACGCACACACACACACATATATAATGACATCAATTCCACTCTTTATAGATAGCACACCAACTATTATCGTCACTATTTCTAGCGGGTCGCTTTTTAGAACATACATGAAGAGTTTACACTTTTTAAGTTCACTTTACAAGGAGAATCCCTCTCGATATGCAACATAAACCTCTATTATGTATTGCTTATGCGATTTTTTTTCCTCTACTTGCCTTGTTATTCCGCAACTATAATCACGATTGTTGACTTCATGCCCACTGCTTTACAGACAGACAGAGGTTGGAGAGCACTAGAATGGAGTTTGCTTCCTTTCATTTCATATTAATGACCCTCCTGCAATAGGTAAATGTTTGCCGGAGTTAATTTATTTTTAATTGGGTAAAATTGCCTTGATATAAACTAACTAAATTTGGAGCAAATAAAGGCAATTGTTCCAAATTTTGACCGAATAATGGGAATGAGTTTTTAAGTTTGACCCTACATATTTCAGAGACTCGCCTCAAACAAATTGACCAAAATCGAGACCACACATGATATTGGCTTCAAAAAAGTTAAAAGGTATTCCTAATTCAAAATTCCCTCAACTACCAAAAAAAAAAAAAAAAAAGTGTTAGTCTATAGCGCATAGCAACGAGAAACGACAAGGCGTGTAGATTTGCAACAATATTAGTTGGGAAGAAGGGATACAACATTGCTAGAAAAAGAAGAGAAGAGAATTTTAACGTCGAATATATATATATATTGAGAGAGAGAGAGAGAGAGAGAGAGAGAGAGAGAGAGGACACTTTAAATAAGCCTTTACTTTAGATAAGGCTAAACAAATTTCCATTTCAGAAGTCTTGCACTAGTGTTAACATCATCATTGCAATGTTACACCCATCAATAAGAATCAAAAACTGAGATTTAGAAGCAGTCACAAGCTCCTTACAATCCTCAAAAGGCCGAGCTGCAGACTAATCAACTTCAATTCCATCCTTACCTCAATCATAGCTCCGCAATAAGGAAGCTGGGGCTCTGAGACATCCTTTCAAGTACACTTGCTTTATCAATTGGACTTCAATTGCTAGTGAACCTAGGTACTTCGACATTACTGCCAATCTACTAGGAAGTCGGAAACAACTTCAACTTCTTTCCTGTAACTCATGGCAATCAGCTGCTTGAGGCCTGCCTTGTCAGTTGGACAGGGCTGCAATACCTTAAGCACCCTCAATTCTTTTGCATTCGACAAAACTGTAATGCCCTTGGCATCTTATTGTATTCGAAGAAGCCTGCTTAGGACTGTCCATTCCATACTTTTTGCCAGTCATGTTGCCTGCACAAAGAGAAAAACAAATCCAACAATAGGTATGCAGCCAGCTATGGCTACAAGCTCTTCCCTTGAGGGATTAAGACCATCCTCTCTGACAATTTCTGTACAGGTGGGATGGTAAGATGGTTAAGTATCTACGGATTCTAGGCAAAAAGATGTAATCCCTGTGGGTTCTGACATGTGTATAACACCAAGAACATATCAATGGTGCCGAATTCACTTTGACCTCTGCTTGACAGCAAACTAACACAATCCACCAATGAGCCCATATGCCTACATGTAATGTGCAGGACATAGCATGGCATTTTACAACAAGGTGGTATCGCTGGCCATAATAAAGATTACTGGGTTACACGTCGCCACATTCCCTTTCTGCTGGTCAACCATATCCCCAGCTGTTGGACTTCCTCCTACCAAATAACAAAATGATGAGCCGCATCTAACCCAAACCATTCTTGGCCTGAGGTCAATAACTTTTGCTGCAAGAGAACTTTCTTCTATGCTTCGCGAAGCGCTGTTTGGAGGCGGCTCCAAGCAGCTGCAAATTCAACTAATGGTCGTGGATAATTGGACCCAAGCTCAACTCCTGCAGCTCGTAGGGCCCTGGGGGGAGCATCCCAAGGATGATGAATCCATTCAGTAGGTAGTCTAGACAACTCTGGCAGCCACTTTCTTACGTATTCACCACGTGGGTCATACTTGTAGCCTTCGATCTACAGATACAAAAGCCATCCATGTTTCAACTTCCAAAAATGGTCCTCACATCAACATATGTCATGAAGCGCAGGCACATGCACCCACCCACATACACATAACAAGCAACAACCAAGCCAGCATGCATGGATCATAGGCATGTCAATATGTTTTTCTTCCACTGCGTGTGCATCTGAGCTTGTAAATTACCTGTAGATCATCCATCCGTTCGAGTTCGTGCCCATCTGGAAGTCCACCTGAAATGTACTGCCAGCCAAGGATGTCATTCTCCAGGTCTGCATCTAAAAGAGCATCCCAGAAGTATTTCATTCCCCATGTCCAAGGTAGCTGCAAGACCTTCACAAAGAAACTAGATACGATCACTCGAATTCGGTTATGTAGCCAGCCAGTGGCCCATATCTGGCGCATGCCTGCATCCACAAGGGGATACCCTGTCCTACCTTGCCGCCATGCTTTGAATAAGCCTTCATCCACACGCCATGGGAACGGTCTCCTGTTCTGCAGTATAAGCCTCTCATGCGTGAAGGGAAAGTTGAAACATATGTACCTTGAGTAGTCCCGAAGACCTATGGACCGTAGGAACAGGTTCACACTCTGCTCTCCATCTGGCTTCCCTTCTTTCGTCCATTGCACTGCTTTGATGCGAACATTGTAGAATACTTTCCGGACACTCAATTCTCCAAAGTGCAAGTGAGGAGACAAAAAGGATGTTGTGGAGCCATCAACCATATGCTGATTGGCGGCATATTGCAAGAGATGTCTTTCTACAAAGGCCTCAAGAGCCTTTTCCGCATTAATCCAACCGGGTGTCCAGGATCTTGCAAGAAGAGCATTGCTATCTTTCTCTGAGTTGTTTTCGAGCTCCAAATCCTCTACTGTGCACCCCGGAAGATGACCTGATGTAATGAGGCATTTTGTGATGAAGACAGCCAAACAAGCAGAAATGGCACAAATGTAGACAAGCATTCTCTGAGCATTCAGAATATGTAAAACTACTATATCACATGCTTACGTACTTAAAGGGGTATTATGAAAATCCCTTATTGGTGAATTTTCCAAGATTATACCACACCCTTCTCCTACTCAATCTTTTAAAGTTCCTTAGATGATACCATACCCCTTTGTAGATAAAAATGCGACAATTTCTGTTGAACTCACATGATAAGTATATGTACCTTGGGTGCCCTGCTTCAGCAAGCACTACCGTAACTGTTGATCAATACAGACACATGAGCATAGACAGGCTAATTACCTGCAAATGCGAGCAAGCTGCGTGTGGGCGGCAGCAGTGGTGCATGGGGCTCTTCTGGCATGTTGAGACACTTGTCCCAGAACTCATTGAATGTAGTGAATGCCTTGCCAGAAGGGTCATTCACTTGCCATGGCTCATAGAGCAGGTCTGCATTAAACGTTCTTACGTGAATGCCCGTTTGCAGCAAGCCCTCTTTCACTCTCTGATCTCTGACCAATGATATTGGATCTGCAAAAGCACTAAGTGGGTGAGAATACATGTATCAAGGTTAAGTGGCAAGCTAACAACAAGATAGATGGCTCTACATATTTTGTAAGAATAAACACACACAACTTTATCTTCACATTGGCTTCTTAGTGGTGTGACCTGAGGATCAATGTCGCTTGTGCCGTAAACCCTACTCCACAAGACACATAAAGCACAGACCATTAGAACCATCAAGTGCCTAGTGACATACCATACAGGTGATTGAAGAAGACCTGGGATGCTTGGGTGTGAATGACTAGGTCCATGAGAGCCTGCAGTGAGCTGGATGACCTACGAATGATCAATGGCGAGCCAAGGGAATCGAGTGACTGGGCGAGCTGCTTGAGGCTCTGCTTGAGCCACCATCGTGACATGCGGCCCTGCTGGAATTGGCCTTCTTCTTCAGGAACCCAGACGAAGACGGGGACAACAGCATTTCCAATTTTTGAGGCCTCTTTAAGGGCAGGATTGTCATCGAGGCGAAGGTCGCGGCGGAGCCAGACAATGGTTGTAGAGGTGGTCATGAGTGGAGCTGGGGGAGGACTAGGTTTCCCTGCTGAAGCTGATCCAATTCAGCTTCATTATATATTGTTGCTGGTGGATCGGGTGATGAGCGGCCTGCTAAGAATCCAAATTGAAGAGATAGCACCTGACTGCCTGAGAGAGTAAGGGATCCACTTCCACGCGATTGTTATGAGTGCTGCAGGCATAGCCTAATATTCTCAAGAACAGAGTTGCCGCATCTCATCACTACCCTACTCTTAGGCTCACACAATTTACATCGCACAGACACTGGGAGTCTGTGACTCAGTGACACAAGCATACATGCAGGTGACGGTCGCTCTCTGTCACACCCTTGCAAGTTGCATGAGAATTTCAGGAGATCGCCATTTTATAGCACCTCAAAAATTATGGCCGAGAAAAAGCTGAAATTTCGGTCATTTGCAGAGCTCACTTATTTCGCAGATTGGAATGTAGATATTTTCTCATCCCCCGCCTCCGAATCCCGAGCGAGAGCCCACCTACGAAAGATTTGTAGATGCAATTATATTTCCAGAAAATACTGCTTTTCGCAAGGTAATTTTGCTACTCTCCAGACTCCCGCCTATTAGCATTGACCACGTGGGCCATTTTAGACCCGCAGCCCAGCTTTTATTTCGGCTCCAGAAAATTTCAAGAAAACCCTTTGGCTTTTGAGGAAGCTTTTTGCCGGTTTGCTCTCCTGGGCTTCTGACACGCCAGGACAGCCTTCCAATCATACGGCTTTTACGGTTTGTAGAGCCACTTTTGGATTTTAATCATTCCCTATCATCGACTGGACTTTTCTCGGTAGAAGTCCAGAGTCCAGACATGCCATGTCAGCCGTTTAGCACGTGGTTTATGCAACGTGGCAGGCACTTTTGCCACATGGCCAAAGCAGCACCCTTCATTTTCAGGGACTCCACGTGAGGGTGGAGGATAAGTCTCGCGTCACATCCTTGCCTGTGAATGACCACAACGGCCACATGTCTGGGCCCCTCACTTGAGGGCGTGAAAAGGGCCCTCGAATTTCGAAATGAATAAGAGCATGGAACTAAGCCTACTAAGCAAGGTAGCTGCAATGATTGCGAGTTTCAGTAAAGCTGAGTGGTGCCACCGCCGCCCCGCAGTGATAGGATTTGACGCCCATCTTCCCTTCTTAAGGCATTTTGCCGGTCGTATGAAGGCCAAAGTTTTTTTGAGTCTATCATTGGAAGGGCTTGTTCAAAAATTATCCTTCTATAGAGAAGAGTGAAAAAATAGAGTACATGTCAATGGAAGGGCTAATTAAAAAACATTTTATATATATTAATGCTCATTTACAATATCTATATGTATACTGGTTATACTAATTGACAGAATATAGTATCTTGCCTTGTAAATTATGCGAAATTTTCTCATTGGAAGGGCAAACTGAAAATAGACCCTTCTATAGGGAAGGGTGCATTTTTCTACAACCCATCTTTTGAAAGAATAGGCTGCCCTTCAAATCCTAACACTGGTCACGCGCAGGAAACTAAGCCGCCGTTGAAGGCCGACGACTGCCAGCTGGAGGTAGCAAAATTGGAACGCGTGGTTAGAGGGTGCATTTTTGAAACTTTCGCGCTGCGTGGTAGTAGGCAAAGCAGGGCGTTTTCAGCTGCTGCGGATTTGGGCTGAGGGGGCATCTCAAGCAGGCCATGGTAGTGGGAGGGCTGTAGATGCGTCGAGGGCGGAGGCAGCATGGCAAACAGCCCAGCTGTTTTTAACACTCGCACTGCGCAGGCCAAGATAAAGGGGCCAATAAAAAACCACCCCCCTTTAGGAGGACTGCCAGGGCCTTTTTTTTTGTGCACTTTAGGACCCATTGTGAGACACAAATGGGTGAGAGTTGGGGTGGACAATGTAGCCAACTTGCAATCGTGACCATTAGATCTTTGGTTCAAGCCTTGTTGGCACAATGGCTCTAAATCTCCCCCCATTTTGGTTTCTTCTTTACACCCATTTTTTATACACATAAAAAATGTTGTGCGGGCGTTCTTCGCCTGTATAAATGCAACTTGATTCCAGATTTTTGATGCTGGTAGAGACGATCTCGATCTTCATTTTGAGCATCTAAGCACTCAATTCTGTTTAGCATGCTTTTCGGAGTGTGTGTTTCCTCTTAGGTGGCCTTAAGTTGGCCCCTTAACCCTACTGAGCGAGAGCACGTATTGAAAGAGCGTCCCAGTCAATCTCTCCCACTCTCTCCCTCTCTCTCTCTCTCTCTCTCTCCCCCTTTGGCACGCCTATTGACAGAAGCCTCTCTCTCTCTCATCATAAATCGCTGCCATGGACGATCGCGATGCTATATTCATCATCCTCATCGTCTATATCATTCTCCTTCAGCAGATGTTGCTTTGTGCGAGGACTAATCTCCAAAATCTACGCACATCGACTGTGATGCTTGCTTTGTCATTGACTCGCGGTGTCTTCTTCGAGGGAGATGCTCCGCCCATGGGTATGGCTTCCATTGCATTCTTCTCAGCTGCGTGCAATTTGATATTGGGGTTGCCATGCTTGCGGTGGAACGACACCAACCCACGCTTGTGGTACGTGAAGCCGCGGTCTCTTCTTTGGTGGGAACGCTACAAAGCATGGTGTGCACAAGATGATCCTCGATTTCGAAGCTACTTTCGATTGCCCTCTACCCTATTTGACCAACCATCGGATCTCCTTCATGCATCGCTAGAGCAAGGTGACATTCCACATCCACTACAACAAGTGCGGGGCCGAGAATTTCCAGTGGAAAGAAAGGTTGCCATTGCTCTCATGAGATTGGCAACGGGTTGTTCAATGAGGGTTGTCGCGGAGCAGTTTGGATGTGGACACTCCACTGTGGTGAAAATAGTGGATGCATTTGTTGGTGGTCTACTGCTTCACATGGATAACATCATAAGGTGGCCGTCAACCCCCTTGGAGATGCAGTCAATGAAGATCGGCATGCAAAAAGCACAGGGTACCACATCGAGATGGAGGCCCCTGAAGGAGAGCTTTCCACAAACTGGTATGATCGCAATGGTAATTACTCTATACTTTGCAGGCGATAGTGGACTCGACCATGCGCTTTCGAGATATCTATGCGGGTTTTCTTGGCCCTGCAAACGATAAAAGAGTGCTTCAGAACTCATCTTTTTTCCGTCTCGCTCAAGCCAATCAAATCTTGAATGGGGCAAGCTTCACAAGGAGGGGTTACAACATCAGAGAATACATTATTGGAGACGGGGGATATTGTGAGTTGCCATGGCTTCTCATACCTTTCCAAGAGCCTTTGTCTCCCTCGCAAGCCAGATACAACTTTCGCTTGTCTTCTACACGTATGGTTGTAGAGAGAGCATTTGGCCGCTTGAAAAGCACATGGCGCATTCTTCATGGCACAATCCGTAAGCCAGATATTTCTCGGCTACCGAGAGTCATAGCAGCTTGTTGTATTTTACACAATATGGCAATTGACTATGGTTTGGCAAATACGGATGACACAGATGAAGCGCTCAACATGTACAATCTTGCAGATCGTCATGAGTATGTCCCTTTCAATGCTATAAATATGGAAAGTGTACCCATGTATCTTGAGGAAGTACATCGTGCCTAATGTGGGATGTAGACTCATAAAGTGAAGTCTTCTCAAATGATTGTCTATCTTGTCTACAGATTGTCTATCTTCTCTCTCCCTCTCTCTCTCTCTCTCTCTCTCCTTCCTTCGTTTTATTTCTTTATTCTCTTTTTCTTTGTTACAAGGGAGGGTTTTTTACATTGTCTTTACACATATAAAGGTAGCATGTGGCATGATGAGGGTTGCATTATGCCGATATAAAAGGAAGGAAGAGAGAGAGAGAGAGAGAGAGAGAGAGAGAGAGAGAGAGAGAGTGTCTCAGAGAGAATGTTTTTCTTTATGTATACACTCCAAGTGTGAGTGTGTGTGTGTGTGTGTGTGTGTGTCTTGATATATATATATACACTCCAAGTGTGTGTGTGTGTGTGTCTTGATATATATATATATATATATATATATATATATATATATATATAGAGAGAGAGAGAGAGAGAGAGAGAGAGAGAGAGGGAGATGTCCTACATTTTGTTATTTCTTACATCTTGTATGGACACATCCATGATGCTACACATACATCCTTGTATGCAATGCTTTATGATTCCTTTAGATGTCAAAAGGTTAGAGAATAGATGCATATATGGATTATGGTACACATAACCATAACGATGCTACTACATCTGCCGTCTACGTTGGTTGCTCGCATATAGATAGATATATGAAGTGTTGGATGTAAAAAATAGCTCTACAATTAGTGCAATGAGGTCCATGAGGTCTCTCTCTCCTTCCTTCCTTTTATTTCTTTATTTTCTTTTTCTTTGTTACAAGGGAGGGTTTTTGACATGGTGAACGGTGACTAGAAATATTGAGGTTTAGGGTTTGTGAAGTGATTATTGCAAGAGTCAATGCTATTGTTGAATGGCTAACATGGTAGAGCTTGAATTTACACATATAAAGTTAGCATGTGGCATGATGAGGGTTGCATTATGCCGATATAAAAGGAATGAAGGAGAGAGAGAGAGAGAGAGAGAGAGAGCGTGTCAGAGAGTGTTTTTCTTTATGTATGCACTCCAAGTGTGTGTGTGTGTGTGTGAGTCTTGAGATATATATATATATATATATATAGAGAGAGAGAGAGAGAGAGAGAGGGAGAGAGGGAGATGTCCTACATCTTGTTATTTCCTACATCTTGTATGGACACATCCATGATGCTACACATACAACCTTGTATGCAATGCTTTATGATTGCTTTAGATGTCAAAAGGTTAGAGAATAAATGCATATATGGATGTAAAAAATAGCTCTACAATGCGTGCAATGAGGTCCAAGATTTGTATAGCTACAGGATGAGACCCATGTTGACTTGCATAGCAAATAATAGAGACATTAACCCTCAACCATGATTTGAGAGAGAGAGAGAGAGAGAGAGAGAGAGAGAGAGAGAGAGAGAAGTTAGCACATTACATCCAATAGCCAAAGGCTTAAATTACAACTCTTTCTCACATCCATAAATAAACCGAAGCATGTTCACAAACTAGAGATAGCTCGGCTAGGTCCCCCAAATTAAGATTGCTTAGCTAGAAAGGCACCCACCAAATTGGTTAGCGTGGAAATGGAGCTTTGAAGCACCACGGTCTGCTCTTCTGCAGCCTTGGTTTGGCGCTCCTGTAAAGCTAAAAGCTCCTCGATTTGTTGCTTTTGCTCTATTGAGCGGTGTTGAGCCGTCTTCTCCATGCTCTCTACCAAGTTTTTGGAAATCTCTTGAAATTCGCGCTTCACCCCAGCAACCCTCCCTAGATTTTGCCCTCGTTTTTTGCCACTCGAACTAGGATCTTCGCTTGGAATTGATGATGAGTCCTCACCTTGGGAGGGTGGTGGATTGCAATTATCTTAAGAATACAAGAAATAGGAATGCATTCAATTATACGCAAATAACAATAAGACATAGGAAACAAATGGAACATTTGGCATTGCATTTTAAAGAGCGGATTACCAAAGTTTGACTTTGAACTGTCGATAGGGTTATCACCTGGATCAACTAATGAGTCCTTTGAGAATCTTTGGTCGAGGATTGCGTAGATCTTCTCATCGTAATACCTTGGGAAGTTGTTGGCTACCCGCTCCTTGGGATCCATTTGGCCCCAAGAGCTCATTCCGGAAGGCACAGCCCTGTCCCAATCTCGTATTTTCCTAAATTTTGGGAAAATGTTTTCCCATTTGTCCATGCACTGCAATGGCGTTCGTGTCACTCCACCTTCTTTGCACCATTCGGCTACCTTGCGCCATCGGTCGTCCAAGGACAAGACCCGCTCTCTACCCTGTGCATCCGCCAAGAACTCATGGAGACGGAGTTTTGCATCCGCCAAGACACGAACCTCTTCCAAACTCCAATTGCCATGATTGTCGGTTGAATCACTTGCGGAGAGCTTTGTACGACGAGCCTTTTGTGTTGCATTCTTTGAATTCTTCTTGACACACTCACCACGAGGCGTAGAGCCCTTCTTGGCAGATGGTGTCTTCCTAGTGTTGTCATTTTGAGTTGAAGGTGTCGCCATGACGTCGTCACTTGCCGATGTAGTGGATGGCATTGGCAAAGGTGATGAATTGGGCAAGCGTGGAGGAGGACCAAAAAATGAAGCTCCAATAGGCATGTTTCCATAAGTCGATGGAACGAAACGCTCCAAGGGTGACGACAAACGGGTGGTGTAGGTTGATGATACCGAGCCCGAAAATGGTGATGCGATCGGGATAGTAGGCTGCGATGCAAATGAGATATATGGCTGCGATGCAATAACTTGGGAGAGTTGAGACCATGAGAAGTCTTCCCCTTGCTGGCTGTCCTCCACTTCAGACGATAGACTGTTAAGGTCAATTGGAAAATGATCCATGATGGTTGGTATTCAATTTGAGGGTGGGAGCGGCTCCTAGAGCTTCCTGTGATAATTTTTGAAGCTTGAGAGCGAGAGCGAGCGAGCGAGAGAGAGAGAGAGAGAGAGAGAGAGAGAGAGAGAGAGAGAGAGAGAGAGAGAGAGAGAGAGAGAGAGAGAGAGAGAGAGAGAGAGAGAGAGAGAGAGAGAGATAGATAGATAGTTATATTATCGTCCTGGGAGGTCAAATATGACCTATGGGACCAAATGAACATGTCACGTGGTGTGAGTGGAGTTCATAAGTGACTCTCGATGCTCAAAAATGGCTGAAATGAGCGTCGCAATAGAGAGTCCACATCGTGGTTGGGAGAGGAAGGTATGTAGGGAGAGCTCATGGCTGAATATATGGGGAAAAGAGGACCTAATGTGGTCAAAAGCTGAGCACTCAAGTAGTGTGTGGTACTCACTCTCTCGCACTTGACGAGGGCATAAGGTGCAAAGTCGATGACACTCCTCGCCAGTGCCCCAACGTCCTGTCTCACAGCGTAGAGAATGGGAGCTAAGACGAATGGAGGCAATGGTGCGGATCGCACTCAACGGGATGGGCTCAAGGATGTAGGAATGGGTTCGGTTACCTCGTTCCGAGAAGAAGAGAGATTTGTAGTTTGGGGCAACGTGTGTGGTGTAATGGCTGAAGCGAGAACCTCTGGATTTCTCCCAAGCCATGATACATTGGCGTTGTAAGAAGGCCTCATTAACTTGGGAGTCGATCGACGCATCCTTGACCAAGTGACATGCATCCCATCTTCTAAACCATTTCTTGATATCAAGCATCCACCCCGAACTTAGTATTTTGCTCTTGCATGTCTTTTGAACCTTTTGACTTGCTTCATATGCGATTCTAGGAAGTCGATGCAAAGGGCTACGTTGTGTCTTACGCATGTACTCCACAACCCTTTCCATGCCCAAGACCTCAATGGGAAGCGATCCGGACTCAAGAAGTAAGAGCATGTAGGGAGTTTGTGTCTTGACTTGGAGAAAGTTGGTGAGAAAACGCTTTTGGACATTCTCAAACTCTTTCCAAGTAGACTTCCCGATGCTTCCACCCCACACCTCCACTCCATAAAGAAGCACCGGTGTCACCAATGTGTCAAAGAGGTACTTTTTGAGAGCCCAACACTTGATCTCTCCTGCATTGCACATGTTCTCAAATGCATAATAAGCCCTCTTTCCGGCTTCCAAGCGACGCATTGCACAATCCTTCCATTTATGATTGGATGGAACCTCAAGGCCAAGGTACTTGAAGTGATCTACCACTTCAAGTTTCTCATTGTTGTCTACAATGCATGGATTTTCGTCATTGAGGGTCTTTACAAGCATAACCTTGGTTTTGGATCCATTCACGATCAGCCCGCTATGTAGGCAAAAGCATTCCAAGACACTCATAAGCTTTTGTGCATCTTCTAAGGTATGTGCCAAGAGCACTACATCATCGGCATAAAGCAAAAGCATGATCACTGCATTTCCAATCTTAACCTCTTCTATGCCTTCTTGCTACATAAAATCAAGAACCATGTATTCCAATTCATCAATGAGTAGCCCAAAGAGGGTTGGGGAAAGTGGGCATCCTTGTTTGACACCAATAGTGCTTGCAAAAAATTCTGAAATTCCATCTCCCATACGTAATCGACATATCACTTTTTGGTAGATGCGAAAGACTGCATGCATAAATTCTCTCGGCACTTGAAGGCTTTGCATACGTCTCCAAAGATTTCCTCGCGGTACCATGTCAAAAGCTTTCTTGAAATCCACAAAGCAACAATACAACTTTTTTCCTTTCAATCGAGACGCTTCCATAAGAACTCGAAGAGTGACAAGGTGATCAATAGTGCTATGATGCTTTCGAAAACCTGCTTGGCCAAGCGCACGTTTGCCATTCTTTTCAGCCCATTCACTTATCTTCATCTCCATGATACATCCAAATAACTTTGCCATCAAAGAACCAACCATTATAGTGCGATAGTTGTTCACATTGTTTACATCTCCTCCTTTGTGCAAAGGTTTGATCCAATTTGCACTACAATCATGAGGCATGCCATACTGAAGTGCAAGGTTAAACATATCACATATCCAATATCGTGTTTTCTCGCTTGTCCATTTAATCATTTCAGCCTTGACACCTTGAAGGTCACCTGCCTTGCGAGTAGCAAGTTTCTCAAGCGCGCGGCATACATCTTCAATGGTAAAGAAGGGAGACATAAATGGAAGGGAGCTGCAACCCTCCATCTTATCAACATTGGGTTTCTCATAGAGGTTCTTACAATGCATATACATATCCTCAAGAGTCAAGTCACCAAAGCTCTCAACGCGCTTGCCTTTTAGATTTTGCCAAAACTTGCCACATGCATGTGCTTTCTCTTGTGCTAAAAGAAGTTGTTTTTCGACTTCCCACCTTCTCCTCTTCTTTTGAACAAGTGCTTTGTATGTGTGTGAACATTCCAAGTAAACTTCCTTGTCTTTGATTGCATCCAATCTTAGCAAGTGTTTTCGGGCTTGACTACATTCCATGTCAAACCATTTCTTCTTGGTGCTACCCTTCTTAGACCTTTTGCAAGACATGTGTTTCGCCGAAAAGCATTCCTTCGCACAAGAGAAAATTACTTCTTTGAAAACTTTCCACTTGCATTCTAATGTTGGGCTCCCTTGATGCTCTATCATGTTTAACATTTGGTCCACCATATCAGCATATATGAGTGCTCGTTTGAAGTCTAGACGTAGGTACAAATGATTCACATCATGATTGGAGGCTACATGCTCGGGCCGTTTACCACACTTGAGGTCAATACATAACATCCTATGATCCGATTCCGGATTCCATTCACCAAGTGTAAAGCTTTGTATGCATTCTAGAGTGGCTTCTGAGAATAACATATAGTCAATCACGCTAGCACCATTGTGCTTTCTACATGTAAAGTCATTGGTGCCTTGCCATAGAGATACACCATTTGCAATGAGCATTCCGGTACTATTGCACATATGTAGAAGTGACTTTCCATAGTGATCCACTTCTTTTGCATCATTAGAACTTCGATTATACATGTATGAGTCATCCACTCTTCTTGATACATGCGGCATGTTGACTTGTTGTGTGTCGTGTTGTAACATATTTGTGCGAGCATTCATGTCTCCAAAAACAATGACTTCACCTTGATCCTTGTAATGAGAAATGTCTTCCTCTAGTTCAACAAAGGGCTGATCTCTATCCATATTCAAGCGAGCATAAAAGTTGGAGTCATAGTGAGGAATGTAGCAGCCGGCCACAAACATGACTTGACTAATGGATAGAGGGCTTCGTGCTCTTCGATTGAGCCTTTCATTATCCTTACATATATCAGCCCATGATTTGGATGCATTTCTCATCTCCATACATCATGTCGTATTGTATCTATCGTTTCCTCTTTCAATACATGATCACTCTCAACTTTGCTCAAGCGCTCTTTCACTACATTCATGTCCACAAGAGAGCGTCTACATTCTTGAACTTCATTCTCAAGATGCATCAAGCGTGTTGTTTGCATTTCAAGAACCTTCTTGAGGTGCTCATTCTCCACAACGAGAACTCTTAAAGTACCATTCTCCATTGCAAGTGCGCGCAACTCTTCACCTTGCTTGTTGACGGTTTCTTGTAACGAGATCAAGTAAGCCATGATCATTGCTTCCGTTGTTGTAGACGATGTGGTTGGATTAGCATCCAAATTCCTTGGAGATTTTGCATCATTCTCCATGGCGAGTGTGGCTTTTCCACCCTTGCGAGTTTTGTCTGACATTGCCTTCAAGTCGGCAACAAAAACGCAAAGTTTTGACAGTTTTTTCAGTTCTGAGATGCTGTTACAGCAAAGCCTTTCATTACGCAGAAAAATTCTGTCTTTACATCAATGCATAGAGGGCTTCGTGCTCTTCGATTGAGGCTATAGATCACCTAAATCGAAGTTCGGATGAGCAAGTTATGGTCAAAAGAGTGAACTGCTGTCTACTAGGTCAAAAAACGGCTGTGTGTGTGTGTGTGTGTGTGTGAGAGAGAGAGAGAGAGAGATAGCGCAGCTATAGCTGCGGATTATTTTCCTGCAATGAGTGTGTAGGCATGGTAAAGCAGTAGGAGAAGCACTGCTGCATGGCGCATGGAGGGGATGTTGCCGTTCGAGAAGCAGCAGCGTAGCAACAGCCTATTTTCCTACGCGCATGGTGTAGGCATGAAAACTCATGAATAGCAGAAGCATGGCATGGCGCAAGGTGTAGATGCTGCCCTTCATTCACGAGCACGCCTGCGCAGTTTTGTAGCTGCAGCAGTGCAAAATCAGCTGCCGTTCAGCTGCTGTAAAATTTTCCGCCCGCCTTGCGTGATTGACGGAGCCAAAAAAATACTCTGCAGCGGCCCAGCTATTGAAAGCCAGCGGCCCGATGTCGGGAGCTCGTAGGCGGAGAGAGAGAGAGAGAGAGAGAGAGAGAGAGAGAGAGAGAGAGAGAGAGAGAGAGAGAGAGAGAGAGAGAGAGAGAGAGAGAGAGAGAGACAGAGAGAGAGAGTACTGTGTGTGTGCGAGCGTGAGAGAAAATGTTATAATAGTATTAAGAAAATTCGTTTTACTTGGGAAAGGAGGCTGGCAGAGGCCATTAAAACCAGGCGCAGGTAAAATTTGCAACTATGCCTTTTTTGGCATAGTTGGAGAGTTGAGGCATAGTAGAACTATGCCGGCTTAGTTATGCACGTGTAACCACAGTGAGGGCTTAGTTTCCAAGGAAAATAACTAGAAACTAAGCCTCGCGTGACCACCACCTAACCGCTACAATTCCGTTGGAGCATGGGGGGTAGTATAAGAGCCGGGTCTCACCCAGTGGGAGTGGGGGGAGGAAGGGGAGGATCCATACCATTTCTGGGTATTCCGAAATGGCTGGCAGGAAATCCGAATACTGCCAATAACCCCACTAACGTTTTGAAAAAGGAGGGTATTAAGCGAGGGTTAAGGAGGATTTCCTTTTTCCGTCAGTGTAGGAGCTTCTGAGCCAATCGTGGAAGAGCACGCGCACGCGTCTGTTTTGAGCTGGGTTGTTCTATGCCAAGTGTTGTTTGGGTGCGACTCAATGCCCCCCACTGGCTTGGGGTACGACCCAACTCTAATACCCCCTCATGTTATTTGGCCCTACATTTATCTTTCGCTTTTTCAACCGGCTGGTGAAGGTGAACCGGTGAAGAACGTGATCGCAAAACCTTCGAGCCCCTACAAGGCTACGTAAAAAATTTGGCACTCGTCCTACCCTTAGCTTCAACTGCAACAATTGACATTGGGCAGGAAAACGGTCACTGCAAGATGCTGAGAGGAAGGCTCTTTCGCTGCAGTAATTGCCGAAAGGAAGGTTCATGCAGCTAGGCTGCCGGCATCAAAGAATGCAAAGTACAGTAAGAACATGAGCTTTAGCATAATAGACTGCAACGAGGACTCAGTTGCGAGTGGGCAAACCTGAGGCCGTGCTCGTGCGACCTGAGGATTGGATGACCGGGAATTAACAAGAGTTTGAGTCAAAGGGGCTTATGGGGAGCCCTCATATTAAGGGAGGCTTCTCATGTGAGTGGCCACACCCTGACTTCAAATAACAGGTCTCGAGTTCAGGACTCTTCAATAGATCTATGAGTTAGCTCTCGCCCTCGTCCAACGCTCAAAAAAGCTAAATTTCGTGTAATCCCACTAGCAAGATTTACCTCTAAATTTGATATTCAAAGGTGAGAAACCCATAAATTTTAGAGAAGTTTAGTGTAAAACCTTCAAATATGGTCAATTTACCTCTAGGGCTTCTGATGTGTAGGTTTTCCAAGTTTTTGGAAAAAAGTTTTTTCCCTCACCCATCAAGGTCGAGGGTCGCGGGGCAGAGGATCTCAGCCCTCCCGTTGACTACCTTTTGCATTGGAATGGTCCCTGCAGGTGAGCGGATGTCTGTTACATCAGCACTTGGAATCATTTGCGCCATGCTCCAATGGAAGTCAACCAACTCAACGCTCGGAATCTCTCTTTTTGTAATTTGCTACCACCTCATCTTGGCGGGATTCCCACTGCTAACATGTCTATTGCAGGTACTTCCATGTATGGCCCCCCTCCCCCCTGACCTTGACGGCCGGGAATGGTCCCGTGGTGACCATTCCCTAATGACTGCTCCCCCATGGCCCCCGGCCTTCGCCGGTCTCCAAGGGGTCATAGGCATTACAGGAAATGGTCACCATGGCTCCCGGCCTTTGTCGATCACCAAGGGGTCACAGGCATTACAGGGAACGGTCACCACAAGACCATTCCCTACACCTTCTCTCTCTCTCGCTCTCTCTCTCTCTCTCTCTCTCTCTCTCTCTCTCTCTCTCTCTCTCTCTCTCTCTCTCTCTCTCTCTCTCTCTCTCTCTCTCTCTCTCTCTCTCTCTCTCGCGCGCGCGCAACCCAAGGAAGCTTCAAAGAAACCCTAGACCTAGACCTTCCTGTGTCCCTCCCAAGATCAAGGGCAGACTGTGGAGAGGCATTAAGCCCCCAAGCTCGCATGCAGCCACAAAACACGCGATGTGCTCGAAGTTCAATTGCAGCCCTCTCGCTCAGTCACTTCGGCTCCTCTCCCAACCCACTAGGACTCACTCTGTGAGGACCCGTGTCTCTCTCTCTCTCACTAACACACACACACAGTACACACACACACACACACACACACACACACACACACACACACACACACACAAAATACTCAATCCAGCATGTGGTCTCGCGTCGTCTCAACTTCAACATAAGCATGTGATCCCACACCCTCTCGCCCTCTCAAGCTTCATTGCAAGCCTATTATCTTGCGCCCTCTCAAGCCGATGGTTCACTAACGCTAGCAACACGCAACACAGATAGTGGATTTTTCCACTCCAAATGAAGGATATGGCTACCAAGGCAAGGAAACCACTCCCAAAGACGCCCACAAGAACACGACCAAGTTTTGCTACTGTTTTAGCAGCCTCGAGCAATGCCAATCGCATCGAACAACTATAAGCAGCTCTAGATAGAGTTATTCAAGAAAATCATGACCTCAAGACTTGCCTTAAGGAACTGGAGGCTCAATTTGATCCTATGGTAGATGTCACTACCGATAAGGTGAGGCATGTTGAAGAAACAATCATCGAAACTGACTTGGCAACACACGACATCACCAAGAAGATTGACACTAAGATACAAGCGGTCTTGCAAGAGCGTCGACTACAAGAATCCCTTTGCCTCGAGATTTGGATTGGGGGACTTCCCTCCCCATGGTTCACTGATGAGGACACCCTAGAAGAATCCATCACCAAGTTCAATGATACCCTCCCGATATCCTTCAACCAATTCACATAAACCCGGAACTATCTCTTGGATCAATGATAAACATAGAAAAGTACCACCTATGCAATGTATCCTCACCTTCAAGGACAAAGAAGAGCAATTGCGGTTGCTACACCAATCTTGCCTCCTCAAGGGACAAAAGCTTTTGATCGTCAAAGAATTAACTTCGAATCAACTAAAGACAAAAGCAAGCGAGCTCAAGAAGATGCATGAAGCCGCAAACAAGGCAAATGGGCGGTCTATCGAGGTGGCAAAGCCATCATTCAAGAGTTTCGAGCTCACAAACCGGATTCCCCTTCATCAACCCTTCTTAGTTTTTGTTCTTTTCCCTTTCTTTTGGCTAATGGACCCTCAGTCCTTAACTGATATGTACCCAACGCCTCCATATGAAAGCACCGTTGTGTTGTTTTATCTTTTGGTCCCATAGCCGGGTCATATATGACCTCCGTGGACGATAATTCAATTTATCTCTCTCTCTCTCTCTCTATCTATCTAGCTCTCTCTCTCCTCTTCAAAATTATATTTCCACCATGCATAAATGAGCACATTCTCTTGATGGCATTGCAGTATTTGGGCAATGATCACACAAAGCATAATTCTCAAAAACATGACTAAGGCAATGCATATTAGCAATTTCTTTTTGAAACAACCGTGTCTCATGAATGGTCACATGTGGACCAATTATTTATCTTGCATACAACTATGTAAGGTGTTTTGTAACTATGCTAATTTTGGATAATTGATGCATGCATGACCACATCCAAAATAATCGTGTCTCATGCATGATCACTTGTGCACCAATTAATTGTCATATGTGACTATGTGGCTCCTTTTGAAATTATGCCATATTTTCATACTGGCATTAATTACATCTTACGGATAATTAGTACTCAGGTCTTGTTTGACCACATCCTAATCCACAAATGTGGCGATGACTATAACATGTACATTTGTCTAACCTTAATTAAGTGTAATTATGTATTTTCAAACACCATGTATTATTAGATGCAACCTCCTACCTAGCATGGCATGGAGCATGGTCAGGACTATCCAAGCAAGGTTTGAGCTACACCAGTAATTCATGGCACATAGTGGATAGAGGAGCGCACCTCACAATTTATGATGGCATATTAACACCACATCACCTACTAGCCATCCACTCCTCTAGCATTCTTCCAATAGTGACACTCTGCTAGCAATTCTAGTGTTTAACATAATCAATGCTTAGTCAATGAATTCTCTTGTGGCTACGAGCATTGTAGCTTGCATGGTACTAGTGCATTTACACTACTCTCCAATTGCCAGCACTCTTTGGAAGCAAATTATTTTTGCAGTTATAGCACTTGCCTTAGTAGACTACTTCTTGCTCAACCACGATACTAATGTGAGTTACCAAGTAGGAAGCAAAAACCATCTTATGGAAACATAAATAAAGCAATCAACTATGAATTTTCATAGAGAATCACATCAAAGTAGTCTCCACTATTATAAAAACTAACTTGCAAACATTTCTTGTTGGAGTAACAACAATAGGTTCCTCACGCGGCCAAATCTATGCAACAATGTCTCAGTATACTTTGTTTGACACAAAGAAATACTTCCATCAAAAATATCTTGTATCAGCTTGATGAGCTTGCTTTGAAACATACAATGTCTTTTTTCAACCTACATAGGTTATTTTCTTGCCCTTCTAGACAAAATGACAAGGCTACATTACATAAACTGCTAGTGGGTCGCCGCAACGGACGTCCGTAGCATAGCTATTTGACACTAACATAATGTCAATACTTAGGAAAGCAATTCGGATGGGACACAAAGACACTTTGAGGGTGTCAAACTCAAGGAGTGAACCTATGGAATGAAGCCATCTAGCATACTAGCATATCTATCACTCTCAAACCTGGAAAGTTGCATGTTGGGTATGCAGGCCCAATTGTGATCTAGTGTGTCAAGTGTCAACTGTGGGAATCGCCTCATAAGGCATGCAGTTAGAAGACATCGTTTGCATGGAAAGTTTGTTTATCTTATATAAGTACAAGGTTTTTTAATCAAATATAAAGTGTGCCCTTGTTTTGCAGTGTCGACTCTCTCTCTCTCTCTCTCTCTCTCTCTCTCTCTCTCTCTCTCTCTCTCTCTCTCTCCCCCCCCCCCTCATTCTTCTGTACCCTTCTTGCCATGGCTACATGCCATAATCCTCCCTAGGCCACAACTTCAACACCTGGTATCAGAGCTCTGGATTGAAGGCTTGTGTTCGAGAAGCATGGTAGGAACCGCTACTTGCAGAAGAAACTTGCACTACAAGAGGTACTTACTCGAGGGGTGCACTATGTAATCACGTTAATGTATAACGTGAGTTCGAAAGGAGGGGTTTTAAAAATAAAAAATTTAGGCAATTTAAGAGAGATACATTAAAATAAGGGGTTTTTATATTCAATTTTGGAAAAAAATCCTGAAATAAGGGGTCATTTTATTCATTCAGACATGTTAAAAGAGGGGTTTTTTTAATACCCCATGAACGCACGTTATATAGGGGGGTACTAAACGGTGAACCCCCCGAGGGTACTTAATAGTAGCATCTCTTACAACTTAGCGACACTCATAGCGACGCTGACAGGGGTAAAAAAATAACCGAGAGCGTCCGAAAACTCAGATCTTAGATCTGAGTTTTCGGCACACGCTCAAGAAAGCAAAGGTAACCCGTGCTCTCCTTCTCTCTCTCTTTCTTCTCCACACACACACACACACACACACACACACACACACACACACACACACACACACACACACACACACACACACACACGAGGAGAGGAAGGAGAGCCAGGTATGATCCTTCCCTCTCCTCACTCTCACGTTCCCTTCCCCTCTTTCTCTCTCCCTCTCTCTCTCTCTCTCACACACACACACACACATTCTGTTTTTGAGAGAGAGAGAGAGAGAGAGAGAGAGAGAGAGAGAGAGAGAGAGAGAGAGAGAGAGAGAGCACATGCATAAACAAAGAATGCATACACACACATTGAGAGAGGAAAAGATGGAGAGAGAGAGAGAGAGAGAGAGAGAGAGAGAGAGAGAGAGAGAGAGAGAGAGAGAAAGATATAAAACAAAGAGAGAGAGAGAGAGAGAGAGAGAGAGAGAGAGAGAGAGAGAGAGAAAGAGAAGAAGAAGAAGAAGAAGAAGAAGAAGAAGAGAGTCTTAACGTCGTAGGAAACTATCCCAAGAGACTTTAAAGATCTAGTCGACAAGGAGTTGAACTCAAGACCTGTTATTCAAGAGGGAAATGGCATAACCAATCTATCACAGTTGGGTGATAGAAAGGTTACACCATTTTCCTCCTTTTATTGGCGTGCACACACACCCACACACACACACCCGAGAAGAAGAGAGTTTAATTTAACGTCATAGGAAACTAATTCAAGAGACCTTATGTTGGGATTAAAGCCCAAGTGGCCCTTATACGGATATGGCCGCCCCCCCCGCTTAACTCGCTTATAACTAACTCTTTGTATATACTCACTTATACTTTTGTGAATAATAAGATTTGGGAGATAACCCTTCAACGATTCTGTGCGTACTGTGTAAGCTCTATGTCTGTGTGTGTGTGTGTGTGTGTGTGTGTGTGTGTGTGTGTGTGTGTGAGACGATCTAAGCTCCGCTCCGCAACTTCAGTTGTTCTTGCAAAGTATGGGTTTACTTCTTGAAGCACAAGAATGAGGTGCTTAAGGTCTTTAAGACATTCTTGCAGCTTGTGGAGAATCAGAGTGGTTAGAAGCTAAAGTGCTTGAGAATTGACAATGGTGGAGAGTACGTTTCCAAAGCTTTTCAAGACTTTTGTAAAGCAAAAGGGATTAAGCGGGAACTTACTGCACCATATAATCCTTCATAGAATGGGGCTGCAGAACGTTTGAATAGAACCATACAGGAAAAGGTCAGAAGCATGTTGTCAAATGCTGAGTTTCCTAATGGATTTTGGGCGGAAGCATTGGCTATAGAAGTCCATTTGATCAACAGGTCTCCTAGTAGGGTTCTGGATAAGAGTGAAGTGGCCGAGATGCTATGGACAGGCAAGGCAGCTTCGTATAAGCATCTCAGAGTCTTTGGTTGTGAAGCTTATAGCCATATTGCTAAGGAGTTAAGGAATAAGTTAGAACCAAAGAGCAAGAAGTGTATATTTCTTGGCTATGGAGAATCGGGTGAGATGGGTTACCGGCTTTGGGATCCTGAGTCCAGAAAAGTTATTCGTAGCAATGATGTGAATATCAATGAAGCCAAGTTTCACGCTAAGCCAGAGAAGACAGAGGATATCAGAAGAGTTGTCTTTAGGGAAGATGGACCTAGTGCTAGCACATCAAGACAGCATGGGCAGGCTCAGGAACATCCTATAGTGGCTAGAGAGGCAGAATCAGTTATGGTGAGACGTTCTGAGCGTGTCTCAAAACCACCTGATCGTTATGTGCCACCTCTAAATTATGTCATGCTCACGGATTGCGGACAACCATCTTGTTACAAGGAGGCATTACAAGTGGGTGACTCGAAAAAATGGCAGTTGGCCATGCAATCAAAGATGACGGCTCTGCATAAGAATCAAACGTGGGATTTGGTTCAATTGCCAGAGGGTAAGAAAGCTCTACCTTGTAAGTGGGTTTACAGGTATAAGCTTACTCCTCATGATGGACAACCAAAATACAAAGCACGGTTGGTTGCTAAGGGTTTTAAGCAAGAACACAGAATAGAAGTATTTTCACCTGTTGTCAAGATGACAACATTGAGAAGTGTACTTTCTTTGGTTTCCAAACATGATCTGCATTTGCATCAGATGGATGTGAAAACAACATTTCTTCATGGAGATTTGCATGAGGAGGTTTATATGCAGCAGCCAGAAGGGTATGTTGAGAAAGGCAAAAAGAAATTGGTATGTCGTTTGAGAAAGAGTCTCTATGACAAAGAGAAGTTTCACCAATTTATGCTTTCTCAAGGATACAAGAGAAGTGAGACAGATCATTGCATGTATACTCGACAAGCTAAGGATGGTAGCTTGATAATCCTCATCTTGTATGTGGATGACATGTTACTTGCTGGTAGACAAATGGCAGAAATTTCAGCTCTTAAGTCAAAAATGGCAAAGTTTTTTGACATGAAAGACATGGGTGAGGCAAGTCATATATTGGGTATGCGTATCCAGCGAGATAGGTCAAAGAAGATGCTTTACTTATCTCAAGAAAAGTATATTGACAAGGTGTTGCAGCGTTTCCATATGGACAGGGGAAAGGCATTGATGACACCATTGTCGTCATATGTGAAACTAAGAAACCAAGATTGCCCACAGTCTGAGGTGGAAAAGGTTGAAATGGATATGGTTCCGTATGCGTCTGCATGTGGGAGTTTGATGTATGCAATGATTGCTACACGTCCGGATATTGCATTTGCAGTGGGAGTGGTTAGGAGATATATGTCAAATCCTGGCAAGAAACATTGGGAGGTAGTGAAAGGTATCATGAGATACTTAAAGCATACAAAGAGTATGTGCATATGCTATGGTAGTCAGGATTTGAGTGTCAGAGGATACACTAACTCAAATTATGCAGGAGACTTGGATAAGAGGAGATCTACATCAGGCTATGTCTTTACATTGGCTGGAGGTGCCATATCATGGTGGTCTCGATTACAAGATTGTATTACTCAGTCTACTACAGAAGCTGAGTATGTTGCAGCAAATGAGACATGCAAAGAAGCTATTTGGCTTGGTAGATTGGTAGCAGACTTGGAATTCAAAGTAGATATGCTAGAGTTATATTGTGATAGTCAAAGTCCTATACAATTGGCAAAGAATCCAGTGTTCCATTCGAAGACTAAGCATATTGATGTGAAATATAACTTCATTAGGGAATTACTTGAAGACAAGCAGATACAACTGCTAAAGATCCACACCAAGGACAATCCTGCTGATCTACTCACAAAGGGACTTCCAGGAGAGGGCTTTGTGCATTGTCGTGAGTTATTGGGAATTGGATAGATGGCAACCATGTAAATCTTTGTACATTTATGTTCATATTAAAGCCCAAGTGGCCTCTTATACGGATATAGCCGGCTGCCCGCCTAACTCGCTTATAACTAACTCTTTGTATACTCACTTATACTTTTGTGAATAATAAGATTTGGGAGATAACCCTTCAACGATTCTCTGCGTATTGTGTAAGCTCTTTGTCTGTGTATCTGTGTATGTGTGTGTGTGTGTGTGAGTCGATCTAACCTCCGCTCTGCGACTTCACCTTAAATATCTAGCCAACGAGGAGTTGAACTCAAGACCTGTTATTCAGGAGGGAAATGGCATAACCAATCTACCACACTTGGGTGATAGAAAGGTAATACCATTTTCCTCTTTTTATTGGCACATACCCACACACACACATGAGAAGAAGAGAGTTTTAACGTCGTAGGAAACTATCCCAAGAGACGTTAAAGATTAGGTTAGATGTAGACTTACGTTAGATTAGATTTAGGTTTATTTTTAGTTAGATTTACGTTAGATTAAATTTAGGTTTATTTACGTTAGATTTAGATTTATGTTATATTAGATTAGATTTAGGTTTATTTTGAGTTTGAGATTAAATTAGATCTAGATTTATGTTCGATGGACTAGATTTTTATAGATTTTAGTGCATGTCAATGAAGGTGCGCTCATGATGGTAAGCATTGTATGAAAAACACTTGCATATGAAAAACACTGAAAAAGACTCCATTTTCCTACATGAGAAAATTTCATGCGCTCATAGCCTCGACAGTCCATGCGGATCAACAATTCCACCTGCATGTTCGACTGCTGCTACCATACAATAAGCTGTCATGATCAGCCAATGGAAGAGCAAATGGAGCCTACACAGAAACTAGTGATGCAAGATGACAATTCCAAGGGTCTCACATACACACACACACACACACACACACACATCACAACCCGTCAAATCTAGAGTAAGAAGTAAGTGCTTTGAGCAGGCATCAGCTACATTGCAAGAATGGCGTACCTGCATGCTATAGACAAAGATCTACTGTGAAAAGATGTTAAGATGCTGTGAAATGCTACAGCTAGAGAAGAGGCAAAGGGGTTTTGTCCACTACATGCACTATCATGTAGACGTGGGTGTGTAGATTTCTTGTACCCACAAATATAGGCATTGACCAATAAAGACGAGATTATAACCCGATGGTTATAATCTCCGTGCACCTCTAGACCGAGGTGTGCGGGGATTAGACATGACTAGAGAATGTGAGGTAGTTTACAGTGTGAACAAAGAGAGAGAGAGAGAGAGAGAGAGAGAGAGAGAGAGAGAGAGAGAGAGAGAGAGAGAGAGAGAGAGAGAGAGAGAGATAAAAGACGAAGAATTCCAATAGAAGATTAAATTTGTTGTCCAGGTTATAAGTTTTTTACCCTCATTATGAGTAGTGACAAGGATGTGGGGCCGTCCAACCGAAACACCTATCTCTCAACGAGGATCTTATGTCCTTGTAATCCATGAAAGCATGCTGTGCGACGGATAAGACGCGTTTCTTTGCAACACGTTCACGAATTTGGCAAGTTCGATCCATCTATTATATATCGAGTTGTTGCCAATTATAACTCGTCGGACTCTGACACTGGCCAACATGCAGCAATCTTGCAACCCAATAGATGTGTTCTCGCAGGCGCTTTGGTCAAGCAGCATATGTGACGCAACAAGATGTAGCCTCTGACAGCTCGGGGGATGATCATGCAGACCACATTCCCAACGAGGCAATGTTTGAGCCCGAGATCGATGAAATGATCGAGACGATCATGGATTCAGAAAGGCTTATCTATGATGATATGAAAAGTGAAGCCGATACGCCATTGTATAATGGAGCACGTGTGTCTAGATTGAAGGTGCTCCTGGTTCTTCTCAACATGCAGGCAAAGTTTGGATGGAGTGACACTAGCGTCACAGCGCTTTTCAGGTGATCTATTACAATTAGTTTACTTTAATAAAAAAACTCTAGATGTATAATGATCTGATAGATTTTTACACAATTGTACCGTATTTTTTTTGTTCTGTAGATTGCTCAAAGAGCACATACTGCCAGCTGATAATGTGATGCCAGACTCCCGAGAGGAAGCAAGAAAGATTTTGCGAAACTTGGGGATGGATTACAATTCGATCCACGCTTGTCCTAATGACTGCATTCTTTTCAGAGGGGAATACATAGACATGGAGAAGTGTCTGAAATGTGATTCCGAGAGATATCGAGTAGATCTCCACGGAACAAAAATTTCGCAAAAGGTTTTGCGACATTTTCCTCTGCTTCCTCGCATCAAGCATTTCTTTGAATGTAAGTCCATGGCCGTCCTAGCATCATGGCATGAGGAGAATAAATCTTCAGATGGTGTGCTACGGATTCCTGCAAATTACGCGGCCTGGAAACATATAGATGAAACATGGTCGGATTTTGCCAGGGAAGCTCGAAGTTTGCGCTTAGGCCTGGCTATGGATGGCGTAAATCCATTTGGTCAAATATCAACATCTTATAGTGTATGGCCCGTTGTCATCGTCAACTACAATATTCTCCCGTGGTTGACTACGAAGAAGGGGCACCTATGGCTAAGCTTGATTGTGCCGGGGCGATATAAAGTGAAGAATATGGATTTGTATCTCTGTCCACTATTGGAAGAGCTACAACAATTGTGGATTGAGAAGTGGTGGATATGAGCCGACACACAGGTCGACGGAATGCTTTGATCAAAGGCATTCTAATGTGGACCATGCATGACAATCCTGGACTAACAGAATGCTCAGGTGATTTACACTCCTGACTCAAACACTGTAAATCTTGGTTTTTCTCAAGCTTAGCTATTAAAATGTGTATACATGCAGGGCTTCAAACAAGCGGATACAGAGCATGTGTCACATGTGGACCTAGATTGAATGCACGTAGGGCGCCCTCATTGAAGAATCAAATCTACAAAGGTCATCAAGTGTATCTTCCAAAGAATCATGTGTTACGCGATGGCTTTTTGGGAAGAGATCCACCGAGGATGTCTGCACAAGCATGGTTAAGGCAAAAGGAGATGTGTAATGACGGATTGCCCCTAGGGATGAAGAGACTATCTCTATGGTATGAGTTACCATACTGGACCCGACTCATGATCAATCACTTGCTTGATCCAATGCACATATTCAAGAATGTGGGTAATCTACTATGGGACCATCTGACCGGCAAGAAAGATACTTTGGGAGCCAGGGTTTACCTTAGAAATGTGGATTTTATGGAGAAATATTGGCCACAAACAGCGTCCGATGGATCGATAAAACTCCCTAAAGCACCATGGTTTTTCACAGGAGCCCAAGAACGCAAAGTAAAAGAGACCATTCGATCTTTGCGGACCCCCACTGGCATAATGCACTCGCTCTGAACGTATTTTACTAAAGAAGGAAAGCTTACCGGTTTGAAGTCACATGACTCGCATAAAATGTGTCAAGTATGTTCATAGTGGAATATATCATAGTGGGAATTGTGTAACAAATTGGTGTGTGGACTTTAATATCATTTTTGCACGTGTTTGTAGTTTATTTTACCGGTGGCCATTGAGGGATGTTTGTCTCTTGACGTCCGTAACACAATCTACAAACTTGCGAAGTTGGTGCAATGGATATCACAAAAGGAGATCAACGTAGACTCCATACCATTCGTCAGACTAAACGCTGCAGAGGTTGTGTGCATGTTTGAGAAACATTTTCCTACTACCATGCTAACCATTCAGGTGCATCTTCTTGTTCACATAGTTGATGAGGTGGAAATAGCTGGCACAGTACATTCCATATGGATGTTCAAGGGATATGTGCGTCAGAAGGCACGTCCGAAGGGTAGCATGGCAGAAGGTTGGTTGGTATCAGAGTCCCCACTAATGAAGTGAAGACCATCTTCGACCCTCTCCCACCTACTACTTTGGATGAGGGGGAGACAGAGAAGAGAGAGATCAATGATTCAAGTCCCTCAGCTGTAAGTCTTAGCAAGGATGATTTCCATGATGATGATGATGATGATGAGATGGAGGATGAAGAATTCAAAGATGATGAAGCCAACACATCCACAAATGACAATTCTATTTATCTCTTTATTGATTTAGGAGCCATGGGCTTAGAATTGGATGACGCTTCTTGTAGAGCTCTTTTGGAAGATGATTCATAAACATTTTCTATACTTAAGTTATGAAATTTTTGTGTGTATCATCCATTCATCTCTCTCTCTCTCTCTCTCTCTCTCTCTAATTTTGTTAAGCATGCTAAATTATGTTAATCAAGTGGGTGTAATTAAATTAATTAATGGAAAAATATCTATAACTTTTTGGAACAATTACTTATGAAATATAATAAATTGTTTGCATTTTTCTTAGAAGCATTTGAAGCGTTATGGGTGCAAGTGGAGCTAGCATTTTGGGTTGTGCGCAATGCGAGAGTGCTTTGAAGAAGAGCTTCTTTATTGTGCTCCTTGCTCAACACCTTTTCATGACAAGAGAGCTTTTTGGAACCCACTACATAGAGCCTTTTAGCATATGTGAAGAGTGCATGGATGCAGTCGCTCGTGTGAAATGTGTGTGCGATAATGGAAGCGGTAATAAAAATGGTAATATTTATATAACGTTCTTTAATTGTTATTCACAAGAAAAATAGAGGAAAAGACCAAAATTTGAATGCTTAAGCGCTATAGCGAGGTTCGATAATAAGTGTAGCAATTAGAGCGGCAATAATTGCGATAATGTACATAGCAATAAAAGAGGCTGCATCCGAGGTAATATTTAATATACAAAAGATGTCCCCCGTCCTCCTCTGTCTTCTTTGGCTTGCCTACTTTTGGACTCTCTCTCTACAAAACGCGATAAAAGGGTGTGATAAATGTTTTGAAATTTTCATAATGTTGGTAAGCAGCTTAAACTTCTTTAATCTTGCTTCAATCTCTACCTTTGCTGCTAATTCTCTAAAGGGATTTTTTATCAATGTACTTTGATAGGCGACGTGGTGGGCAAACAAATCTTTCGTCATGGGGTTTAAGATAGTGGAGTCCACTTTAAACAACTCGATCATGAACGCCTCCCCGCAAACAAGAGAGTGTCATAAAATCTAATATCTAACCAACCCAAATGATTTTCTCATATTAAATTGATCACTTAATGTGGGAGAATAAACAGGAACGAGTGTTAAGATATAGATATGTGCTTATAGATCTATCTCAACACGGGGCCAATAGTAAAGGAGCCCAAATGGGAGATGGTCTATCAAGAGCAAGGCTAACCAATGGAGCATAAGACCTTAGGGTTAGCTTCATTGAAGACCTCCAATAATGTGTGTAAAAGTCCTTTTACCTTAGGTAAGCTAGGGCTGAGCTTGAGGTGGGAACCCGGCCCAAAATCGAGGTGCTTATCGTGCTTGAGGTGCTTGTCCTGCTTGAGGTGCTTGTCATGCTTGAGGTGCTTGACTGGCTCCATGCTTGAGGTGCTTGACTTGGTGCATGATTAAGGTGCTTGAAGTGCCTTGAGAAGCTTGCCTGAGATGCTTGTGGGAACACCCCCTACTTCAAGTGCTTAGTCATGCTTGATGACTAAGGGGCTTGCTCATCCAAAGTCAAAAAGATCCCTAAAAGGAGGGGGGCGAGCCTACAAGGGGGGGGGGATGAGAGAGAACACACACACACACACACACACACACACACACACACACACACACACACACACACACACACACACACACACACACACACACACACACACACACACACACACACACACACACAAGGGAAGCCCCAGCTTGAAGAGGGAGCAAGGACACTTGTCAAGTTCCTCCTCATGTTGCCCTCATGGTGTGCCTGAAACCTATTGGTTGGCCACCCAAGGGGTACAATGATAATAAAGGATATTTAGTTAATTTATTTTGCATTTATCAAGTCCTCTCTCTCAAAGGAGAAAGGGGGACACTTGTCCGAAGGCTATCCCTGTTGCTTGTAATGGCTCCTGCTTGTGATTGGCTAGGCCTGGAGGGGTCCAATGAGATTCAAGCATGAGCTACAAGGGGGGGTCGACCCAAGCAAGCTAGGGGGGTGCTTAGGGGGTATACTCACCCACACAAACTCACAAACACTCTCATTGTGTACTATGCAAAGTGCAAGAGCTTAGGGGGGTGCTTAGGGGGTATACTCACCCACACAAACTCACAAACACTCTCATTGTGTACTATGCAAAGTGCAAGAGCTCCCTCTCTTTCTCCAAGAAAGTAGAGGTTGAGAGCCTACACCAACACTCTTGGCTATGGAGTGCAAATCCATCCAAGAGCCATGATTCAATGCTTG
Source organism: Adiantum capillus-veneris (assembly GCF_014529385.1). Lineage (NCBI taxonomy): Eukaryota > Viridiplantae > Streptophyta > Polypodiopsida > Polypodiales > Pteridaceae > Adiantum > Adiantum capillus-veneris. The sequence goes on from NC_140937.1 coordinate 3,441,616, forward strand.
AGCTTGCCATCTATTTCTTCTTCATTACTATGCTATTATGTATGCTAGCACAAGAGTTATGATAAGTGAGGAACTAGCTCTTTCTCGTATGAAATGTTTCTTCTTCCTCTTCCCTACCCTCATTCCTTGCTAGCTCTCTCCACCTTCGAAGGTGTTTGAGGTCTTGGGACTGAGGCTTGGTATAGTTAAAGCTTTCTTCAAGTTTAAGTTATGCTATGATGGTGATGCATGAATCTTTCCATCTTCATTGCTTCACCTAGGTCACAAGGAACACAAAGAATGTATTGTAACAAGTCTCTCTTTATGGGAGAAATCATAATACAAATGCCTATTGGAGGGGGGACCGGCTCCACATAAATCCGGTCCTCAACTGTTGTCATGTTCTCTAAATTCTCTCTCTTGCAAAAGTATTGTCTATGCCAAGTTAACTAATTGCTATGATCATGTTGCTATCTTCAATTATGTCTACCCGCTATGCTCACAAAATCATTTCTTGAAAGTACTCTCATTAAATTCCGCTACTCTCAAATTGAATAGGAAAATTCCATTACATTGGTATCAGAGCATTTGGTTTCTCTTTTCTTGCTTATGAAGAGAGGTCCTTAAGTAGCCTATAAATGGTTGATGTTGTTAATTATAATAGAGTAAGTGGAACTGGGATCTAATATCGGTTTTGTTAAGCCCACTATGTGGGGGATGGTGCACACCTCGGGAGCTTTGGACTTAATAATGGATTCTTTTTAGACTTGCCTATGGCTTTACCATTATTGAGCCATAAGAAGTCTGAAAGGAGCTAGCCCTTGGCAACTCTGCTATGTTAGACCTACTCCTCTACTCTCTATAATTAACCACTTTGAGCCGTGGGTGTAGATACTTAAGAGCCGATTTTCAGAGGCTAAGAGGAGTGGCAACTAAGGTTTTGTATTGCCAAAGCATACACTAAGTATAAACATAAATTTTGTTAACATGGCTGACAATAATCAAGAGAGTAGAATGAACATTGATAGCTTTGATTTTGCACATGAAGGTGCTAATGATGATGCTCCCATGTTTGTGAATTATCTCGTCACTAGGTTGCAACAAGCTATGGGCAACCCTGCTTTGCAAGCCGAAGTTACTCAACAACTTCGTGCTTATGGAATTTCCCTTCCTCTCCCAGAGGAGAGAGAGCTTAGGAGGCCTCTTGAAGAGACCCCCAAAAGAAGACTCTCTCCCATTCGAGAGGAGGAATCCAAAGAGAAAGAAAGCAATGACAGTCTAAGTTCTTCTGAAGATGTGGCTCCACGAAGACGGCGGTCTAGACGATCGCCTACTCCTCCCAAGAGGAAAAGAGAAACCTATAGTCCTTCTCCTCATCACTCTGAAAGGCAAGAGAGGAAACAAAAGAAGAAAAGGGCTAGGAAGAGTTCACCCTCTTCTCCTTCTTCTTCACATTCCTCCTCTTCCGATGAAAGTTATGGCTATTCTCCTAGAGAATACAAGAGGGGAGGACATCACAAATCATTTCCTGCATGGCGAAGGTCACAAAAGCTAAAGAAGTTCAAGGAGGGAGGAAAGAGTATCTCTTTTCTCACCTATGATGGCACCTTTGGTGCTACCGACAAAGTGTTGGCCTTCATCCAGCAATTTGATGCGGCCTTTGGGGACGAGGGCTTCACAGAGTCCTCCAAGCTACGCCATGTAGCTATGCACTTCCAAAAATCAGCTCGTCAATGGTGGGCTAGCCTTCGTGGCAATGGAGAAGCCCCAAAGACATGGAAAACTCTACGAGTTTCCATCATGAAGCAATTTCTTCCAAGTGATACTAAAGATAAAGTTCTTACCGAATGGCGCGGCTTGAAGCTCCTCTCTCATGAGTCTATCAACAAGTATGTAGACAAGTTTTGGGATTTACATCTCAAAGCTATTGTCTTTCGAAAGATAGACTTTGCCGAGCAAAGACAACAATTTTGTGTGGGATTACCTGAAGAGATGGCCGAATACATCAACTCTCAACGGCCCGGTACTATTACCGAAGTAATCCACCACACCATGGTTGCTTCACGCATCAATTTCCATCAAGGGGCTAGACGTAATGTCAAGCCCATGGAAAACAAAGATAAAAATGATGCAAAGGGGAAATCCAATGCTCAAAATAATTCCCAAGGCACTTCCAACAACAACAATAACAACAACAACAATCGGTCCAAGGAGAAGGGAGTTTATAAAGGTAAAAAAAAACTCTCTCCTGAAGAGCTTGAAGCTTTTCGCAAGGACCATAAGTGTTTCAAGTGTGGGGAGCACAGACATGGCTATCGTTCTTGCCCCAAGAAGAATACTCGCAATGAGACTCCTAGGGCTTCCACCATCGAAGCTCCAAAAGAGGATGCTCATTGCAAAGGATCATGACTTTCCTATGTGTGGGGAAAGGTAAGAGAGCATGATGCCTTCATCTTGTTTGACCCAAGCTCTACTCTCAACTTCATATCAATAGAGTTGGCCACCAAGTTGGGCATTCAAGCTTTTGATATGGGAGATATAGTAACAGCTGATGCAGCTTTCAAGGGACAACAAGCCTCCGTTACTCCCTTGATTGGGAAGTTGAGACTTCATGTCCAAAGCTATGTCGACAAAGAAGACTTCTTCATCTCTCCTCTCCAACATCAGGATGTTATTCTAGGGGCACCATGGTTTGATCGCATGGCTGCCAACATGAAGTTCCCTAAAAGGAGAATTTACTTCACCTACAAGGGAAAGAACATGTATATAGATGCTAGTGAGCGTGGTCGCACTATTCCACTTGTAAATCCTCTTTCTTTTGATAAATCAATGAAGAGCTCAGTTTCTACGTACATGATTTATGTTACAGAGTCTCTAAAAGCTAATAATGTTTCATCAAATGAAAATGATAGGAATCAAGAAGAGTTAGACTTGTCTACTTTTCTAAAAGGATTCCAAGATGTGTTCATCGATGATATCCCTATGGACCTACCTCCAAAACAAGGGGATGATGACCATCGTATTGAGCTCCTTCCAGGAAGCTCACCACCTAACAAACCTCCTTATCGAGTCTCACAAGCTCAACAAGAGGAGATTATGAGGCAAGTACAGGAATTGGTAGACAAAGGGATGGTGAGGCCTAGTTCCTCTCCCTTTTGTTCTCCAGTCCTTTTAGTGCAAAAGAAAGATGGTACATACCGTATGTGTGTGGACTATCGAGCACTAAACCATATCACTATCAAAAACAGATTTCCCGTGCCTCGGATAGAAGATCTGTTTGATAAGCTACAAGGCTCTACCTACTTCAGTAGGATTGACCTTAAGAGTGGCTATCATCAAATAAGGATAGTGGATGAAGATATCCTAAAGACCGCGTTTCGCACAACATTTGGTCTTTATGAATATCTAGTCATGCCTTTTGGCTTGACTAATGCACCAGCTACTTTCAATCGTCTCATGGAGAAAATTTTTAGACCATATCGTAAATTCACTGGAGTGTTCTTTGATGATATCATCATCTACTCCAAGTCTTTGGAGGAACATAAGCAACATCTCCAAGTGATTTTTCAAGCCATGAGGGAGAACAAACTTTTTCTCAACCAAAAGAAAAGTGAATTCTTCCTTCAAGAGATTCAATATCTAGGTCATATTATCTCTCACGATGGTATTCGTATGGATCCATCAAAGTTAGAGGTAATAAAATCATGGCCTAACCCAAAGAATCTACATGAGCTAAGAAGCTTTATTGGTATGTGTGCATACTATAGACGGTTCATAGCAAAATTCTCTCAAGTAGCAGGACCACCACACGACTTAACAAAGAAGAACGTTAAGTTTGTATGGACTGCTAAGGAGAAAAATTCTTTTGAAAAACTCAAAGAGAAGCTTACTTCCCAACCAGTCCTCGTGCTTCCGGATCTCTCAAAGACATTTGAGGTCCAATGTGATGCGTGTGGTGATTGCCTTGGAGCAGTTTTGCTTCAAGAAGGGCATGCCATAGCATATGAGAGCCGAAGGCTCAATAGTGATGAACGAGTCTTGGGCATTTATGAGAAAGAGCTTTTAGCTGTTCTACATGCCCTAGACACATGGAAGCACTACCTATTGGGGACTCCATTTATCCTACGAACCGACCACCAAAGTCTCAAGTATTTCATGACGCAAACCAAGCTTTCCGACAAACAAATGAGGTGGGAAAATTTTCTTTCGCAATTTAATTTCCATATTGCTCACATAGCTAGTAAGCACAATCAAGTTGCCGATGCACTTTCACGACGACCAAAAGTTAATGCGATGTCTATAGCTACTCACAATGATCTATCCTCTATGATAGATGAGTATGCTACTGACCCTGACTTTAGATACATAATGTAAGCCCTTGCTTTGGGGAAGAAAGAGGAACCATTCACCTTGCAGGATGGTTATCTTCTCCATGGCAATAGGCTATGTGTTACCCATTCCCTTCGTGAGAAGGTTATGTATGAATCCCATGCTCCTCCATATGCAGGGCATAGAGGTATTCAACCTACTCTCCGAGGAGTAGAGACGTATTTCTATTGGCCTACCATGAAAGTGGACATACAAGAGTATGTTTCAAAATGTGTAGTATGCCAAAAGACCAAGTATGATAGAGGGAAGCAACCTGGATTACTCCAGCCATTGCCTATTCCAAATTCACCATGGGAGAGTATATCCATGTATTTCATCTTTGGATTACCCAAGTCTATCCATGGGAATACAACAATATGGACAATAGTCGACAGGTTTAGCAAGCAAGCACATTTTATTCCTGTCAAAAAGACTATTAAGGCACATCAAATGGCAACTCTCTTCATATCTCATATTTTCAAGCACCATGGATTACCCACATCCATCGTGTCAGATAGAGATCCTAGAATGACCAGTAATTTCTGGAAAGGTCTCTTTGAAAATCTAGGAACAAGATTGAATTTCTCTTCGGCCTATCACCCACAAACGGATGGCCAAAGTGAGATAGCCAATCTTATGATACTCGATCTACTCAAGACTTATGTTACCGAAGTAGATCAACGCTCACAATGGTAAAAGTATTTACCTCTAGTAGAGTATGCCTATAATAATACTGTCCATACTTCTACGGGGAAAGCACCTTTCGAGATCATAGAGGGAAGACCTAATAGTCCCTTGCTACTCAAAATACATGGGAAGATCTTCACCGCCGATGAGTATAGTCGTGACGTACAAGAATCTTTTCAAAAGATTAGGGAGGCTATAGCCATCTCTCAACAAAGGAAAAAAGCTGTTGCTGATAAGCACAGAAGAGCATTAATGTTCAAAGAAAATGATTGGGTCTTACTCAAGTTTCCTAAAGCTCGATTAAGGCAAACGACGGGCAAAAATCCTACGGGCCATCAAAAGTATTATGCTAAACTAGCAAAAAGATACTATGGTCCTTTCCAAATCTTGAAGCCCATCAATGAGACAGCTTATCAACTCAAGTTGCCCAACCATTGGCTTATACACAATGCCTTTCATGTAAGCCTACTTAAGCCCTACAAAGGAGAGCCACCAACTGAACCAATTATTGAAGACCCTCCCGAAGTTGAAGACCAAGAAGAGGTGCTACAACCCGAAGTTGTCCTTCGGCATGAAGACAAGGTACTACGACATGGTAAGATAATCCGACGGTATCTTATTAAGTTAAAAAATTATCCTTTTGAAGATGCTAGATGGATGCAAGGAGTACAACTTAAGGATAGTATGAACCTTGTCAATGCTTACAATGCTACATTAGAGTAAGCAAATGTACAAATTTCTTTTAAATGACTCATGTTTTTGTCTTATAAGACTAGTCCTCTTTTTAATTGTGCACAAATTTAACTAGTATGCATGCTTAGAATCATGTTTGTGATGACGACGTCTCTCAAACACCAAGTAGAATTTGTCACTCTACTTTGGGAGAATGAAATGGACTAAAGAGCAGACATGCTTGCGGCAGCTATGTCTCCCAAGCACCAAATGGATTAGTCATCCATCTTGGAAAGATGTCGTAGGGTAAAAAAAGGATCCTCTACCCGCTAAGTACGATTGACTAATGACTAAGGCTTTATCTCTTCTACCTCATAGTCGAGGACGACTATGATTTCAAGAGAGAGGTAATGTCATAAAATCTAATATCTAACCAAACCAAATGATTTTCTCATATTAAATTGATCACTTAATGTGGGAGAATAAATGGGAACAAGTGTTAAGATATAGATATGTGCTTATAGATCTATCTCAACACGGGGCCAATAGTAAAGGGGCCCAAATGGGAGATGGTCTATCAAGAGCAAGGCTAACCAATGGAGCATAAGACCTTAGGGTTAGCTTCATTGAAGACCTCCAATAATGTGTGTAAAAGTCCTTTGACCTTAGGTAAGCTAGGGCTGAGCTTGAGGTGGGAACCCGGCCCAAACTCGAGGTGCTTGATTAAGATGCTTGAGGTGCTTGACTGGCTCCATGCTTGAGGTGCTTGACTTGGTGCATGATTAAGGTGCTTGAAGTGCCTTGAGAAGCTTGCCTGAGATGCTTGTGGGAACACCCCCTACTTCAAGTGCTTAGTCATGCTTGATGACTAAGGGGCTTGCTCATCCAAAGTCAAAAAGATCCCTAAAAGGAGGGGGGCGAGCCTACAAGGGGGGGGGGGGATGAGAGAGAAAACACACACACACACACACACACACACACACACACACACACACACACACACACACACACACACACACACACACACACACACACACACACACACACACAAGGGAAGCCCCAGCTTGAAGAGGGAGCAAGGACACTTGTCAAGTTCCTCCTCATGTTGCCCTCATGGTGTGCCTGAAACCTATTGGTTGGCCACCCAAGGGGTACAATGATAATAAAGGATATTTAGTTAATTTATTTTGCATTTATCAAGTCCTCTCTCTCAAAGGAGAAAGGGGGACACTTGTACGAAGGCTATCCCTGTTGCTTGTAATGGCTCCTGCTTGTGATTGGCTAGGCCTGGAGGGGTCCAATGAGATTCAAGCATGAGCTACAAGGGGGGGTCGACCCAAGCAAGCTAGGGGGGTGCTTAGGGGGTATACTCACCCACACAAACTCACAAACACTCTCATTGTGTACTATGCAAAGTGCAAGAGCTCCCTCTCTTTCTCCAAGCAAGTAGAGGTTGAGAGCCTACACCAACACTCTTGGCTATGGAGTGCAAATCCATCCAAGAGCCATGCTTCAATGCTTGAGCTTGCCATCTATTTCTTCTTCATTACTATGCTATTATGTATGCTAGCACAAGAGTTATGATAAGTGAGGAACTAGCTCTTTCTCGTATGAAATGTTTCTTCTTCCTCTTCCCTACCCTCATTCCCTGCTAGCTCTCTCCACCTTCGAAGGTGTTTGAGGTCTTGGGACTGAGGCTTGGTATAGTTAAAGCTTTCTTCAAGTTTAGGTTATGCTATGATGGAGATGCATGAAGCTTTCCATCTTCATTGCTTCACCTAGGTCACAAGGAACACAAAGAATGTATTGTAACAAGTCTCTCTTTATGGGAGAAATCATAATACAAATGCCTATTGGAGGGGGGACCGGCTCCACATAAATCCGGTCCTCAACTGTTGTCATGTTCTCTAAATTCTCTCTCTTGCAAAAGTATTGTCTATGCCAAGTTAGCTAATTGCTATGATTATGTTGCTATCTTCAATTATGTCTACCCGCTATGCTCACAAAATCATTTCTTGAAAGTACTCTCATTAAATTCCGCTACTGTCAAATTGAATAGGCAAATTCCATTACAAGAGAGAGAAATCAAAGTCCTTATAGGGCCCCTTTGAGAGTCCAAATTTTCCCTAATGGATTCTTGTTGCACGGGAGGAATCTACGGTTGGGTAGTTTCCTTTTTTGTCTCTTTCTCCTTTTCTTCAACCATAGGTTGCTCTCACAGTGACCGCTCTGGAAGTGTTTCTTGGTTGTTTGCATCATCCTTGGTGTTGTCATCAAGAGGATAAGTGGTTGTCTTGGGGGAGAGAGGTGGGACATTTTCTGTGTGGATCTCTATTGGCTCTGCACCCGTCTCCTCCCTTGGTGGTTCTTTGTCGTCTTTTTCTTTACTTCTAGAGGAAGTATGGGTATACAGATGCAGATTGGGCAGGTAGCATTGTTGATAGGAGATCTATGAGTGGCTTCATGTTCTCTTTTGGGAGTGCTGTTGTTACTTGGAGCAGCAAAAAGCAGCCTACGGTTGCTTTATCGAGCACAGAGGCCGAGTACAGAGGTGCAGCAGTTGCGGCGTGCGAGGTAGCTTGGCTACGCACATTACTTGAGGACTTGGGAGTGCAGGTGGACCAGCAGATTTTCATCCATTGTGACAACCTCAGCAGCATGCAGTTGGCTAGGAACCCAGTGTTCCATGCCAGGACCAAACACATAGAGGTCCATTACCACTACGTTCGAGAGTGAGTGTTGGCGGGCGACATCGACTTGGTCTACGTCAGCACAGAGGAGCAGATAGCGGATATCTTTACCAAGGCCCTCGGAGCTGAGAAGCTTCGACGTTTCCGGAGTATGCTTGGACTCTGCGACATGCAGAGCTCGAGGGGGAGTGTTGAGATGTCGAGCTCTACACCTTGAGCTGGCATCCACTACGGGTCTTGGCCGCTTACGGCATTTACTCACTGGCGCGTTAGGTGACCGACACGGAGGATCTCTGCCAGTGATTCTACAGCTGGACTACACTTATAGTGCCAGCCTAGTACGCTTCTAGCGAGTTCACACTTAGTGACCGCATGTACATATGTGCTACTTTTTAGCTTTATCACTTAGTCATTTTGTACTCTCTTTTCTGTGAAGAAGAAGAAGAAGCTTTCCATCTCTGTGTGCTTTGTGCTTCTCTTGTGTAGCTCTCTTGCATCCTCATTCTTTACACACTAGAACTCGAATGAATTTTGGGAAGGTTTTTTATCAGATCACACATCAAATTTTGCATCAAGTTGGACAAAGGTAAGGGTTGATTTGGAGTAGGTCAAGGGTTGATTTACACCAACTTTGGATGGGTCATAATTGGACAAGTAGCCAGAGTGCTGGCTGATCCAGCACATAGTTTGAAAGTCAAACTAAGACCCATTGAGGGTACATCTAGTTATCAACAATAGTAGTTCCTTAGTAAATTGTTAGTCACCATGCTACACACTTGTTGACTAGTTTTACTCAGTTAGATCATGTGAGACCTAAATTTTATATGTAAGATAGGGGTATGATAGTTTTCTTCATTGATTGTCATATAAGCGTAGAAAGGGGGGTTCATATTCCCTAATATGAGTCGTATATAGGGTTTTATCAAAATTGTCCGCTCGCAGGTGGCGTCCCATTTTGTATATAGAGTGAATCCCCCGGGTGAAGACTGCTCTGTACTCAGCCTCACAACTCGAAGTGGCCACAGTAGGTTGCTTCTTGCTCAACCATGATATACATGAACTTCCAAGCATGAAACAAAAACCACTTGTGGACACTCGCGTGTCAAAACAACTAGCCCAATCTGAGTCCGAAAAAGCATGTAAGTTTTGCGGAAAATGATCCCCCCTTGGGATAAAACAAGCCAAGATGTAAAGGGCCACTAAGGTAGCGAAAAATCCTCTTGACATCTTGCCAATGCTTAGACCCTGGGTTATGCATAAATATGCTGACCTCTGAGACTGCAAACTGAATATCCGACCTCGTGTTGCATACATAAATGAGGCAGCCAACAGCAGTTTAGTAAAGAGTGACATCAGCAGGATCACCAACATCATGTAGACTCAACTGCAAACCTGCTTCCATGGGAGTGAAAATAGGTTTGCAATCCTCAAGGTTAAACTTACATTTCAATGTCTCTATGTACACAAGGCAATACCACCATCACACTGCTTAAACTGTATGCCCAAATAATGATGCAACAACCCCAAATCTTTCATCTTGAAAGTAGCATTCAAATCAGCCTTAAATTCAGCAATATGTCTCTCATTTGGTCCAGTGATCAAAAAATCATTGACATAAAGAACCACAATGAGAAGTACATCACCCTCACGCTTTACATACAATGTGCTTTCTGTTAGACTATTACGAAAACCTCGTTTAACCAAATGAGTGTCAGATATCTCATACCAAGCACGAGGAGATTGCTTCAACCCATACAACGCCTTCTTACATCTGCACACTTTGTCCTCTTGTCCTTTTATGACAAAACCGCGAGGCTGCATTACATAAACTTCCTCAAATATGTCACCATTCAAGAAAGCAATAACAATTTCTGATTGATGTACATCCCAACCAAAATGAGCTGCCAATGCACATAGAAAACGCACATTAGTCATATGACAAGTGGGAGAAAAAGTCTCTTCATAATCTATGCCTTTTTGTTGTGCATAACCCTTTGCAACAAGTCAAGCCTTATGGCGATCGATCTCACCATCCGGCTTGCGTTTCAACTTACCAATGGACTTTTTTCCAGGAGGAAAATCACATAAAGTCCATGTGTCATTTTCTATAAGGGCATCATATTCTCATTGCATGGCAGCCATCCAATTTTTTGAATTCTGTGCTTCATCAAAAGATAGAGGCTCCTCAACATCATGTAAGCTAGACACAGCCAAAGCATAACAACTTGATGCATAAGATGCATGGTGAGAGCCTGAACGAGTACGACTAGACAAAGGTGCATCCAATTTACTGTCACACAAAGTGTGCACCAGCCATTTTGGCATACCTCTAGCCTGCTCATTTTCAGCCCTTTCCTTATCAAGTACATCATGTACATCTACATCAGTAATAGGCTGATATGTAACATTTCCAGAAACCCCCATAGGCTGTACATTTGCCTCATTGGAAATTACATTCGTATTTCCACCACTGAAAAGAGACAACAGAGTGTCATAAATGTCCTGTGAGCTTACATTACTGTCTCTAGTATATGATAGCAAGGGCTGAACAGAATCTTCCACAAACACTACATCCCGTGAAACCAGAATACGCATTGTTTGCGGATGATATAACTTTTAAACTTTGCTTTCAGCACTATAACCAACAAAAATACATTTTACAGCCTTATTATCCAATTTTCTGCGCTATGTTTGTGGCACCAAAGCATATGCCAAACAGCCAAAAACACGCATGTACTCAATAGAAGGATTTCTATCATGCCATGCTTCATATGGAGTAATAGATTGCAAAGATTTTGTAGGACACCTGCTAAGTACATAAGTGGCACACATGATGGCCTCAAGCCAAAAAGAATGCGGAAAAGCTTGACTTTTGACCATACATCGTGCCATTTTTGTAAGTGACCTGTTTTTCCTCTCAGCAACACCATTTTGCTGAGGTGTATAAGGCACTGTCATTGGTGTTTTATCCCACGACTAGCCAGAAATGCATTAAATTCATGAGACATATACTCCCCCCCTGGATCGGAACGGAGGGTGCCCATAGTACATTTCGAGACATTTTCAGCCATAGTCAGAAATTGTTTGAAGCACATAAAAACTTCGGACCTCACTTTAAGCGAAAATACCCATGCATGCCTAGAGTAATCATCAGTGAAAGTCACAAAGTAAAGGTAATTGCCCAAGGATGGAGTTTGCATGGGCCGACAAACATCACTATGCACAAGCTGCAACCTGCATGTGGCCCGAGATGAACCATCCTTTGGAAACTTAGAACGCTGCATCTTACTCAAAATACAGCCTTCACAAACATGTTTGATAGGTGCTTCAAGAGGCAGCAAAGAAGCAACCATATCAAATTTTTGCAAGCGCAACAAACTGGCAAAATTCAGATGACCAAGACGTGCATGCCAAAGTTTTGCATCTAAAATAGCCCTTGAATCTGCAATGGCATTTGCAAAATTTTGTCCACACTTGTCATACAAAGTGAGCTTATACAGCCCACGACACAAAAGGCCAGATGCAACAATTTCATCACGAGAACTAAGATCATGAACTGTACATCTGTCATCCACAAATTTGACTACACGTCCAAGTCTAGCAAGTGCGGATACAGACAAGAGATTCTTCTTGATCCCAGGTACATAAAGTGTATCAACAAGTGTGAAGGAACTGCCATTTGCAGCAGTAAGCACAACCTTTCCAACTCCCTGAACCAGATAAGAGGCATTGTTGGCACAAGTGACTGAATTCCCATGAGGGACAGACTCGAGAGAGGTAAACAATTTAGGATGTGAGGTAATGTGCTTTATAGCACCACTATCGAAATACCACACATGTGAATCTGCAACAACTGACAAGTATGCATCATGGATAGTAGGATTGTAAGTGCACTCTGCACTAAAAGCCCATTCTGCATCGACGTCAGCATCATAGTCTCCTTTCACAGAAGACTCAACAATGGCTGCATTTCTAGTGGAACTAGCATTTGTAGTGGAACCACCCTCTTTCTTCTTAGCCTCTTTGGCCTTCAACTTAGGACACTGCTTGATCAAGTGATCATTAGCTTTACAATAATGGCAACGCATCTTATTTTTTCCCTTATCACCAGAATTTTCAGACGAATTGCTGCCAGTAGAAGCATTAGGAACATAAGTTTTTCCACTCGCAGCAGAACCATAATAAGTTGTGCTTTGCTGTTACCACCCTTTCTTTGAGAAGCAATAAAAGCCTGTTCAACTGCACGATGTCTAGTCCTATTTTTTGAAAAGTGATTCTTGCAACAACAATGTGCATAATGCATCAAACTTGACAACTTCATGATTTCCTTGGGTCATCAGTCTCCAAGTACTAGCAAAATTCTAGTAGGAATCTGGTAAGGCATCAAGAACAGTCTGCACAAGGGAACTGTCTGAAATGACTTCACCTGTAGAAATAAGGTGCTCATTGATATCCTTGACACCAGCAAGGAAAGTGTCCATATAATCTTCCTGATGCATAATCTTCGACTACAGCTCTTTACGCAGCAAAGCAATTTTAGCCTCATTGCGGCTTGCATAAAGACCTGCTAGAATATCCCAAGCCTGTTTTGCAGATTTTGCTGAACGAATGTGAGGAACAATGGTGCGCTTCACAGACAATGCAATCAATGCATGAGCCTGCACATCCTTTACATCCCAACGAGCTTGTTCTACCGTAGGCAAAACAACTCTAATAGTAGAAATCCTTGTAGCAAGACCTGCAACATCCTCAACATCGCCTACATCCTCATAACCAGGACGTACATCAATGCCTTGTACAATGTTCCAGATGCCCTTTGACACAAGAACATGTTGCATCATATAAGCCCACATAGGGTAGTTGTCCCTATCCAACCTGTCCTCGGCAACAAACATCTTGAACACATCTGTGTTGTTGTTAGCCATGGTAAATGCTGCACTTGATGTGAAAACTTCCCAAAAATAGGAGAAACGGAGTGAGAACAACACGTGCTATATAGCACAAACCGTAGAAGACTATGAAGCACCTATCATGCAAAAAACGACACTGACAGAAATTTTGCACAAAATGATAAAATATCCTGTGAAATACTGCCAATAGTGGAAACGGAGGCCGAAATGAGCATGAATAAAAAATCTAAGCAGACTAAGCTCTACGAGATTTCCAAAAGCTCTACGAGCTCATCCAAAATTTTTGTCGACCTACGAGCGCTTGCCAAAGCTCACTGAAATCGGAGAAAGTGAGCAGGCGTGTACTGGAGCAGCTACTGGCGACTAAGGCCCGGAGGATGCAACCTGCTCTGATACCAATTGTTGGAATTAGGGTTGCAGAGAAATGCACACAGCTTGGAGAAGACAAAGGAATCTCAAGGCACACAATAGAGAGTATGTTACTTAGTATGCAATGGAAAGATAGATAGCCCTAGAGTGATGGGCGTATATACAATCCTTGGGAAAAAATACCTCCTAAAGAGGGAAAAAATGCCCCGATGGTCCTAGTGTGTTCACACACATCACTACCACATGTATATGGTAACAGGTATCAGAGCACAAGGTTTCTCTTTCCTTGCTCAAGAAGGGAGGTCCTCAAGCTAGGTATAAATGGTTGGTATTATTAATTGCATGTGAATAAGTAGAATAGGGATTTTTTAGCCTTGCAGTGTGCGTGCCTTTGTGCACTTAACGGGGCATAATCGTCAAGAGCTATGGTCTTAATAGTGGACTCCTACGGGGCTTAACCACTATTGAGCTATTAGAAGCTTGATAGGAGCCGGTGCTGTTTTGGTATTGAACGACCCTCTCTTCTATTCCTTGCAGTTAATGGTATTCGAGCCACGAGTACAGTAGCTTTAGTGATTTTTCTGAAGCACTAAAGAGGAGTAGCAACTAGGGCTTGAAGTGCCAAAGTACACCTAAAAATATTACACTTAAAAGATATTAGAATGGCTGACAATAGTAAAGAGAGTGAAATTAATGTTGATAACTTTGATTAATGTCCACAAAAAATAAGGGTTCCAATGAGCCTAAGGGGAAGGACAATGTCCAAAAGTCTCCTAAGGGCAACTCCAACAAAGCTAAGGAGAAGGGAGTTTACAAAGGTAAAAACAAACTCTCTCCTAAAGAGCTTGAGTGTTATCGCTAGGATAACCTCTCTTTCAAGTGCGGCGAGCAAGGGCATGTGTACCCTGCTTGTCCCCAAAAGAACACTTGCCATGAACCTCCTAGAGCTACCTTGGTCGAAATCTAAGAGGAGGAAATTCACCACAAAGGATCTGCTCTATGCCATGCTTGGGGAAAGGTAAGAGAACATGATGCTTTTATTCTCTGTGACCATGGTTCTACTCACAATTTCATATCCATAGAGTTGGTCACCAAGCTAGGCAGCCAAGCCTATGAGATGGGAGATGTCCTACCCGCCGCAGATGGTGCTTTCAAGGGGCAAGAAGCTTCAATTACTCCCTTAATTGGGAAATTGAGGACTTCTTCATCTCTCCTCTCAAGCACAAGGATGTAATCCTAGGGGCACCATGGTTTGATTGCATAGATGGCAATGTTAAATTACTTGAAAGAAGAATCTCCTTTAGGTTCAGGAAAAAAGATATGTACATAGATGCTAAGGAAATGGGTAACACCATACCCATCGTACATACACAAGCTTTCAATAAGTCAATAAATAGCTCTATTTCCATGTACATGATTTTTGTTAAAGACTCTCAAAATGAAACTAACGTTTTAGCAAAAGAAAATATACACAATCAAAAGTGAGTTTTTCTTACAAGAGATTCAATATTTAGGTCACATTATCTCTCAAGTTGGCATCCAAATGGATCCATCAAAGTTAAACGTAATAACAGGATGGCCTAAACCAAGGAATCTTCATGAACTAAGAAGCTTTATAGGTATGTGTGCATACTATAGACGCTTCATAGAGAAGTTCTCACAAATCGCGGGACCATTACATGACCTAACAAAGAAAAATGCTAGGCATACATGGTCTGCCAAGGAGAACAATGCTTTCAAAAAACTTAAAGAAAAGCTTATCTTTGAACCTGTGCTTACACTACCGGATCTCTGAAAGCCATTTCACGTCCAATGTGATGCTTGTGGTGATTGCCTTGGAGTCTTTTTTCTTGAGATGGCGTCTAAGGTCATCTCCATGAGCCCCTTGACCATCCAAGCAGTTTGAGCCCACTTTCAATAGTGGAGACATGGTTTTGACCTTGCTTCAGATGTTCTGGTAGAGGAGGCAGACATTCCCATCTCCGTCTGCTTCCCTGGTTTGTGAAGGGAGAACCTACCCCTGGAGATACCTCGCACAACAACCTCAGTAGCTGCCAAGGCGACCGGCATTCCCTTAGTTCGTGTTCTAGTTAGGGACACTCACACTCTCCCGAATGCCATCCTACTTCCTCGGGTGAGTGGGGGTTCATTTAGATAGAGTGTGGAGTATTCAGGCCTCCCAAATTAGTGCTTCATTTGTCGATAGATGGGCCATCTTGCAAAGGCCTATCCACGGAGGAGGCCCCAACCTACACCACAGGCCCAACCCCAGCCTTCAAGGGCTGGCCAACAGCCACAAGCAAAGACACAGAGCACACAGGCAAAGCCACCCTCCGAGCCTGGGGCTCCAACGGAGGAGGGATGGCAGTAGGTTCCTGGGCCACAGCGATAGCCTGGCACTGAGAGTGGTCCTCAGGCACCTGCCTAGAAGCAGTGGGTTCCCACGGGGAACCGATTTGGTCCTCTTGAGGACGATGAGGTCCCTGCTCTAGCCACCACCTCAGCTTCACCCTCGACAGCCGCCCCTCCCCCCAAGTTCCCGCCTCCTACTTCCGCCGCCTCTCCTCCTTGCCCCTCTACTTTTGCCGATCCCCCTCGTCCCTGCTCCTACACCCCCCCTCCCACTCCAGTCCCATAGTCAACCTAGGGGGAAGGGCCATCCCCGTATGCTAAGAGTTATCTTGGTAGCGCCTTTGCCACAAGTCGCTTGCCGAGCGAGGGACAGCCTTTTTTGCGACCCCCTCTTCAGGTACAGACGTCTCCCTTTGCAACAGTCCCTCGTGGTATGACGAGCTTCGAAATTCGGTGCCGATGGGACTTCTTTGCTTACGACTTCACACGCTTTCTCGGTGACTCCTCATCAGACCTTGAGGCAACCTACTTCAGGGTTCATGTTCTATTCTTTGCAGCTAGGGGGGTAGAGGCCTTGGACTCAGCGGTTGGCTTCTCTTTTCCCCTTTGTGGCAGGGACCAGACTGAGTGGACTCTCGACTCAGTGTTGGAGTGGCTATAGACACAGGCCCTATAGTTGTCTCACCACATGGGAGACCTAGGAGTTACACACATGCTTCAGACTCTTTGGCCATTGGCCAAGTTTGCTGTGACCCCTCCAGATGCAGCAGGATGTAGACACATTGTGGTTCACTTCTTTGCTGATACGCACTGCCGGCCATGCTATATACACATTCATGAGGACTCCTAGACAGAGGAGGTTTCTTTATGCATGACTCAGTCTACTTGCGATTGGGCCAAGCACTCTTTGCAGTCACGCCTATCTAGAGGACGCTTGGATGCGGATTACTCCCCATCCAAGCCAGCCTCGTCAAAGATAGCACATCTAGCTGCTACGGTAGCATTTGTTCTCTCTCGCTCTCCGTGAGGATCATCTCATGGAACGTGCAGGGATTAGGTGGGCCCCAGTTTCAGTGTCAGAGGGGCCGACTACGTCAGGATCTTCAGCGATACCTTGTGGGAGGAGAGATTGACCTCCTTATGCTACAAGAGCATCATCTATGCAAGAGCTGCATTAGATGATGTGGTCAGCTTTTGAGTGGAGGATATGATACTTTTTGGTCAGCTTCTTTTGGACTTGGAGGCATCCAAGGTGGGGTATGTATGACTATTGTGGATTCTTTGTAGCCGGCCATTGTGGGTAGAGGGATTATTGTGCCAGGCAGGGCTCAGTGGATCACTATGCAGGTTCAGGGTTGCCTTGTGGGCTTCCTGAACATCTATGCACCCAATGTGGTGAGTGCACAAGTAGAGTTTTGGCCACAGATTGTTGAGTCTCTACCGCAGGTAGAGCGGTGGTGCATAGCGGGTGACTTAAACATGTTGGAGGACCCCTTTGACAAGATTGATGGTAGCCATGCTTCTATGCATGCAGTTGATCTGACAGCTTGGGAGAGGTTTTATATGACTCTGAGGGTTTTGGATGTGTGGTAGCACTCTAGCTTTGTGAGGCCCCTAGATAGCTTGGCCTTCTCTCGTTCGGACCGAAGAGTGGGAGGAGTGAATCTATCGCGGATAGATCACTTCTACACTAGTGACCACTTCTGTGACTTGGGTGGAACAATTGGCATTTTGGCAGGGAATTCCTTCTCGGACCATGCACCAGTGATCCTCACAGTTGTAGATACGCAGAGGAGGGGGAGCATGATGCTTTGCATCCCTGAGAGGGTCTAGTTGGACTCTACACTCAGAGAGCGAGTGGAGGCTCTTTGGACAGAGAGCCTAGACATGCAAGATTCTCCTGCTAACAGAGTGGCCTCAGGACTAGCTCAGCTTTGTCGTTTCTTTCTCCAGGAGTCTTTGTCTTGAGTCTAACTGCAGCGAGAGAGGAGGAGCAGCATCTCAAACGGGGTGTTGCTTCCTTGCAGAGGATGCAGTAGCAACATCTAGGGAGTCCTTGGTTGGAGGAGCAGTTACAACAGGCTCGCCAGGAGCTTGTTAGCACAGAGGAGCAACACTATGAGTTTGCTTTCCATTGATAGGCATCTCAGTGGATGCAAGTGGGTGACAGAGTGACTGGTGATTTCTTTGAGGCAGTGCGACCTCAACATACGCATGCCAAGGTCAGACAGTTGAGGAGGCCCAACAAATTAGTTGCTTCTGCGCCAGAGGACATGCGTACAATTGCTAATGACTTTTATTGTGAGTTACTATCCGCAGAGCCTCAGTCAACGCGTTAGGATGCATGCAAGGAGCAGGTGTGGGCACATATGCCTTGTCTTATGACTAGGGAGATGCGTCAGAGGCTTGAGCTGCCAGTGTAGCTTGAGGAGTTGCACACGGCCCTTAGTGCACTCCCCCGTGGTAGCTGTTCGGGTGAGGATGGCTTGACTCCCAATTTTTTCTTGCAGTACTAGGACTTGCTTAGCTAAGATCTCTGTAGTGCTTTTTAGTACATCTTGCACATAGGAGAGATGCCTGACAACATGAGTGAGGGCCTGATCTACCTCATTCCCAAGGAGGGTGGCTCCTTGGATTACATTTGACAGTGGCACCCCATCACCATCCTCAATTCAGCCTACAAAATTCTTGCCAAGGCTCTAAGTTTGAGGATCCATTCACTTCTAGAGAGCCTTACACATGGGACTTAGACAGGTTTTGTCAAGGAGCGTAGTATCCTTGACAACATCTTTACTTTTTGGGAGGCTTTTTCCTAGCGCGGCTCCATGGTGAGGATCTGGTGATTCTTTTTACCGATTTTGAGAAGGCCTACAACAGAGTTGATTGGGACTTCATGGAGGGCACTCTACGCAGGATGGGCTTCTCAGATGCTTGGATCAGATGGGTGTCAGCTTTATACGGATGGACACACAGTCATGTACTTTTGTCAGGAGGTAGAGGTGATCATTTCATGCTCACACGTTCGGTTACACAGGACTGCCCTTTTGCCCCCTTCATCTTTCTATTCTATGATGAGGCAATGAGCAGGTTTTTTGCGTCGCAGCAGGTTGGTTTACGGGGCTTAGACTTCCTATTTGGGGAATGAGCTACTGGACGATGAGTTTACAGACGACTCGACATTACAAGTACTTGGATGACCACTGGAGGCCAAACTTCACAGGTGTGAGCAGGATCTAGAGACCTTCTGTTGTGCATCTAGCGCACTGATCAACTGGAGAAAGACATTGAATTTCTCGGTTGGTAGTACTCCTATGCCCGATTGGATGCTAGGTGAGGGTTTCAAGTGGATTCCCCCAGGGACTGCAGCTTGATACTTGGGCTGTCAGGTTGGTTTGGACTTGTCTCCCGAGCAGCAGATTGCTCCCCTCCTCCTGTCTATCAGGAGGAAGTTGTTGCATTGGAGCTCCGCACGACTTTCTCTGGTAGGCAGAGTTGTAGTGGCCAACCAAGTGTTATTGACTACTATGTGGTACATCACTTCTTGTTGGATCTTGTCGAGTTCTTGTATCATCCAGGTAGAGGTTGATTAGGAACTTCCTTTGGTCAAAGCGTGACACTAAGATAGCCAGGGCCAAAGAGGCTTGGCAGGTCATCACGCTTCCTTGTTCTCAGGGAGGGCTTGGGATCATAGATCCAGCACAGCAGAGTAGAGCCCTTCTTGGGAAGTTCATCGTCAGAGGACTTCTTCCAGGTGAGGAGCCCTGGAAGGAGTTCTTGGTACAACAGCTTCGTGCTAGGGTGCCTCAAGCTGGAGGCCCCTGGGGACCTTCAACTAGATGGATCTTCATAGAGATGCACAGAGTTGGCTTGAGCAGGAGACTGGAGGACCGCTTCACTCTAAGTTTGCTTCGATCTTGGGAGAATTTGTGGCGAGGCCTGGAGCAGTGTCAGCCTACTTGCATAGAGGAGCACCTGAGAAAGCCCCTTGTTTAGAACCCCATGGTTAGCACTCAGAGAGGCCACTTGGTTGGTAGTCGGCCTCATGTTTCCTGGGGTCCCATGATGGCGACGGGTCCAGAACACTCTTTAGGTGACTGGTTACAGTTTTTAGGCTTGTCAGAGGAGTTGCAGGGCTTTCAGCTACTACAAGGCATGAGAGGGATGCAGAGCATGTGCCAGGACATCTGATAGGAAGTACCTGCTGAGTGGCTCACACCTCTGGAGCCAGCACCGCCCAGATGGATGGGAGCCTTCACGCGACTGGAGGTTCTCATCTCAATTTGGGCTTGCTCAGAGACAGTACCCTCCCTATTTTTTGAGTTACACGGTGAGGTACGCTTACAACGAGTTGGAATAGAGGCCCCGCAGGTGGCAGAGTGCTGTTTTTAGAGGATCTGAGTGGTGGGCATCTATGGGAGGACTTGTGTCATCGATCTTGACCCAGCAGCTCTTGAGACTGGACACTGGAGACTGTGGGCTTGGGAGAGTTGTTCACTGGCACAAGTACAGTGGGATCCTGGAGAGTGGCTTTGGAGGGACCCTTTCTCTTTTGCAGACCACACAAGTGTCCCTTTCTTTCAGTACACTATTCGGCTGTGACGTCACATACTCGCAGCACAGAGAGAGGCTCACCCTACTGCAGTACCTTATTGGCAGGAGGAGGGTCTCACAGCTGAGTTCTTGGCAGCTTTTTGGGAGAGGTTGTGTGACTCCAGACAGCCGAGGCGAGTCACTTTGTTTCAGTTTGGCTGGTCGCACACAGAGCTACAACAGTTGGGAGTTGGCTTGTACATAGTGGTCTCTCGGTCGCATGTGCAGCTTGCGACCATCTTGTGGAGAGTCAGTGTCATTGTCTTTGGGACTGTCCTTTGGCACAATAGGTGTGGCTTCATGTTCTTTGGTCGATGCCTACTCTTTCCACGGCTCGACAATACACTTGGGGGGTAGCTGCTTGGTCCACTCTCACGGGCCCGGCACTTCAGTTTGAGCTATCTTCCACGAGCAGAATGATAGTGATGCAGGGGGGCAACCTAATCTCCAGCCTACCATAGAGCATACTCCATAGGAGTGGTGCAGTGAGAGAGAGAAGTGCTAGGAGCTCATCAGTGGCATAACACTCTGGTTCATCTGGCGGGCCCACTGCTTCCGCATCTTTGAGGCTCGTCCTGTACCACTAGCAAAGACTGTTCGTGATGTTTGGCTAGAGCTGATCCACACTCTCAGAGGACAAATTTAGAGACTCCAGGGTAGCTTCGACCGCATGCGGGATCACAAAGAGGCTTTCCTTCGATTCTGGCGTCCTGGGCCGTTTTTCACCATGGTCCAGGGTGTACTCAGATGGCATTACCATCCACCTATGTGGATTTTCCCTACTCCCATTTCTTGATTTAGCCTCATTGTACATATGGTGTTTTTTCAGTGGGAGATTCTCCCCATCGTGGTTGTTGTAGCCCTCTCTTGAAGAGGTGGTTGTAGCCCTATGGGCAGTTTCATTAACTAATAGAAGGATCTTTTTCTCAAAAAAAAAAGGATTATCTCTACCTAAAATATGACAAAATGTAGGGTTAAGAGACTTAATATAGTCTATCCATTGTAGCATGGCAATGTCCATAGTAGAGCAGTTTCCAATCATCCCTATTAGTGGCTAGCAATCTGTCTCTACCACAACTAAAGCTCCAATAAGATATTCTTTATTAGATCTTAGAGAAATAGCAATGCCCCAAAGTTCTCTTTTAACTTGTGGATAACCTCGTTGATGAGCATTGAGCACCTTGGATCCAAATCAAACTGCATACATGTGTCCTTCTGCATCATCTTGACCTACATCCCATCCAAGACCTGTCGAGCTAGTGTCAACTGTGAAAATAACTGGCCTTCCATATTTATAGTCGACTTTCCTCAAGGTCGGAGCCTCGAGAAGCATCTTATTTAATTTCCTGATAGTCTGTGTGTGAACTTCTTCCCACATAAACCTTTTACCTTTCCCTAGCAATTGATAAAGCACCTCTGCAACATGAGCAAAGTGTGGCAACCAAATAAGGTAGAACACACACACACCCAGAAACGAACTTCAGTAACTGAAGAGTATGTTTCCTTCATCTTTTGGATAGCTTCAACTTTAGCTGGTCTTGGCCTTCTACCCTCAGGACTGCACATATGCCCCACAATTAAGACCTCTTTAGCACCAAAAGTTGATTTTTGACCTGAAAGTGCTACGTTAACTTCTTCAAGCATGGATAAAATAGCATCACAGTCAGCAATATGTTGAGCAACAAACCGCTCACACCCCCTCTAATCTTTTGCCTCGTCTTTGTATCCTTCTTCACATCCTTTAATTGGTAGATCATCAATGAAAGGCATAGTAACAAGAAGGATAAAGCCCCTTAATACCTTATTCATGCCATTCATCATATGAGCTACAACATTAGTAGCACCCTGTGGCAGAGTGCACATCCTTACGAAACCAAGAGGAGTACGCATTGTAGTAAAATACTTGCTCTCCAAAGCTAACTAGAATTGATCATATCCAGAATAAAGATCTCCCATGGATTAAATAGATCTACCTGCAAAGGCCTCAGCAAATTCATGCACAATTGGGTCAGTACCCACATTGCGGATCGTTACCTTATCAACCGGATGCATATCCTGAATGAACCTTAACGTACCATTTTTCTTCGGGATAGTGAACCATCAATTAGAGTATGGCACACATGATGGCTCCAAAATTACCATTTGCATCTTCTCATTAAGCAAATCAATAAGCTTTGACAAGTGAGCTTTAGGAACTAGAATAGGACGTAAGCTCCATGGAATGTGAGGAACAATGAATATAACCATAGGTGAAACAGCAGTTGGATCCACACATTCAATCTCACTCGGCTCAAAAGCAAAAGCTTTATCATTTTTTTTCTAGCATACCTTGAAAGCACTTGATTTCTTCTTCGTTGAGGAAACCATCTTATCCAATCTTCAGTTTCTGCAATGTTTTCTTAGTGAATTTATGTCCAATGTTCTTTGGATTTTTGAGTATAGGCTGTGGTGAAGTCTCCTTAATCACTTCATAACTTCTATTTGGTAGAGGTGTAGCCACTAGTCTCACTTTCTTTGTAATAGTCTTGTACTTTGTCTGTATCTGTGCTTCAAGTGCTTTACTTGAAGCATCCTCAATATGCATAAGTGCCTCATATATGCCCAACTCTTCATACATGTCCATTGAGTGGACCTTAACCACTTCAATTCTGCTTTGTAACCTGTGTTGCCTAATCTCCTCAAGCTTTGACATAGTATCTACATAAGATACCTCTTCAAAGATCCCTAAAATCACATCATCTGATTCAAGCACATCACATCCCTGCAATTTACTTTGGATAATTGAAACATATTGTTTCTCCCACTTCGGCAAATCATTGAATTTCTTATAAGATACCGAGCCTTCAAATGCGCGAGTTTCTCCTCACTTGTACCACCATAGTCTCACTCCAAGAAAATACTGTGCAAACCTGTGTTCTTTGAACTCCTTGTGTATCTTTGGCCGTGGATGATCACGTAAACTATCTTTGTTCTTGGCATGGTCAACACATACAGTTAAGAATTGAACCGCTTTCTTACCATCTTGGCTTCGAACCCTGGCATAGACTGAGCCATCATCTAGAACCTTTGTTTCCATCCGCACAGCCGCCGTTATGTAGGGTTGTCCCAAAATCAGTTTGTAGGAGGAATGCTCCTGTATAAAGAAATTTGCTCATCACAGACATCCTCTACAGTTACCTTAACATTAAATGCACATGCACCATAGAGGTCGCTTGGAAGCATGTTGGCAAATCGAATTCGCCAACCATGGTCTACATCAATAGGACATTTCCCCTTTTTATGCAAGCTTTTTGCCATGAGATTTATCTCCGATCCATGATCTATTAGTACTAAGACCGATTCTTCAATGTCGTCAAGCTTTACAACAGTGTTGATTGTTGCCCTTTCCCAATGAGCCCTTGAAAAGCGACTTCTGGGTATAATTTCATTGTCTTCCTCATTATTAAAATGAACATGTCTCACCTTAGGTACAATTGGTTTTGAAACCTTGTAGCTCGAAACATACTTGAAAGCTAAAGCCAAGAGAACTAGGAAGTAAGAATCCCAATTACAATGTAATGTGTCCTATTTATAGCCTTCTAGAAGTTACTGTAGTGATTGCCGTGGTAATTACTGATGTGTGACTGACCCATTGCTCGGCTTTTCACGAGACAGTTCCTGTCTGCTGGGACTATCTTTGCCTTCTACATTACTGTTGCTACTGCTATCTTGAACTTTTGAATAGAACCTAGAAGGAGGATGCCCCTTCTTTCTGCAAGTGCTACAAAATTTATTGATAGAGCTGTACTTAGCTATATGACCCATTTTACCACAGTCATAGCATTTTCGGACGTTGGAAGATGATATAAAATCTATGGATGATTCGGCTTCTCTTGCTATAAAAGCCCCATTTTTCGGTGTAGGTGGATTTTTTTGCCTCCTTTCTTCTGCCTGAAGTGAGCTTACCACATCTTGAAGTGCTAGAGTTGTCTCCTTTTCTTTAAGAATAGTGAAAATATGGTCGTAGTTGGAAGTAAGTGCACTAAGGAGGATTGCAACTTTGTCGTCTTCTTCTACTCCGCATTGGATGTAGGTCAACTGTGTAATCATGCTTTTAAGCCTACTGACCAAACTGGCTATGTCTTCCCCCTTGAGCATAGTGAGTTTGTAAAGTTTCCTTTTCAAGCTAACTTTACTTCGTTTTGCTTTAGCTCCAAAATTATCCTCTAGAACTCACCAGGCCTTGTATGCATGTGTGCACTCATCTATAAAATGTACATAATTGTCATAGAGTGCAGTAATTATGATGCCAAGTGCTTGTTCATGTAGTGGAATTGGCCTATTTAGTTTGAGAGTAGCGGAAATTAATGAGAGTACTTTTGAGAAATGACTTTGTGAGCATAGCGGGTGAATATAATTGAATATAGCAACATAATCATAGCAATTAGTTAACTTGGCATGAACAATACTTTTGCAAGAGAGAGAATTTAGAGAACATGAAAACAGTTGAGGACCGGATTTATGTGGAGCCGGTCCCCCCTCCAATAGGCATTTGTATTATGATTTCTCCCATTAAGAGAGACTTGTTACAATACAATTTTTGTATTCCTTGTGACCTAGGTGATGCAATGAACATGGAAGCTTCATGCATCACAAACATAACATAAACTTGAAGAAAGATTTAACTATCCCAAGCCTTAGTGCCAAGACCTCAAACACCTTCAAAGGTGGAGAGAGCTAGCAGGGAATGAGGGTAGGGAAGAGGAAGAAGAAACATTTCGTAGGAGAAAGAATTAGTTCCTGACTTATCATAACTCTTGTTGCTAGCATACATAACATCATAGTAATGAAGAAGAAGGAGATGGAAAGCTTAAGCATTGAAGCATGGCTCTTGGTTGGATTTGCACTCCATATCCAAGAGTGTTGGTGTAGGCTCTCAAACTCTACTTACTTGGAGAAGGAGAGGGAGCTCTTGCACTTTGCATAGCACACAATGAGAGTGTTTGTGAGTGTGTGTGGGTGAGTATACCCCCTAAGCAACCCCCTAGCTTGCTTGGGTAGACCCCCCCTTGTAGCTCATGCTTGAAGCTCATTGGACCCCTCGAGGCCTAGCCAATCACAAGCAGGAGGCACTACAAGCAACAAGGGTAGCCTTGAGACAAGTGTCCCCCTTTCCCCTTTGAGAGAGAGGGATAGATAAATTCTAAATCAATTAATTAAATCTCCTAAATTATTATTGGACCCCTTGGGTGGCCAACCAATAGGCTTCAGGCACACCATGAGGGCAACATATGGAGGAACTTGACAAATGTCCCTCTTGCTTTCTTTGTACCATGCATGCCTTGTGTGAGTGTGTGGGTGTTCTCTCTCATCCCCCCTCATGTAGGTCTCACCCCCTACTTGTAGGGATTGAATATTTGACTTTTTGATACCCCAAGCCCCTCATACATAGGCCCAGTTCCCACCACAAGATTGGCCGTTAAGCACTTTAAGCTTGGGCTAGGTTCTCACCTTAGGTGCAACCCTAGCATCTCAAGCATGTCAAGAACCTCAAGCATCTCAAGCACCTCAATCATCAAGCAACTCAAGCACCTTAGTCATCAAGCATGACAAGCAAGACAAGCACCTCGAGCTGGGTCGGGTTCCTGCGCCTCAAGGTCAACCCTAGCTTACCTAAGGTCAAAGGACTTTTACACACATTATTGGAGGTCTTCAATGAAGCTAACCCTAAGGTCTTATGCTCTGTTGGTTAGCCTTTCTCTTTGATAGACCATCTCTCATTTGGGCCCCTTTACCATTTGCCCCATGTTGAGATAGATCTATAAGCACATGTCTATATCTTAACCCTTGTTGCTGTTTATTCTCCCACATTAAGTGATCAGTTTAATATGAGAGAATCATTTGGGTTGGTTAGACATTAGATATTAGATTTTATGACAGTTCATCTTTTTCTTGATTGAATGTAGTAGAAGCCCTGGTTTGTGTGCCTTCGTGATCACTGAGAGATGTTTAAATACTACGGCCCATAATGTTTTCTTCATTAAGTATCCCCTTAGCTTAGTTTTCTAGGTATGGAAACCCTCCCCATTAAACTTTATAATTCCTTTTTCTTCCATGATGCAAGTGCTCGTGAAAAATGCCAGGGACTTGGTCTTACCGATAGAGAGGCTCTCTCTACGGCAGTGTCTTGCCCAATTTTATACAAAAAAGGTGCAAGTGCAACCTTGATAAGATCCAATTGTGAAGTCACTCTTCACAAACTGTGTTTTGTGAAGCAACTCTTCACAAGAGGTTAAGGAACATTTTGCCCGTTTAAAGCTTGAAAATTTGGTCAAAAATTTACTTTGTCGAAGCCTTGTTGAATGGGGTCTCCTTTTTCATAAGCCTTTGCCGAGACTCAAAGGAGAACTAAAGGTTTCGTCGTTGAGAAATTTTCCCTTTTCAAAGTCAAAAAAGGAGGTTGCCTCAATGGTATGAGCCCAAAGCCTTTAAAGAGGTCACTCGATTTGGACACTGATAGGATGGTTTTGTGTGTGAAGATTGAATCTCAAGCCAATGATTTTTTTATTTTTTTTTAATGTGTGAAGCTTCACTGTTGAGCTTGCTACTAATGTCGAGCTTTGTGATGATGTCGGGCTCCAACTTGCGGAAGTTTGATGTGTGAAACTCCACTAGCCCACCAAAGAGTTAAAATGGAACACTTAAATTCAAAAGGAAAACATTATGTAGTGTTCGTTAATAAAACAAACTAGGAAATGGCAACTTCCATCAGTAGAGCAACAAGTAGCAGACGTCTTTCAAAAAGCCAATGACTTATCTTGAAGCCATTCGATGATTAAATATTGCAAGTGGGGGTGCATTGGGCTCGCAAGCGCATCTGCAAGCTCCGATCGGTGTGTTTTGGCGCAAGCTAGAGTAATTAGGACGATTAAGATGGCAAAATTGGACTCTCAATTGCCTTCTAATGAGCGATTAGGCACTCGATTGATAGAGATTTTGGGCTTTTGGTACTCCACACAGGATTGATAAGTTAAGAAATTGCAAAAGCCTTGTGCTGCAAGAGTGCTTGTTGTGTGTGTGCGTGCGTGTGTGTGTGTGTGTGTGTGTGTGATGATGATCCGAGTGCTGAGATGCTTTCAACGGCCAAGAATGATGTCAATTCCAGAGTGTGTGTGTGTGTGAGAGCAACAACGCTCTGCTCAATGGAAGCCTTCACTCCCCTTGTGCTCAACAACCTACTACCAATTTCGTTCAAGCCCGACTCAGTCTTACACTACTTGCTACTCAGAAATTCTCACCAAATTTGATTTATAATGGCTTGGCCTTGATTTGTTTGTTTCAACCTTGCTCAACTTGAATCTCGTCAATCCCCCAAGCTTATTCTCTCGATTCCTTTCTTACTCAAACTCCCCCAATTCTCTGCTTGCTGACTTGTCCGATTCTCCCTTGATTCAATTCACCTGCTTCAGAATTCTTTTACTTGGACTTGGAGGGCATGCACACTCGAGATGGGAGCGGGAATCCGACTAAGCTCTGATACCAGTTGTAGGGAGTGGGTGGATTGATGGTGCTTGAAATGAACATGGAGGTGCAATCAGCTCAAGGGGGTTTGACGACTAAAGCAACCATAGCTTCATATAGTGGAGAGAGAGAGAGAGAGAGAGAGAGAGAGAGAGAGAGAGAGAGAGAGAGAGAGAGAGAGAGAGAGAGAGAGAGAGAGAGAGAGAGAGAGAGAGAGAGATAAAGTAAAGTGCACAGCAATGCAAAAGTACAAAATCTATAAAGAATATATTATCACTCATATACAAAAGGAAGGATTTATGCACAAAAGGTCTCACAACCAATATCCTGCAGCTCATATGTCCAGGTGCCTTTTCAAATGGCTACACACATATACATATATGTGTCATATTGAAACTTGAACTAGGTGTCGAAGGAGTTCCCATGCCCACCTTTCACATGGCCCATTGCATTGTTGCACGACAGGTACACTTGGCAGTCATGCCAAAATGCAATGAGGTGTGAAATGCTAAAAAATCCATGGCCCATCGCATTGTCTTGTGACTGTCACGTGGCAGTCGTGGCATAATGTGATGGTCCATGGGTACGTTTAGCATTTTGCACCTCACCATGTCCTATTGCGGCATAACATGAGGAGCCCTATGTATATTTTCACAGTAACCACACTCTCGTGTTGTACCACGACCTTTCAATACACACACACACACACACACACACACACACACACATACACATATATTTTATTATATGTATAGGTATATGTGCAGGGAATTAATTGCAGTCAACTCAAAGCAATGATGAGGGTGGTCATCAAGTCAATGGGAATCATGACCTTTTGTGAGAAGCCTATAAACAACTTGTGAGAAGCCTATAAACAAGAACAACTTGTGTGCCCATAATTTTCTGAGTGAGTTGAGCGTGCACCCCCTACTTCTCGTGTGAAGTATGGAGCCTGATTTACCCCTTGTAATTTTTTGTATTAAAAACACACATTTGTAAGGCCCCCAATATGATTGTACGTGAAGAAAAATCAGTCAAATCGAAAAACCAAAAATTCCAAAATATTCCTTTTTGCTGGAATATTGTGGCCAGACAACATTCAAAAAGTGGTCCAAAAACGGCCGATCGGTTGACCGGTTGTCCGGTGGCTGATGATCAAAAGTCAATGGCCGGTGGCTGATTTCAAGGTGGACTTGTCTTCTCAAGGGTGGACACACATGGGTGCATTGGAGACCCCAACTTGGACTTGTCTACACAAGGGGCGGCTACACACGGCTACCTCTCATGAGAGAGGGCAACCCTTTTGGCCTATAAAAGGAGGCCTCTTCTACACACAAAATGTATTGTGATGCATTGTGAAGTTGATGTGAGGTGGTGAGAGAGAAGCAAGGCGGGAGCTCTATTAAGGGTATAATCCATTTGTAACCTACTTTTTGTTTAAAGTACTAAATCCATTGAGTGGCTTCTTTCCCATGTATGTAACCCACATTGGGTGAACCACATATATGGTGTGCTCTCTCTCTCTCTACACTATAGTCTCTCATGTGTGAAAATTCTCTCTCTCCATTAAGTAAATTACTCTAATATCTACTTAGCTATTTCCTATTTCCTAACATCTCATTGTGTGCCATATCATCCACAATGGACCCTTTCTAGATCGAGATTGAAGAGGAGTTGCCTTGCTCTTAGGAAATGCCATACGATAAGATATCTAATCTCTCTACCGTATTGACCTCCATCACCGCGAGGTAGAAATCAGGTCAATGTTTAATTCGAAGTTCTTGTTGCAAGAGTGGATAGCTGTCGGGCACAACTTCCTTGCAAAATTTGAGCACACCTACTAGCAACAAACTACTAGCGGAATAGTTGAGATGCAAGGAATATGATTTGTGCATACGAGCAACATAAGTTTTGATCCCTCAAAAGAAACACATTTTCTCTAGGATTTGGTTGAAGCTTATGACGCATATGAAAATAAATGATATCAAATGCACCCTACATAACCGCAAATGTCGGATGGATGAATGCTATACATGTTTCATTCTATACTTGCACATTATTTTGGGAGATCATAAGGATGCGGCAAAGGAGGCCTCATCAAAGTGGAGCCTTATAGGTTTTGGATGTAGCTAGGTGTGAGGTGACACTTCCAACAAAAGAGGAGTTCAAGGTAGTGCAAGAAAAGATGGGAATAACAAATATGGAATAAACCAAATTGGCCTCAACATCTAGGGTGCCACCCAACACGGACAATGCCATTAAGTTACGGATTGAGGCACTACTTGAGGAAGGTGAAACATACAAGGTGAAGTTTTCTTTTCTTTCATAGTCGTGTATGGATCAACACTTTTATTATATGTAATAATCCTTGCTATTAATTGCTGTCAGCTAGTTGTTTATCACGATAACTTCATTCCTTGTCCTTGAGGGCGAGGCAAGGGAGATTTAGGAAAGAATTCCTCCCTCAACCAATAATTGAAGATTTTGAGCTATCCAAATCTAAGAGAGTACGAAATCCTGTGTAACAATTAACTTATGATAGATATGTGGCTTGTCATTATGCATATATGGCACATGTTAGGGAGGAGATAAAACCCACTTGTTTTGATGATGCTTCTAAAGATGAAAAATGGAGGTGAACTATGGATTAGGAGATGGCTACCCTTGATGCAAATGGAACATGAGAGTTGGTGCCATTCACTAGAAGGAAAGAGAGCAATTGTGAATGTAAGTGGATCTACAAGATAAATCACAATGCTACTAAAGATAAAAGCTGGATGTAAGCTATGGATTAGGAGATGGCTACCCTTGACACAAATAGAACCTTGGAGCTGGTGTCATTACTAGAAGGAAAGAAGTAAATTGAATGTAAGTGGATCTACAAGGTAAATCATAATGCTGATAGCAATGTGAGAAAGTACAAAGCGAGGCTTGTAGCCACAGTGTATGTGCACAAACATATGGGATTGATTAGGAGGAGATGTTTAGTCTTGTAGACAAGATGGCTACCATTTGTGTGTTTACTACAGTGGCTGCAACCTTAGGATGTAAAGAATGCTTTCTTGAAAGGTGATTTGGATGAGATTGTCTACATCCATAGGGTTATGTTAATATGTGTCTACACAACCTTGTATACATGTAACACTAGTTTGGTACCAAAAAAGACACTTTAGTGTCTTTCTTTTAAATAAATTTAAATAAATGGTAGACGAGATCTAGAAAAGGACACTATGTGAATATGTGTTTATGTAACCTTGTATACAAGTTAGCACTAGTTGGGTACTAGAAAGGACTTTTTATTGTCTTTTTTAACGAATTGAAATAAAATGGAACATGAAATTTAGAAAACATTTCAAGAAATGATTTTGCAAACTTATAAAGTTTAACCAAAGTGCTCATAAAAATTATTACCCCTCACTTTTGTACACAACCTCAATAGTAGATACACTAATGGAAACCACCCAAAAACAGCAATTGATGTTAAAGCTTGTACTTTTAGTCCAAGAAAAAAATGAGAAGGGGCATGCAATAATCCATGGTAACTATTGATATATTTGCTTGGGATTTTACTAACTCTCATGTGAAAATTTGTTTCTTTGTGACTAGAATAAAAAATAGAAAGGCATGTGGTCAAATATGCAACATTTGTGAAGTCAATTATGAACACATAAAAAATTTAGTTCATCTAAATTTGAATTATTTTATGCTACATACATATTAGATCTACCACTACATTACTGGTTATGCATGCCCATATTTTGTGATTTATTTCATATCCCAAAAATTGCGCATGTTGAAATTCTTATTTTTGTTTATCAAAGAGTAGCCTTAAAATAAAGTCCACTTTTGGATTTTCTCATTTATCTCATTTATTTGTACATCTCATATGGACACATTTGGGGAATCTATATGCACACGTTCATTGTTTTTTCATAGCAATGTTCGTTTTGCAAGATTTGATGTACTATAAAATTTGAAATTCATTGATTTACAGTTTAAATTACAAAATCTATGTGAGTTTGAAACCTTGGAAAATGCTCGGTTGATGGGTGTTGGCCTATAGATACATTAAAGACCTTCTTGATAACCTCATCATGTTAATGAAATATGCCTTAAAAGATCAGAATTTTCCTCTTTGTCAGTGTTTTCAAGATTTGATTTCTTTATTATAACAAAAATCTAGTCTACAAACTAATCTGTAATTGCTACGCAAAAATAGAACACTTGAACATGCCTCCAGCTGCCCTATTTTTGCATAGCAATGACACAACTCCTCTATATATCTTCAATGTATAGTTGTTTACATATATTGTCTCCATGCAAAAATAGGGCACACGGATGTATATCCGGATGCTCTATCATTGCATAGGAAGGACACAATCTACTAAGTAAGAAATGTTTTGCTTATGTCGTCCTTATTCAAAAAATAGAGCATGTGGACACACGCTTGGGTGCTCTATTTTCTCATAGCAAAGACATCATCGTCATTATATTTTGCATATCAACAAAATTATCCAATCCTTCTTATATGTTGTCCCTATGCAAAAATAGAACACCCTGACATGTGTTTGGATGGTCTATTTTCACAGGGACGACATAAGACAAATTTTTCTTAAGGATCAACACAAGAAATCTTTTTGATAAGTATAAGAACAATATTTTAAAAAAATATAACATATTGTAAGTTTTTTTTGTTTTTTCTTGTGCAAAAAAGGTGACTAGGAAGAGTTTGGAGGGTGTGGACATTGAAGAGGTTGAGGAGACCAGTGATGACAGGTTGATAATCTAACTATACCAAGTCAAGAAATTGTCTAAGTTTACCTATATGAGAGAAATGCTTAATGTTCCCTTTGCGTCTGAAGAGTTTTTTTGGAAGACTTTGATGATGAAACTCTTGATTATCAGAGGGTTTTTGATGACCTTACTAGGGAGCACAAGGTTGACAACTTTGTACACTTTAATGATATTTATAAAACAGACAATTTAACACCAAGCACAAGTTCCAAGAAGTTGGCATTACTCCAAGATGATTGGAAGAAGGTCCGTAACCCCTATGAGTTGCATGTAAAGCATGGTTGCAAGCTTGTGATTGAAGAAGTTGCATTTTTACTCTTTTTAACTCGTATTCCAATAGAAGAAGGAGATCCCAAGTCTCTGCAAAATGACAACATCTGTGAATATCCAAGATGTGGAGGAAACATTTGGAGATTTCAAGGAGAAAATGGAGAGGATTCAAAGTAAAGAGATCTTGGATGTTGCAGAGCTCAAGGCAAGGAACGTCACCAAGGTAGAGGAGTCCATCCATATTCTAGAGGAAGAGCTTGATCCCTTGTTGTGCACAATAGCTATGCCCACCTACAAGATAAACACTAAGTAGTTTTTGTTGGTACAAGATATACAAATATTCTTTGATCTAAGAGAGGACCATTGCCTTGCTATTTTGGCAGAGTGGGAAGAGCATAATAAAGGCTTTGTGGATCACAATACACCATGCCCATTGTCATTGCTTGATACAGAATTTGAAAAATTTTATTGATCAATCCCATGATGGAGAGCATGTACTTAATGTTGTTCAGAGCTATAAAGAGCAAGGGATTCCCATAGATGAGGAGTTCCAGCAATTTCAGAAAACATTGAAGATTGAATACATTGGTAAAAAAGTTCCAAGAGAGAGAAAAGAGAATAAACCAATCCTTTCCATTGAACTCTAGAAAGAGGAACTTTTTGAAGATGATGAAATCCCTACGGTAAAATGGTAAAATAGAGTTTTTGCAAGCATGTTATTTACGCCAGTGAAACTTAATTTCTTTTAACTGATTTGACAAAGGTTTTTTCACAGATTGATATTGTAGATCCTGACAAGTTTCCAAGGGGAGGAAAGGGCTCTAAGCCTTTGGTTTCAAGAGGGACCAAAGTTTGGGCCATTACATTGGGAAGATCAACAAGGAGAAAATAGATATCTACCATAGGAATCTTTCCCCATCACCCACCCTCCCCATATTTTCACTACTGGCTCTATCAAGGGTAGTAGGTTCACATCCAATACATCTTGGAGTGGAGAAAGTCATACTTCTTGAGAAGCAAGACTACATTAGAGTTTTTGGACTTACTACAGGATTTATGGGTTCGAGAAGTGCATACTTTGGCACTATGGCTAGTTATGTCCTTGTCTCTTCTAGTGACATAGGCAAGCAATTGCAGGGTTACAAGAAGCAAGAGTACTTGAAGTGGAGGGGGGAAAATGAAAATGATGATGTTGTCTCAAGCAACCAGAACTGATTCTTGTATTATCCCCCATTCTCTTCCTTGCCTCTCTCTAGTGGAAAGCCATTGTAAAGTTACCTTTCACTTACAGATGAACTATTGTATGCATCCTTCCTTTTTTGTATACTCCTCTGTATAGCTGTAACAATATCAAAACTATCTAATAATTTTTTAGTCTCTTGTGATCTTGTTCTATACCACACTTATCTGTAAAACCAATGGAATACTTGTCGATTGAATGTCAAGCCCTTGGCCCTCACCATATCAATGCTAGCAAAGTGAGAACATACATAAAAATTGTAGATCCATGGGACATAGCTAACCCAACTAGTGCATGGAGGCTACAAGAGAGCTAATATTTTGGAAAACCCAAGTCTAAGCCGTTCCTACCTATCTTAGGCTCAAATATGTGTCAGACATCAAAAGCTACTTTCCTTACCGTAATCTTGTTCTGATGATTTAAATAGCTATGAGTCTTTGAATGCAACAAAATTTTAGACCTAGCATGAGCATAGTATCCTTAATGCTCCCCGCCTATACTCAAATTTCATTTTTGACACTCGGATAAAATCGCACCTAAAATAAACAACCTATTTTAGGTCAGTCAATTTTTGGACTCCGAAGCACTCTACAGCTTCCTCTAGATGTGCTCTACCTATTCCTAAGGTCAAAAACCAATTTTGGTGCGTGGATGGTGCATAGGGAGCAAAATCATCTTGCAAATAGCACGAGTGAAATCACACTTTCATCGTAAGAAACTTACGTTAAAGGGAAGAGCTTCCACCTACAAACACATTGGTATGCTGAAATAGCAATGCAACATCATATGAGAGAGACATGAAGATTCAAAGAAATAGTAGAGCCACGTTGAGCTTTTGCAACGCACGCTTACTTTCATTATCCAAAAACTTACGTTTTTAATTACAAAGGTTGGATTTTATACCTTAGCCAAGGTTCAAAGAATTGATTTCTAGATATTTGGGCTCAATACAAAGCTTAGAAACTGCATATGATACAAACTTGGAGGCCCTCAACCCCTTTGGACTCATTGGCAATCAACAATCTTACAAAGGCTTTAGACTTTGTGGGATTTTTTAGTAATACAAAGGGATGTAATGCATTCAATTGGCTTTAAAAATGAGTGGCACCCCTTTTGATGCTCTTTCTTCAGCTCTTGGTAGCTGAGCAGCTAACATTCCCACCCTCCTTGATTGTGTCATCCACAACACAGCTACTTAGGGTGCTTAGTAGTGGTCGAGGGCTCCCTTGCCATTGTCCTTTGTGCATGCTGCTCGAGATCTTGTTGGTACCTGAGGCGGAGTTCTTTATCTTCATTTGACATAAACTACATGGTTACTTTATCTCTTTGCTCAACTGCGGAGTAACTAAGAAATCTTGCCTGCAGATTGGTGATGAAAGGGCCAAAGAGAAAGTGTTTCCGCCAACTTCGGACTCTTGGTACCGAGCACTCCACAGGATCTTGTTTGATATGAGTTGGCACATTTGCATACAAGATCAAATACCGAGGGTCTCAAGTCAGCCAGATCTCTTGCCATTTGGAATGTGCCAGTGTTGTGCGGCCAAGGATTTAATATTTACGTAATTACCACAAATTTTGTGTGATCAGAAGGTCTTATTGACACATTTACATTATTACACTTAACATGGTCACAAAAAATCCGGTTTAGGGCGACCTGGAAACCCACTAAAATCCCGTCAGGCTTTTCCATTTTCCCTACGGTCCTGCCGGGATTTTACGTTTTCCCTACAAGCCCGTCGGGAATACTAAAAAGCCAGTCAGGCCCGCAAATATATATATACGGGCCAGATCAGGCCCGCTGGGTGTTATTTCTTTGTTTCATCTTTTGAGAGAGAGAGAGAGAGAGAGAGAGAGAGAGAGAGACAGAGAGAGAGAGAGAGAGAGAGAGAGAGAGAGAGCCTTTGCAGGTACATCGAGAGGAGAGAGGGAGAGAGGGGGTCGTGTGGGAGCATGCTCTGCATCGTAGTGCACACGGCAGTAGTAGCGGAGTACGAGACCACACGATCCGGGTATGTGTTGTGTGTGTGTGTGTGTGTGTGTGTGTTTATGCATTGTGTGGTAGCGTGCCTTTTGTCGTATTGCACGGACGTCATAAGGTTACCTTACCACACAATGGGAGTGTGTGCGTAAGCTGTTCTACGGAATAGTGCTTACCACCGGGGCATCACCTCGGTGACGCGGGGAAGATGGTGTCCTTGTGGTAAGTATTGGCTTACTATCTACGTACTACGTCGATAACGCAGCGAATCTAGTATCCTTATGTTAAGTTAACTTCCCTTTCCCTTTCCCAAAAAACATGTGGGCATCAATCAGTAACGCGCCTATATGATGTTTGTATGCAATCCATTATTTCTCCTTAGATTCTGACGGCACTCGATCGGTAACACAACTAATAGAGTGTCGTTTGTTAGAAGCATCTGTTTTTGCATAAATATGGCGTTCAAGTTATTAACCCAGCCATATGAACGTCATATAATTTGTATGTGCATGTGCAATTAATTTTTTAAGTATTAAGTATATGAAATACTTGGTTGGTAACGCAGCTGTGAAGAGTATTTCATATACAAATGTTTGATTTTGCTGTGTTTAAGTGCCCATATGAAATTATATAGTAGCTAATCATATTCAAAAGAATTCTTTATTCATCAATCATTACTATTTTAAATACTACCTTTACATAAATTATATGCAAAAAAGTATTTGCATACAATTTGCATATTAAATATTTGTTTTTATATTTTTAAAGGACCTCAAGCATTATCGCTATTTTTAATGCGTCATTTACATAAATTCTCTATAAAAACAAATTTGCACACAATTTTCATGTTAAATATTCTTTTGTATCTTTTCAAAGAGCATCAATTATCATCGCTATTTTGAATGCTACATTTACAAAAAGACACGTAAAAAAGTGTGTGAACACAATTTGCATGTTAAATATTTATTTCTATCTTTTTAAAGAGCAAGACATTCTTTGCAATTTCTAGCCCAATTTGTATACTTCCAATGTTTAAATGTTTTGGAAGTCTTTAAGTCAGTGTGTGCTTTGTTTGAACTAGTATGTGTGCACGAAGAAAATATAAATTAAAAATTCAATATTTACGTTAATGTTCCAAATTGTTAGCATGTATTATTTGATCTCGATTAAGTTCTTATAAACCACTTGTTTGATCTGCATTTTACACGTGTAATAGATTGCAATTTTAAGTGAAGATTACTTTCAATTTTTATCAATATTTCCTTGCACATTTCTTAAAGTCTTCAAATTGTGGTTAAGGGTTTGCCTGAAATAGTGTGAGAGTGTTAGTGCCATTCGCAACCATGAATTCGTATGTGATATGTTGTTTTTTATTGTCCAATGCAAATATGATGCCAGATCAAAAGAAAAGTATTATGCGTGCCATTTGTAAAGAATGTATTTTGACAATCTCATCATGTGCAGATGGTCGCATACAGCAAATTAATGAAAGCGATGTCTTCATCAAAGACCTCACTAGCGCTATATGGGAGAACATAGAGTGCAGGCTGCGAGATGAAAGCCAATACGAGTTGTTGATTCCAGCAGGGATTCAAGAGTTTGAACCCCACCACAAGGTTAGGACAATGTTGGGCAATATGAAAGTATATTGCAGAGACTTAAAGGAAGATATCCCTCCTGCCTGCGACATGTCAAAATTGGAGCTCTGGGATAAATTGTGGGAGGAACAGAAGGTAAAGATGAAGCGTGTGAAAGCGTAGGACCAAGCAGCCTTACCCAAGAGATTGAAGATGGCCCAAGATATGCAAGCATCTTTGGGAGGCCGATCTGATGCCAACGGCACCGGCAAAATCATGCGCACGGCTTTGAATACCAAGTGCGCTCATCTTGTCGGCATCCCTCACAAAGCTCACGAGCCCTTCATTTAAGCAAAGTCTATGATGGCTTAACCAGGCTGCAAACCTTGGGTGGCCAACTCAACGTGGACAAGTGTCACATTGATGAGAGCAAAGTCACTCTCCTTGGTCATGTAATTTCAGAAAAAGGAATCGAGGCTGACCCTAGCAAGATTCAGGCTCTGGTATCTTTATCATCACCCACCACCGCCAAGCCGCTGGTTTCTTTCCTTCAGAAGGTAAGATACTTAAGCAGGTTCATTCACCTGGTCCTTCCCTTACAACAACTCACCCAGAGGGATGTCTTCTCATGGAGTGAAGAGAACGAGCAGCAGTTTACTGAGGTGAAGCAAATCCTAGCTAAGCTTCCCACTATTTCACCTCCTAAGTGGGACAAGCCATTTTATGTGAACCCTAGTGTGGGAAATGATACACTAGGAGCAGTG
This sequence comes from Adiantum capillus-veneris, assembly GCF_014529385.1. NCBI lineage: Eukaryota > Viridiplantae > Streptophyta > Polypodiopsida > Polypodiales > Pteridaceae > Adiantum > Adiantum capillus-veneris. The sequence goes on from NC_140937.1 coordinate 3,480,356, forward strand.
CTAATGCAAAAGGATCCCAAACCTTCTTTCATGCGCCCTATTTACTTCTCTAGTCCGGTCATGACCCCATCAAAAAAAGGATTTATCGAAGTAGAACACATGGTTCTAGCACTAATGTTTGCTACCACAAATTTCCGCTCCTATCTCCTGCCTAGACCCTTTTTAATCCTGACAATGGAGGAGGTTTTCCCATATATAATGCGACACATGGATGTCTCATCCAGGATCTCAAAGTGGTTAATTAGACTACAAGAGTTTGACTACACCATGCAAGTAGAAAACTCCACCAGGCTAGTTTAGCGGGAATTCTCACTCATTGCCATTACGAGAAGAAGCTGAAGGTCAACACGAAAGCAAAGGAAGGAACACCAGCGATAGAAATTCCTAAGCTAGAGAGAGCTCACTCTCTTTTCTTTGACGGAGCATACAAGAGAACAATGGATCAGTCTGCAGAAGCAGGCATGGTCATTTTCAATGAACAACAAGAAAGAGTATTCTCCATGGGGCAGTTATTACACTCCCACTCCAATAATGAGGCAGACTATGCAGCCCTAATCCTTGGGTTGGAACAATGTGTTTTACAAATAATTCAGCGCCTAAATGTGTTCGGCGACGCTTTGCTTTTGATAAGGCAGATAAATGGCACCTGGGAGTGCAAAAATCAGGTCTTACTTGGTCAACTTTGCCAAGTTAAAGACCTCCTAAAGAAGTTTGAAGCAGTGAAACTCTTCCATGTCCCGAGAGTAGAAAATCAAGAGGCAGATGCACTAGCTAAAGAAAGAATACAAGACGTTCTCGTAGGAGCAATCAAATTAAAACTACCCCTCTTCCAAAGTAGTGATACTATGCTTGATATCATCAGTTTTCTAGATACAGGAGAATGTCCAGCAGGACACACCAAAGGCCAAAAACAATGGCTAGTAAGGAAGGCTACTAGGTACCGCCTTATAGATGACCACTTGTATTGTAAGGGCATCATTATCTTCAGTTTTCACCCGAGCCATTGTAAATTTCCATTTTTTGTAAACATCCTCTCTCTAGGTGATGGTCACAAAGGCCCACCTAGAGATTCCCATCTTTTAATAACCTCCCAAAACAAAAGCAAGGATCAACCACACCGGGCCCACCACTTGCTTTGTCTCCGTGATTAAGTTTACCCTAACCACACTGGGATTACCATAATCCAAGCAGCCAACACCTATAAATTGGCACTGAGAGGTCACTATCGGGGGGGGGGGGGCAATTCATGAGGAGCCAAGCATTTGGTAGAGTGTAGTGGGAAGGATTGACACTATCACCATCATGGGGCGGGGGGGTTGTATGTTGGGTTTGCCTTGGGAATTGCATCATGCGAAGGGAACCACATCCATCTCTCGACTCCAATGGTCGATGCACACACGTATGCACGCTCTTGGTCGTAGGTATTCACAATCATTGAGTCGTCTTAGAGAACGCACCAAGTAGGTTGCACCACCTCCTCTCCCTACCTCTCTACCACCACAGCATGTCGCTTTGTAAATATTGCAGAAATAATTCACCCACACACCCCCGAGGTTTTTCATCATTTGCAAATCTCTCTCTCTCTCTCTCTCGGTGTGTAGGTTTGCGGTGTTCATATCATCGTGGTTTTGCGTCCTAGCTGCTCAAAGCTAGGTGGTGCCCCCTGTTCACTTTACCGTGGCAGGCTCGAGGTGCGCCATTCGGCCCCCGGCGTTTTAGAGGCCGTCGGGGTTCGGGGTCCGCTTTGCGCCCGTCAGCACCTTTGATTGAAGAGGTTCAAGAGCTATGGAACGGCATAGATGTTTTTGATGTATCAAGACCACTTCGTGATCGACGCACAATGATCAAGTGCATTCTCATGTGGACCATGCATGATTACCCCGGGCTTGGAGAGATTTCTGGTAATCTTATACTTTGTGACGCTCTTTAATGTCTTTGCATTGGTCACTTATATGTGGTTATGTCTTTTGTTTTTGTAGGACTATCGACATCTGGATATAGTGCATTCCCAACTCATGGACCCTCACTCCTGACAGAGAGACCCGCTCTACTTGGTAAGGTGATCCACCCCAATGACCATCGCTTCTTGCCACCCACACATCGATCTTATGCTCCACCGTGCAATGGGATGGAGCCACTCCATTGGACCATGGCCGATTGGGCAAGACATTGGAACGAGCATCACAACACATTGCCTCCTCCCAATGATCCACCTAGGGGTATGTCTAGGTACTCTACTTTCTTATCACTACCCTATTGGGCTTCATTGAAAATCCAACACCTATTGGATCCAATGCATGTGTTCAAAAATGTTGGGCAAGCTATATGGGATCACATAGTAGGCAAGAAAGATTCATTGGGGGCTAGAGAGGACATGAGGGCCATAAGGAGGCTCCCTCCTTCAGCCACACCTCGCATGGGGTCTCGGGGGAAGATGGTTCTTCCAAAGGCACCTTGGATTCTATCAAGGGTGGATCAAGAGCGGATGAAACAAATCATTGCATCCATCCGTACTCCAACAAGTTATATGCGTTCGCTCAAGGGTGCCTTCACTAAAACTAAGAAAGGAGGATCCACACAACTGTATGGGCTCAAATCCCATGATTGGCACAAGATTCTTCAGGTAATGTGTGTGTGTGTGTGTGTGTGTGTGTATGTGTGTGTATATGTGAGTGTGTGTATGTGGTTTAGGGTTCTGGATACTAATAAGTCTTTTTGTTTGTGCAATAGTTTGTGCTTCCAATTAGCATTAGTAGATTTGCGGACATGAAGGTAAAGGCTGCAATATTCAAGGTGGGAGAAGTTGTCAGGTATAGCACATTTGATCCTCCCTCTTAAACTTTACTTTGAAGACTAGCTTTACTATGAAGATTATGAAGGGTTTTTTGGTTACAGGTTTGTGAGTTCCAAAGAAATCGAAGTTTCAGCCATTCCAACAGCTCGACTTCTAGTGATTGAAGCAACTTGTGCTATTGAGGATGCATTCCCACGTTCTATCCTTGTTAGCCAAGTTCACCTATTGCTCCATCTCGTTAAGGAGATAGCCATTTGTGGTGTGGTTCACTCCAAGTGGATGTTCTTTCTTGAGAGGTTCCTAAAGACCTTGAAAGACTTTATAAGGCTACGATCACAACCAAAGGTATTCATCGATCTTAAGCCTTAAACCTTATTAGGATTGGATTGTATTCACAACGCTTTTTATTGGTTACTTTAATCACTAATGGTTTCATGTGTTCAGGCAAGCATGGTAGAGGGTTGGATTGTACAAGAGGCTTTTGTGTATGTCTCTCAATATCTTTTCACAATAGACCCATCATTGCCCGTTTAAAGACGGAGGAAGAGGATCCAAAAAAACACGCAAACATTCGAAGTGGGAAAGGTTCTCTCTTGATTTTGGATAGGGAATTTCAAGCCATAGTCAACAACCATTGTCTACTCAATGCTCCCATCATGGGAAAATGGGTGGATATGTATGTGGAGGTGCGTACAACGAGAGAAAGGGAGAGGGAAGCATGGAAGAGGTCGCATGGCGGTAGGCGAGCACCTCCATTTCCTAAAGAGATTGCCAAATACCCTGATCTAATTCCAGTTGGGTGGATACACAATGCCATGACCAAGGCCAAGGCACAAGGAGAACAAATAAGCCCTAAAGAATGGGAGTGCGCGCAAGGATGTCTACCAAGGGTAATATACTCAATGTGTTTAGTGTGTATGTGTGTGTGTGTGTCATCTCTCTCTCTCTCTCTCTCTCTCATCTATCCTGATTGGTTTTTGCAGGCCTTCACATTCAACTCTATGTGGTCCGAAGGACGTCATTTTCGAACCCGCAAGATAGATGAGCGTCAAACCACTCACGATAGTGGAGTTATGGGCAACTTTGACACGACAACACAAGAGGTGAGGGAATGTGGAACAATAGAGAGGATAATCAAAGTGGATTTCAGAACATTTCACAAATATCTCTTTGACTGCCGCCGATGGTTTGCGGGTGAGGTTAAGAGACATGAGAATGGGCTCTATATGGTAGACTCCGGGAAATTTCATCGCGGAAAGACCGACAACTTGGTGCAACCTAGTAGTTGTGAGCAGGTAAAGTCCATGTGCAACTCACTAAAACATTATATGATACATATAAAACTACATTCATGTTTTTGTTTGCTCTATGACCTAAAGGTGTTTTATGTGCCTTGTATCTATCGAAGACGACTTTGGTATGTTATTCCAGTTACACCACGGAGTAGATCTATCTTTGCAGATACGAACATAGAGACTTTGGCAGATCCCACCAGACCAGCTCAAGAAGACGCCAATGACGATGATGCAGTTGAGGTCGAGGAGAACCAAACATTCCCAATAACCAACCATAGTGAGGAGGAGGACGAGGATGGAGAGGATGATGATGATTCAATAGGAGAGGCTGTAGAGGATGAATCAATAGATTTATTTATTGATTTAGCTACCATGGGGTTGGACATGGATGTAAGCACTTGTAAAGATCTCTTGGAGGATGAAAATTAATAAATATCTTTTGGATTTTGTCTTCTTTCTCTACTTATGCTGTACAAAAGGGTTATTTGTTTATGAACGCAAGAGAATACAATTTTGATCATCGTTCGCTTGCCATTTCCATATGAATGCATAGTTGACATAAGATTTTGAGGTGGAAACAAAATATTTTTTGATATAGAATCTCATGGAGTACAAATGAGTAGAGTAGGAGAATCATACCAGTAGGAGAATCATACCAATAGATGAGGCAAGCAAAGAGAAGAGAGGCACTAAAAATCCCAATGAGAATGGGATTTCTTACACTCCATGGAAAAAGGGGGTACCAACTTCTGAAAAGTAACAAAATAGAATAGAATTTATAGAAAGGGAAAAGTGGGAGAGGAATGGGGGCGACCGGGCAAGTGGATTCTTTTTTTTATTGTGGTAATTTGCGCGGCTATATGGGCGGTAATACTTGCGGTAATAATCGCAAAAAAAGCAGAAAACCCGCCAGCAGGGCTGCAGCATACAATCTCTCTCTTTCTTAAACCTCTCTCTCTCCTCTTATGCGGTAATGCTGTGCGGTAACAACAGCATTCTCCCATAGTGTGAGTTTGCTTCACATTGAGCTAGTACTTTCATCGCAAGAGGACGTAAGATCGAGTAATGCTCTCCACAATTCATCATCCACCACTTCCATGTAGGTTGCTCTTGTGCCTGTGATTGTACAAAATCATTTGCAAAAGGGCCTTCTTTTAGTCTAAATGCACTCATTTTCTTTGATACAATCAATTTGATCCTAAAAATTGAAGTAGAATGTATTGACTACATGATAGAAATTGCTGACCACCTTTGTATTGGACATCAGATCTAAATTCCAATACTCTTGATCAAACATGTAAGCCACACTATGGAGTGGACTATGAGCGATCTTCCATCTTGCATGAAAATACATGGCCAAAATTCTTTGTTTTGAATGGTAGTCACCACTCCTTCTCTACTATAGACTCTTTTAACTCCTCAAGATTTTCCAGACTTTGTTGGACTAATCCCCATGTCATCCACACTTTGCCCATATTTGACGCCTTCTGATCAAGGTTGTGAATCGCAAACATAAATGGGCATCATTACATGGTATGCATCCATTACACTCCTCCACCAAGCAGGCTTGTTTATGGGACGGTCCCCACATAGACATGTAATTTTCTCTTTCACTTTTTTGGTATGCTGAAGCTGCCATTCGTCAAAGGCTATGCAATTGAAAGTGTCAGTCATAGCGTACTTATTGCGTAGGAGTGATTCCAATGTACAAAAGTGCGTGGATAATTGAGTTTCAGCAGGTAGTTTTAACATAACTAACATGCATATCTTGTACAAATCAAGCACTCTTTTTCGTTTCAAGATGAACTTCACTTCTCAAGCTATGTCAATTATTTTGGTGAACCATGTGGTTTCTTTACTAGTATACCAATCCTTTAGCACCAAGTTTAAATTGTGTGTACTGCAACCTTGGCAAAAATGTATAGAAAGCACTTTTTTATTATTTTGCTAGCACTTTTACAGTTTTTTGCATTGTCCATGACTACTTGAATGACATGTTCAACATCGATTTCTTTAATTACATTAATCAAAACCTCAACAATGTATTTGTCACTTTTAATTGCACAAGAACATTCAAACGTCTTTATGAACATTTCTCCCTTTGAACAAACTAGTGTCACATTGATCAGTGTTCTCTTTGAACATTAGACCAACCATCACTCACAATCGTGCATCCTGAAAGAGATATATTCCAAAGTATTATCTTCAAAACACGCTCTTTGACTTTGATGTAATATTTTTCCTAGAGATTATTTCGTATCGCGTGATACAAAGGGGCTGAAAATCCTAGGCCGAACTCACCAATTTTCTTCCATGCATGTTTCCAATGATTGTTGTCTACCATGACTAGAGCACTTCTAGTGAAGAAAATTCTTTGGTGAGTGCAGTTTGTGCTTCTTCTAGCAACTGCATTCGAAATCTTTGATGCAATGATTTTTCATACATTTGCCCAAGTCCACCTTCATTGTGGCGCTTAAAAGAAATACTACTTGGCATTTTCTCTCACTGCGCAGGCTGTTCTGCAGGGTTGATGTCATCACATGATTAAGAGAGTTGATATTTGACTCTATGTGCTCTGGACATGCATCCATAACAGATCTATATACCCGTTGTCTCTTGCCACCCTTTTTGGTGAGCTCTTCTCTCAAATGCTTTGCAATTGCATGCGCCTAAGGATGATCATATTTCTTACAATTCTTTGTAAGGATATCCAAAAAAGTGATCCCTAATACATGGTGCACCGTCTAATGTTGTGGTGAAGCAAAATTTACATTGCCACTCTATATATCAATCACATATGTTGTGAGCATAATCCCACTATTTGCCAGGGGCTTTTTTATTATTTTCCTTGTTTTGCTGACAGTTTGCTCCATTGATTTCAATTTAATATTAAAGGCATAAGAACTAGATGTTGAATTTTAAAAATATTTTTCTTCTTTTCAATATATATATATATATATATATATATATATATCTCTATATCTATATATATATACACACACACACACACACACACACACACACACACACACACATATATATATATATATATATATATATAATCACTAAGAACTCAATCAAATATACACAGTATGCAATTTGCAATACACTCTTGTCAATCCACATATCGACCACATATGTTGTGAGCAAACATACACATTGCAATGCACTCTCTACCTAGGATTGTGCATACAACAATGCTATGAATTTGTCCATGCAATTATAAACATAAAGATAAGTTATACATCCTCTACGATTTGCAAATAATAAGACACATCTACTTTCACACGTTACAAAGACAAATCAACTTCTACATTGAAACGATAGAGGGTGAACTTAATTGATGGTAGCAACATAAACATCGCATTTAGTTAACTTGGCATTGTAATGGCTATTGCCCACACAGGAGCAATAGACATTACGGGAATGATTACCCGCAACTACATTATATGAACATCAACATATAGAATGACAATAGAAGTAAATACACAGTACGCAAGCACATAACACCTCTTGCTTCATTCATGTGTGATCCAGACACAGAGTTACAATAGTAGATGCCATGAATATCATAGAGATTGGTTGAGTTACATCAAAAGACAGGTATGCCCCTCCATATACAACCGCTGCTCCAGTGCAGATCGGGAACGGTGCACACACTCCTGTCCCATGATATCCTTTGAAGAACTGCCACTATGTCCGCCGCACACCGCATGACTCTTGATCCGCAGTGTCTAGATCTCCGCAGGACCGTAGGACCGCATGTACGGCTAATGCCATAACACCTGGCACGCACGGTGGATTGCGTGAACCCACACTCAGCCCCTCCGGTTGGAAGGTTCCGGTTGTTCCGGTTGTTGATCTCTACCTTGCTCTGGTGAAGAGGAAATATCAATGTAGCCAAAGCCTCTAAAATCTGTAGTATGTGCCCGATAGACCTCATCCAAAAGATGTGGATCTATCTCAATATGTTCCGGCCAAGGAGCCCGAGGAATAAACTGCGTTGGCAAAGAAATAGATTGAGGCGCATGTGGCAAAGGAGCAAGAGGCGTATGTAAAGGATAATAGCGAGAAAGGTATCTATTAAGAGAAGACCAAAATGGAGGGCAAGGTAGTAGACTGAGAGAAAAAGAATGAGCCAAGGTCTCCACCCAAAAACAGACCCTGCGTCGCTCCTTATGAAATTGATGAATCATTTTCTGCAAACGAGATACATGAGCCTGGGCTTCATCACAATCCTCTGTAGCTTGTGCCCAATTAGCAACATCAAAACCCTCGGGAACAACACCCTTACCTCTGTCAGTGTTGGATGACTCGGGTTGTTGCACCACAGCCTGCTGAGTGGGTGGCTATGCTCTCACCTCAGCAGCTAAGTGTGTGCTCCAGCTTTGTAGTTGATTATCCAAAAAAACATGGAGATCTTCTTGCATCTCCACTGCCAATGCATCCAAGTCATTCATATTGATCATTACATCACCAGGGTGCGAGGCTAAGTATGAGGCCAGGCTATGCTGCGTTCTCAACTGAAGAAGTTCTTGTTGAATAGAGGCCACAAACTCGGAATTTGCCCCTCGTAACATCTGTATTTCTGCCCCTTGTTGGCGAGTTGTGGCAGTCAACTCTTCATTTTGAGTGGACAACTCGGCAATGCGAGTCTGCGAGGTAGCTACCTGCGCTTCCACCTCATTTACTCTTCTCTCTGTGGCGGGGGTTGGCCAGCCCGCATGAATAGACTCTGCAAGTCTACTAAAAAAAGTGCCGCATGACTGTAATTGGTCAGCAGGGGTCGCTGCCGTAGCCTCCCAAGGTAGCGCTGCGGGAAGAGTACCTCCCGTTGAGGCAACCGCATTGGTAGTGCAAGAAGTTTCCGGTTGAGCGGGAACATCCGCAACTGGAGAGCCCATCCTCAGCGAAGTAGCGCTTGCCACTCTCTCCTGCATTCGGCGGCGCCAGCGTGCCACCGCAGAATCCTCCAAAACAAGAGATGCAGTCGCCGAAGGTGGTGTAGAAAATTGATGTTCCTCCCTGCCGCGCTTGGGGTTTGCTGATCCTACACCTGCAGTGGCCATCTCCTGGGCTCCAGAGGATACCACTGCCATCGATGGACCTGGCAAATCCCCAGTGCCAACATGCTGCTGCTGTGTTTCCCTCTCAGCAGGCACTGCCAAACTTTGCGTTTGCGATAGAGGAGCAATAGTCCCTTGGACCACCAATCGATCATATTCAAAGTGGTAGAGAGGACGCAGGGCGAGAGGAAAAACTTCTCTTAAAGGAAAAATCAATGTTGAAGTTGGCCAAATTTTTTATTGGTTGGGGTATTTCTTCCCAATTGTGCCATCACTCTTTGGCACTCCGCTAGCAGTCGTTCTCTGACAACCGCTGCCCAAGCTACTGGCCCAAAGTTTGCCGAATGCAAAACATTTTTTTCTCGGGTCGAAATGGTATAGGTTTTGGCTTGTATCCAAATCTCCTCGAGAAACCATCGATACGCATCCCTGGTTGCTACATCTGACAACCCTAAAAGCTTATACTCCCCTTTTACTTTCAAGCCAAACTCCTGCTCTACATCTGTAGTAGCAGGGATCATATGAGAGGCGCGCACCACGCCATCGTTGGAAAAACAACAACACCTGGAGATCCTTTCTGTTGTCAACTAAATCTGTTGATTATTCAGCAATACAATATTTCCAGCAACCAATTGCTCAATAAAATCTGCTGCCTGCGGATGAACTGGTATCCCTTGCCAATCCAAGTTGGCGAACACACGCAGCCGCAAGTCTTACAGCCATGCGTCCACTCGTCGAAGCGCTAGCTGCTGTACAGGAGTGAAAGGAATACATTGCAAGAGGAAAGCTGTCATGGCGGCGATGAGATGAAGGAGCAGAGAGTATAGAACTAAGAGCGCGCGACACACTACACAGGAGAAACACACTAAGAATCGTCTGCATGTAGTAACCCTCTCACAATGAGTTCCCAAAATAGGGCGATCCACGGTGTCACAACCATCATAGTTCCTTCCCCGCTTTCCAAGATTGCATGCAAAAGAATCTCCAATCATGATTAGGACGGCTTCCGGCTCTTGTACCACAACAAAGGGGCACTGAATCGGAGTAAGTGAAATATAATGGTGCAGTCTGAAACCATTGACTGGCACAGAAATAACCTCCCCCTGTAAATCCGCCAAATAAAAAGAGATGGGTCCACATGCTTGAAAAATCCAGAATGGACCTGACCATCGTAATTTAAGCTTCCCCGGCATCTTCCCACGGTGGGAATTAAAGACAAGGACTAGCTGTACCCGAACAAATTGCCATGCTTTCGGGCGATCCAGCCATTTTTTCCGCCTAGACTGCAGATCCTGCAACACCGCAAAGCTATTCAGCCGCTCTTCGTCTAGTTCCTGCAAAACATCCAATCGATCAATCACAGAATCCTCCGGAAGAAGCCGATCCGCAATCAGCATCCGCATACTCGGAATCACATGCTCCACCGGGGTGATTGCCTCCATGCCAAATGCCAACTTAAAAGGAGTCAATCCTGTTGCCACTTTATAAGCTGTCTGATAGGCCCATAAGGCGGAAGGAAGTTTCACATCCCAATCTGTTCGATTCATATTCACTAACTTTGTTAAAATCCGAATCAATTGCTTATTAGTTGATTCTGCTTGCCCATTCGCCTGAGAATATTATAGAGAAGATTTCCTGTGCAATACAAAATAAAACCATAGCATTCTCTCCATCACCCTATTCAAAAAATGACTTCCCCTGTCACTAACCAGCTCAATAGGGCAGCCATATCTAGAAAGGATATCCTTATATAAGCATCCCGCCACAGAAACTGCAGTATTATCTCTCAAAGGCCATGCCTCCACCCATTTGGTAGAGTAATCCGTGGCTGTCAAAATATACTTATTACCTGTGTGAGCTGCCACTGGTTTAAAAGGACCAACAAAATCCAAACCCCACTTTTGAAAAGGCTCCAAGAGCAGAACTGGCTGAAAAGGCATTCTGGACTGTTTGGTAGGTTGCCCCAACCGCTGACACACATCACACTGTTGCACATAATTTCTCACATCTTGAAACAATGTGGGCCACCATAATCCAGATTGGAGAATCTTTCGAGGTGTGATTAATGCTGCAAAGTGACCTCCCGCAATACCACTATGGACTTCGTCTAATATTGCTTCCTGCTCCTGTGGTAGCACACATCTGAGTAACACATCTGCCACCATACGGTAATAGAGATTTCCCATAATGATCTCAAAATTCCTTCTTCTAATAGCCATACATTTCCTCTGATGGTTGGACAAGAAGGAAGGCATTTCGCCGCTATCGAGAAAATGAAACATCTCCTCATACCATGTCCATGGGATGCTCGGAATGACCCTTGCCTGTTGCGGAACTGTGATATCCTTTGCAACTACTCCTGTTAGAAACAGAGACGCATCCAGAAATTCATCAGCTACACCCATCGGCGGCTCACCGGAATCTAACCTGGATAGGTAGTTAGCCACCGCATGCTAAGCCCCTGGCTGATGTATGACCTCAAAGTCAAATTCCTGCAGCAAAAGCACCCATCTGGCCAATCTTCCCGTCAAATTCTGTTGCCTTACCAGGTATAAAAGAGCCGAATGGTCCACATGGAAGAAAAAAAGTCGGCCCAACAAATAGTGCCGGAATTTCTTCACTGAATAAATCATCTGTAAACATTCCCTTTCGGTTACTGAATAATTTCTTTCTGCGGATGATAATCGTATACTGGCATAATAGACAGGTCGGAACCATCCTTGACTTTGTTCCTGCATCAGCACACTGCCAATAGCTCGATCCGAAGCATCCACAAACACATGAAAATCCTGACCCCAATTCGGTGCAAGCATAATTGGAGCTTTGGATAGCTGAAGCTTTAATCTCCGAAAAGCCAAGTCACATTCCTGTGTCCATTCAAAATCTATAGCATGAGCTGCCTGACTAATCGGGGTTGCCAAATGCGCGACAAACCTCAAATGCCTCCCATGCCAACGAGCTTGACCCAGGAAAATCTGGCACTGTTTCTGGTTCCGCGGTGGAGGCGCTTCCATAATTGTGGCAATTTTATCCGGATCCACGGAAATACCATCTTCAGAAATTGTATGCCCCAATAGTCTGCCACTGCGAACAGCAAATGCACACTTTAAAGGATTCAAACTAAATTTTACCTCTCTACATTTCATACAGCATAACCGTAATTGCTTCAAATGCTCCAATTGCGCTCCAAAAACACTGAGATCATCCAGAAAAATTCTCATAAAATCCGTCAAATAAGGACCAAAAATTTGGAACATATCCCTTTGAAAAGTGGAAGGTGCATTCCGCAATCCAAACCACATCACTGTGCAGGCAAACACACCCCATGCAGTAATAAAAGCTGTTTTTGGCTGATCCCGCAATGCCATTCGGATTTGATTATATCCACTAAATGCATCCAAAAAAGTATACATCTCATGTCTTGCTACATCATCCAAAATGGAATCCAAAAATGGAAGAGGAAAAGGATCTGGAACAGTAGCTGCATTCAATTTCCAGTAATCCACACAAATTCGGATTTGCTTGTTTTCCTTTGGTACGACCACAATTGGAGAAATCCACTCCGGATTATCAATAGGGGTAATAAAACCCACTTCCAACAGGCGATAAATTTCCATCTTTACTTGCTTTGCCACATTCGGATTCATCCTGTATGAGTGCTGCTTCACTGGCACCGCATCCGATTTTAGATTTATCGTATGCTGATAAAACTTAGGATCCAATCCCTGCATATCCGCATATTCCCATGCGAAAACATCCTTAAACTCTATCAGTAACTTGATCAAATCATCTCTAAAACTTGCCTCCAGCTGCTTATTAATGTATATGGGCTGCGACTCCGCTTGCTCCCCCAGAAAGACCCTCTCTAGTTCATCTTCTTTAACCCTTGTAATTTTCTCCATTTGCGCCTCAAACACATGTTCTTGTTGAATAACGTCCTCCAATTCCTGCTGGAATTCCTGAAACCCCCACCGGATTCTCTTTCGGAATCAGAGAAATATCCACAAGATATAAAGAAACCAAATCCGGATTAGCTTTTAGAAATTGTTCCTCTTCATCCTCTTCTAATCCTTCCACCATATTGACTGTTTTTGCTATCACCTGCCATGCTGCCTAAACTGGTTGTCTGCATGTTCCCAACATCACCCGCACTTTCCTTTTACCCTTTTTCACGATAATCATATTTGCTTCCCAATTATGCTTTACCCTCTCTTGTCGTAACCAGGGTCTCCCCAAGATAATGTGATAATCCTGATTATGATCTTCAATATTTAAGACTACTAAGGAAAAAACAAAGGATAAGCCCGCCACATCCAAAACAATGCCCCGAAGTAAACCCACTAGTTGCACTCTTCTTTGATCTGCCATGTGGACTACAAAAGGTGCAGGCTCCCAATTACTGAGGCCAAAACGCGCACAAGCTGCTTGAGTAATGATGTTTACTCCCGCTCCTCCATCCAATAGTACCTTGTCAATGTATGTTCCATGGTATCTAACTGAAAGCTTCAGAATGCGGGTATCCGTGATCCTATTCGCCGGCAACGGGCCTGAATCATCCTCCTCGCTTTCAACTTTCCCAATGGCGACTTCCCTCAGCTCAGTGGGACATTTGTCGCAGCAATGCATTATGGAAATTCAGGACCAATTTTAGCAATGACCCCAGAGGTACTTGTATTGGTGACGTGAGGACCTCTTTCCAAACTTAATTCCAATCCTCCTGTTCTTTAATATCATCCTTATTTCGAGCTTTTCCTTCCTTTATTTCTAGTCCCACAGTCGATGGTCTTGCTAACTTCACTAGTGGTGCGGATTGTGGCAAACCAGGACACAGTCTTTTTCCGCACTTCTTCCTGAGTCGTCCAATCCGGAATCTTCACATCGGGAGTTGGAACCACGTTTTTACCCGATCGCGTGATTAATGAAACCACTGGATCAGACTCCTCCAGTCCTTCAATCTGAACCATAGCCACACTAGGTTGTTTCCCTGTAGCGCGTTCCTGCTTCTTCCGATCGTATTCCATAGCTTTAGTACACTCGGACCACCAGTGTCCATCCCCCAAACAAAAAAGGCATGTCTTGGGGCGATTAGGATCTCGGCCACCTCTTCCGCGACCTCGTCCTCCCCCTTGACCCCGTCCTCCTGCTTGACCTTGCACAGGCGTCTCTGATGTATGAGCATGAGCCATCGCCACAGCAGGCTCTTGTCCCTGCCTGATCTGTGGTTGTTCTTTGACTTCTTTGGAGATTCTATATCCTCTAAAGCCTCTCCTGCTACTACAGCCCTAGTGATTACATTATCCAGTGGAGTAGTTACCTTATCCACTGTTGACATCGTCGTTCTGAGATCCTTGTTGAGCCCCCGCAAAAAATAATCATTCAGTACTTTGGCTGCCGGCTTTGTGCCTGAGGTACCCTCTACAAAAGCATCCGAAATTTTGTAGCATAATCCTCCATTGGCAATGACTTCTGCGGGAGCGTTCAAAGCTTTTCCAAATGTTGAGGGACTGTCTTTTCCGTTCGAAACCTTCGTAGAAACGCTATGGATCCGTCAGCATACGTCTAAAAATGATCATCAGGGTATTCGGACAACCATTTCGCAGCTTTCCCCGAGAGTGTAGATTCAAACATTGATTGTTGATGGAGAGGAATCACCACCCCAGGATGATTCACTCCATAAGCTTTATTGAATTGGAGCAAATGTGCATCAAGGTCTTCGCTCGAAAGACCTCGAAACTGACTATACTTAAGCTGAGGATGAGCCATCACCCCTTGCCCAACTGTTCCTCCTCCTCCCGGAAAAAGTTGACGAGCACTAGGAGGTGGAGACAGTGGCCGAGATACCCCCGGACTGCTTACCGGAGACGGTGGTGGAGCAACTTGTGTGGGTGAGGGTGAACGTACGATAGGAGGACATGACTGACTGCGTGGAGTACGCCTCGCTCGCCGCAACCGCCTACCATGCACTAGGCTTGGTGATGGAGATACAGATTCGTCAATCTGCGGTGAAGAAAAAACAAATTCATCCGAACCGCCTCTCCTCCGACGTCTTCCTACAATTGGAACCATAGGGTCAGGCGGACCCTACAACCTAGTGCGCATGCATATTCATCGCAGGTCGTCCATCACGCATCGTGGTTGCCAAATGTAATGGCTATTGCCCACACAGGAGCAATAGACATTACAAGAATGATTACCCGCAAATACATTATATGAACATCAACATATAGAATAACAATAGAAGTAAATACACAGTACGCAAGCACATGAACACCTCTTGCTTCATTCATGTGTGATCCAGACACAGAGTTACAATAGTAGATGCCATGAATATCATAGAGATTGGTTGAGTTACATCAAAAGACAGGTATGCCCCTCCATATACAACCGCTGCTCCAGCGCAGATCGGGAACGGTGCACACACTCCTGTCCCATGATATCCTGTGAAGAACTGCCGCTACGGCCGCCGCATACCGCATGACTCGTGATCCGTAGTGTCCAGACCTCCGCAGGACCGCATGTACAGCTAATGCCGTAACATGCATGAACAATACTTTTGCAAGAAAGAGAGTTTAAAGAAAATGACAACATTTGAGGACCTGATTTATGAGGATCCATTCCCCCCTCCAATAGGCATTTGTATTATGGTTTCTCCCATCAAGAGAGACTTGGTACAATACAATCTTTGTGTTCCTTGTGACCTAGGTGATGCAATGAAGATGGAAAGCTTCATGCATCACGAGCATAGAATAAACTTTGTGGAAAGCATTAACTATCCCAAGCCTCATTCCCAAGGCCTCAAACACCTTTGAAGGTGGAGAGAGCTAGTGGGGAATGACGGTAGGGAAGAGGAAGAAGAAACATTTCATAGGAGAAAGAATTAGTTCCTCACTTATCATCACTCTTCTTGATAGCATACATAATAGCATAGTACCAAATATGGAGAAGATGGCAGGCTTAAAGCATTGAAGCATGGCTCTTGGTTGGATTTGCATTCCATAGTCAACAGTGTTGGTGTAGGCTCTCAACTTCTCTACTAGCTTGGAGAAGGAGATGGAGCTCTTGAACTTTGCACTTCACACAATGAGGGTGTGTGTGAGTGTGGGTGGGATAGTATACCCCTCAATCATGCCCCCTACTTGCTTTGGTCAACCCCCTCTTCTAGCACAAGCTTGAAGCTCATTGGACCCCTGGAAGCCTGGCCGATCATATGCAGGATGCATATCAAGCAAGCATGCTAGCCTTGGGACAAGTGTCCCCCTTTCCCCTTTGAGAGAGATGATTTGATAAATGCAAAAACAATTACTTAAATCTAAAGCACTGATGGGAGCAAAGCGAACCCCGAACCCCGACGGCCTCTAAAACATCGGGGACCGAATGGAGCGCCTCGAGCCTGTCATGGTAAAGCAAACAGGGGGCACCACTTAGCTTCAACGGCTAGGATGCAAACAACACACCACCATAACAAAGTTTTCATCCAAGAGAGATGGATGCTTGGGAGTAATGATGAAGAGGAAAGGGAATGAGATCAAGTGAGAGAGAGAGAGAGAGAGAGAGAGTGAGGGAGGGGGTATAGCGGCTTAGTACTTAGGCACCACAAAAGGATGGCGAATCCGCACACCCTTCACACATACACAAGCTCACTCCAAACACAAGACTAGGTGGCGATTCCGCACACCTCACATGGGCAAAACATTGCAAGAAAACATACTCACAAAACCTCAAGCTTTATTTAGAGAATAAGGCGATGAAATGGGGAGCATAGGGTAGGGGAATGAGAAGGGAGAGCGTGGTAGAGTACATGGTGGATAGGTGGGAGTTGATGGCGAAGACTCGCACGAGGGTTATGGCCATCATCCTTCATTTAGTTTCCCTTCATCTTCCATAGCCCAAGGGTGTAGAGGTCATGCTCAAGACGAGCATGGTGATTGCGGTGATGGTGATGGTGTGGGTGTGTGTGTGTGCACTAGGCACACACAGTGCATAGTGTACTCTTTGGTGATGGTGACCCCTCTTTATATAGGGGAGGAGGGGGGAGAAATTCTAGAATTTAGAAATGAAGAAATCATTATCTACATAGGCCATGTGACTGTGGGCCCCACTTGTCTAGCTGTGTGTATATGTGCCAGAACAGCAGTCTCATGAGAGAGAGACTAAGAGAGAGAGATGGGTTGATGAAAAAAAGTGAGAGGTGACATGGAGAATAAAGTAATTACAAGAGGGGAGAGAGGGGAGTGTGTTCAGAGGTGAATCTGTGTGCAGATGTGTGTGAACATAAGAAAAATCAAGTAACCACTGGGTGGGGATGGGTCTGTGGGCACCTTTTTCAGTGAAACTGAGTGTGTGTGAGTGTGGGGAAGGTTATTTAGCTACAAGACAAGAGATATGGCACCCTTTAGAGAGAGAGGGGGGTATTTGGGTCATGGGATATGATAGGAGAGAGAAATAGGGGGTGGGGTATACTATTTTGGAAGATAGGGTAAGTTGCATGTGAGTTAGGGTGCATTATTGGTGAGTTATAATGCATTATTGGTGAGATGTGGGATAGCTTGAGGGGAGAGAGAAAGGAGAAAGGACAAGGGGAAGAGAGAGGGGGTTGACCTTTTGAGTGGAGGAGAGGAAAAGGGACACACGACGGGGCAACAGTGAAGAAAAAAGGAGGCAAGGTGGGGATGGGCTACCCCGCAGGCATGAGGTGGCCTATTTTACCTTTCTTATATATTTGCATAATCATACTTTATTTTTTTCTTACTTTTTCCAATGCCTTTTATCACTCCCTCCCTAAGAGGGGGTTTTCATGGGGTGGGGACGAGAGAAGAGGGGTATGGGAGCTTGGCTTGTGAAAAGCCCCCATCAGCACCTTAGTCATCAAGCACGACAAGCACCTCAAGCTTCACTACAAGAGGTTGTGTGCACTTGTGACGTTGTTAGCAACAGAAATACATTGGGTTTTTATATTCCCCGACGTCGCTAAGACTGTCGCTAACAGCGTCGATACGGGAACGTTGCTATGAGCGTCGTTATAACCGCCGCTATAGGCGTTGCTATATAGCGACGCCTATAGTGACGATCATAGCGACGTTTACAGGCCACCTGTAGCGATGTTTATAGCTACGCTGCAGAGCCTTATATAGCGACGCTCCTAGCGACGACCGAGAGAAATTTGTTTTGGTGGCAGGGAATTCAACCATATTGAACGTTTCAATAATTGAGTAAACCTATATGAATCCAAGATAAGCCCAGATTCACCTTTGAAAGAAAGTGCAAGCCTAGATATAGACCCAAAGTAGTCACCCACAAGACAATATAACCATTAACTCCATCATTCATAGTATCGTTTGCAGAATAAAGATTAAAAACCGACAAAAGTAAATTGATGAAAGTAAATCAATGACAATTGTACACATCATAGGCAAAATCACTTGGTTTGCAAGTTTAATAGTTACAACACCATTGTCATTATTGAAAAAATATACATGGTTTTCCAATAGTTACAAAAAAACGTATAAACGTCATCTCATGATACATATGCTATGACAAAAGGAAACTAATGCTATCTAGCTATAGCTAGATTGATGTCGTCTAATCAGACTTCTCATCGCGTCCAAGCGATGTATCGGTCGGATTCTACAAAAAAAAACAATAAAACAACTTTCTGTAAGTATAAACATATAATTTATAAAACAATACAACAAATAGAAAAGAGTAAACCCTAATACTAACCATGCGTGAGAACTCAGAATGTCCATCAAGGCGTTTAAGCCCTTCTTGCCTACGTACTCGCGCTCGTACGGTGTGGGGTCACGTCGTGTCTCATCAACCACTGTCAAAACATACAAATAATCCATTATGTTAGAATTTAAAAACCCCTAAACCTTTACTATCAAACCTAAAGAGCAATGCAGAAACACTTGCAAAATGGACCTCAAATGATGCCCACCCACCGCTCCCCAAGTGGTGCGAGCTCGCTGCCTCTACTCGCGCTTTAGCTGCCTTCTTTTATTGCTTCCACTTGTCAGGATTCTCGCGCACTGCTTTCTTTGCATTCTTCCAATCTTCTTTGGCCAGCCAATCTGGTCTATTCCACCCATGCTTAATTGCTTTTTGCACTTTGGAACGCTTGTGCTTGTAGTATTCTCACATTCAAACCTTCATCAAGTCTTCATTGAAGCGGTCATCCCGTGTTGAAACGGGAAACTCGTCATGCAGCATGCTGATGACTCTATCTTTTAAATCACTTGGTACTTCACTCCGGGTGTTTAGTATGTAGTGTAAACACCTGAGAGGAAAGACTGCGCATGCGCGAGATCACCTTCTTGCCTTCATCATCCAAGATGATGCTGTTGCTGAAGTCGACGGAGTAAGGCAAGCCCTCTCGCCGGTGACATGTGAACCTGGGTGTCCCAGCAGGGGTCTCTAGCGGCGTGTCCATGGGGGTACGGATGTCAGGTGTCTCCACTGGAGTCTGGACCCCGAAGCGAGGATTGTCAACTGGAGTGACTCCTGGAGGAGTAGCTAGTGTTGTGTGGTTGCTAGGAATGACCGTCAGCCGCACAAAACCTGGTGTAGATGGCGATGCCATGACAGGTGTGTGGGTGGGCAAAGAAGGGGAGGGTAAAGAGCCTCGTCAAACACGAGGCGGTGTCAAGGCATCGGCGGTGGCATCCCAACAACAAACACTGCCGCTACCACTCGAGCGCCGGTGCCTAGACGAGTGTGAAGATCGTCTCGTCAACACCGAAACTTCGGAGTGCGCTAAATGCTCCGAAATAGAGGGAGATGCTAAAGGAGTAAGAATGCGTGATGGTGCTCCAGAGCGATGATGCTCCACGTACCACCATCTCTGCTGGGTGACAAAGAAGAAAGAAACTCATCATCATCCATACCTGCATTAAACACACGAACATTTAATCTTAATATTGAGTGAATGGAGACGAAAACATGGACAAATAGAGAGAGAGAGAGAGAGAGAGAGAGAGAGAGAGAGATAGATAGATAGATAGTTCTATTATCGTCCTGGGAGGTCAAATATGACCTATGGGACCAAATGAACATGTCACGTGGTGTGAGTGGAGTTCATAAGTGACTCTCGATGCTCAAAAATGGCTGAAATGAGCGTCGCAATAGAGAGTCCACATCGTGGTTGGGAGAGGAAGGTATGTAAGGAGAGCTCATGGCTGAATATATGGGGAAAAGAGGACCTAATGTGGTCAAAAGCTGAGCACTCAAGTAGTGTGTGGTACTCACTCTCTCGCACTTGACGAGGGCATAAGGTGCAAAGTCGATGACACTCCTCGCCAGTGCCCCAACGTCCTGTCTCGCAGCGTAGAGAATGGGAGCTAAGACGAATGGAGGCAATGGTGCGGATCGCACTCAACGGGATGGGCTCAAGGATGTAGGAATGGGTTCGGTTACCTCGTTCCGAGAAGAAGAGAGATTTGTAGTTTGGGGCAACGTGTGTGGTGTAATGGCTGAAGCGAGAACCTCCGGATTTCTCCCAAGCCATGATACATTGGCGTTGTAAGAAGGCCTCATTAACTTGGGAGTCGATCGACGCATCCTTGACCAAGTGACATGCATCCCATCTTCCAAACCATTTCTTGATATCAAGCATCCACCCCGAACTTAGTATTTTGCTCTTGCATGTCTTTTGAACCTTTTGACTTGCTTCATATGCGATTCTAGGAAGTCGATGCAAAGGGCTACGTTGTGTCTTACGCATGTACTCCACAACCCTTTCCATGCCCAAGACCTCAATGGGAAGCGATCCGGACTCAAGAAGTAAGAGCATGTAGGGTGTTTGTGTCTTGACTTGGAGAAAGTTGGTGAGAAAACGCTTTTGGACATTCTCAAACTCTTTCCAAGTAGACTTCCCGATGCTTCCACCCCACACCTCCACTCCATAAAGAAGCACCGGTGTCACCAATGTGTCAAAGAGGTACTTTTTGAGAGCCCAACACTTGATCTCTCCTGCATTGCACATGTTCTCAAATGCATAATAAGCCCTCTTTCCGGCTTCCAAGCGACGCATTGCACAATCCTTCCATTTATGATTGGATGGAACCTCAAGGCCAAGGTACTTGAAGTGATCTACCACTTCAAGTTTCTCATTGTTGTATACAATGCATGGATTTTCGTCATTGAGGGTCTTTACAAGCATAACCTTGGTTTTGGATCCATTCACGATCAGCCCGCTATGTAGGCAAAAGCGTTCCAAGACACTCATAAGCTTTTGTGCATCTTCTAAGGTATGTGCCAAGAGCACTACATCATCGGCATAAAGCAAAAGCATGATCACCGCATTTCCAATCTTAACCTCTTCTATGCCTTCTTGCTGCATAAAATCAAGAACCATGTATTCCAATTCATCAATGAGTAGCCCAAAGAGGGTTGGGGAAAGTGGGCATCCTTGTTTGACACCAATAGTGCTTGCAAAAAATTCTGAAATTCCATCTCCCATACGTAATCGACATATCACTTTTTGGTAGATGCGAAAGACTGCATGCATAAATTCTCTCGGCACTTGAAGGCTTTGCATACGTCTCCAAAGATTTCCTCGCGGTACCATGTCAAAAGCTTTCTTGAAATCCACAAAGCAACAATACAACTTTTTTCCTTTCAATCGAGACGCTTCCATAAGAACTCGAAGAGTGACAAGGTGATCAATAGTGCTATGATGCTTTCGAAAACCTGCTTGGCCAAGCGCACGTTTGCCATTCTTTTCAGCCCATTCACTTATCTTCATCTCCATGATACATCCAAATAACTTTGCCATCAAAGAACCAACCATTATAGTGCGATAGTTGTTCACATTGTTTACATCTCCTCCTTTGTGCAAAGGTTTGATCCAATTTGCACTCCAATCATGAGGCATGCCATACTGAAGTGCAAGGTTAAACATATCGCATATCCAATATCGTGTTTTCTTGCTTGTCCATTTAATCATTTCAGCCTTGACACCTTGAAGGTCACCTGCCTTGCGAGTAGCAAGTTTCTCAAGCGCGCGGCATACATCTTCAATGGTAAAGAAGGGAGACATAAATGGAAGGGAGCTACAACCCTCCATCTTATCAACATTGGGTTGCTCATAGAGGTTCTTACAATGCATATACATATCCTCAAGAGTCAAGTCACCAAAGCTCTCAACGCGCTTGCCTTTTAGATTTTGCCAAAACTTGCCACATGCATGTGCTTTCTCTTGTGCTAAAAGAAGTTGTTTTTCGACTTCCCACCTTCTCCTCTTCTTTTGAACAAGTGCTTTGTATGTGTGTGAACATTCCAAGTAAACTTCCTTGTCTTTGATTGCATCCAATCTTAGCAAGTGTTTTCGGGCTTGACTACATTCCATGTCAAACCATTTCTTCTTGGTGCTACCCTTCTTAGACCTTTTGCAAGACATGTGTTTCGCCGAAAAGCATTCCTTCGCACAAGAGAAAATTACTTCTTTGAAAACTTTCCACTTGCATTCTAATGTTGGGCTCCCTTGATGCTCTATCATGCTTAACATTTGGTCCACCATATCAGCATATATAAGTGCTCGTTTGAAGTCTAGACGTAGGTACAAATGATTCACATCATGATTGGAGGCTACATGCTCGGGCCGTTTACCACACTTGAGGTCAATACATAACATCCTATGATCCGATTCCGGATTCCATTCACCAAGTGTAAAGCTTTGTATGCATTCTAGAGTGGCTTCTGAGAACAACATATAGTCAATCACGCTAGCACCATTGTGCTTTCTACATGTAAAGTCATTGGTGCCTTGCCATAGAGATACACCATTTGCAATGAGCATTCCGGTACTATTGCACATATGTAGAAGTGACTTTCCATAGTGATCCACTTCTTTTGCATCATTAGAACTTCGATTATACATGTATGAGTCATCCACTCTTCTTGATACATGCGGCATGTCGACTTGTTGTGTGTCGTGTTGTAACATATTTGTGCGAGCATTCATGTCTCCAAAAACAATGACTTCACCTTGATCCTTGTAATAAGCAATGTCTTCCTCTAGTTCAACAAAGGGTTGATCTCTATCCATATTCAAGCGAGCATAAAAGTTGGAGTCATAGTGAGGAATGTAGCAGCCGGCCACAAACATGACTTGACCATTTGGTGGGCTGATTTTCAGCCATAAGTAGCGTTTATACTTATCTTCTTTGACAATGGAAACATCTTTCAAACCCTTTTTGGTCATACATGCTATGCCTCCTTGGCCTCTTCGTTGCTTTGCATTTTTGGCCCACATCAAAGAATGTACATCGTATTTGTCAAATCCAAGAATTCGTTGCGCATCATGCTCCCATGTTTCGACAAGAAGTATCACATCGGAGTCATTGGTAAGCTCATCAATGCCAATTCCCGCATTCCATGGATACCCGTTACAATTCCAAAAGCTTATTCGCAAGCGTGAGTTGGTCTCATAGATCATGTGTCCCTATTTGTTGGGTGGACTTGCATCCTCCTCAAGTGCCTTTTCTTCTTGAGATGATACCTTAACCTTCTTGCTTCTTTCCTCGTATGCTTTGCGACGTACATTTTGTTGCATAAGAGTGCGATCCTCATATACATTACAACCCGTTCCTTTGAGGTAGATCCAACCATTGTCAAGGATGATCTTTCTCTTTACCTCATCAGCCATGGTACATACAATAGGTCTTTCTCCCGAGCGAGGGACTCCTTGTTTTCCAACTCGATGTGCACCATAAGCCATGATTCCTGACATGCCAAAGTGTGTAGCAAAAAACTCTTCAATAGCAACCGCAAGAGATTGGGGTGTTTCCATGCTTTCCTCCTTGATTCCACGAATGACGATGTTCTTTGAGCGTTTTTGTCGTTCTTGCAATTCTTGAGTGTCCACATTCTCTACATTCTTTGCTTGGACAACGGCTTGCGTGATAGGAGATGTAGAAACCACATTATCCTTACATATATCAGCCCATGATTTGGATGCATTTCTCATCTCACATACATCATGTCGTATTGTATTTATCGTTTCCTCTTTCAATACATGATCACTCTCAACTTTGCTCAAGCGCTCTTTCACTACATTCATGTCCACAAGAGAGCGTTTACATTCTTGAACTTCATTCTCAAGATGCATCAAGCGCGTTGTTTGCATTTCAAGAACCTTCTTGAGGTGCTCATTCTCCACAACGAGAACTCTTAAAGTACCATTTTCCATTGCAAGTGCGCGCAACTCTTCACCTTGCTTGTTGACGGTTTCTTGTAACGAGATCAAGTAAGCCATGATCATTGCTTCCGTTGTTGTAGACGATGTGGTTGGATTAGCATCCAAATTCCTTGGAGATTTTGCATCATTCTCCATGGCGAGTGTGGCTTTTCCACCCTTGCGAGTTTTGTCTGACATTGCCTTCAAGTCGGCAACAAAAACGCAAAGTTTTGACAGTTTTTTCAGTTCTGAGATGCTGTTACAGCAAAGCCTTCCATTACACAGAAAAATTCTGTCTTTACATCAATGCGTAGAGGGCTTCGTGCTCTTCGATTGAGGCTATAGATCACCTAAATCGGAGTTCGGATGAGCAAGTTATGGTCAAAAGAGTGAACTGCTGTCTACTAGGTCAAAAAACGGCTGTGTGTGTGTGAGAGAGAGAGAGAGAGAGAGAGAGAGAGAGAGAGAGAGAGAGAGAGGACTCATGAAGGGGGAGGGATTCCTGTGTAGAGAGATTTCGTTGAATTTCTGTGAATTTGTAAAAGCACTACGCTCCGGGTGCAATGGAGGTTGAAGTTGCATTGCAAAAGGTCTGATCATAGAAGTTGCTTGTCCCACCACTAAATCTAATTGATCGGGTGAAAGAGATGCTGAGAAGCAGTAGTAGTGCTTCTTAGTGTCTCTTTCACCTGATCAACTAGATCTAGCGGTGGGACGAGCAACATCTATATTGAGCAGACCTTGGCGATTACAGCTTCAGTCTCCATCGCACTCGGAGTGCAGTGCTCGTCTTCCTTGCTTGTGAGAACATACCTAGAGCATACGTACCTGGAGTGGATGCAAAGACCATTAAATACAATGATGCAATGCCGCATATAGACAAAAATGGACAAAAAGCCATGTGAATACAATATATATTATAAAATGGAGCAAAATTGTTCAAATACAATATTTATGGTTTTAAGAGGTCTCTCTCTCATCCTCACAAAGCTCAACATAACTTCCTATATCTATATAGAGCTCTCCGTTTAAACAGATGTCCTCCGTTTCATTTTGTAGATCCTCTGCATGCACCCCATAGAGAGTAGCAACTTGATGCTCATCTGGCACCACCTCAGCGGCTTCTGAATGAGCATCTTCTCCGATCTCCTCCATTGATGCCGCTGTGATTGGCACTTGGTAGCCTTCATACATCTGTGCACTACGAGGGGCTACCTCTATGACGTACCACCAGTTTAATGTAGACTTTGTAGGATGAAATATCACCTGCCAGAGCCACATAACTTACATGAGAGCTTCCAAGCACATAACTTCTAAAATTGGATGTTAACTATTTACATACTTACTTGTTCACAATGCTCGGGTAGTACGAAAGTGTCTCTTAGGTCACTCCATTTCTTAGTTGAATCCACCTCAAGAAAACCAAACTCTCCTCTACGCACAGTAGCGTTGCGACCTCCATGATTATCTTGAACCATTGCACGTTGAACAAGTCAATAAAAAATGCTCTATAATCGATCCTCAAAATCTCTTGTAGCGTGCCGAAGTAAGTGAGTTCCGCCACCACAGGATCTGCATCAGAGGATCGTCGTCGACTAGACTGTTCAAATTTTTCCATGATTTCACAATCTTGAGTAAAACTCTTTTTGTTGATCCGTTCCACCTTAAAATGTCAACCTTTACACCATGATGTTGTGTATGACTTATACTACAACCAACAAAGATTATGAGTGGCTGTTCAAACATCTTGAAAGTCACTAGTCGAACATTGCAAACTTACCTTGGTCGCGCAACCCTCAGAGTACTCCCAATCCTCCTCAGTTACTTCTTCACCGCACTGTTGTGCACTTTTCAATTGGTTGTGCAACCATCTTAAGCTCATGAATGTTGGTAGACTCTCCAAACCCGTCAGACAGTGCATCGGTGGTCGTCTTCCCCGTCTCCACTCGATTCGTGCCCTTTGTCGCTCTTGATTTGTATCCTCATATTGTGATATCCACTTTTGCATCACTGGATTGTGAAGCATGAAAAATCGGTTGATTTTAGCCTCTAGATCTTCCATCATCTTCTTCTCAACACCGAGATTGCACATGACAATCCCAGATGCGCTCATCATCTATGGTTCGCCATAGCGTGTCCCGGGCTTTATCAAATCCGTCTAGCAACTCTCCAATGTACACTAGAGACTCTGATACCAGCCAACATTTTGCCATGCTACCCTCTGGATGTGCCTTTTGACGCACATATCCCTTGGGCGTTTTCACTATGAACATACCTGACACATTTTATGTCAGTCGTGTGACTTCAAACCGGTAATCTTTCCTTCTTTAGTAAAACACGTTCGGAGCGAGCGCATTATGCGAGTGGGGGTCCACATAGATCAAATGATCTCTTTTACTTTGTGTTCTTGGGCTCCTGTGAAAATCCATGGCGCTTTAGGGAATTTTATCAATCCATCGGATGTTATCTGCGGCCAATATTGCTCCATATGATCCACATTTGTAACGTCAACCGTGGCTCCCAAAGTATCTTTCTTGCTGGTCATATGGTTCCATAGCAGATTACCCACATTCTTGAATATGTGCATTGGATCGAGCAAGTGATTGATCATGAGTCAGGGCCAATATGGTAACTCGTACCATAGAGAGAGTCTCTTCATCCCTGGGGGAAAAATGTCATCACACATCTCCTTCTGCTTTAACCATGCTTGTGCAGATATCCTCGGTGGATCTCTTTCCAAAAAGCCATCGCGTAACACATGATTCTTTGGAAGATACACTTGATGACCTTTGTAGATTTGCTTCTTCAATGAGGACGCCCGACGTGCATTCAGTTTAGGTCCACATGTGACCCATGCTCTGTATCCGCTTGTTTGAAGCCCTGCATGTATACACATGATAATAGATAATATTGAGAAAAACCAAGATTTATAGTGTTTGAGTTTAAGTGTAAGTCATCTGAGCATTCTGTTAGTCCGGGATAGTCATGCATGGTCCACATTAGAATGCCTCTTAACAAAGCATTCCGTCGACCTGTGTGTCGAGTCATATCCACCACTTCTATGCCAATCTGCAATTGTTGTAGCTCTTCCAATAGTGGACAAAGATACACATCCATATTCTTCACTTTATACCACCCCGGCACAATCAAGCTTAGCCATAGGTGCCCCTTCTTTGTAATCAATCACGGGGGAATGTTGTAGTTGACGATGACAACGGGCCATACACTGTAAGATGTTGATCTTTGACCAAATGGATTTACGCCATCCATAGCCAGGCCTAGGTGCAAATTTTGAGCTTCCTTGGCAAAATCCGACCATGTTTCATCTATATGTTTCCAGGCTACACAATCTGCAAGAATCCGTAGCACACCATCTGAAGATTTATTCTCCTCATGCCATGATGCTAGGACGGCCATGGACTTACATTCAAAGAAATGCTTGATGCGAGGAAGTAGAGGAAAATGTCGCAAAACCTTTTGCGGATTTTTTGTTCCGTGGAGATCTACTCGATATCTCTCGGAATCACATTTCAGACACTTCTCCATGTCTATGTATTCCCTCTGAAAAGAATGCAGTCGTTAGGACAAGCGTGGATCGAATTGTAATCCATCCCCAAGTTTTGCAAAATCTTTCTTGCTTCCTCTCGGGAGTCTGGCATCACATTATCAGCTGGCAGTATGTGCTCTTTGAGCAATCTACAAAACAAAAAAAATACGGTACAATTGTGTAAAAATCTATCAGATCATTATACATCTAGAGTTTTTTTATTAAAGTAAACTAATTGTAATAGATCACCTCAAAAGCACTGCGACACTAGTGTCACTCCATCCAAATTTTGCCTGCATGTTGACAAGAACCAGGAGCGCCTTCAATCTAGACACTCGTGCTCCATTATACAATGGCGTATCGGCTTCACTTTTCATATAATCATAGATAAGCCTTTCTGAATCCATGATCGTCTCGATCATTTCATTGATCTCGGGCTCAAACATTGCCTCATTGGGAATGTGGTCTGCATGATCATCCCCGGAGCTGTCAGAGGCTACATGTTGTGGCCTCACATATGCTTCTTGACCAAAGCGCCTGCGAACATGTCTATTGGGTTGCAAGATTGCTGACTCTGTTGGCGAGCGTCAGAGTCCAACGAGTTATAAACTCGATCTATAATAGAAGGATCGAACTCACCAAATTCGTGAATGTGCTGCAAAGAAACGTGTCTTGTCCATCGCATAGCATGCTTGCATTGATTGCAAGGGCATAAGATCCTCGTTGAGAGATAGGAGTTTTTGTTGGACGGCCCCACATCCTCGTCACTACTCATAATGAGGGCGAAAACCTTATAACTTGGACATAAATTTAATCTTGTATTGGCATCCTCCATCTTTTATCTCTCTCTCTCTCTCTCTCTCTCTCTCTCTCTCTCTCTCTCTCTCTCTCTCTTTGTTCACATTGTAAACTACTTCACATTCTCTAGTCATGTCCAATCCCCGCACACCTCGGTCTAGAGGTGCATGGAGATCAGAACCACCGAGTTATAATCTCGTCTTTATTGGTCAATGCCTATATTTGTGGGTACAAGAAATCTACACACCCATGTCTACATGATAGTGCATGTAGTAGACAAAACCCCTTTGCCTCTTCTCTAGCTGTAGCATCTCATAGCATCTTAACATCTTTTCACAGTGATAGTCGTTTTTCGGCTTTCCATCATTTCCATAGTAAGCTACCTCACCCTATCAAATCACTCAAACATTCTAGTTATCTCTATCATTTCACTGTATATAGGTGTGTGTGAGTTAAGGGACTTTTTCCATATCTTCTTAAAAACCCTCAATTAGCTAGTCACTGGGCTAGTTGAGCCAAAAAAATAAAAAATAAAAATAAAATTATAAGTATATTATGGCCCGTTTGTGTGTAAATATTTCATTGTATATACGGCCTAAATAAAAGATTTTTTCATAATTATTTTGGTATTTATTTAAATATTTCTACCTATGGTGTGTTATTTATGCTATGTACATTGACTCACCATTACCATATTTTGTCTTACCATTTTGCATACTCTTTATTCCATATAAAAATAATTTCATGTAAGCTTCTCTTATTTTTGGTGTAACTCCATCCCAATAAAAATTCAAAAAAACTAGTTTTATTTATGTGTATACTTTTTCACTATTGTGATTTTTTCCTTCCTACATCTATTCTCTATTACTCTCATAAATTAGACCACCAAAAATATTCATCTTTTTATGGTAGACTTATAATGAGAGAGATTTATTTTGACCCCTTTATATTTTTTCCACCTATATTATTTATATTTGACATGTACATATTTTTTTTAGACCCCTCAATATTTGATTCTCTTAGTTGTACTATTCACTTATATCATGATCTCAACAATATCTTCAATTATAGACCTATCAAATAAGATCAAGGGTATGTGGAATGCATGCATGCATGCACCATGGGGGGCTCACTCTTGGAGGTATTCAAAAGAATCATCCAAAGAAGGATCTCACAAGGATTTTGTGCAGTGGAAAAAAACAGTCGGTTTTGCTGAATTTTTAAAGATCACATGCTCCCCGAATTTGAAAAGGTGATACAAACAAAAGTTGTAGCTCGTGAGCTGAAATTTCACCTCAAATGTTTTATTTTTGAGCTACGAGCTGTGAGCTATGATTTTATTGGTGGACCCCAGTTTGCCCATGCTATGTAGCCACACTCCTTCCACTTTATCATTTTTCTCTGTCACACACACTTCTCCACTCATCATCCCCACCTCTCTCACCACTCCTCTCTGCACCCTACTCACCTTCTTCTCAACCTTGAAGAATAAGAGAAACCATGGTGAACTCATATCTCCTACACACACTTCCATTCCAAAATTGACCACCTAGTCTCATTTTTCCTCATCCATATTACCCATATCTATAAAAAAACCACAAAATTCAGCCTCTTCTCTTGAAAGACAGCATCATGGTGATTGATTACTCATGTTCACTTACCTTGGCTCCCAAGGAAGGTCAAGAGTGGAGAAAAAATATAGCGTCAAAGCTAGTGGACCGTCAACAAGCGACAAAATTGACCCTACTCAAGACACTTGGAGCATCAACATTGTAAGAAATCCATGTTTTCTTACCTATTAAGAGTTTTTTCTTCCTTATTTGTATCCCACATGGATACTCCCATTGTAAATATCCAATTCCATTTGTAAATCAATAAAAATACTAACTCTACTAATTTACTAACACTAACCTAGTATGAAAAGTCCTATCACCTCCACTTCTCTCCTCTCTCTTTTCTTCATCTATCCCCACCAACTTCTTGATAATTCCAAGCAAAAGAAATTAGATAAGTGCTGAAAATCTAACCCAACCATGGTTAGAGGAGTAACCCTAGCCCTCAAAATTGCTATAAAAGGAGGGTGTAGCTAGCACAAAAAGGGGGGAGCCATAAGCAAGAGCTCTATGCTATAGCTTGAGAATCCAAGATCAACCTCTCTAGAAGGAGCTCTTGAGTGGAAGATCATTGTCTTATGCATATTCATGTGTTGTATTAGGTGTGATGAGCAAGGGAACTCTATGACATTGTAAGAGAGAGTGATCATTCAATTGAGAGTAGGAAATCTATCATTTCTCCTACTAGTGTAAGCCCAACATTTGCTAAATCAAGGAGGGTGGATTTGGACTAAGCTTGGATACTTTGTCTCTCTTCCAACGTGAAGTAATGGACAACAATGATGTGTAAGTGTTTTCTTTAAGTTCTTGATAGCTTGTCTCTGGGTGTTGTCATCAATTTAGCCATAAATCCCACATACTGTAAGAGGGCGACAGGGTGGAGAGGACTCCCCTGGCCTTAAGACAGTGATTGGGGTGGCTTTTCTTGTGATGTGTTGTGGTGTAATTTACTTCAGCTATGTTGAACAAATACTAATCTCACTTTGATTGGTCATGACAGATTTGTAGGAAGGTATTAATGCAACAAGCACCCCCTCCCCTTTCTCTCTCTTTCTTACATATATAATTGTGTTTGCTTGATCATTGCCGATACATTTCAAAGCAACCCGAGCTCTCTCTCTCTCTCTCTCTCTCTCTCTCTCTCTCTCTCTCTCTCTCTCTCTCTTTACGCGTCCTAGTTCGCATCCAAAACTAGGTGGTGCCCCAAATTTGTGTAGGTTTAGGTTGCGGGTTTGTGTGTGTGTTTGTTGTTTTTCCTAGCCCCAACCCAATTGAGCAGCACGGGAGCATAGAAGGGTGCTTAGAGGCCACTCTTCTTGTTTCCCGCCCCGGACCGCCTCAAATTGGTGCCCCCACTGAGGAATGACTTTGTGCTTATTGTTGTTTGTATTGCATGCATGCTTGAATTTTAGCATAATTAAGTAGATTATATGAATCATGAAAACTTGTATGACCGAGTTGAATTTCAAGGCAACAAAAATTGATCTAGAATATGGTTTGGATTAGCATAACATACGAAAGGAAAAAACATTTTCACATAAGAATCTAGAATTCATGCTGAAAGACCTTTCAAAACTTTGTGTAGTTAGTTGACGTCATGAGAGAAAATGATTGTTTGGAACTAATCTTTGTGTGGTTCTAGCATTGAGAGACTATGACACGCTATACCTTTGATGATATCCCAATCTTCTTCGGACATCTAGAAGAAGATGTTGATGATTTTCTTGCTGATTTTAGAATGGTTTGTTGTATCCTTGGTAAAAGGGATGACATTGAAAAAGGGGATTTTCTATTGCTATGCCTTAGAGACAACGCTGAGCAATGGTTTTGGAGTATGTCTTCTCATATTGAAGATGGATATACCCAAATTTCCAAAGCTTTGAAGACCAGATTCTCTAACTTTCCAACAACAGAGAAAGCATGGGCTTCATTAGGGAGACTTCAACAACATGGTGAAGACTACTATGCTTATGATTCAATGAAGAACCCTAAGGTCTTTTAAGCTCCATTGGTTAGCCTTGCTCTTTGACAGACCATATCTCATTTGGATCCCTTTACCATTGGCCCCGTGGTGAGATAGATCTGTAAGCACATGTCTATATTATAACCCCTGGTTCTTGTTTAATCTCCCACATTAAATGATTAGTTTAATATGAGAAAATTATTTGGGTTGGTTAGATATTAAATTTTATGACATTATCCCTCTCTTGAATTTATAATCGTCCTCGACTATGAGGTAGAAGAGATAAAGGCTTAGTCATTAGTCAATCTTGGTTACCCTTCCACATTTTTCCAAGATGGATGACTAATCCATTTGGTGCTTGGGAGACATAGTTGCCGCCGCAAGCATATCTGCTCTTTAGTCCATTTCATACTCCCAAGTAGAGTGACAAATTCTACTTGGTGTTTGATAGACGTCATCATCAGAAACATGATTCTAAGCATGCATACTATTTAAATTTGTGCACAATAAAAAGACAATTAGTCTAAGTTAGAAACATAGATCATTTGAAAGAACTTTGTACATGTGTAGCATTCTAAGCATTGACAAGGTTCATACTATCCTTAAGCTCTATTCCTTGCATCCATCTAGCATCTTCAAAAGGATAGTTTTTAAACTTAATAAGATACAATCGGATAATCTTGCCATGTGGTAGTACCTTGTCTTCTTGCCAAAGGATAGCTTCGGGTTGTAGCACCTCTTCTTGGCCTTTAATTTTGGGAGGGTCTTGAGTAATTGGTTCACTTGGTGGCTCTCCTTTGTAGTGCTTAAGTAGGCTCACATGAAAAGAATTGTGTATGAGCCAATGGTTGGGAAACTTGAGCTGATAAGTCATCTCATTGATTGGATTCAAAGTTTGAAAAGGACCATAGTATCTTTTTGCTAATTTAGCATAATACTTTTGATGGACCGAAGGAGTTTTGCCCGTCGTTTGCCTCAATCGAGCCTTGGGAAACTTAAGTAAGACCCAATCATTTTCTTTGATCGTTAAGGACCTTTTGTGCTTGTCAGCAATAGTTTTTTTCCTTAATATTTTGAAAAGATTCTTGTAGGTCATGGCTATACTCATCGGCATCAAAGATCTTTCCACGTACTTTAAGTAGCAAGGAACTTTTAAATCTTCCCTCCATTATTTCAAAAGGTTCTTTTCTCGTAGAAGTATGTACAATATTATTGTACACATACTCTACAAGAGGTAAGTACTTTTACCATTGTGAGAGTTGATCTACTTCGATAACATAATTCTTTAGTAGATCGAGTATCGTAAGATTGGCTATCTCACTTTGGCTATTCGTTTGTGGGTGATAGGCCAAAGAGAAATTCAATCTTGTTCCTAGATTTTCAAAGAGACCTTTCTAGAAATTAATGGTCATTCTAGGATCTCTATTTGACACAATGGATGTTGGCAATCCATGGTGTTTGAAAATATGTGATATGAAGAGAGTTGCCATTTGGTGTGCCTTAATAGTGTTTTTTTGAAAATAATGAAGTGTTCTTGCTTGCTAAACCTGTCAACTATTGTCTATATATCCCGTATTCCCATGGATAGACTTGGGTAATCCAAAAATAAAATCCATGGATATACTCTCCCATGGTGAATTTGGGATAGGAAATGGCGGGAGTAATCCAGGTTGCTTCCCTCTATCATACTTGGTCTTTTGGCATACCACACATGTTGAAACATACTCTTGTATGTCCACTTTCATGGTAGGCCAATAGAAATATGTCTCTACTCCTTGCAGAGTAGGTTGTTAGAAGGGAGTGGGTAACACATAGCGTAATGTTCCTTGATTATTGCTAGATGTGGTTCATCTTTACTAGGCATTGATAATTCAATATGTGAGAATCATTCTATGATTGGAGATTGAGTAAAAGCATTCTCCACGGAAGGTGATTCTCCATTCAAGTAGTAGCTAATTGTTAGGGTCTAGAAGCCTTACAATTCAAATGTTAGCATTTTAGAGAGAGAGAGAGAGAGAGAGAGAGAGAGAGAGAGAGAGAGAGAGAGAGAGAGAGAGAGAGAGAGATGTGAATGCATATTTTCCTCGTGTTACTACAAGTTTTGTGGAACATGATGAGATTACTGGGGGAGGTGAGAGGGCAAATAATGTGGATGTGCCGTGCAATATATGGGCATGTATAAATATGATCAAAATTATCTTGGCTACAAAAAAACTAGATATATTTTGTCAGACAAAACATATGGACCATACCTTGTCTTGCAGAAGAAAGAAGTTATAGACGAGATTTTTGAAAAATAGTGTCAAATTGCAAAAATGCTCGCCAAGTTTTCTAAAAATTTTGTAAGATATTGCGGTAACGAGAATTTTGTAATTTTTTTCTATAAAAAAATTCCAAGGATTGCTTCAAGCTTTACGTGTAAGATCCAAGACTCAAGGCACCTTCCAAATTGTATCCTCTAGCTCCTCACCTCTAGGGCCTTGTATTGAGAGAGAGAGAGAGAGAGAGAGAGAGAGAGAGAGAGAGAGAGAGAGAGAGAGAGAGAGAGAGAGAGAGAGAGAGAGAGAGAGAGAGATGAAACTGTTGACTTGAAGAATCTCTAACACCCGGATTAGGGGTTTGCTTAGCTCTGAGGCATGCTCCTAGAACGGCGATTGTGCTCAGGCTAAGAAGCTTCCCTTTGGAAGCATGAAAACCAAAGAAAAAACCCCGAAGATTGTTGGGCAAACACGAGCGAGCTTTGCTGCCGTCTTAGCGGTACCAAGAAAATCCGATCGAATCGAGTGTCTCCAAGCATATCTCGATCATGTCATGGGAAGAAAAATCACAATCTCAAAGCTCGCCTAAGAAATGATTTGAGTCCATGGCCAACCTTGCTACCAACAAAGTGAAAGAAGTCGAGGCCAAGGCCATTGAAACCCACTCGGCAACATTTGCGAAGATGAAGACATGTGTAACACTAGAGCTTTGAGAACAACGACTTCAAGAAGAAAATATCCTCAAGATCCGCATTGGTGGCCTACCCCAAGCATGGGAAACAACCAAGAATGACTTCTCAAAGCGCATCAATTTCCTCAACAAGACTCTCAAGCCGATCAAGCTCGACTACAATACAATAGATTGTATCACCTCGAGAGGCCCTGACAAGCCTATACCACATGGGCATGCCATCCTGGAGTTTGTAAGTAGGGAAGATCGGCTCAAGATTCTCAAACAATCACTTCTTCTCAAAGGTACCCGTGGGACGGTAGTCTAACCTCACCATCATATCTTATTGCAATTTTAGCAAGAACCACGATTAAATTGTCAATCCATGGGACAAAGATGACTCGACTAGTGCATAGAGGCTACAAGAGGTTGTCAATATCTTGGAAAACAACTAACAACTCATATCTAACTCAAGCTACACTCAAGTGATTGAAATCACCAAAAGCCAATCCCTCATCGGCAAACAAATCACATCCATTACAACATCAAATGACATCCAAATGTAACGAAACTTCTAGGACATGTCTATAAGACCTAAGCACACATGCTTATGGTCTCAAACCCCACTTTAGGTCAAGTGCCAAAAAATCGCGATTATTAACAGTAGTGGATTTTTGACCTAGTTGTTTTCGACCCAGAATGCACCTAAATGCTTAGCAATAATGCCCCAATACCCCGCCTATGCTTATTTTTTGATTTGAAGTATAAATTCCTACTTATGATGAAATTAGGCCGCAAGTCAGCGACACTGAAAGCTATGAAATACTGTGATGTGTTTACGTCAATGCATAGAGCTCTTACCTGCGGTTCCAATGCAACAAAGATGACTACAATGTGACAACCGGGGAGGGAGTAGGAAGCGTGAGCCTAGGAGAGAAGTGAGCGCCGTTAGCTCACGCTGTGTATTTCATTATCCAAAACTTGCAAATAACTTACAAAAATTGGCTGATACCTTAGCCAAGGTTTTTGATGGTCAAAACTAATAATTTGGGAGCTCTAACTAAAGATAAGTAATGACAGGTTGATACAATCTGGAAGATTGTAGCCTCGGCTCAATTATCACAAGGTTTACTAAAAAAATAGGAGTTACAATATTCCCGATTTATAAAAAATAATAAATGTTTTTACATGGGAGATCCAAAAAATGGTATCCGTGCTAGCTTGCTGTTAACATTCTCCCCTCCTCGACTGTTTCGTCCCTTGACACAGCTTTATGGACTAAAGTAGTCTTTGGGTTGACGACTAACCAGACGGTCTTTAAGAGCATTTAGTGACTTTTGGTATCTGATCTTCCTCTCTTTATATGACACTTTTCAAGAACTGCATAGTGACTCTATTTTTCAACTCCACCGCTGAGTAGCCTACAAACCTTGATGTCAGGTTGCTGATCACTAGCCCAAATATCTTCGTTTGCCAAGTGAAGAACCCTGTGTAGAATGCTTCCTCAAACGCCAGCATATTGTGAGAAGGTAAGGAACGTGCATCTGGCATAAAATCCATAGAGAACTTCTTCGGATGGTTGATCACTAAGATCGTAGCATAATCCTTTATTAACCTCAAGGAATGACATCCAAGGGGCATCTGCTTGTTCTGGCTTATGGAATACTTCGATGCAAGTGAGCAGCATTCGGCAGATTTTATATAGCATAGCACAAGAAAAATCTGGTAGACTTTTGAATAATGACATGGTGCCCGTTAGGTTTTTCACCATGTATTCTTCAGTTGGTGGTCCCTTTGCTGGAGCAGGCAATTTGGGGTATTTAGCCAAGTTGGACACTTCTTTGTTAGTGCCTCATGTGCTATCCAAGTCCTTACTCTTGGTACAGGACAAAAAGTAGGATCCTTTTGTAGGGTCGCCGGTGCTCTTGTGAACAGAATCAAATACCTTGGATTCTTGTTCAGCCAGCTCAGCCTCCACTTCGGGTGGTCTTGATTTGTGCCCTCGACTTGCATGTCGATGTAAAGCCTTTCTTTCACTTTTAGAAACTCCACTTTAATCAGAGGATAAGGCAAGGATTGTTGGTGCCATTGCACATTGATTTGATTGGGAGTGAGTTGTGTAACGTTGATGAAGTGAAGAACTCCCAATGCAGTGCTGCCTTCCATTGCTCATCTACCTCTTGTGTAATTTTCTCTTTCAGTGCATTTTACTCAGCCTTTGAGAGATGGATCATTGGTGTTGTATTTGTTTCGATAATGTGTACTTGAAACTCCTCCTCGCCACTTAGCTCTTTTGTGCTGGCTATGTTTCCATCTCAACAAATGAAACTGAGGGGATCTCTATCTGTGGCTACTCTGAAGTGCCTGCCTCTTCTTGTGTTTCTGGTCGTCCCTCTCTCAATAGTTGGTTGACTCTTTTAAGTTCAACTATTTCTTTTAGCAGCTCATCTTCTCTTTGGACCCGCATTAAAGCCATGTCTCTACGCTGAGACTGCTCCAGTTTAAGCTCCAGCTCGAGGTCTTTATCCTTTTTCTCTAATGCTTTGTAGACCTCGTCTATTCCTTTGATCGAGGCCACTGCGGGATTTTCTCTGATTTGCTGTAGGAAAATTGCATGATCATTTATTCTTTGCTCTGATTATTGTAGGGAGGCATTTGCTACATCTAACTAAACCTGAATCTTTTGAACTAACAGGGTTGTAGTTAGAAGTTTGTTTGAAACTTCTGTCAGTTGTTCATCTTTTGCTTTTCATGCATTTGACAATTTGATAAGCAAACCATCGAGATCATTCCATCTCTTTCTGTTGTCTATTCCTTGCGATCTCATGTTGTTCAGCTTTCGCTTTCAACTCATGCACTTGCCTTTGTAGATCGGTGATGAAATTTAGTCGATCATCTAACTCCCTGCGAGTGCGTCAATCACCATTTCTAATTCTTTGGCCCTTGTGCTATGGTTAAGTACTGCTGAGCAAAGTCGTACAGTCATGTCCTGCATTTTCTTGGCATACTCGTGTACTTATAGGATCACTTCGCCGTTTGATTGCCAGTCTTCGTTCTGTGCTAGTTGCTTTGATGTTTCTGTAGATTCTTGTGTATCTTTTGGCGGTGTCATGGTGGTTGATTGCTGTTGTCCTTGTGGCTGTGGCTAATCCTCTTTCGCTTTGTCATCCTTAGGCTTCATGGATGCCTTGGCCTTCTCTTGTTGTGTTGAGGTAGAGGGTGTTTCCTCGGCCTCCTGTTCTCTTGGTTGCTCAACTTCGTGTTGTCCTCTGCTGGTGCAGGACTTGCTGCCCTTTTTGGCTCTTTATCTTGCTCTTTTTGCTGGTATTCTGTTGATTCAGCTTCCTATTGTGCAGATTTAGCTGCTTCTCTTTGCTCAGGCTCTGTCTTCTTCCTGGGTTCAGGTTCTTTGGCTTTATCTACTGGTGAAGGTGGTGGGCTCGGCATGGGGTGATCATGTTGTTGAGAAACAGGTGAAGAAGGACGGAGAGACACATCACCCTGATCATGTTGTGCTGCTCCTTGTTCAGTTACTTCCTCTGCTTGATTTTGTTGTTCTGCCAGCTCTTTTGCTTTCCTTTCCCCTTCTTGGGCTTCTCTCAGTTTCAAGGCTTATGCTTCTTGATACATATTTTCTAGTGATTTCGTGGGATCTTCAACATGTTTCCTGGTATGATGCTTAGTTATTGGTCCTTTAAACGTTGCTGGGTCCTTGCCTTGTTCTTGTCGGCTGCGTTCGTAAGAGTGCTTTTCTCTTTTAAATCGGGCTTGTTTCTGTACAAGTTCCTCCTGGTGTGCTGCCACGGCTTTTCTCTTCATTTCTTCCCGTCATTCTCTTTTTTCCTTGTTATTAGAGCTTTCATTGTTGTGCCGTTCTAACGATCTCTCAGCAGAGGTTCTAACCAGAATCGCCTACCAGAGTGGATTGCTTTGTCCCTTTCAATGTGGACAAAACATACTGTGCATGGTCAATTGGTTGCCTGGTTATTGATTTGAGGACTTGCGTAAAGGTTGTGGCAACCGCATGATTTGGTGTCGTATACCTTGGCAGTCTTTTGGCAAGGAAGTGGAAGTGCTGGTGGTACAACCTTGCGGGCTCTTCCACCTGTTTGTGGATGAGGTCGGCAAATGTAGCAGCGACGGTTTCCTTGGTGAAAGTTCTTGCTGTCTTTCTATCTCGTGCCCTCATTGTCATTCCCTCTATTGGCAGTTTGAGTGGGTCTTCCACTATCTCTTTGGTAATCACCACTTCAACTTTGTTCATTTGCTGGTCTGAGATTTGAGCGGTTCCATCTTCTTTGATCATGGACAAAAGCTCATAAGCTTTTTAGAAGTCCACTCCACACGGCACTTGTTCATAGAAATCTCTAAGTCCAAGTCTCCTGTTAGCTTCTTTTGTTTAGGGCTTTGCGGCGACATCATAAACTTCATTTGATAGAGGTTGCAGCTCTACTTGATGCCCCACTTCGCTCTTGAATCTTCCGTGAACACTGTGGTGTTATGCTCTTCAAGCTGTTCTCTTGATAGATAGGTCGCTTTGGCGATTTTGACTGAATCGAGGTCCACTTGGTATGGTGGTAGCTATTGCAACTTTTCTGTTTTATTGAGCTTCTTCTTGGCCCTCTCTGCTGCTTGCATGGCTCTTGTTGAGTGAATAGAGTGTAAAAGTTAGCAAATTTGGCAGATTCTCTCTGAAATGCTGACAAATTTGGTCCAATTTACTTCAAATCAATTTTTGAACATGCATAGATGCATAAAAACATGAAAAGATAAAATTTATGAAGTCCAAACAAAAAGTTTCAACAAAAGTAAATAATCGCGATTATTTACATATGAGTAAAGTTTTTCCACTTTTTGCAAATTTAGCATTACAGGCTTGAAACATATACCAACTAGATACTCTGAGTGAAATATAGTCTCATTTGGATGCACAGGGTGAAAATGGTGCCAGATTTAGGCTTTAGGTCTCTGAAATAGTAGATGTAAAGTGATTTTGAGATTTTGAGCTCCAAATTTGTTCAAACTTGGCTAGTGGGCTTAGGGCATCATGTACTTTGGATGTATGATGGCAAAATAGAAAATTTCTCCCATTTGACCAAAAAGTAAATAATCATGATTATTAACTTTTCTACCAAAATGAACATTTTTTGGTACAACTTGATTCTAAGCATTGTATAGAACTTGTGTATGTGATATGAGGTGATTTGGATCAAACAATGTTGCTCATAACCCAGAATTTGGCTTGCAAGGACTTCTTTGCGTTTTTGGCAATTTTCCAAGTTATATGTGATCATTTTGGCTCATACTTGAATTTTGGCATGTAATAGGTGTGTACAAGTGATAGGTGAGGTGATTATGCAACTTTCAAGTCAAAATAGTGCAAAAGTAAATAATCGCAATTATTTACAACAGTCACATTTTTCTTGCAAAACTTAAAATTTTTGACCTAAACACATTTTTTACACCTAAAATTTTTGACCTAAACACTTCAAATTTTTGACCTAAACACATTTTATACACCTAAAACAAGTCCTAAATTGAATTTGGTAAAGTTTGGTCTTGCCGGCATCACTTTCTGCTTTGTCGACTCTGAAATCACCGATTTCTGTGACTACACTGCCTGTTGAGTTGGTTAGTCACTTCAAAGGCTATGAACTTGTCCGCAACATAGTTATGAAGCAACTCATCCAATTTTTGTCCATTTGGAGTCGGTTTGACCTCGTATGTTGAATTTGACGCTTTATAGCCTCCGAACCGTTTTTTGCTTTTCGAGGGCTTTGCTTGATTGATTTCACAAAACCAATCATGTACATTGTGTATATACCTCATAGGTAAGCTGTCTGTGGATTCAGACTGCAATTCTAGCATCTATCAAAAACCTAGCTTTTCTACTTGGGACCCCCTCGACCCTTCCCGAATGGTCAACTGTTGATATAAAAGTGTTCTATTATGTTGGGACATGCTACATTTCAAATCTCATCCAATTTGGTTGAGCTGAAAGGCCGCTATGGTCGACTTTTGGTCATAGGTCTTCATGCATTGCTCGGATTCTAGGGTTTTTTTCTAGGGGTTTATATTAGCTACCGGCCGTACAAAATGGATCATTGATGAGTAAAGAACTTACCCTTGATGTCTCGTGTGAGACGGTGCTGAAAACAGACAACTGAAGACTTCGGAAAGTACGCACGAAGAAGTCGAAATGCTCTCTCTCCAAAGGCAACAAGTGTAAATGAGGTGATTTTAGCCTACCTGGGATAT
Source organism: Adiantum capillus-veneris (assembly GCF_014529385.1). NCBI lineage: Eukaryota > Viridiplantae > Streptophyta > Polypodiopsida > Polypodiales > Pteridaceae > Adiantum > Adiantum capillus-veneris. The sequence continues at coordinate 3,521,793 of NC_140937.1, forward strand.
CTATACCCGGACTTTCCGAACCATTTTTCCCAGATTCCCCCATTACTGCTACTAGGCCGTTAAATCTATGTTAGACTCAAAAATTTCCCCAATCGGATTCCTGTAGCAAGAATTTTGCAAAAGTAGGTCTGGCCGCCTAATTTAGGGCTCTTCCCGCTTCCATATTCCAATTTGATTGAAATTTTTGTGCTTGTCCACCTTGACTTTGTGATCACCACCGTGTCTGTTATTTTTCCATCTGAGCTCCTTTGCTATTTATTATTAATTTTTGACCTGTTTATTAAAAAATCAAATAAATGTGCTAAAAAAGAAAAGTGAAAATCCAATAATTAAGAAAATCCATTGAAAAACACAGCTTTATTGTTTTTTGTTGGATTTTTTCATGTTTAAGTCTCAATATCGAGAAAAATGATGAAAAATAATAAAAAAGGACTATTTTTTGATAGTATATACACTATTTACAGTCATCGGGAAGATATCATCAGTTAAATTCCCCTGTTGATGATTTATAAGGGCATTATTAGGTAATTTTGCAAAAAATCACATGTTAACGTCAAACTTTTCCTTCCCTCTTCAAACATTGCCCTTAATTTCTTGGTGCCCTTCCATCCCTCCTAGATGGCGTACTCCGGGATGACTGTGTGCATGGGTTGAACAATCGTGTCTACGCATAGCCTTGGTTGGCTCTACCATGCTTTGAAGATCAATGCAGTTCAAACCATTATGTTGTGCAAGACTTGGGTCTTGAGTAATTAACTCAAGGGTTTTTGATGTCGAGGTTTTCTGATGCTGTCTTCCAAAGAGAAAATCTTGTAGCTTGTGTTCTCTTTGCTTGATTGTGCCATCAGGATGCTTTAGCATGCAGATTTCTTGAGTTTTTGGTATCACTTTTGACTGTTGTCGATCTTTTACTCGTCATTGATACCTTGGTTTGCTTGGTGTAGAACAGTGTGTTTGAGATTTTTGAGGCTTAAATCTCCATTTCTTGATTGGTTTTCCTATTTGCGGAGAAGATAAGTGCTTTTATTTTTTTGCCAAATCCATTTCTTCTTAGGTTCCCTTCTCGGAGATGCTCGTCTCTGTGTTTTGACCTTTGGAACCGTCTTTGGTATTGTCAATGATGTTTTGGGCACCCAGATTTGAATTGGCTTGTCCTTAAGCTGTGCTTTCGGTACCCAAATTTGCCTGACTCCTTGCATGCTACCTGTAGCATTTGCTTGTTGATAGGATGGAGAAGTTTGATTACTTCATTTTTTGGTTTGTTGATTGCATCCTTTCCATTCCTCCTTGCTTGGTGCAATTGGAACAATGAGTTGTCCACCTAGCTTGAGCTGATTCGTATCCCAATCTGGTACTGCATGCCTTGTATGTTTGCATCCATGGAATTCCAAGAATCATCGTCTCATTCATGTGTTCATCTAGTAAGCATACAAACTTATGAGGGCATGAACATCCATGTACTATCACGTTGAAGTTGACTACTTCCAATGTTGGTCTTGGGTTCTTGTTGCATCCTTTTACTGTCGCTATTCCTGTTGTCAAAGACTAACTTGTTGCTTTCTTGTATGTGGATAGCTCTTGTATGGTTGTTGAGCTATACTTTGATGCAAAGTTCTATTCCATCTAACCAATCATCATCTGTTGACACTGCATCTTTCGGCAATTCCCATTGTCGATCATCTATTTCCAGTGTGTTGATGGGAATAGTGGTTGTTGATTCTTGAAAGCATCTTTTCTTTTGAGTACCCGAAGTCGAGATTCCTCTTGGGCTTCATAAATAACCTGCTGTTGTTTTATCTTTCTCTGCTTGGTTGCATGCATTCTTTCTAGAAATTCCTTGGTTAGTGGTAAATTGTACTTCTTTAAACGACATTTACTAGTCCAATTAGCCATTGGTTAACCATTTAGGGTGGATAGCTTAACTGCTCCACTTGGAGATACATCTTCAATGATAAACGGTCCATTTCCCTTTTTCTTAAACGTGGGAATGTGTTGCTTTATGGGAATAGACTAAAACTAAGTCCTCTTTTGAAGATTTTGGTAAATAGATGGGAATCAAAAAACTTTTTTTTTTTCGCTTTTGTGCATAGATGTGAGCTACAACTGTTAGCCTTTGCTCATCTAGCTTTTCTAAATCTTCAAGTCTTTCTAAAAATTTATGTCCAGTCCACTCAAGGTATTTTGCTACCCTTATGTCGGCAATAGAAATTCTATTGGCAATATGGCATCAAGACCATAAACAAGGTTAAAGGGTGTAGCATTTAAAGATGTTTTGAATGAACTTGATAAGCCCATAGAGCTACATGGAGATTCATTTCCCAGTTTGTTCTTCCTGAACCAACCACTTTAGTCAATACCGAGCTAAGAGTCTTATTTGTATGCTCAGCTTGTCCGTTTGCTTGTGGGTGATAAGGAGCTGACTTGTTATGGATGACCATAAATTCATTAAGCAGATACTTGATTACGTCATTGAGAAAATGAGCTCCCTAATCACTCATAATTTCTATTGGCAATCCATATTTTGTAAACACATACTCATATAAGAATGCGGTAGTGGTTATAGCATCATTATTTTGAGTTGCTTTAGCCTCGGCCCACTTAGTCAAATAGTCCGTAGCTACAATGATATATTGAGCTTGGGTTCTATAAGCAGGTGGTTGTATTGGCCCAACAAAGTCTATACCCCATTTTGCGAAAGCTCTAGCCCCTATCATTGGTCTTAAGGACATGCTATCTACTCTTTTTGGCATTTCTTCTCGTTGACAAGCATCACACCTTCGAACATATTCTTTGGCATCTGCAAAAAGTGTTGGCCACCATATGCCTGCCATTAAGATTTCTCTTGTGGTGGTCTCACTAGAAAAGTGTTGGCCACCATATGCCTGCCATTAAGATTTCTCTTGTGGTGGTCTCACTAGAAAAGTGACCTCTAGCTAATCCATCATATGCTTGTTCTATAATTGGAATATATTTGTCACCATTTGCACAAAGACACAAATGTTGATCCTTACCTCTCCGATACAATTTATTCCCAATAAGAGCATATTCTCTTGCTTCAGTTTCAATTGCTCTTTGATGGCGTTTACCCATATCCTCAGGAAATGTTCGGCTCGATAAGTAAGTGACTAAATAGTTATTCCACTTAGGAACATGCGACATTTGAAACAATGTTACATGAGGTATGGGTGTTTGTTTTTTACATTGAGGACAATCCTTTACGAAAGAGCGAACATCACTCCTCATAGTTGGCCAAAATACTCCAAGTCTCAAGATCCTTTGCATAGTTTGGTCTTTCACAAAGTGAAGTCCCACTATGGTAACATGTGCTTGACTTAGGTATTGGTTTTTCTCTTTAGGATTAATGCATAATTAAGAGCAATATTCCATCTTGGTTTCTTTTGTAAAGCCTACCAGCTAGTAATTGATACATAACCGATTGGTCAATTAATCCAATGGTAATAAAAATTGGTATTTGCTATTGTCATCAATGATACCATATTTTTCGACCGTCGAGGTATCATTTCCATGGAGAACAAATATGCATCTAGTAGAACATCATCTACTCCCTTAGGTGACTCCCCTGAAACAATCCTTGACAAATGATCTGCTCTTTGATGAGTAGTGCCCTTTTTTACAACTACAGTTAAATAAAATTCCAAAAGAATGATGAACCATCTCACTATTCTTCCTGTGCTGCATGGCTTGTTGACCAAGTACAATAAGGCTTAATGGTCCACAAAGAACACAAATTTGTTTGCTAATAGGTAATGTCTATACTTTTTTACGGCATAGATCATCTCTAATCCTTCCATTTTTGTGGTGGTATAATTATTTTTTGCCATGTTCAATTATCGGCTAGCATAAGAAATAGGAAAATCAATTTTCGCGTCTCCTGGTTGAGCTAGTATACACCCTATGAAAAAATTGGAAGCATCTACATGTATGTGGAATATCTTATTTCAATCTGGTTCTTTCAATATTGGAGCTGAGGTGAGAGCTTGCTTAAGCTTCATGAAGGATTCTTCACACTCATTAGTCCATTCAAAGTATGTAATCAAGCTATACATGGGTTTTGTGATTATAGCGTACATGTAAATGAACCGTCTGTAATCTTCACAATGTCCCATGAAGGCTTGAACCCCCTTGACTGTTGTTGATCTAGGCAAATCAGCAATAATATGAATTTTATCCAAGTCAGTAGCTATGCCATTTTTCGACACTGTATGTCCAAGAATTTATCCTTGTCTACCCATGAATGTGCACTTTTCAAAATTTAAACAAATTCTACAAAGTCTACATTTTTCGAATACCTTTTTGAGATGTTCAAAATGATCAGCTCGGATTGATGAATGTACCCATAGATCATCCATATATACTTCCAATAATTTCCTAAGATATTCTTTAAAAGCATGGCTCATCAATCTCTGAAAGGTGGTAGGAGCATTAGTTAACCCAAAAGGCATAACCCAATAGGCAAAAATACCCCATTTGGTTGCAAAAGCAGTTTTATGATGATCTTTTGTGTCAACCAGAAGTTGATTGTATCCCGAAAAGCCATCTAAGAAGCTGTAAGCTTCTTTACCTACAACTCGTTCTAACACATGCTCAATGATTGAAAGAGGAAAGTTGTCTCTAATGGTAGCTGCATTCACTTTCTTGAGATTGGCTCACACTCGTAATTTTCCATTCTTCTTGGGTACTACCACAATTGGAGACACCCACTCTGTGTGTTCAATTTCAGAAATGAATTCGACTTCCTTTAGTTTTTCAATCTCTTCTTTAGTCTTCTTGGAAAATGTTTCATTATATGTGTATGGCCTTTGTTTACTTGGTTTCGCATCATCTCTCATGGATATGGTATGTTGACAGATTTTTGGATCAACACCCTTGAGATCCTTGTAAGACCAAGAAAAGATATCTCGGTATTCTTTTAGCAAGCTTAGTAAAATCTCTTCTTCTTCCTCTGTTAGGTCATTTGCAATGTAGGAAGGCCTAGGCTCTTCTCCTGGTTCAACCAAATCTAAATTTTTTGCATTTTCAGGTCCCTCATAGGACTCGCTCTGTTTTCGTAGTTCTCTAACAGGTTGTTCTACTATGATTTTCCGATTTTGGAGAGTATATTTTTTGTAATGGGATGGAACACTCATTACATCTTTACCATCCTCTTCTGTGGTTTTTATTTTAGTCGTATATATCTACTTTAGATCTTTTTTCAACTCTTGATACTTCTTTTTCCGGTCAACTCGTGTCATGGTTGGCTCCTTGTCCTGTTTTCTTGGCTTTGCTTGGGTATCCTTTCTTGTTTTTCTCAATGTTTTTGACATTTTTGGGTTTTGGTTTGAAGGATATCTGCCAGTGATCTTGTCCTTGACACAATCATGTGCATCTATCTGCATCAGAAACTGTGTTCTACTGGAGACTGATAGCATAGATTTAGCATTCACATTTCTGGTGTCTCTTTTTCGTCTATATCATTTTTTTCTTCTCGATTTCTGGTTAGGAAAGTCAAATAACTTTTTCTGCTTAGCTCTCATAGTTCTTTTTTTGACCCCGAATCTTCTGAGGTAGTTGAGTGTTCGTCTAACTCATCTGTTGTATCATAGTAGAGGTCTGAAAAGACTTGTTGAGATTTCATCAAGTCCTTGGGTTCCTCAATTCATCTTCAATGTAGAGGGTTGAAATCATGTGGATGGTTGAAATCATGTGGATGGGAATTATGTCGTAACCGTCCTCATTCCAAAATTGAGCCGGCATAGATATATTCACACATACATCCATTGTCGCTAGAATTTGAGTCCACTCAAATGGCTCAAACAAATGATTTGGAAAGGGCTCAGGTACATAGGCTTCGTCTGTGCAATCCCTTTCTAAAATACATTCTTCTCATTTTAAACTCCCATTTTCTGAAGCTCCACACATCCAAATAGGAGTGTCTTTGTTTAACCATGATGGAAGCTTAGTTTCAGTTGAGGAGACTGAATCAAACTCTTGTATGGGCGTTTTCATGACATCTCTATAAGTGTGATCTTTTAAATTAACCCTTGTTATAGATCCCACTTGCTTCAAGTACAGATAGTTGTTTCCCTAATCTTGGATAAGCTATACCTATTGCATGAAAGGTCTTCCCAATATGGTTTCATAATTGAGTTTTTTCCCAAAGTCTACTTTCGCAAAAGTGTGTTGATATTCAATCCCACAGGAATTGACTATCACTTTTTCAAGCAGTCTTAATGGTCTTTCAATGTGTTCGTCAGCCAATTGCAATTTCATTCGAGTTTGTCTAATGGCTGGTTGTCCCCAAAATTCCCATACGGCTTTTGTGGCTATGGCTATGCCTGCCCCACTATCCAGTATTGTCATGGTTTCAATGTCATTATATTTCACTGGAAGGGTTGTGTTTCCTTCTTCCCTTTCATAATATTCTGCAATTTTGTTCATTGGGACAGATATAATTTCTTTGTTGTCCATTTCGTTTTTAAATTTTTCCAAAAATTTTACGATGAGCCTTGTTATCTCCACCTTCTCTAGGTTTTCTGTAGATCATTCCATAAATGGTCTGATTTTTAATAGTTCTCCCAAAGTAAGAGTGCATTGGATGGGTGTAGACATGATTGAAAGAATATTGTCTACTTCCAGGGTCTGTTCCACTCTTTTTACTTGAGTGGTCTTACACACTATGGATTCATCTTTGTAGTCTCCCAAGTAAGAGGGTAATGTTTTCAAGGTCAATGGTTTAGACATTCCTGAAGCTTCAGATCCGTAATCCCCATACAAGGATTGTACATCCATGTCCATATCAGGACGTAGATTGTCTAACAAAACTTCCTCTATAGGAGTTGACTTTAGAGTTAGGCTCCCATCGTATCTCTAACTTTTTCCCATAAGTGTCCTGGCCAGTCTTCCTCAACGAATGGAATTCCATCTAAAGCATCTTTACTGTCTGGAAATATTAGTTCTTGCTCTTTTGTTTCTATGTGGGGTTCTACCACCACTTTGAATTTTCCTTTAGTGTCTCTTACCACAAGCTCCTCAGGTTTTGCTATACTTTTGAGCTTGGGTTTTTGTTTTTCCAGCATTTCTTGCATAATTCTTACCAAGTTTTGATAAGCTTCAAGCTTAGCTTCTTCCATGTCTGGAGAAGGATAGTTTTTCCATTTGTTTTCCATGTTTTGATCTGCTTTAAGTCTTGCTTGGTAGGCTTCCAAGGCTGCATTAATAGGCTCAAAATTTTTATCAACCAAAATTCATCCTCCAGATTTTACGATTGTTTCTTTGATTTTGCTTCCAATTTCTTTCACCTTTTCTTGGAATAGCTTCTTTGCTTTCTCCTCGATTTCATCCTTTTGTTTCTGCCTTCTCATCTCATATCTTTTGCTTCTGCTTCTTTTGGTCTTTTGAGAGGCAATTTTTGTATTCTTCGAATCATCAGAGGAGTTATGTTTCTTTTTATTAGCCTGGGCTCTAGTGATTACCTTGATTGGAACAATCGGTTCACTCTGAAATGATCTACTAGATATTACTTGGACTATGTGTACTACTATTTTACCCTTTGTTTAAAGGATTTTTTGGACAATCTTCTGGGAAATGTCCTCCCTTTTTGCAACATTGTATGAAATAATCTTCAACTGGCTTGAGGTTCTTGTCAGGCTCTGGGAATTCATTTTTCCAATGATCATCTTCACCATAGTTATGACAGTTTTCCGTTCTTGGCTTAACCATGGGTCTTATCATAGGAGGTCTAGCACCTTGATTAGCTACATAATACATTGGTGCAAGCTTTGGTGGAGCATAAGTCACAGGTTCTTCCATTGGTGGTGGATGTGAATTATATCAATCTCCTTCTACGATTACTGTAGATGGGCTAGGCTCAGCATAAGGTGTAACAGGCACTAGTGCTTGTTCATCTATGACTTCTTCTAAATGCATGTACTTTACCGGTACTGCATTATGTCTTGGATATGAAAGTTGTTGACCCAACACAGGTTGAGGTCTTTCCATACCCGTCAGTGGTCTTTGAGCTAGTGCCATGTTAGGCTGGTATCTGTACATGGGTTGTCCTTGTGGCCTCATGACATGTACTAAACATTCCCATCATACTTTGGTCGGTATTAGCACTCATGGATCTCATGGTTGGTCCATTTTCCCTCGATCGCATACCATTTTTGTGGTCTAATTGGTTGGACCTGTTGGGGTATCCCTTGTCCTGGTCCTCCCATAGGTGCTTTTTGCATGTTATTAATCATGTCATTCATTCTTTTGAGCATGTCTTCTATGGCTAAAAGTGGTGCTGCAGCAGCTGTTCCCACTTGTGATGGTTTGGTGGATGTTGTTTTCTCACTTTGGTTATCCTTAGGGACATCTTCTTCGTTGAAAATATCGCAATTGTCTCCTAAGTCAATAGCATCTGACACACACTCTTCTAGGGTTGTATGCTTCTTGCTATAGAGTATAGCATGAAGTTCTTTGTTTAACAGTCCGTCTAGAAACAATGATACTAGTCGTTCTTTTGCACGTATCTCTAGCCCTGGGCATCTGGCAATGTATTGTTTCATTCGAGTTGCATAGTCCCTAACAGACTCACCATGTTTCTATTTAAAGCTATAGATTTGAGCTATCGTATTGTGTTTGAACCTCGTTTTGAAACAAGAAACTACAATCCTTGAGCTAATGTGTTTAAGTCCATGATTGACCTCGATGGAATGTTTTGGAACCATGTCAATGCTTTTCTTCTAATGTCATTCCAAACCCCTCGAATTGAGTATGGAAATGGAATATGTGTTCCGCTCTCAGCACTTGCTTAAATCTTGCCAAGTGGTCGTATGGATCCCCTGATCCACTGTATTTTTTGACCCATTTGTGAAAATCAGCTGGTCTGACACGTCTATTTGGTTCAACTCCTGGTCTCCTGGCCGTTGGTCCTATTCTGAGTCCTTCAAACCAGTCTGTTGGAAATAGTGACTCATGCAGCCCTGGATTGGCCTTAGTGTCACCCGGTTTTCTTTGTGATGAGGTGGTTTCTAGTTTATTAACATTACTCTCAGAAGATCTCTCATGGTGTTCATCTCTTGGAATAGTTTTTGGTCCTTGGCCCAATATCCAATCTCTTATTAAATATCCTTGATATTTGGTTTGTTCTACCTCCTCAGGAGTCATCATAACAAGGTTATTGTTATAACAATCCCTAAACAAGTAGGTTGGTAGATTTGTTGATCCCTTATCCTTGATCTTGAAGATATAGATGATCTTCATGGCTGTTAGTTGTTCTGATTTGGCATGCAAAGTCCATAGAAGATCTTTTACATTTCTTTCCTCCCAACAATAGACTCCAATCCTAGGATTATCCATACTAAGCCGTTTCAAAGGCTTCAAATCAACTTGATCATATCCCTTGAATTCTAAAGTTGGTGGTCCTCCCTTGGCAGCCATATCTGGAATTATGGTGTTTACTTCTAACCCCTATTTGTCTATCACGTCACAATTATCAAGGACTTGGATCTCATTGCTACGAATGCAGATAATATTGTGTTGATCTCAGATTCACTAGAGGGAATGCAAAAATATTTGGATACATTGCACACATTTGCTAGTGTAGCGGCTTATCGATGAACCTTGGCAAGACCAAGGTTATGGTATTCAACACCACACCACAACAGGTATGGCGATCTGCACCTACCTTTGCATATGGTCAGGAAATGGTGGACTATATAGATGCATACACTTACCTTGGTGTGGTCTTTAGCGGCCCTTTTTTTACTTGAGGAGAGCAGCAGAGACTAGGCTGACAAGAGCATATTGGGATTTAGGGAAGATGGAGAGGATGTGTTTGCAGGTTCAACTTCAAGAACCTTGAACAAAACTATGGCTTTTCGACACTTTGGTCACATCTGCTATGCTTTATGGGGTGTAGGATGGGGGGCCATCAATGGACCTCCATAGTCATGCTGGTAGTATTGATGGATGGAAGTGCATGGAGAGGCCTCTAGTCTCTATGATTTTTCAAATGATTAGGGCCAAGACCTCTGTACCACATGAGATGATCCGTGCAGGACTTGATGCTCCCCCACTGGTCATCAAGGCACTCAGCAGATCCATTTCTTCCATGCACAGTATCTGGTGATAGTCCCGTCTAGGTTTGGAGTATTCTTGAGAGCTTGCATCACAGGGAGACACCTCTTTTTGGTATGCACAAATGACAGCTTGGTTCAAGATGCATGGTTTTGACATGGATAGACTACCCCCTTTCCACTATTCACTGCACGCACCCTCCTTCCCTCACACAAACTGAGATCACTCAGCTCATTAGATAGTGATTCGGGTACACTAGGAGGACATGTATACACCCGATGTGTGTGCTTGGGACGAAGATGTATTTCTATAGAGAGCATTTCCTTGAGCTTACAAAGGATGGGATTTTTATCATACCCGCCTACATGGACACTCATCTATCCCATGGATTATGATGTGCTATTGGACAGATGGGCACATCATCACATCAGTTAGAGATTGAGATTGGTATATTTAGAGGAGTACCATCAGAAGCAAAGATTTGTTAGCTATGCCATGTAGAGCCAGAGACAGAGTTACATCACATATGTAACTACCCAATCCACTACAAATTTAGAGAGTGTTTTGGATCACTGGACAAAGTTATTAGGTATCAAGATCAGAGATGCCTTGGGCTATTTATATTGGAGTTGCGCAGACATAGGGAGAGCCTCTTGAGGAGACCAGACAGTAAGAGACACTCACAGAGGGAGATCATTGATATTTTCAGACTACGTGCACGACATTCAGATGAATAGGCATCACAATAGATTTAAGAGTCCATCTATACCAGAGGTACACTGACTGACAGGGCCACTGAACTTGGGTGATCCAGATGCCCACAATTGCGAGGGTCATCGAGACATCAGTGGAAGCTGCATTAGAGGGTCCAGACTATTTTGGCCAGACATGGGAGACCTCCAATCAGAGTACTCACTGAGGAAGGCATTGATGAGCATTGCCAAAGATCGATGTTTGATTTTATAAGACAGGATCTTGATCCTAGCATCTTAGCCTTTCATCTCATTTCATTTCATCCCATTTATTTTCGTTCCATTTCACTTTAGCTCAGTTTTTCAATTTTTTAATTTGTTGGTTTTGTTTTGTTTTGTCAGTCTTTTACACAGACATTGTATCAGATTCACCATTTGTAAACTCTTTTGTCTCATAGGTCAATTTGGCCTTTTGAGGACGTTAATATCTCATTTCATTTCATCTCTCTCTCTCTCTCTCTCTCTCTCTCTCTCTCTCTCTCTCTCTCTCTCTCTCTCTCTCTCTCTCTCTCTCTCTCTCTCTCTCTCTCTCTCTCTCTCTCTCTGTGACAGGTGCACAAGGGGAAGCCAAAGGGCGTGAGGAGGGGTAGAGGGAGGAGCAGCAGGGAAGCAAGTGTGAGAGAGGAGCACCAAGGTAGGAGGGAAGATAGAAAAAGAGAGGGGGGAGGGATAGAGACCTCTATATCTAATTTTCTCTATGGCACGCACACGACAACATAATTGGAGTAAACACGTCTCTGCGTGCCATGAGACAAAAAAGAGTGGAAGACAAACACCTTCCCTTTTTCCCTCTCTCACTTAACTATGCTCTTTTGTGCATGCAAGGCAATCAAAAGTATATAAACGCATCGATGCACCATGGGAACAAAAATCTCTATATCTAGTGGAGTGTGCTATGATGGATATGCATATGAATGAAGAGGGTGATGACTACCGGACTCCACCCAAGGCAACAGCCACCTTCCGGCGGAAGATGTGGGATAGTGTACTATCATTGAACTCTATGAGAGCAAGCAAGCTTAACAAGATCAAGGATGAAAGAATGTATGAAAAGGTTTAGATGATTTGGGTTGAACTCAATCTCATGAGAGAAAACATGGAAAAAGAACTTGTCAAAGACAAGGAGGCATGCAAAGTCCACTGCTATAACAAATTGATAGTAGAAATGCAAAAAAGGATGAGGGAAAAATAGAGGTATCACAAGTCCTTTGGAGAAAGTAATTGGATGCAACAATCACCACCTTTGTAGTTTGGAAATCAGAGATGCAGAAGCATATGAATGAAAAGGATGCTCTGATTGAAGAACTCGAGAGAAATCTTGTAGAGTGAAAAACGTAAATAGAAAAAGCTAAAGATGACCAGCCCAAAGTGATCAAGGAATTGAAAAATGTCAAAGAGCAGGTAAAAACTCTTAAGGAGGAGGAGCAACAAAAAACACGGGAAGCTTTCTCATGGGCAAATAGGATCTTCCAAACGATAAAGAAGGTAGACAAATTGTAGAAGTGGATTGAGACTGCAAAGAAAGGAAAAGGAGGAATGTCTACTACCACACCCCCATCTACCATCATTAACTTTACCTTGGAGGAGGAGCAAATGAGGAAGACGAGAGCTCTTTCTATACGTGTCACTAGTCTCAAAGACACTAACAATGTGGAAGAACAAGTTAAGGAACTTCTGAAATGAATGAACATCCTTGAGCCTACTCACACAGGGGCTTGGAGAGTGGGGAAGAAAGGGAGGAAGGGAAGGATGGCAAGTAGATCCAAAGAAAGAGTGCTCATTATGTGCTTTCCTACTTGGGAGGCTAGGAAGGAGTTTTTGAAGAGAATACCAGCACTCAAGAAGATCGGGATTTTCTTGTGGGGGATGATCTCACACTAGCACAAATAGCACACATGCAAGAGAAGATGCCGGAGATCAAGGCCGCCAGAGAGAAAGGGAAAAATGCTTTTTACAGAGGAGGTAGAGTAGTGATTTTAGAAAAAATCACCGCATGATGGTTTGAGACCTATGGGACAAGCCTAAAACTAGCAAGATGGAATTTTAATGGGTCATCGAAGCTAGATGTGGGTTCCTTTGAGGATAGCTTTAGAGGAAGAGACATTATTTTCTACTCGAAAACACACCTAACTCCTGGTGGAACATTACCTAGAGTGTCGGGGTATTGTTGGGAGACTACTTGTAGAGAGGAGGTGAGATCAGAGTATAGAGGACGTGGGTCAAGAGGTGTGGTAGTCTTATTTAGGGAGGAGTTGCAATCCTCATTTGTATTGTCTGTAGAGATGAGCATGCGAGGTATACGTGGTTCAAGGTGCGAGCATAGACTGGGAAGCCACTCTTTATTGCAATATGCTATTGTCCACCAAGCACATCTCACTATGCATCTCCCAAGGGACAGTCACCTTACATGATTTTGAATGAGGATATATGGGAATTCTCTAGAGATTGGGATGTTATCCTTCTGGGGACTTTAATACCAGGATGGGCCACTCTTAGACAGTCTTCTACGATACCTCAAAGGAGATGCTGAGATAATTGGATGTCAGTGATATGGGTTTGGCCAGCTGTTTGTAGAATGGGGAGAACACGGGTTATGAGGAATATTTTATAGACATGGGGATTGCACATGGACTGGCAATTTTGAATGGTCTAGAGAGATTTCTAGCATTGAGTGCGTTCACTTGTTTTTCTCACAGACATGGGGCTAGCACAATGGATTATTTTTTGGCTCATCCTAGTTTTATACCCTCTATTCAAGATTTTACAATTGGGCCCATGCCTATCAGTGTAGCAATAGATTATGCGCTTCTCACGTTTACCGTCTCTTTTCAATTTAGCACAACTCAATTGACACAAACATCCACATATATCGATACAGTTTCATGTCAGAGACTAATTCTCTCTACATAGATGGCATATACAGACACTTAGCTACTACTGAGGAGCCGAGACTTTCATTAGAGGATCTTACTTCGTTCTGGGAGCATGCCCCAGAACAGTTGGTATGATGAGGAGTGTAGAGAAACAAGAGCCACACTTCAGAGAGAAGTGTCTTTGGAGTCATTACTCATAGACAATCACGGATTTACTTTAGATGGCTTGTGCAATGAAAGAAGAGGGATTATCTAGCTTAGCTAGAGAAGGAGTTGTATAAGCTATTTTTGAGCCAGGACTTAATTGAGGCATGAAAATTCTTTTATGAGCACTCCCCTCCACCGGCTATCACATCCACTTAGACTTGGGGTGAGTATGCACCATCTCTTTTGTAACATTTAATGGCCTAAAAACTTGTGTGTAGCGGAAATTAGCATGAACATAGTGGGCATTTCATTAGAATAGATTCCTAATGAGAATTACAAGAGTGCTTGGGTGGAGAGAGCAACAAAAAGCATAACACCTAGCTAGATAGCATGAACAATACTTTCAAAAGAGAGAGAAATTAAGCTATTGACAACAGTTGAGGACCGGATTTGCATGGAGCCGGTCCCCCCTCCAAAAGGCTTTGTATTATGGTTTCTCCCATCAAGAGAGACATTGTAAAATACAATTCTTTGTGTTCCTTCAAGACTAGCTAGTGAAATGAAGATGAAAGCTTCATGCACTAAGAAAAACACTTAGCAAACACAACATCAATTATCCCCGGTCTCAGACCCAAGACCTCACACACCTTCGAAGATGGTGAGAGCTAGCAAGGTATGAGAGTAGATTGAGAGGAAGAAGGAGTATCTTACGAGAAAGATGTACATCTCCTCACATAATCACTCATATTAGCATCGCTTAGCTTAGTAATTAGCATGGTAGAGGAGATGAGCATGCATTGAAGCTTGGATCTTGGTTGGATTTGCATCCACATGCCAAGAGTGCGTCGATGTAGGCTTCTATCTCACAAGCTTGGAGTAGGTGATGAGCTCTCCATTAAAGCTTGGGAAGAGATAGTCTTTTTCTTGCTTCTCACATAGACTGTGTGAGAGTGTGTGTGTGATAATGCCTTGCAAAAATCAGCCCCCTCTCTCTCTTGGGCGAGCCCCCTTGCTATTTTCTCTTGCTTTACCCTCATTGGACCTCCTCAGCCCTAGCCCATGATAATTAAGCAGTATAAGTGATAGCCTTCTGACATGTGTCGCCCTTTCCCCTTTTGTGAGAGCTTTAGGTAATTTAATAATTCAATTAAACTCTCATTGGACCCCTTTGCCTCCTGGCCAATAGGAATCAGGCAAGCCATTGGCCTGTTGAATGCTCATTGGACCCCTTGGGAGACTGTCCAATAGTCATCCAGGAGACTTAATTTTCATTGGTTCTTTTTATTAAGTGTTTTTAAATTAATTAAACTAGATTTACTCTAGTCTAATTCTCATTGGTCCACCTCCAAGGCCATCCAATAGGAATTGGGTACACCTTGTGGGCATCTGGGCTAGGGAGCTGACATGTGTCCCTCAATCCCTTTGTGTAAAGGGAGCTTGTGTGTGTGTGTGTGTGGTTTTCTCTCTCATCCCCTACATGCAAGGCTCGCCCCCTCCCAAGTAGGGATTGCAAAGACTTTTTGTACACACACAAAGCATCCAATTCCCTTAAGGTTGACCTTTGGACACAACCTTTGAATTTTGGAACCTTAGCATTTTGGAAGTCTTAATGGGCTGAACCTTAGGGTCTTTTTAGCACAATGTTGCACATGTCTCTTTTGCAGATGGCCCCCCCTTTGGATCCCTACTATGGCCGGTCTGCTAGCTTAACCAATATTCTATCTTTTTCTCCCCTGGCACTTCCCCATATTAAATGATCAGTTTAACATGATAAAATCATTTAGGAGAATTAGATATTGATTATTATGACATCTTTATACAATTCCAGGATAGCCGTCTCTACAAGACCCTCGATGCCATTTCCAGAGACATGCATTTTCTTTACCACTGAGATGATGAAGAAAGCTATTGACAGGATGAGGACTAGGAGAGCATATGATCATAATGGATTGGTTGTGGATCACCTTATACATGCCCAAGATATGCTTGTAGAAATTCTTGCATTGATGTTCAATCGAGCCAGGTGTGAGGGTTTTCCTGATACTTGGAGTATGTCAACTGTTGTGCCTATTTCAATGTGAGAGATCCAATGATTCCTGGAAACTATCATACCATTATGATTGGGCACACATTGGCCAGGTTATATGCTTCTATTCTTGACTAGCAATTGAGTAGATGGGCAAAGAGAGCAAGCATACGAGCATCAGGACAGGAAGGTCTCAGAAGAGGTTTTTCACTCTTGATCACATATTGACACTTAGAGCTATTATTGAGGAGGGCAGATCACATGTAGGAGGATTTAATATACTTTTGTGGACTTTCACAAAACATTTAACATAGTCCCTAGAGCTTGGCTGATGCACAGGTTATAGAAGATGGGTGTACCCACAGAGCTGATTTGGGGGATCATGGCCCCGTACAGGACAGTTGTGGGTCCACACTGCCAAGGGGGTGTCTGAGCTTTTTCACTCCACTATTGGGGGGAAGATAACATGTAGGAGGATTTAATTTACTTTTGTCGACTTTCAAAAAGCATTTGACACAGCCCCTAGAGCTTGGCTGATTTGCGGGTTACAAGAGATGGGTATACCCACCACAGGGCTGATTTGGGGGATCATGGCCCCGTACATGATAGTTGTGGGTCAGGTACGCATTGCCAAGGGGGTTGTCTAAGCTTTTTCACTCCACTATTGGGGTGAAACAGGGTTTTCCACTCTCCCCTACTTTATTTGGTATTTATGTGGATGAGGTTTCAGAATACATTGAGAGGAGAGGCGACAGAGGAGCACAACTGGCAAGGACCTGGATCTCATTGATGCTACTATATGTAGATCATACTATGTTGATCTCAGATTCACCAAAGGGAATGTAGTGGCATTTGGGTACATTGCACACATTTGCTAGTGATAGTGGCTTATCAGAGAACCTTGGCAAGACCAAGGTTATGGTGTTCAAAACCAGAGCATAGTGGGTTAGGCAATATGTACCTACCTTTGCATATGGTCATGAGATGGTGGAGTATAAAGATGCTAGACACTTACCTTGGTGTGTTCTTTAGTGGCCGAGTGTTTTCTTTGAGGAGAGCAGTAGAGACTAGGCTAATAAGAGCGTATGCGTCTTTAGGGAAGATAGAGAGGATGTTTTCACAAGTTTAGTTTCAGGATCTCAAACAAAACTATGGATTTTTGACACTTTGGTCGCATCAGCTATGCTTTATGGGGTGCAGATTTGGGGGTATTAGTGGACCTCCATAGCTGGGTTGGTAGTACCGATGGATGGAAGTGCATGCAGAGGCCTCTCATCTCTTTGATTTCCCAGATGATTAGGGCTATGCCTTTGTACCACATGAGAATATCCTTGCAGAACTTGCTACTCCACCACAGGTCATTGAGGCACTCACCAGATCTGTTTCTTTCATGCACAGTATCTAGGATCTCCCTAGAGATAAATATGCCCATCTAGCTTTGGAGTCTTCTTCACAGATTTCCTGACAAGGAAAAACCTCTTGTTGGTATGGACAAATGACAGCTTGATTCAAGCAGCATGGTTTTGACGTGGATAGACTACCCCTTTCCAATATTCGTTGGATGCACCCTCCTTGTCTCTCACATGGACCGAGATCACTTAGCTCATCAAACATGTGTTAACTGATCCGATGTCAGTTAACAGGAGCTGCTAAAGATCAAAGCCTTATGAATGCACATCAAAAATGAATATGAAGAATCAGTGAAGAATCAGTGAAGATTGGAGTTACACACTTTTCACATTTTTCCAAAATAGCCATGTATTGTAATTGCCTAATTTATTTAGCCATTGTGATAATTGTAACATGTTACAGGCTCAATAAGAGTTCCAAGATGTAAAGAATAGATAAGCCAACTTTGTAAAGATTATATTAAGTTTTGGGATAATAGAAACGCAGCATGAGCTAACGGCGCTCACTTCTCTCCTTCTCGTACTTCCTACTCCCTTCCCGGTTGTCACATTGCAGTGGTGTCTACTATTGCATTGAAATTGTAGGTAAGAGCTCTACGAGTTGACGTAAAGATTTCATGGTAATCCATAGCTTTTGGCATCACCAACGTGCGACCTAATTTCATCATGAGTAGGAATTTAAGCTAGAAAATCACAAAGTAAGCAAATACTAGCCCACTCACCAAAAACAAAAATCGAGGTATAGGCATCAAAGCTAGAAACATGCACATTGGGGGTTGGATAGGTGACCAAAACTTGAATGGAAGGGATCAAAAGAACCACCAAGGAGTAGGGAAGGAAAATACAGGGTCTCCTTGGGAAAAATCACCAAATGGAAGCTACAATAGTCAATGCCACCACTCTAAAAATTGTATCCAAGTGTCACAACATCTTCACAAGGACCTATAGACCATATGCATGCCATGAAATCCTATTTAAGTAGGTACTTATCAACAATGCAAGAAAAAAGTTATCACAAGGCAAAACAAGCCATCCATACCGAACCTTGGCTCCAAATGGATCAAACAAGGCACTACAGGTACAATAAGATGCTACCCATGTAATTTGGTCAAGAAATCACATTAGTGATAGCTATCGTGGTTGGTGCCACTGGGGCCATTTGCACAAGCAGGTGATTTCCACAATTTCCCCAGGCTAGGAATAAGTTGCTCATGCTTAGAAATCACCAAATGAATCACCTAAAAGGAAAAATAGAATAGATCTTGCATATTCTAGGACACAAAGGCATAAAATGACAAAAAATAGGGCAAACCAAGGCGCATTTTTGGAATTTTGATGCCATAAATTGAGAAGTTCCCAAAGGAAGCTAATACCTTTGGAAGTTTAGAAAAATCTACCATGAAATTCAAATTAGGGCAAAATGTGTATTTTTGTGCGATTTCCACCAAACAAGTCACAATCGAAATCTCAATACCACAGATAGGTATTTCTCCATGAGAATCTTAAGAAAGATCCAAGGAATAAGCAAGAAAGATTTGAAGTTGATCAGAAAAACCAAGAAGACCATGACCAAGCTGAATACCTTGAGGAACAGGAAAAATTTGGGTAAGGGGACCAAAATCAAATTTTCTAAGATGGTGCATAACATACATGGATTCTATATATCAATAGGGACAAGTAGGTACCACTCTCTTGATGATTGGACACAAGGACAAGCCAGACAATTATAGGTAAAAATTACACTTGGGCTATAGCAAGTGGGTACTCCACTAATCCAGAATGATGAGGGGATCCCACCTATGGGTTTGGAATCACAAGAAAGTATGTTAGGTAAGATATGACCACACAGTGCAATACTTAAGAGCCAAGATCCTTTTTTTGCTTGAAAACAAGGTTGTTGAGATCCAAATTGGTCAAACAAGGTATGTCGAAAAAAGGAAGACAAGTAGAGCCAAAATGTACAAACTTCATCTTCATGTGACACAAATGACACATACCACGATTGTTGCCACCTGCTCAAATTTGGCAAGTATGGAATCAGTATATGTAGCCTTCATCAAGAGGATCCTAACGACACCTCATATGCCAAAATTGGACACCCTAAACTCAAGTTATTAACCAAACTAAATAAGAGAGAACTAACAGGACAAATGATTGACATCTGATGACTATCCATCTAAAAACTGGATCTCTATCATTTGTTTTCTACAAGGTCAGACACACCAAAGAAGATGAATCATAGAAGCATGTACAAACTAGAAGAGAAAGAGAGTTATCAAGTTGACATAGACAACATTACAAGATCAAGAGCGTGTTTAGTCGATGACTTTATCCAAGTACAGCATGGCCTCGGAGTGTTCAACTATGTATGGAAGGATGAGCAAGGGAAGAGATGGGAGGCACCCCAATTGCCAAAAGAATTCAAAACTATTGTCTACATGCCATAGAATGCTGACAGAGCATCTCTAGACTGGGAGTTGAGGACTTCTTATTAGCTCACAATTTGATAACAACACTCGAGAAGATAAATGAAGAAAAAATGATGTCAACGCTCATGAAAGCAGACGGAGAAAAGGTGACAGTTGAAATCACCCCAGATACGATCGTAGAAATCACTAAGTTGCCGAGGGGAGAGCCTGTGAAGCCACAAGGCTATGCAGATGAGGATTTTAGTACAACAAAATTGCCAACTTTTAGCAATATCAAAGAAAGAAGGACCAAGCATCTTATGAGAGTCCTGCACCAGCATCTGCATTTTGACAAGCAGACTAGGTATACAAGGCCGAAATAGAATCTAGTGTCAGCATTACACAAGCTAGTTCCACAACACCGACATCTACCTATTGATCTAGCCAAGTGGGGATTCAACCAACTAGTAGCAGTAGCCAAGAAGAAGCAGTGGGCAAAGGAATCTGGCATGCCACACCTAAGAGGAGCTGAGTTTTTGACAAAAGTAGGAGCATGTCTTGCCAGGGAAGAAGACTCATTAGAAGATGCATCTTCTACACCAACAAAGCCTACCATGGCAAGGATGACAACACAACCCAAATATGTCAAAGATGAGAGGGCCACTAGCTCTGAGTCATAGGATCAGAGACTAACAAGGAAGAAGTAGAGATCCAGTAGATAGATCCCACAACTCAAGAAAAGAATCCCAAATTTGTATAAACCAAGAGAGTGGAACAAAGAGAACAAAAAGGCAAGGAGGGTAGGAAAGAAGTCAAAACGTGAGGAGAAAAGGAAGCAAAAACAGAGGGAAGCTGGTCAGAAGAGAAGAGACATGCAATGAATTAAAGAAGAAGAACAAGCTCAAAGTTTGTTAGATATGATGATGGAAAAAATCAATTAGCAGATGGGTCAGACATCAAAGAGACCATCTGAAGAAGAAGCAGAAAGGGAGGAGGCTAAATGGATCACTACCCAATAGAAACATGTAGACGTGCCTCCTCCAAGGAATTAAAGACAAAAAGAATACTTGACCGCCAATAGACTACCAGTATTATGGAGGAGGGATCACTTTACAAGTTCTAGGAAGACAATGTGATCGGGATATTGGAGAGGATCTACCAACAAGAGGAACAAACAAGGCAAGAAAAAGACAGTAACAAGAAACACATACAGAAAAAGTTAAAGTGTCAAGTCCATTACATAGCTCCTTGATCCACATGGAGTACAAAGCCTCTAAAGCAAAGATACATCTTGAGAAAACAAGAAAAAGGACAACAACAAGAAACACATACAAATAAAAAAGTCTAGTACATAGATCCTTGATCCACATGGAATACCAAGCCTCTCAAGCAGAGATACATCTTCAGCAAACAAGCCAGCGCATGGAAGAAACAAAGAATGAAGAGATCCCAACCTCATATCTCACACCTAAAGAAACTGTTAAGCAGGAATCGAGAACATTATAGCCGCTGGATATAGTCTAGAGAAGGCCC
This sequence comes from Adiantum capillus-veneris, assembly GCF_014529385.1. Taxonomy (NCBI): domain Eukaryota; kingdom Viridiplantae; phylum Streptophyta; class Polypodiopsida; order Polypodiales; family Pteridaceae; genus Adiantum; species Adiantum capillus-veneris. Next base: position 3,543,006 of record NC_140937.1, read on the forward strand.
GTGTTGTGGCAGAATTGCCAATGTCATTCCTGAAAGAGCCTAGCCCGGAGCCAAAGATAGCAGAACATGCCATAGGACAAGATGCCGAGTCAGAGGGCTTGCAAAAAAGGCAAGAAAACCCCATGACAACTAATCAAGGACAAGAAACTAAGAATGAATAGGTACACAAAGGAGTAGATCAGCCTAAAGGCTTGTTAAAAATACAAGAAAACCTCCAGATGGTTGGTTTACCTATCTCATCAAAAACTCAAAAATGACAAGTTCTTAAGGTAGTCTAAAAAATACACGAAATGTGGAGGAAGAACCAGAAGGAAAGGCTAATACCCTTGCCCAGGCACTCTCTTAAAGAAGCTCCTCACAAAGACAAATTAGAGTAAGGGAAAAAGATATCCACTTAACCAGCAATCACGCCAATAAAGAAAGATGATATCAAGGAGAATCAAGGAACCCATCCAAGTAACTGGCCAAGAGACGACAAAAGAAGCTGCTCAAGGACCTCTCTTTCAAAAATCAATGTCCACTATGGCCAAGGCAGCATTGATTTCTAAGTTGGCTGAAGATCTGAACAAAGAAATCATGCAGATCACTCTCAAATACAAGAAGTTGCAGTGCAATTGGTTTGAAGTTTTGCAAAGAAGAGCAAAGCCACGTCTATGGATGGCAAAGCGGGTCTACCAAGTCAACAAGAGGATGATGATGAAGTGGAAACCCAAGGGGTTGGGCATTCTTTTTATGCTCATGATATGTTGGATGCTAACCAAAGCAAGGAACAATTGGAGGTGCCTATGTATTTCACAGATGATGTTATGGGTACATACTTTTTGGATCAGGTATGCATTCAGGACGAAGCTGATTGGGGCTTTGATAATGCCAAAGTTGCCATGGATATGAAGGTATGCAGGTGCTTGTTGATAGATCTTTGGCAAAGAGGATATTTCATTGGATGAGAAGTCTGCTATGCTTATGCCGGTAAAGGCCAATGTGGAGGAGTGTTTGTGTTGGCAGCAGTTCTCTTTTGAGGAGAGGCTCACTTTACTTGGTTGGGAGGGAGGGAGGGTCAAGTATGTCTATTTTGAATGGTGATATGCTTAATGATGCTTTTTTTGAAGTGAGAGGCATGTCTATGGGTGCTTGGAACGATGGAGATATGCTATGGGAAGCCTACAAGCAAGATAGGCTATGTGTTGGGGTACAACATTATGTGAAAGTGCTACCGGCAGCTGGAAGGAAGCAATGCCAGGTATTTGATCTAGGTGGAAACTATGCGGTGATGCACGGGGTGGGGCAACCTAGTTCACGTTTGGTGGTAGGTTGGAATAAAACCCTATATATGTGGTTTTGTTTTTTTATAGTGTTTACCAGGCGTGTGTAGATTGTAGAGGAATAAAAGTTTCTTGTGGTTGAACATAAATGTTCAACAAGGGGGTTGGGCAATGATGGTGCAACCAAATTAGTCAACCATAGATGATGGCACAAGCAGGTATGGGTATGCTAGCAAGTGCATAGAAAAGGGTTGAAGAAAATGTGAAGAACCTGGGCAAGCATGTAGCAGCGGAAGTGTATGGCTAATGCAATTTTATAGGCCAAAAAGGGCTCCAAAACGGCCAATTTGGATGGTAGGCAAATATGATTTGAAGTGCAGGTTTTTTTCTTTTTAAGATTGTAGAGCTTGAAGTGCTAAGCGAGCTGGTCTAGATGGCTCATCAAACGAAGTTGTAGAGAGCAAGATATTGAATCTCAAAGCTAGAAGAGTTTGCACATTTGAGACAGATAGGAAAGATTTAGGAAGTTGATTGAAGCTAGTTTCAATTGATGGATGTGAAGTGCTTATGATGTGGATCATGTCGATCTTTTAAGATCGACAATCTGAGTCTTGGATACCAAGTTACAAAGGTTTGAAGTTTTAACAGGGGTCGATTCTGATCCGGTTTGATCACTTTGGGATATGTGTCCTCATGTGTTTTTTGGAGTTTGATGGGGTTTGCAGAGGTGGAATGCATTGTATGGAGTTAGGAGGAAGAGACGGCACATCAATCAAGGCTCCCGAGTAGTAAGATAGAGTGGATCAAAGTTGGGGGCCCCTAGGGAGAAGAGAGAGCCTGATGTTTTGTTCCCATTTTCAAGTTCTCAGTTCAAGGCCATGTTGGGGTCAAAATTCAAGAAGGATGTATGAAGATGGATCCTAGCTTGGAAAATTTTAATGAGTTTTAATGGGATGGCAATCGGGTTGATGAGCAAAAAATGGGGTGATTTTGAACTGGGTGGAAAAGCTTATTTTTTGAGGATGCCTAGGGCATAATGGGCTTCCATGTGGCACAAAGAAAGTCCCACATGCAAGGAGATGTCATGGGTGTGTGTGGTATAAGAGCCGGGCCATGAGGCCCATTGGAAAGAAGAGGTGGGAGAGAAAGAGCACTCTCTCAAGGCGTGGCCATGGCGTTCAACAATGGTTGCAGCTATTTGGGCATTGTGCAAGTGGAACTTTGGTGGCGTTCCCTTGCGGTGGCCGTTGAGTGGCTCTATGTTACTAACATGGTACCTGCAAGCGGTCTATCTTGCGGCCCTTATGGGTGCCAATCTTTTGAAGGAAGGAGTGGACCCCTCAAAAGTAGAGAGAGAGAGAGAGAGAGAGAGAGAGAGAGAGAGAGAGAGAGAGAGAGAGAGAGAGAGAGAGAGAGAGAGAGAGAGAAAAGACAAGACATCTAAATGGTAGTTCACATACAAACCTATCGAAAGAACTTGGACAAGTTTCCGATGCTCATGTACCTACTAAAAATAGTCGATGGAGCTCTATAAAACAACCTTTTTTGGGGTCTTTTTCCAAACCAACGAGGGGTATTTTGGCTTAGGTTCTTTTTGCAGACCAAAAAAATATTTTTGTCGTGTCAGACTTTGGGCCATTTTTATGTTACACGAAGCTAGAGAGGACTGCCGGTTTTGGATTTTGAGCTCGTCGATGCGTGTACCGCAAAGCAGCTTTGTACATGGTTGTTTTGATAATAGTAAATCTATCATTATTGTCTCTTTTGTGTCAATTCCCCCTTCTCTTCTCTGCTTGTGTGCATCTGTTTTTGGATGTGTGTCGGTAGGTGTGCCTCCCAAGGTCTGTTGTGGAAAGAGAGATAGAGAGAGGCTGTGTGCATGTGGAAGGCTAAAAATTGAGCAGAGTGGGATGATTGGGCTTGTTTCTAATTAGAAGGCCATTACCCCTTCTTATCCAAGTGTCAGAGTCCCCCCCTTTTTTTAAACCTTAATCACTGATCACCTTTTATTGAAGGCACCAATTAGTGTTGTAAGTTCTTTTTTCATAAAAGTATTTTTAAATAGTTCCAATCTAGCCATAGGCTAGTTTAATGATTGTTTTTCAAGTATTTCAAGGTAATTCGGCCACCATGTTTATCAGAACTCACCAATTTTGTGGGTATACTTACCTTCTACCGCTTGTTACCATATACATGTGGTAGTGATGTGTGTCAACACACTAGGACCGCCGCGGCATTTTTGCCCTCTTTAGGAGGTTTTTCCCCCCATGCATTGTATATACGCCCATCACTCTAGGGCTATCTATCTTTCCATTGCACACTAAGTAACACACTCTCTATTGTGTGCCTTGAGCTTCCTTCGTCTTCTCCAAGTTGTGTGTGTTTCTCTACAACCCTAATTCCAATAATTGGTATCAGAGTAGGTTGCGTTCTCCTGGGCTTAGTCGCCAGCTGCTCTAGTACACGCCTGCTAACTTTCTCCAATTTCAGTGAGCTTTGGCGAGTGTTCATCTCGCAAGACGACAAATACTTCGAGAAAGCTCGAATACTTGGTCTGCTCAGATTTTCAATTTGGGCTCATTTCGGCCTCCGTTTCCACTACAGGCAGTGCCGCACATGCTATTTTGTCATTTTGTGCAGAATTTCTGTCAGTGCCGTTTTCTACATAACAGGTGCCTTATAGTCTTCTACGGTTTGTGCTATATAGCACGTGTTTTTCCCGTTCCGTTTCTCCTATTTTCGGGAAGTTTTCACATCAGGTGCATCATTTACCATGGCTGACGACAACAACACAGATGTGTTCAAGATGTTTGCTTCTGAGGACAGGTTGGATGGGAACAACTACCCTATGTGGGCTTATATGATGCAACATGTTCTTGTGTCAAAGGGCGTCTAGAACATTGTGTAGGGCATTGATGTACATCCTGGTTCTGAGGATGTAGGCGATGTTGAGGATGTTGCAGGTCTTGCTGCAAGGATTGCAACTGTTAGAGTTGTTTTGCCTACGGCAGAACAAGCTCGTTGGGATGTTAAGGATGCGCAGGCTCATGCATTGATTGCGTTTTCTGTGAAGCGCACCATTGTTCCTCACATCCGTTTAGCAAAATCTGCAAAACAGGCTTGGGATATTCTAGCAGGTCTTTATGCAAGCCGCAATGAGGCTAAAATTTCTTTGTTGCGTAAAGAGCTAGAGTTGAAGATTATGCATGAGGAAGATGATATGGACACTTTCCTTGCTAGTGTCAAGGATATCAATGAGCAACTTATTTCTGTAGGTGAAGTTATTTCAGACAGTTCCCTTGTGCAGACTGTTCTTGATGCCTTACCAGATTCTAACCAAACTTTTGCTAGTACTTGGAGACTTATGACCCAAGGAAATCCAGAAGTTGTCAAGTTTGATGCATTATGCACATTGCTGTTGCAAGAGTCACTTTCCAGGAAAAACAGGACTAGACAGTGTGCAGTTGAACATGCTTTTATTGCTTCTCAAAGAAAGGGTGGTAACAGCAATGCAGCCACTTCTTATGGTTCTGCTGCGAGTGGCAAAAATTCTGTTCCTAATGCTTCTGCTGCGGCAGCAATTCGTTTGGAAATTCTGGTGATAAGGGCAAAAAGAAGATGCGTTTCCGTTATTGTAAAGCCAATGATCACTTGATCAAGTCGTGTCCTAAGTTGGAGGCCAAAGAGGCTAAGAAGAAAGAGGGTGGTTCCACTGCAAATGCTGGTTCCACTACAAATACATCCATTGTTGAGTCTTCTCTAAAAGGAGACTATGTTGCTGATGTTGATGCAGAATGGGCTTTTAGCGCAAAGTGCACTTACAATCCTTCTGTCCATGATGCATGCTCATCAGTTGCTACAGATTCACATGTGTGGTATTTCGACAGTGGTTCTACAAAGCACATTACCTCACATCGTGAATTTTTTACCTCTCTCGAGTCTATCCCTCATGGGAATTCAGTCACTTGTGCCAACAACGCCTCTTATCCAGTTCAGGGAGTTGGAAAGATTGCGCTCACTGCTGCTAATGGCAATTCCTTCACACTTGTTGATGCACTTTATGTACCTGGGATCAAGAAGAATCTCTAGTCTGTATCCGCACTTGCTAGACTTGGACTTGTAGTCAAGTTTGTGGATGACAGATGTACAGTTCATGATCTCAGTTTTGGTGATGAAATTGTTGCATCTAGGATTTTGGGCTATGGGCTGTATAAGCTCACTTTGTATGACAAGTGTGGACAAAATTTTGCAAATGCTGTTGCAGATTCAAGGGCTATTTCAGATGCAAAACTTTGGCATGCATGTTTCGATCATCTGAATTTTTCCAGTTTGCTGCGTTTGCAGAAATCTGATATGGTTGCTTCTTTGCCGCCTCTTGAAGCACCTGTCAAACATGTTTGTGAAGGTTGTATTTTGGGTAAGATACAGCGTTCTAAATTTCCAAAGGATGGTTCGGTTCGAGCCACATGCAGGTTGCAACTTGTGCATAGTGATGTTTGTGGGCCCATGCAAACTCCGTCCTTGGGCAATTACCTGTACTTCGTGACTTTCATTGATGATTACTCCAAGCATGCATGGATATTTCCGCTTAAAGCTAAGTCCGAAGTTTTTATGTGCTTCAAACAATTTGTGGCTATGGCTGAAAATGTCTCGAAATGTACTATGGGCACCCTCCGTTCCGATCGAGGGGGGGAGTATATGTCGCATGAATTTAATGCATTTCTGGCTAGTCGTGGGATAAAACACCAATGTACAGTGCCTTATACACCTCAGCAAAATGGTGTTGCTGAGAGGAAAAACAAGTCACTGATGGAAATGGCACAATGTATGGTCAAAAGTCAAGCTTTGCCGCATTATTTTTGGCTTGAGGCCATCATGTGTGTCACTTATGTACTTAACAGGTGTCCTATGAAAGCTTTGCAGTCTATTACTCCATATGAAGCATGGCATGATAGAAAGCCTGCTATTGAGCACATGCGTGTTTTTGGCTATTTGGCATGTGCTTTGGTGCCACAAGTGCAGCGCAGAACATTGGATGGTAAGGCTGTCAAATGTATTTTTGTTGGTTATAGTGATGAAAGCAAAGGTTACAGGTTGTATCATTCGCAAACAAAACGTATTCTGGTTTCACGGGATGTAGTGTTTGTGGAAGATTCTGTTCAGCCCATTCTATCATGTACTAGAGACAGTAATGTAAGCTCACAGGACATTTATGACACTTTGTTGCCTCTTTTCAGTGGTGGAAATACAAATGTAAGTTCCAATGAGGCAAATGTACAGCCTATGGGGGTTTCTGAAAATGTTTTAGATCAGCCTATTACTAATGCATATGTACATGATGTACTTGATGAGGAAAGGACTGAAAATGAGTAGGCTAGAGGTATGCCAAAATGGCTGGTGCACACTTTGCGTGACAGTAAATTGGATACACCTTTGTCTAGTCGTACTCGTTCAGGCTCTCGAGCTACATAGAGACATTGCTATGTAAGTTTGGACTTGAGGATTGCAAACCTATTGCCACTCCCATGGAAACAGGTTTGAAGTTGAGTCTACATGATGCTGGCGATCCTGCTGATGTCACTCTTTACCAAACTGCTCTTGGCTGCCTTATTTATGTATGCAACACGAGGCCAGATATTCAGTTTGTAGTCTTAGAGGTCAACAGATCTATGCATAGCCCAAGGTCTAAGCATTGGTAGGCCGTCAAGAGGATTTTTCGCTACCTTAGTGGCACTTTACATCTTGGCTTGTTTTATCCCAAGGGGGGATCATTGCCGCCAAACTTACATGCTTTTTCGGACTCAGATTGGGTTGGTTGTTTTGACATGAGAGTGTCCACAAGTGGTTTTTGTTTCAGGCTTGGCAGTTCATGTATATCATGGTTGAGCAAGAAGCAACCTACTATGGCCACTTCGAGTTGCCAAGGTTGAGTACAGGGCAGTATTCACAACTACGGTTGAGTGTGTATGGCTCATACGCCTTATGGCTGATTTGGGTGTTGGACAGGACACTGCCAACAATATCTACACTGACAGTCAGAGCCCATTGGCAGTTGCGAGGAACCCAGTTTTTCATACTAGCACAAAGAACATTGAGGTGCATTACCACTATGTCAAGGAGAGCCTCTCAACACGAGAGATCAGCTTGGCTTATGTCCCAACACAGGACAACCTTGCAGATCTTTTCACAAAGGCATTGTCTCGTGAGAATCTTGAAGCTTTCCGCAAAGCTTGGGATTACTCCCCTTTGTGGATTGATCCTGTCCTCAAGGCATGGCACTTCCCTTTACTCATGTGCCAGCTCTTGTTCACCGCATCACTCCAGGGGGGATTTGTTACCATATACATTTGGTAGTGATGTGTGTGAACACACTAGGACCGCCGGGGCATTTTTTCCCTCTTTAGGAGGTTTTTTCCCCCGTGCATTGTATATACTCCCATCACTCTAGGGCTATCTATCTTTCCATTGCACACTAAGTAACACACTCTCTATTGTGTGCCTTGAGCTTCCTTTGTCTTCTCCAAGCTGTGTGTGTTTCTCTGCAACCCTAATTCCAACACCGCCTTATGGCCAACCAAAATGGCAAGGAACCCTTGCTGAAACTAAATAAGAACACGAGTTTCCCCTCTTTTTTCACAATAAACTCTTCTGTTATATAATATGCAATTCCTAATGTGAAAAAAACTAGGAAATCCTTGTAGTAATTTCATTATGCCAGGTTATAGCCATTTAACTAGTACCCAAAAAAGGAGTGGTGTTACAAAGGAACAATTTGATACTCATAAGCAACAAGTTCAAGCCTTACTTTGACCATAATTAATAAGATGACATAGTCTAAGTAATAATGGAAAGGTATGCTTTGAAGGAAATGCCAGTTTACACCGGATACTAAGGTAAAGAACCATAGCCAACATAGTGGTCAAAACACCATTCAGTAAAAAAACCAATTTTTAAAAAATAGTCAACAGCAAAAAGTGAACCATCAGAGCTTAACGCGTTCAAGGAGAATACCCAATGATGGGATTAACACCTTGCAGGAGAAAATAACCCAAAGTTTCCTACCACACTTGTGTAAAAAACCCTTTCAGAGCGACATGATTTTGCAGCTAAACCAAACAGCCATAAAATATGTGCAAAAAACCATAAAATAACAAATGCTGACCCATGTCACTTGGGTTGAGAGTTCCATGTTTTGACGCACTGGAGATGCAAGAAACACAGTCACTTTTTCCATGCAAACAAACAGAGTACAAACAAAGCTAAGTGAGGGGTTGAGATACACCCTCACCTTTTAAATAGAGGGTGGAGGGAGGTCGCCATAATTGCATATCGTGCAGTTTCCCAAGCATGGAGAGATCTCCAGTAGAGGTGGTGAGGCCGCTTGCAAGGTGTAATGAAGAGACAGCCAGGAGCTTTCATGGCTGGGTTTTACCCAATGCAATACCTACCCCGTAGTCACTTATGTAGTGAGACGGGCTATGTCCCACAGTAATGCACATAGTTGGTAGGATTTAGTAGAGTCCTAGGAGCTTAGGAAAGCTTGGGAATATATTCAAGGAGGGTGGTACAGTTTATGTGTGTGTGTGTGTGTCAATAAGCCATGGCAAAAAATACCTCCACCCCAACAGACCTTTAGTGATCCTGAAGGGCTAAGTCCCATAGTGGAGACTTAGCAAATCAAAGTTTAAATAGGGGTGAGTGATAAATAGGTCAGGAATTTTTGAAGTATCACAGTGTGTGTGTGTGTGATTTTAGCTCTAGGTTGCCTAGTGTGTTTATCTGCTATGTTGAGTTGTTAATGGTGTTTTAAGTGAAGCTAAGCATGGAAAAAGGTAAGTAGGCCTTAGGAGGAGCCAAACGACCTCTCATTTGTCATTTTTGGTGAAGGTAGGAGGTGGAAACAATTGCAATTTCTCACCTACACGATGGTGAATTTGGCAGGTTTTGTTGTTAAAAACCTATTGCATATAACGTAGATACCCATAATCTCAAGGTTCATGTCATTTGGAGCTCATTTGATATCTTTATGACCACTATAGTGAAAGATAGACCGGATGGGAGACTTATGCATTTTTTCCTTTAGTTGCTTCTTGGCTTAAGAGGGACACCTTTCTCCTCAGTGCATTGTCATTAGGCCATTGCAATCAACATTTCCATGCACTAGATGGATCGGCTACGTCCTTGGATCGAAATATTTATGTTGGTTTGAGTTCTCGCTAGGATACTTTGTCCGATCGAGGCATTCCGCAGGGTTCTTAACCTTGAACACTAGTCATGGTGGGGTTGTTTATCAATGAAAGTTGATAACAAGTCGAGGGTTATACTTTGCTGATGAGTTATGTCAGCCGAGTACTTTCATGAGAAGTGAAAAGAGGTACTATTTTAAGTATATCTTAGTTGTGATAACTCATTTAGCATACTCAAGTGAGTTCTAAATGGAGTCTACACGCTATGTTGGATATGGGCCGACTACACAAGATGATTGCAAAGGGACAGCAATGTGGAAAATCAAGATGTTATTCTTGTTTTCAGTGAACCTTATACTAAACCATATTCTGATCAAACTAGAAGTTGGATTAATGAATGATGCCAATGTGGAAAACATTAGTGTTCTTATGAAGATACAACTACTTATGTTTTTGAGAATGAAAATGCTTCTCCAAGGGGGGAGTAATGTCAAGCCTAGGGTAAGTAAGACCAGGCAGGCCAAGGGCTAGGACAGACATGCAGTATAGGGGGTCCCTATTATTAGCTAGGCAAGGCCTCTATAGAGCATGGTTGGGTGGAAAGTGGCATGCTCTAGTCCCTATTCTTTACAGCATAGCTCATTAATTTTTATGTTTTTGTTGCTGCATTGGTCAATCCAAAAGGCATAACCCTGTCAGAAAAAAATTTCCCATTCCATGGCTAATTGTTGGGGGCAATCATAGCATCACCTAATCAACCCAAGACCATCAAAATTATCAATTCTAGGATCGACAACCGGGCTAGGGCATGGAAGCACGAGCATCATTGGATGTATCAAATGAGAGGATTCAAAAGAATGCTCTTCCAATGCAATAGAGATTAGCCATCAATCACTAACTCTAATCACTCATCAATCAAGCATCACCTACACATATTAAGCCCACCAAAGTCCGACTTGCCATAGATTAGAATCTCAAAGAACACTCATGACAAGCACATACTAACTGCATTGGTGTTGGCCTCTCCAATCACTACATGCCAATCAAGATACTTCATCAAAAGCTACACACACAAGGTGAACGGTGCTGGAGTTTCATTAAACCCATGCATTGGTGTTGGCCTCTCCAATCACTACATGCCAATCAAGATACTTCATCAAAAGCTACACACACAAGGTGAATGGTGCTGGAGTTTCATTAAACCCATGCATACACGAGCAAACAATAGGGCACATACACTAATCACAAGTTTAAGAACCAACTTAATCAACTTAATTAGAGATGTTAAATATCGCAAATCGAGTGCTCATAGAAGGATAGGAGTGGTCAATAAGAAAGAATTCATCACACGCACTCAAATCTAGAATAATTAGAAGGTGAAACTACTTCATGACATAATGGAATATAGAAGAATTAATACTAATGAAAAAAGTAGAGATTATATTAAGAAATGATTCTCTAATTACAATAAATTAGCACTAGCCTTCTAAGCATGGGCATTAAGCTCAAGGCTAGGCCATTCATAAAGTGAACACTCAAGAGAGGTCAGCTCTCAAGAATGGATCCTCAAGAAATGACTAATCAAGAATGGAGCATCCTTGCATAAAGGCTTTCTTATAAAGGCTTGCACCACAATCCTTACTACTATGGGATTAAGTTTGAGGCCTCTAGCTAGCATATACAATTTGGAACTCCCAATGAGCCCAAGACCTTATACAATGTGCATAGGAAATATTGTGCACATCCATAGCATATCCCTCGCTTGGTGCATAATCGGTGTAACATGTGTTAGCCACTACTAACATTCTCCCCTTCCTAATTTGGCGCACGTCCTCATGTGCCGCTAAAGCAGAGCAGAGAGACATGGGTGAAATCAATTCCATGGAAGAATGTTGAGCTGCAAATCATAAAATAAGTAATGAGCATCAAAGGCCAACATGTATGAATAAAACATGAAGTACAATGAATAATCATGCAAAGTGAATTTTTGCTTCTAAAAGATGGGTCAATCATAGTCAAAAACTAAACATATAAATAAAAAATACAATTAAACTATCATGAAGATTAAACGACTTGAAATTTCAGTTTTATGCATGAAACACAAGCAATAAATTATGACCCTAGGCTAATGCAAGCTCATAACCTACTATCCTAAAAAATATGTGACCAACCTTAATAAAGCATCCAAGTCTATCATGTCTATGGGCCATAAAAAACCTCCTAATCTATTTGTACATTGTCATAGCTTTTTGAAGCTCATGGAAGTTTGTTTTTAATATTCATAGAAAAAAGTAAAACACATTACAAGGCTGCCACCCCAAGGCAAGTCTAGCTACGACTCTCAGCTTCTTGAACCCTCAAGAAGGTGTTCCAAGAATTTACTAGCCTACCAAGCCGACCGCTAACCCCTATCAGCCAAGGGCTTCTTAGATTGCGCTTGTCATTTGGTGGCCCCACTGACGAGGGCTTCTTGGAAACCTTTAATTTACAACACTGAAAATGATGCACATTATCGACCATGGACGAGTGGCTGTGGAAATTCTCCAATTGGAGAACGGAGGAGAACAAATTGAAGAAGCACTGACTGCCCTCATCAAAGTGTTGCTGTCGGAATACACTGTCGTCAACATCCAAGAAGTAAGTTCTCCATCTCGCATCTCTTGCTCTAACCTCGCAAATCGAGAGCCACCAGAGGGAGGACTACAGGCTTCTCTCATTGCCATCGCCCACCGCACTCGATCAATGAGTGCCATCAATGGAAGTAAAGGAGAAGAAAAAATCCTCTACATCGACGTCCACCATCATGAAGAAATCATCCATATTAAAGGAGGAAAGAGGTTAGTGAAGCTTCTCTTCCCCAAGGAGCCTAAAAATAAAAGTGTATCCTCTGCTCCTAAGTGGCCCAAAGGGACTGCTCATGCCAAAGGAAAAGGAGGGCTAGGCCAATCCTAAATCACATGACCCCCAAGGAAGAAGAAACACCTGGCCACACGAGTGCTTTGAGTTCAAAAAGTAGAATCGTGCCTAGGCTGCCAAACAAAAGGTCATTCAAAGCAAAGTGACAGAAGATCGCCTATCAATTTGCAGCACGCATGCGGGTGCTACCAGCTCACTTCGACAACCCCGAAGCAGAGGTGGTAAGGAGGTTCCCATGTCCTAGAGAGGAGTGGTTTGGCTATTGTCCTTGCTGTTTTGGAGGGCGGGTAGAGGGCCTTTATCCTCTCCCCAGACAACTCATCCTGAAAAAAATGTCTACCACGGGTGAAACCCACTGGGCCGGAGATGAGCTGCAAAATAAATGGTGTGGAATTCATGCAACAAGACGATTATGATAACTATTTGCAACTGCTACTAGCTAAAAGGCTAAGAGTTGTGAAACACGTCTTCATCACTCCATACGTGCTGAGCAATGAAGGGAAGGTGGAGCCTATGAAGGGCAATGAAGGGAAGGTGGAGCCTATGAAGGGCAATGACCTGCTGTGGATGTGACGACTTGTCAACACCGGCATGGTAAGGGTATAAGTGAGTACTCTACACTCTGTGAATCATGGATAACATACCAACCGCTTTTTTGTTTAGGTTTTTGCAACACATACACGTAAATATATATGTAGATAGGAAGATCTTCTATCAGCAAAAGATTGTGTATCTGTTTGGTGTTGCGGTTAGGAAAGATCCTTAGATCCCTAAACCCCATTATCCTCCCCGTGTTGGAGTACCATTGCTCCTTCAATGTTTCCATTTTCATCTTGTTTTAATCTATCCACCTAGTCTTATAGAAAAGCCGCTATTATCCACTAAGTCATTTGTGTTTAAGAAAAAAAAAAGAGTTTGAAAAATCTTATTTTCGCAATGGCAAACATTTCTTTCCCAACCTTCACGGGTAAGGTGGGGGAAGATGCTTCGGATTTCCTAGATAATCTTGAAATAGTATGTGTCATCTCTAGAAGGGATGATGATGCTTTGCGTCTGCGTATTTTTCCACTGTTAATGAAAGTGGAAGCAAGATCGTGGTACAACGCCTGGGTGCAAGCCACAAACGAGAAGTGGGACCTGCTAAGAGCATTTCTAAGGCGCTTTGGAGAAGGCACCACATTGGAAAAATTATGGAAATTGCTGATGGAGTTGAAGCAAGGAAGTATGGCTGAATATGCAACATACAAATCAAAATTCGTGGATCTATGGGGACGATCAGTTGCATCACTGACGGAGGGCGAAGGGGCACCCTATTTCCTAAAGAAAGACTGATTTGTGGCTAGTTTATGGCCAATTCTTATATAGAAGGTGAAGGGAAGGTTTCCTACTACGTATGAGGTAGCAGTTGAAGTAGTCCACCTTAAAGATAAGAAGTTGCATCTACAAGCTAGGACTAATGAGGAAGAGGACCCAGGAGGGGTCCACCAAGTCGCACCTACAGCAGTCATCTAGAGGAATCAGCCACAAGAAATCGGCTGAAGATCAACAAGACCTACTCAACCAAATCACCAACTAGTTTGAGAATATTTCAGTACATCTGGTGCAGCAAGTACATGCATTTTTCAAAAATCTAGAGCAAGGAAGAGGGTAGCGAAGACAGAATCAAGACTACCATTGTTACAATTGTGGAGAGGATGGCCATGGCATGTACTACTATCCTCATCCAAGAAGGCATAACTTCAATAGAGGAGAAAGGAAAAATTAGATCTCTCCACCAAGGACAAGACCACCACCACTCAGGCAACCAGAGCCAACTCCACAAGTCCAAATCCTTCAACCACCCATACAACCACCACCACCGCAACCTCTCATTCCACTGGAAACCAAGCAATAAGTATCATCGATCTCTTGAAGCTAAGGAAAAAGCAAAGGTAGAAGAGCGTATCAAAGAGAAGGACAAAGCAAAAGGAAAAGTAGAAGAAATGGATGCCATGGAAATGAAGCGTGCTAGGCATGAAGAGGCCTCTCAAAGGAAGGAAAATATGAAAGGAAAAGGAGAGTCTATCAAGCATGCAATTAAGCCTCAACGAAAGATCGACATCGTGGATTTTTCACTGGGTGAGTATGCTAAACCATATGGCCTAGTTCAAGATGTTTTGATACAGGGTCCAAAATAAACTTGGCCCCAATTACTCCATCTTACACCAAGGAGGATGAGGATGTAATGGACGAAGATGGTAAGTACTAGAAAGTCAAGACCAAGGATAGTTGGGGCTATCTCTAGGAGAAATCTTGACACCATCCTACCTATCATGGATGCCCACATCAAGGGGCAACACATCTTAAACATCTACATAGATGACAGTGCACAGATATGCGTCATGAGTGAGAAAATGATACACCATCTAGGCCTACAGGTAAGTAAGCCGGCACCCTGCCAAGCTAAAATGGCAAATAACATCAAGCTGAAGTGTGTAAGCACAGGTGAAGGCATTCAATACAGAAGTGGAGGTAGACATTTTTTTGATGCAACACAAAGGGGAGGGCTATCCTATCATTCTCAAAAGACCATGGCTCATGTCTATGGAAGCTAAGCAAGACTGGAGTACCGGAATGATCCAAATGAAGGATGCTAAAGGAAAGCCCATATTCTACGATATGAAAACTAGGAAGCAGTGCAACATGATCTTGGAGGTGATGGTCGGCTTTCAAAACCATGACCGTGAGAACCACACCCTAAGCAAGGGAAGGTTTGTTACCAAAAGGAAAAAAAACAAACAAACAAAAAAAAAGCCCTTACCATTCACCATACCCCCCTCCGCCCCCCCCCCCCCCAAGGTTAACCACTAGTGGGGCGCCGCCAGTTTGGCCACACCCCTCCATTATCACCAAAAGATGACCCCTCTCTCTCTTACTGCCCGGCTCCACCAATATTATCTCTCTCCTACTCTATCGCTGCATCACCCGGTGTCGAGAAATTTGCGGTCTTGCCAGGAAAGCACCGGGCTTATGGCTGTGAGAGTTTGTGAGACAACTCAACAAAAACTATATGAAGGAGTTAAACCATAGATGCCATGGAGAATAGGGTTTGGAAAGAAGTGCAATCAAAGAAGACTCACTCTTTCTCTCTTGCACTCACACACACAAAGAAAGAACGCAAAAGAGAATGTCAAAACAATACGAAGATGAAAACATCAAGGCTATGGTCATATCGTATCATGGGTAATATGAAAGGGTTAATGGATGAGTTAATGGCATTCAATCTTGGCTGACCAAATAGGCTACGAATTGTTCTTTGGAATTGTAGTTTTGTGCTTACCATAATATATATATTTTGTCTAGTGATTGGGATTAATTGTGTGTACAAATCCTCTTGGTTCATAGCAAGATAACTACGCTTACATCAAAAGAAAAATTATAGTCTATGAGAGGTAGTATGATGGGATCCGGTGATAGAAGTATTTCATTGAGCCTTTCAGGGCCAAAGAGAAACACTATACGTTGTTGAAAGTGTATTTTACGGCTAATCCATACGTTAATTCTAATAGATTATACAGAGTGAAAGCGATAGAAATGATCATCATGTGGGTTATTCATCTAGGATAGTATGTGAGAAATGTAGATATGAGAGAAGTGAAGAGATGAGAATTTTCCCTCCCAAGCCCTATTCTTGCCCGTAGACAATAAGGATACTGCGGGGAGAGATGTACCTGTAGCAAAGAGAACCTAAAATTTGTAGAGAGGGTGAATTACTAAGAGTGAGAGAGATAGATTTGGTTAAGCAGATGAGATTAGATACATATATATATGTTGGATTAGAGATGAAAATGAAAACAACAAGAAATCAAGAAAACATCAATGTAGAACACATCTTACTTGAAACCCTTCAGCACCATTATTGATGGGAGAGAGAAGAAGAGTGGGTAATTCCACTTTGATTGATACACCAAGTGCAAGACCTTCTTTGATTAGAGTTGATCTTCCAAGGTTAGCTTGTTGCAAGAATGGCTAGTCTCCCTCTAGGAGAAAGTGTAGGCTTGGGCTTATGTTAATGGCTAAGTACAATTAGGCATTACTACTCACTCCCTCAAGAATTCCTCTCATCAATGGCTTGAATGCTTGAGTTCTTTCCAAGGAAGAAGAGGTCCCCTTTTATAGGTGAAGGGAACCCCCAAGGGTTTACACAAGAAGAGAGGAGCCAGTGTGAACAGGAATTGGAAAAGTTGGAAATGAGCTGTCCCTGCATGATGTGGGCAGACTGGGGTCCAGTATTTTGATCATATCTCCTCAACCGTGGCTCCAAATAAAAAAGTAAAAATATGAGCAGAAACTTCAGATCATTAGCTACGATTTTCATTTTAAAATCATTCTCCAATTCGAATTGGAACCTTGTGTAAAAAATTCATCAAAATAGGGTCCATTTATGGCAGCAAAAGTCTTCATGTGGTCTCCTTAGCCTTGACTTTCATTTAATTCCAAAGGACACCTCATGCCATATGAAAGTATGACATTGCTCCTTGACAAAGTTTTGTAATCATGATTGCAATAATGCATTAAAATAAGTGTATCTTTTAAATCATGCCACCTAGTGTCCCACTAGGATTTGATTCTCTCCTAGTAGCTATTTAAAAAGAAATATAAGAAAAGTATAAAAAATACATAGAATATATATATATTGGAGTTTAACCTAGATATAGGATCTAGCTAGGGTGTGAGATGATAATGAAATAGTAGAAATAAAGAATCAATGCTTTTTGCCCCAAGTTAAAGAGGCGGAGCTATTGATGCTTTTCCCATAGTATTTTCTGATGGTAAAGTAAGGATATGTTACCCTTGAGAAAAATAATAGGATGAGATGGAAGGATTATTATTATACTTAAATATGCATATGTACACTATAGGAAATATAATTATATATCTAAAAAAATACAAGATAGATCTTGTAGCATGTGTTCCCACTATGTACGTGTCGCATCACGACATCCACCCCGTCTAAACCTGCACATCCTCCGGTATGTGCCACATTGTCTCTTTGTAAGATTAGACCTCTTGTACATCTTCCTTGTCTTCTTCTTCACTGGATGATTCCAGAGCTTCATGTTCACTTTGATCTTCACCTGTGTTTTGCTCTTCTTCCTCATCCATATCTTCTAGATCATTGTCTATTCTTCTCTTAAACATTTTAATCCTTTTTCCTGCAATGGGAATATTTACTTCTGTACCATCTAGTTCAGACAAGCTGTAAGTAGCATTTTCATGCATATGCTTTACAACATACGGTCCAAACCATCTTTTTGAGAACTTACGCATGACTGTGTGCTGGTTATGAAGGCTACTATCATACACTACCCAGTCACCTTTGTCAATTGCTTTGCTCCTGAGTCGATGTCGCTTATCAAAATAGTCCTTGTTTTTCAACCTTGCATTTTTGAGTCATTCTTTTGCAGCTTCAATGTCTCCAGGTCTTCTCTCTAGCTGCCTTATACGCAGTGCAAGGAGATCTTCCCTACTAAGCCCCTCTTGCCAAGGTAGTACATTCCATGTGGGAATTGTATCCTCAATAGGCATCACTGGCTTTTGACCATGCATTAGCTCCGCAGGCATGTAGCCAGTTACTGAGCTATGTGTTGTACGATAAGCCCATAAAGCATATGGTAACAATTTTGGCCACTCACCAACTCTTCCTTCGCAAGCCTTGGCCAAAGCTTTGATGATAGGAGGATGCCCTCTTTCACTCTTTCCATTGCCTTCAGGGTTGTAAGCTGTAGTAAGAGAAAGCTTGATCCCTAATCTAGAAAAGAACTCCCTTGCTTCTTCGGCATCCAGTTCACCTCGATCTGCAGTGATTTTTCCCACACAACCATAACGGCAAATCACCTCATCAAGAAGGAATTTGCACACAGCTTCTGTGGTCTTAGCTCTTAATACTCTTCCTTCAACCTAGTTAGTTAGGTCCTCTCATGCAAGAACCAAGTATCTCATCTGCCAGAGTCCTAAAGGCATCGTGACTAGATCCACGACCCATTTATAGTGCATGGCTAGTGGATATGTAGGGTGCAATCCATCACGATGTCGAACATTTGAATACATTTGACAAGTTACACATGACTCTACAAACTGAGATACATCTTTATACGTACCCTTCCACCAGTATTTTTCTTTCAACTTGGAGAAGGTTGCCCACACACCCCTGTGTCCAGCCCATAGACTCTCATGAAACTCTTGCATGAGCTTTACTTGAGTCTCTTTTTTACATATAATCCGTTGTGGTGTAGCACCCTTTTGTTTAGGATGCTTCCACAAGTAACCATCCCTTAAAAAGTACCCATATGCTTTCCTGCGTGTCCTCTTGAATTCTTGTTCAGACCAATCATTCTGTTTTGTTAGAGTACTCAAGTACCTTCCAATAGAAAGCCAATCACCTTCATAAAGATCTTTCAAGAACAATTCAAGTGAATTAGTCATGCAGACATTGTTACCTTTGACATGAGAGATAGAATAGAATTTTGTGCCTACATCATCTCCCTCATCAATCATTTGTGACTCATCTTCATACCTTGCCCTTGATAGCATATCTGCCATTGTATTGTCTTTACCTGCAATGTGCTTAAACTCGGGATTTAAGGACTTAATGTAGGCAATCCACCGCAACATAGCAATGTCTGGTGTTGAGCAGCTTGTAATCATCCCAAGAAGTGGTAGACAATCTGTTTCTACAACCACACATGCACCAATTAGGTACTCTTTCCCACTTTTCAAGGCTGTAACCATACCCCATAACTCTCTCTTTATCTGTGGATAGTTTCTTTGGTGAGCACTTAGTACCTTTGCTCCAAATCTTACCACATACATGTGTCCTTCTTTGTCATCTTGCCCTATTGCCCATCCAATCCCTGTAGGACTGGTATCTACTGTCACAATCACTGGCCTTTGACACTCATAGTCTACCTTTCTCAAAGTCGTTGCTGACT
The DNA here is from genome assembly GCF_014529385.1 of Adiantum capillus-veneris. Lineage (NCBI taxonomy): Eukaryota > Viridiplantae > Streptophyta > Polypodiopsida > Polypodiales > Pteridaceae > Adiantum > Adiantum capillus-veneris. The sequence continues at coordinate 3,562,341 of NC_140937.1, forward strand.
GGAGTAACTCCTTTAGCTTTTTCATGGATTTTACATGTGCTTATGTCCATTTAAACTTTTGATTCTTTCTAAGCAGCTGATAAAGAGGATCAGCTACATGTGTATAATGTGGAATCCAAATAACATAGAAGACACATGCTCCCAGAAACCTTCTAACCTCAGTGATGCTAGTGCATGTTTCTTTCATTCTTTGGATGGCATCTACCTTTGATGGACAAGGTTTCCTACCATATGGCCCGCACATGTGCCCCACAATGAGTACTTCTTTGACACCAAACATAGACTTTTTCCCTGACAATGTAAGATTCACTTCTTCCAACCTAGACAAAATTTTATCACAATCATTTATGTGATTTACCACAAACCTGCGACATCCCTTGAGATCCAAAGATTCATCTTTGTCACTTTCTTCACATCCTTTGATAGGCAAATCATCAATGAAAGGCATTGTGATTTGAGGAATAAAGTCACGTAAGACCTTATTCATCCCATTCATCATATGTGCAACCGAGTTAGTTGCACCCTGTGGCAAGGTACACATCCTTACCAAACCCAAAGGTGTCCTCATGGTTGTCAAGTCTCTGCTTTCGATTGCAAGCTGAAATTGATCATACCCTGAGTAGAGATCCCCCATTGAGTAGATTGCCCTCCCTGCAAACGCCTCTGCAAATTCATCCACAATTGGACCCGTTCCTACATTTCTAATTGTCACCTTGTTCACTGGTTGCATATCTTGGATGAAGCGTAGAGAACCATTCTTCTTTGGAACTGTGAACCACCTGTTTGAGTATGGAGCACAAGAAGGCTCCAAGATTCCCATTTTGATTTTCTCATTCACTAGCTCTACTAACTTTGGCAAATGAGCCTTTGGAACCGGAATAGGCCGCAGATTCCAAGGCACATGAGGTATTGTGAAAATTACCATAGGAGCTACAATATAAGGATCAACACATCCTATCTCATGTGGCTCAAATGCAAAAGCCTTACCATGCTTTGAAAGCATTTCTTTGAAGCACTTTGTCTCCTCCTGTGTTAGAAACTCCTTGCAACCAATCTGCAACTCTTGAAAAGACTCCTTTGTGAAGGTATGCCCGATCTTTTTAGGATTCCGCAAACTTGGTTGTAAAGAAGCCTGTTCAATCTTTTCCCTGTTGTTGGGTGGTAAGGGTGAAGCTACTGGTTTCACCTTCTTTGCTACACTCTTGTATTTAGTTTCAACATGGACTTCTGGGCCAACTGTTTGGCTTTCTTTAAAGGCTTCTATTACTTGATACATTTCCATAGAGCAAACTTCCACAACTTCATTTTCAAGATGCAAACTAGACCTCATTATAGCATCAAGCTCACCCATAGTATCTACAAAAGAAACTTGTTCACACAAACCCAAAACATTTTCAGTAGGCTTTAGCAACCCACTCTTTTTCATGCCTATTTGTACATTATGCACATATTGCCTCTCATATCTCTTCAAATCTTCAAGTTTTGTAAAACATACTGATCCATTCCTTGTTACCAAGGAGCTCATCGAGAAAGTTTCACCTATTTTTGGATCAGGCGAGACCCTTTTCCTTTCTGTACCATGGCAATCCCGCTTTACAATGGTACTTGGCCAAAACCCATCATTTCTCTATGATCATGAAACTCTTTGCTTACCTTTGGTAGAGGATGTTCTCTGAGGTTGTCACGATTTCTTTCATGGTTTACACAGACTGTGAGAAATTGGACAGCTCGTTTACCATCTTTGCTACGTATTCTAGCATATGTTGAACCATCGTCCATAACCTTTGTTTCCATTCGAACTCCCACAATGTAGGGTTGTCCAAGGATGAGATGATATGAAGATGTATCCTGTACAAAGAAGTTTTGGTCAATCTTTACATCACCTATTGTCACCTTCACACCTGGACATGCTGCATACAATTCACCGGATGAATTGTTTGCCACTTTTACCATCCAACCATGATCTGTGTCCATTGGCCATTTGCACTTGTTGTAGAGACTCTTTGACATTATGTTTATTTCTGAACCATGGTCAATCAAGGCAACAAATGGCTCTTCAAGATCACTTACCTTGACCAAAGTTTCTGTAGTAGCCCTTGCCCAATGACTTCGTGAATAGTAACTCCTAGGAATATCTTCAACTTCTTTATCATCATTTGAGAAATGCACTTGCTTCACTCTCCCACTAGATTGGTAGCATCCTACCACAGCTCCATCATTCTCCTTATTTTGCAGTTGCATCCCTTGTGTCTTTGAGGTTTCCCCTTCAACCTGTGGACGAGAAACTTCAGCAAGGGTTTGCCTCTTTCTCTTGATGATGTCAATGATCTCCTCATGAAATTCACGCTTTGCAATGCCAAGAACTTCTCCCAGAGTAAACTCAATCTTTCTATTCAAGATCCTTTCCTCCAAGACTTTCTTTAAATCTGTAGCAACCTCAATATCAGATTGTAGTTTATAAGTTGGGCCTTTTGTCTTACCTTTCATTGGCTCTTTCTTCTTTCCTGTTGTAGACTCCTCCATGAGTACTTCAGGTGGAGATGCTCCTTGTGTTGAGGGTGTTTGAGAAGGCATTGAGTCGCTTCTTCCCCCACTTCTAGAAGCTCTTTTTGATGGTCCTTCATCAGCATTCTCACATCTGCGCTTCTCTTCTACAATTGCCTCATTTTGTTGGCATTTTGTAATGTAAGCATGCACTGACAATGAGTCCACTGGATCATTCCATCCTGTTTCTAGACGTATGCAATCACCTGCTTTATGTAGAATCTCTTTTGTAAGCTTTCCCTTTGTAGCTAATTGCATGACATTTGGCCAAATTTGACCATGATGGTCACTCACCTCTTCATCACAAAAATGTTCAATTTTTACTCCATAAGTAGCTGCCTCAACTGAAGAGGTGGCATGCTTGGTTGCCATATCTTCAACTAAGGTTTGCATTCCCCCCTTCCCAAAGTTAGTTCTCAAGGGTAGATCTCTCTCTCTTAAGTGGATTTTACCATCCTTAAAAAAGACAACATCTTTTGACAAAGCATCAATAAAATCATCACAATCCCTTCTTACATGGTCTGTACTATCACACCAAATACATCTATTAACAAACCCTTCTTTGGACTGTTGTCTTTGCCTAGGAAGTGGCCCTGATGGTTGGCCTTTTTCTTCAAGCTTTGCAAACTTCACCTTCAAGTCACGCATTCCCTTCACAAGCTCATCTAGCATGGACTCATCAAACTTAGGAGTGATAAAAGTAGGCTTTACCATTTTGTCAGAAGTTGAGGTGGAAGGACTTGTAGTGTTTACTACCATCTTGTCCCTTCTTCTTTGTCGTTTGGCAAGCAGTGAGACAGCACCTTCAACCTCATTCCAGCCGGTCTTTAGTCCTTGCTCAGCATCTTTATCTTCAAGAAGAAGCTCCAAATTTTCTTGAAACTCTTTACCTGCAGCTTGTAAGAAAAGATCTGTCTTCTCTGCATCTAGTGTGGCCCTTTGTGTCCTAGTGAGTTGTGCATAGCACCGCTCAAATTCCCTAAGTAGCTCTGTTATTGATAGTCCTTGCTTTGGCTTGACTACCCATTCTAAGAATTTCCTTTTGGTCACTCTCTCAGAGTCCTCCATGAAATATTCCTCCTTTAAAGCTACTTTGATTTCTTCCCAATTTCTCCCATGCCCATCTTTAATTTCCCTAACATGCTCCCTAATTTCTGGAGCAACAAGTAGCTCAAATCTTTGAATCATCTCACCTTCTGACACGCGATGCAGCTCCATCTCCTTCACATACTCGCGTAAGTACTTGGTTACATCTTTGCCATTGAACTGATCCATTCTGTTGATGACCGCTTGTATGGCCTTCGTTGTTGAAATCTCCCTTCTTTCAGTAGCATGTTGTTGTTGCATGAACATTGCAAATGCTTGAAACATTTGCATTGTTGCTGGGTCAAAATGCATACCCTGTTGCTCAACATGATCACCCATGGTTACCCACAAACTCTCACCCTAGCAGATTCGCGTCGGGTTCACCAAAAATATGTCGAGAAATTTGCGGTCTTGCCAGGAAAGCACTAGGCTTATGGTTGTGAGAGCTTGTGAGACAACTCAACAAAAACTATATGAAGGAGTTAAACCATAGATGCCATGAAGAATAGGGTTTGGAAAGAAGTGCAATCAAAGAAGACTCACTCTTTCTCTCTTGCACTCACACACACAAAAAAAGAACGCAAAAGAGAATGTCAAAACAATACGAAGATGAAAACATCAAGGCTATGGTCATATCGTATCATGGGTAATATGAAAGGGTTAATGGATGAGTTAATGGCATTCAATCTTGGCTGACCAAATAGGCTACGAATTGTTCTTTGGAATTGTAGTTTTGTGCTTACCATAATATATATATTTTGTCTAGTGATTGGGATTAATTGTGTGTACAAATCCTCTTGGTTCATAGCAAGATAACTACGCTTACATCAAAAGAAAAATTATAGTTTATGAGAGGTAGTATAATGGGATCCGGTGATAGAAGTATTTCATTGAGCCTTTCAGGGCCAAAGAGAAACACTATACGTTGTTGAAAGTGTATTTTACGGCTAATCCATACGTTAATTCTAATAGATTGTACAGAGTGAAAGCGATAGAAATGATCATCATGTGGGTTATTCATCTAGGATAGTATGTGAGAAATGTAGATATGAGAGAAGTGAAGAGATGAGAATTTTCCCTCCCAAGCCCTATTCTTGCCCGTAGACAATAAGGATACTGCGGGGAGAGATGTACCTGTAGCAAAGAGAACCTAAAATTTGTAGAGAGGGTGAATTACTAAGAGTGAGAGAGATAGATTTGGTTAAGCAGATGAGATTAGATACATATATATATGTTGGATTAGAGATGAAAATGAAAACAACAAGAAATCAAGAAAACATCAATGTAGAACACATCTTACTTGAAACCCTTCGGCATCATTATTGATGGGAGAGAGAAGAAGAGTGGTTAATTCCACTTTGTTTGATACACCAAGTGCAAGACCTTCTTTGATTAGAGTTGATCTTCCAAGGTTAGCTTGTTGCAAGAATGGCTAGTCTCCCTCTAGGAGAAAGTGTAGACTTGGGCTAATGTTAATGGCTAATTACAATTAGGCATTACTACTCACTCCCTCAAGAATTCCTCTCATCAATGGCTTGAATGCTTGAGTTCTTTCCAAGGAAGAAGAGGTCCCCTTTTATAGGTGAAGGGAACCCCCAAGGGTTTACACAAGAAGAGAGGAGCCAGTGTGAACAGGAATTGGAAAAGTTGGAAATGAGCTGTCCCTGCATGATGTGGACAGACTGGGGTCCAGTATTTTGATCATATCTCCTCAACCTTGGCTCCAAATAAAAAAGTAAAAATATGGGCAGAAACTTCAGCTCATTAGCTACGATTTTCATTTTAAAATCATTCTCCAATTCGGATTGGAGCCTTGTGTAAAAAATTCATCAAAATAGGGTCCATTTATGGCAGCAAAAGGCTTCATGTGGTCTCCTTAGCCTTGACTTTCATTTAATTCCAAAGGACACCTCATGCCATATGAAAGCATGGCATTGCTCCTTGACAAAGTTTTGTAATCATGCTTGCAATAATGCATTAAAATAAGTGTATCTTTGAAATCATGCCACCTAGTGTCCCACTAGGATTTGATTCTCTCCTAGTAGCTATTTAAAAAGAAATATAAGAAAAGTATAAAAAATACATAGAATATATATATATTGGAGTTTACCCTAGATATAGGGTCTAGCTAGGGTGTGAGATGATAATGAAATAGTAGAAATAAAGAATCAATGCTTTTTGCCCCAAGTTAAAGAGGCGGAGCTATTGATGCTTTTCCCATAGTATTTTCTGATGGTAAAGTAAGGATATGTTACCCTTGAGAAAAATAATAGGATGAGATAGAAGGCTTATTATTATACTTAAATATGCATATGTACACTATAGGAAATATAATTATGTATCTAAAAAAATACAAGATAGATCTTGTAGCATGCGTTCCCACTATGTACGTGTCATAGCACGACACCGGCCCGGTAGGTGCATTGGTGCCTCTGTCACACCCTCCAGTGGGCCGCCACAGATATTATTCTCTCTCTCTCTCTCTCTCTCTCTCTCTCTCTCTCTCTCTCTCTTCTCTTTCTCCCACCCCTATCCTCTTCCCCCCCCCTCACAACGTCACACCCCCTCTCTCTCCCTGTTTTTCCCTTGGAGGGAACCGCCGCTAGGCATCTACTCTCTCTCTCTCTCTCTCTCTCTCTCTCTCTCTCTCTCTCTCTCTCTCTCTCTCTCTCTTAAGTCTCTCGTTGACTAAGCCTCTGACCCCCCCCCCCCCCCCCCCCCGGCCCTCGCGGGCACCTTGGATATACACAAGCACACACACACCACCCACCCCCTATCCTCTCACTCCTCACCACCTCACCCCACCCTCATTCTCTCTAGTGCGTGCTCTGTACCAGCCTGTAGGCAGCCCCGTTTTACCCTCCCGCTCGCGCTCTCTCTCACGCAGCCTGTGCAGCGCTGTCCCCAGCACACACACACACACACACACACACACACCTGATCACACACACACCCTAGAACACACACACACACACACACCCTCATTCACCATCTTCACCCCCCTCCGTCTTTGCGTTGCTAGGTCCGGAAAAATAAAATAAATAAATAAAAATAAATAAAAAATATATATATATATTAATACGCCCCTCGTTCCCACACACGCATACACATACACATATAAATACACATATATATATATTAATACCCACCCCTCCCGTTCCCACATACGCATACACATACACATATAAATACACGTATATATATATATTAATACCCACCCCTCCCATTCCCACATACGCATACACATACACATATAAATACACGCGCACACACATCTATATATACACACACGCTCACCCACATATACCCACATACATAGACACGACACGCATATACGTACACACCTAAAAATACAAAAAAGAAGAAAAACCAAAACGACATCAACATTGACAAAGAAGAAGATGGCCCAAAGCACGCGCCGCCGACACCGAAGCGAAGAAATGCGCGGAAGGCATGCCCCGACCGACCCTGAAAAGACGTACATGCTACACCGACGCGCCGGCAACACACCATTCGCCGGTATCACGCAACCACGACACCATTTTCAGTAAACCGTAGGTTATCATCATCATTTTTTCAGTTTTCACCCAAGCCTTGTAAAATTCCCAATTTGTAAATTCCCTCTCTCTAGGTGATGGTCACAAAGGCCCACCTAGAGGTTTTCATTTTTAATAACTGCCAAGACAAAGAAAGGGTCAACCACACCGAGCCCACTGCCTTGCTTTGTCTCCCCAATTAGCTTACCATAATCAAACCGGGATTACCCTAATCCAAGTAGCCAACACATATAAAAGGGCACTGAGAGGTCACTATCAGGGGGGGCAGTTCATGAGAGGTCACTACCGGGGGGGGGCAGTTCATGAGAGGTCAACATTTGGTAGAGTTTTAGTGGGAAGAATTGACACTATTGGCATCATGGAGAGGGGGCTTGTGTGATGGTTTGCTTTGGAAATTTTACCATGTGAAGGGAGCCACGTCCACCTCTCGACTCCAATGGTCGATGCACACACACATACACGTTCTTGGTAGTAAGTTTCATAATCATCGAGTCATCTTTTCTCCCTACCTCTCTATCACCACAGTGTGCCGCCTCGCCGGAAGGAAGGTCATTGTAAATACAGCAGAAATAATTCTCCCTCACACCCCCGAGGGTTTTCATCATTTATCAATCTCTATGTGTGTGTGTGTGTGTGTGTGTGTGTGTGTGTGTGTGTGTAAGTTTACGGTGTTCACATCATCGTGGTTCGGGTGTTGCTTTGCTCCCGTCATTTGGTGCCCCCACTGAGGAGGGCTTCTAAGAAACCTTCAGTCTAAAATGTTGAAAGTGACGCACGCCATCAATCATGGACGAATGGCTGAAGTAATTTTCTAACTGGAGGACGGAAGAGGAGGAGACTAAGGAGGCACTAGACGCCTTCATTGAAGTACTACTGCCAAGCTACAGTGTCGTCAGTATTCAAGAGGTAAATTCTCCATCTCGTGTTGCTCATTCTAACCACAAGTTGAGAGCATCAGGTTAGATGTCTATGAAGTGCCATCAATGTTGTCAACCAAAACACACTGTCAATGAGTGCCAGCAACAACGAAGGCAACGAAGGGGCTGAAATCTTCTACATCGATATTCATGGTGAAGAAGTCATTTACATCAAAGGAGGAAAGAAAACGGTGAGGCCTCTCTTCCCTAAAGAAACTACAGTCAAAGTTATAACCTTTACTCCAAAATGGCCTAAAGGGGCTGCTCGAGCCAAAGGTAAGGAAAAGATAAGAAAGTCTGGAAACACATGACCCCCAAGGGAGAAGCATCTGGCCAAGCAAGTGCTTCAAGCTCAAAGAGATGGGTTGTACCCAGCTTGCCAAAGAGGAAGTCATCCGAAGCTAAGCGGCGGAAGGTCGCCTACCGATTTGCACGAGCATGTGAGTACTACCAGTCCACTTCGACAATCCTGAAGAAGAAGTGGTAAGAATATTCCCATGTCCTAAGGAAGAGTGGTTTAGTTACTGCTCTCACTGTTTTGGAAGACGGGTAGAGGGTCTTCCTCCTCTCTTTGTACAACTTATCCTGAAGAAGCTCTCCACCACGGGTGAAACCCAGTGGGCTGGAGACGAGTTGCAACTGAATGGAGTGGAATTCATGCAACACGCCGACTACGGAAAATATTTTCAATTTCTAATAGCCAAGAGGATGGGAGTGGTCAGACGCGTCCCCATCACCCCATACGTGCTGAGCGACGAAGGAAAGGTAGAGCCCATGAAAGGCGACGACCTTCTATGGATGTGCCGACTCATTAACCCTGGTACGGTAAGAGTATAAGTAAGTACTCCACCATCTGTGCATGATGGAAAACAGGCCGACAACATTCCCATTCAGATTCCTGCAGCATATGCATGTGAATATCTATGTAGATAGGAAAATCTTCTACCAACAGAAGATCGTGTACCTATTCGGTGCGGCAGTGCTAGGAGAAATCCTTAATTCCCCAAACCCTATTATTCTCCCCATATTAGATTACCACCATTCCTTTAATGTTTCTATCTTTATCCTGTTTTAACCTATCCACCCAATCCTGTAAAAAGCCGCTATGAGCCGCTACTGCCATTAATCTATAAAATATATTAAAAAAAGGTTTGTAATTTTCTTAGTCACTACCATGGCAAGTGTTTCTTTCCCCAGGTTCAGTGGAAAGAAGGGAGAAGATCTCACCACCGACTTTTTGGATGATTTCGACATTGCTTGTGTCGTCTCCAATAAAGATGACGACGCTTCACGACTTTGAAATTTTCCTCTACTGGTAAAAGTAGAGGCCAAGTCTTGGTATAATGCATTGCCACAGGCTACCAAGAATGCATGGTATGTGTTAAGGGCTGCCTTTGTAAAGAGGTTTGGTGGAGGTACAACCTCGGAGAAGCTATGGAAGCTACTACTGACGGAATTGAAGCAAGGAGGTCTGCTAGAGTATGCCACCTACGAGTCCAAATTTGTGGACTTATGGGAGAGATGGGTTGCCTCACTGCAAGAAGGCAAAGGAGCGCCTAATTTCTTAAAGAAGGACTGTTTCATTGCTGGTCTATGGTCGCCGCTTAGAGAGAAGGTGAAGGGAAGGTTTCCTGCAACATATGAGTTGGCAGTAGAAGTAGCCCACCTTAAAGACAAGAAGCTGCGCATGCAAGCAAGAGTAAACGATTCAGAGGAAACAAGCTCGGTCCGACCAACCCCAGTGACTGCAACAACCAATCATAGAGCCCAACCGCAATAGGCATCAGAGGAGCAGCAAGACCTGCTAAATCGCATCACCACCCAACTAGAGAGTTTATCCGTGCATCTGGTGCAACAAGGGCATGCACTTGTCAGGAATCCAGAACAAGAAAGGGGACAACGAAGTCAGAACCAAGAGTACCACTGCTACAATTGTGGGGAAGACAGCCATGGTATGTACTACTGTCCACATCCAAGGAGGAAAAATTTCAATAGAGAAGGGAGACAGAATAAGATCTCTCCGCCAAGAGCAAGACCACCACCACCTAGGCAACCAGTGCCGATCCCACCGGTCCAGATCCTTCGACCACCTGTACAACAACAACCACCACCACAACCCCCACCACCTGCTGTGAACCAAGCGGTAAGTGTTATTAGCTTGGAGGCTAAAGGGAAGGCAAAGGTAGAAGAATCAGTTCGACAGAAGAGGTCAATGATTATTTTGTGTTAGTATGTTAGTGATTAGTGTTAGTAATCACTAAAAAGTTAATGTTATATTTACAATGGTAGAATTAAGTGAATGGTTGAATTAAGATGGTTTAATGAAGTGAGGAAATCCTTGTGATGGTGAAGCTTGAAGAAGTTTTTGACTTGCTTGTGTAGGTTCTCAAAATGACTATTGATCTTCTTCTTTGTCTTCTCATCTTTGCGCCACCGCCGTCAAGGTTCATTATCGCGATGAAAATGATAATTCGGTTGATGAGGTCTCTTAATTTGCAGAGGTTAAGCATGGTTTACATGCTGAATTTTATGTACATAGAGAAGGGGTAAGATGGAATAGTACTTTGAAAGTAATATAGAGAGGCATAGAGATGGTGTATGTACATGGAGAGCTCATATGAGAGCTATGGAAGTAAGATGGGAGGTTAATGGTGAACAAAGTGAGAGAAACCATGAAAGGTGCAGTTTTGAGTGAGGGATTGAGAGGAATGAGTGTGTGTGTGTGTGTGTGTGTGTAGAAGTGTGGAAAGAGGTGAGAGAAGACTATGGGCTACTTGTGAGAAAAGTGGGCAGACTGGGGTTCACTCAAAAAATCCTAGCTCACCGGTGGTTGCTCCAAAAATCACCAAAATGTTTCAGGTGATTATTCAGCTCTTGGTACACATTTTCTCTTTTGACCACCGCTTCAAATTTGGAGCGGAAATGGATATAAAAAATCCCACCAAAATACCTTTTTTTCTTCACAAAAAAATCTTCAGTGGCCCTCCTTTTGTTGAATTTGCAAATGGCTCCAAAGGTGAGCCCCTCCTTGCATTAGAGCATGACGTAATTGATTCTTAGGGGTTTGAAAATGTGCATGGTTGTGGATTATGCATAAATATAATACATGGATATGATGGGAAAAAACAAGCTAGTATATATAAACAATTTATGGAATCTAGAATAGTGTCAGCTATATATAAATATAAAATGGAAAAAAGAGATATATGAAAATATAAGGATTCAAATGAGGGGACTACAAGAGATGAAAAAAATACCTCTAGGAAATAGGAATTTAGTGAAAGGCAATGACTCATGGTGAAAGGTATTTTTGAGATTTTTCCTTGGAGTGAATTCTCACCAAAAATAAGAGAAGCTTGCATGAATATATTTCTATATGAAATAAAAAGTATTCAAAATGGTAAGAAAAATTGTGGTAATGGTGAGTCAATGTACATAACATACATAGGAAAATAACGCACACCTAGGTAGAAATATTGAAATAAATACCAAAATAAATATAAAAATTTCCTTTATTTAGGCCCTATGTACAATGAAATATATACACACAAATGAGCCATAATATATTTTATTTTTTTGATTTTATTTATTGTTTTGGCTCAACTAGCCAAATGACTAGCTAGCTGAGGGTTTTAAGAAGATATTGAAAAAAATTCCTAACTCACACATGCCTATGTACAGTGAAAAGGTAAGAATAGCCACAGTGTTTAGGTGATTTTGGTAGGGTGAGGTAACTCACTATGGTGACTAGGGAGAGGCAAAAAATGGCTATTATTAGCCCTCCCTCATGATGATGGTATATTCATGTACCATCATAAAGCATCTTTTGCAAAGAGAGTGCTTTTGAGTCCTCTATGATATCTGGTCCCTTGACAGGATTTTCATTGTGTAGGTTCTTGTCATACTCATGCTTCATGCAACAAAACTTACATGAGATAGTCGCTCTTTGACAGTTCTTCAGTAGATTCTTTGGTAGAAGGAGACTCAAATAGAGCTTCAGGCGATACCCGTTTACCTTCCTGGAGTGCTCTTTACCATTCAAGTCCATAAGCTGATAGTAACTTGAATTGAAGGCCTTCTTGACTATGTATGACCCTTGCCATCTAGTTTCAAACTTGGCATCGAAACGATTGTCAAGGCGATTGTCATACCTTAGCACAAGCTCTCCTTCCTTGATGCCTTTGTCCTTCATTTTCTTGTCGAGCTTTTCTTTTTGCTTGTGTGGCTTTCCTCTTGTAGCACTCGTAAGCTACTTCTCTTTTCCACTCAAGTTCCACTAATGTAAGAAGTCGATCCATCCATACCTCTTGATCATCTTGTGCACCTTTTCCATGAAGCCGCATTGTTAAGCCTCTTGACCATAGACCAAGTGAAATGGTGTGAACTCCGTGGCTTCCCTATATGTGGTTCCATATGCCCGCAAGGCACTATCCAAGAAGTCATCCCATAATTTTGTCTTGTTTTGCACCATCTTTCTAATGATTCCTGCAATGACACCATTAGCCTTCTCCACCAAACCATTTGATTGTGGGTAGTATGGTGTGCTATGACAATGTAGAATGTGAAGCTGTTAACAAAATTCTGTGAGTAAACCCTTCTTGAACCCCGGACCATTATCCAAAACAATCTCTAGAGGTGTGCCAAATCTACAACATATATTAGTGTAGAAAAACCTGCTCACTGTTTTCCCATTTATCCTTGCCACACTTTGAGCCTCTACCCACCTAGTCATGTAGTCCGCATCCACTAGAATGTAGAGTTTACCATTCTTTTTTCTAGGCAGAGGACCCATAGCATCAATGCCCCATTTTCAAAGGGTCCATTTTCCAGAACTATTTGCCTCGGGCTATGCACCAACCGTCTGTTTCCATTTATCTGACAATTGTGACAGCTTTTACACCAATGTTGAACATCCACATGCAAGCTTGGCCAAACATACCCTGCAAGCAAAATATTATTCACAGTTAATTCTTGGGAAAAAAAGACCACAACATGCCTCTTCATGCAAACTTTTTAGAAGGCTGGAATTTCCTCGATAGTTGGTACTCTTTTGCACACTTAATCCTTTCCTCTTTGATAGAGGGAGCCTTCTAGGAAGAGATAGAAACTTGCCTTCTTCATGAGTCTCCTCTTCTGAGCTTTAGTGAAGTATTTTGGAAACTCGCCCTCCAAAATGTAGCCAATAATGGGAGCCAATGGCTCCAACCCTTGGTATCTCGGTTTCTTGACAATTGCTGCCACCATGATGACCTGCGCTTCTTTCTCAATACATGTAACTGCTTATTGTCCAAGTAAATCGGCATCTTCATTTTGTTTCCTAGGAATATGATATAGTTGCACTTCTTCAAACTGATTAAACAACCTACGAATGGCATGAACCTTTGTTCTAAGGCTTTCATTCTTGCATGCCCAAATGCCTAAGATTTTCTTCACAATGAGAAGTGCATCCCCCTCTACCATGAGACGTTGTATACCTTGACTAATACACATCTTCAAACCATGAATTAGTGTGTCATATTCTGCTTCATTGTTGCTAGTTGAACTTGGTAGATTGACCTTCTCTTTCATGACCACCTCTCCATTTGGGTTGAACAATACTAGCCCTCCCCATGCTTTTCTTGTGACTCGTCAAAAAGCTCCATCAAAGAACAAGGTAAAAGAATTAGGAATACGTTTTGGTGGTGGCAATGGTAGGGTCTTTACTTCAGGAACCTTAGTCTCCTTTTCATGCACCCTATAAGTAAGAATCTATGCCAATTGTGCACTCACACTATCTTCTGTTAAGTATGGAGCCTGATTTACCCTTGTAATTTTCTGTGGTAAAAGCGCACATTTGTAAGGCCCCCATTATGAGGAGAAGCCATCGTGCGTGAAGGAAAATCACTCACCGGAAACCAAAATTTTCACGGACAAGAATCAGGGGCAACTTTAAAGGCCGGTGGCCGAATTCAATGGCCGGTGGCCAAATTCAAAAGTGGACTTGTCTTCTCAAGGGCGGCCACACATGGGCGGATTGGAGGGTCCGATTTGGACTTATTCGCACAAGGTCGGCTACACATGGCTGTCTCTCATAAGAGAGGGCAACCCTTTTGGCCTATAAAAGGAGGCCATTTCTACACACATTTCATAGTGTGAAGTTGATGCAACAAGGTGAGTGTGAGGTGGTGAGAGTGAAGCAAGGCGGGAACTCCATTAAGGGTATAATCCCTTTGTAAAATACTTCTTGTTTTGAAGTACTAAAGCCATTGAGTGGCTGCTTTCCCATGGACGTAGCCCACATTGGGTGAACCACGTATATCGTGTGTACTCTCTCTCTCTCTCTCTCTCTCTCTCTCTCTGTCTACTCTATAATCTCGTGTATATAAATCTGTCTCTCTCCATTAAGTAATCTACTCAATTATCTATTTAGCTACGTCTTATTTCCTAACAACTCGTATCAGAGCAAGGTTTGCTCGTAGCTAAATTATCTCAAGGAAAGGATTCCTTGAATTGAGTGGGAGTTATGGTGGAGGAAGGGAAGCTCAAGATTGAGAAGTTCAACGGCAAAAACTACCAACATTGGAAGATGCAGATTGAAGACTATCTCTACCATAAGGACCTCTATTTGCCACTAGGCGGTCTTGCGAAGAAGCCCGCAACAATGGCAGATGAAGCATGGATTTTCCTTGATCGAAAGGCACTGGGAACAATTCGGTTAAGCTTGGCGTCAACGGTGGCCTTCAATGTTTCGGAGATGAAGACCACGGAGGACTTGATGAAGTCACTTGACGACTTCTATGAGAAACCATCGGCATCCAATAAGGTATTTCTTATGAAGCGCTTGTTCAATCTAAAGATGGCAGAGAATGGTTCAGTTGCAGAACACCTAAATGACTTTAACACAAACATAAGTCAACTTCGATCAGTGAAAATCAATTTCGATGACGAAGTGCGAGCTCTCCTTATACTATCATCTCTACCGGATAGTTGGGACAGCCTTGTGATGGCTGTAAGTAATTCTATCTCTGGCACAAATACTCTTAAGTTTGATGATGTTGTGGGTGTTCTCCTAAGAGAGGAAATGCGAAGGAGAAGCATAGGAGAATCATCAAGTGTTGCACTATCAGTGGAAACAAGAGGAAGGCTTAAGGAGAGGTTCAAAAACCAAAAGGGTCGTGATCGCTCAAGGTGGAGCAAGTCACGCACAAAGTCAGTTCTTGAATGTTGGAACTGCGGCAAGAAGGGCCACGTCAAGAAGGATTGCTGGTCCAAGAAGAAGAAGGAGACAGAGTCTCAAGACAACAAGCCAACATCGGAGGCCAATGTGGCAGGCAAAGTAGAGCAAGATGCTCTAATTCTCTCATTAGACAATGTGTCTAATTCTTGGATAGTAGATTCCGGGGCTTCATTCCATGCGACACCACACAAGCAACATTTCCAAGACTACACCAAAGGTAATTTTGGGTATGTATACTTGGGAGATGATGAATCTTGTGAGATTGTCGACAAAGGTACAGTTTCTCTCAAAACTGCTAACGGAAATGAATGGAAGCTTAAAGATGTTAGGCATGTTCCTTCTCTTTGCAAAAATTTGATCTCTACAGGACAATTGGACGATGAAGGTCACAACATTGCATTCGGAAACAAACGGTGGAAGATCTCAAAGGGATCTTTGGTGGTTACCAAGGGTGAAAAAGTCGGTACACTTTACTTGTGTATTGTTAGCACGCAACCTTCAGCTTGTGCATCAACTACAGAAGTTGACAGTGCGGTGTGGCACTACCGACTTGGGCATATGAGTGCCAAAGGAATGCAAATCCTTCAAACAAAGAAGCTTCTACCAGGTTTGAAAGAAGTGGACTTAGAGCTCTGTGAAGATTGTGTTTATGGTAAACAAAAGAGGGTAAAATTTCAAAAATCAGGAAATGAAAGAAAAAATAACAAACTTGAGTTGGTTCATTCTGATGTTTGGGGTCCTGCAAGTACACCATCACTTGGTGGCTCATTGTACTATGTAACATTCATAGACTATGCGACTAGAAAAACATGGGTTTATGTCATGAAGAATAAATCCGATGTATTTTCCCTATTTCAAAAGTGGAAAGCCTTTGTGGAGAATGAAACAGGTACCAAGGTTAAATGCCTCAGATCCGAAAATGGAGGCGAATATTGCAGCCAATCTTTTGAAATATTTTGTGCTAGCAATGGCATTTGGAGGCAAAGGACAACCCCAAGGACACCTCAACAAAATGGGATTTTGGAAAGGATGAACAGGACAATCATGGAACGAGCACGAAGCATGTGGCTACATGCAGTCCTATCGCTTGAGCTTTGGGCAGAAGCCGTAAGTACGTCTGTGTACTTAATCAATCAGTCACCCTCAACGGCATTGGATGGGGAAGTTCCAGAAGAGGCATGGACAGGTAAACCGGTGAATTATGCATTTCTCAAGGTGTTTGGGTGTGAGGATTTCATGCACATAGATAGAAGCCTAAGATCAAAGTTAGATGCAAAGTCCAAAAAGTGTTTCTTCATTGGCTATGGAGAAGGAGACTTTGGGTATCGCCTATGGAATCCTGAAGATGGTAAAATCTTAAGGAGTAGGGATGTAATTTTTAACGAACAAAATATGTACAAAGATTACTTGGAAAGAAAACAAACAAAAGAAACAGGTGATGAGTACATGGAGCTTGAGGACGGTGAAGACTCAAGGACTGCAAATGGTGACAATGTGCAACAACGTCAACCAAATGAGGAGCCTCAACCTATTCCCCGAAGATCTACAAGAGCAAGTAGACCTCCAGAAAGGTTTGTTCCTTCCTTCAACCATCTCTTGATCTCAGATTCTGGAGAGCCGGAATCATATGAAGAAGATATGCAACATGAATCCAAAGAAGAATGGACTAAGAGCATGCAAGTGGAGATGGACTCACTACATCGCAACCAAACATGGGAGTTGGTTGAGTTGCCTAAAGGTAAGCGGGCACTTCAAAAAAAATGGGTGTACAAGCTAAAGGAAGAAGAAGGTGGGAAGAAAAGGTACAAGTCTAGGCTTGTGGTAAAAGGTTTTTCTCAAAAGAAAGATATTGACTTCAATGAAATATTTTCTCCTGTTGTAAAAATGAACTCAATGAGGCTTGTCTTAAGCCTTGTGGCCGCTCATGATCTAAATCTCGAGCAAATGGATGTAAATACGGCATTCCCTCATGGTGACTTAGAGGAGGAAATCTACATGCTTCAACCAAAGGGGTATGAAGTAAAAGGTAAGGAGAAAATGGTTTGCAGATTAAAGAAGAGCTTGTATGGTTTAAAGCAAGCATCAAGACAATGGTACTTGAAGTTTGATCGATGGATGTTGGATCATGGATTCACAAGATGCAACTCGGATCACTGCGTCTACACGGAGAATTTGGGAGATGGGAAATTCATCATCCTAATGTTGTATGTTGATGACATGTTGATTGCAAGTGCTAACATGCAGGACATCAAAGACCTAAAAGAGGAGCTGTCCAAATCTTTTTCAATGAAAGATTTAGGTGCTGCAAAGAGGATACTTGGTATGAAAATATCAAGGGACAGGACGAAGAAGACAATAAAGCTATCTCAAGAAGATTACATCAAGAAGGTACTAGAAAGGTTTGCAATGCAAAATGCAAAACCAGTTTCTACACCTTTGGCTGGTCATTTTTAACTAACGAAGGATATGTGTCCAAAGACACAAGAGGAGATAGCCTATATGTCTAAAGTTCCATATGCTGCAGCGGTAGGTTCTCTAATGTATGCTATGGTCTGGACAAGGCCAGACATTGCACATGCAGTGGGAGTTGTGAGTAGGTTCATGGACAACCCAGGTAAAGAGCATTGGAAAGCTGTGAAGTGGATACTTAGGTATCTAAAAGAGACAACAGATTCTTAGAAGAGCTTGGATTCAAACAAGACAATTGTGTCTTGTACAGTGATAGCCAAAGCGCTATCCATCTTGCAAAGAACTCAGCCTTTCATTCAAGGACAAAGCACATTGAAGTGAGATATCACTTCATACCCACTCTTTTGGAAGAGGGACAACTAAAGCTAGGAAAGGTGCATACAAGTGAAAATCCTGCAGACATGTTTACAAAGGTGGTCAACAAGGAGAAGTTGAGCTTTTGCTCATCTTCAATCGGCATTCAAGGATAAGAAGCCAGAATTGAAAGCAGTCACAGGTTTGGTTTGGAGATCAGTCTCCAAGTGGGAGATTGTTAAGTATGGAGCCTGATTTACCCTTGTAATTTTCTGTGGTAAAAGCGCACATTTGTAAGGCCCCCATTATGAGGAGAAGCCATCGTGCGTGAAGGAAAATCACTCACCGGAAACCAAAATTTTCACGGACAAGAATCAGGGGCAACTTTAAAGGCCGGAATATTCTTTTTCGCCGGAATATTATGGTCGGACGGCGGCCGGAAAGTGGTCGGAAAACAACCGGTCGGTTGGTCGCTGGCCGGTAGTCAATGGCCGATGGCCGGTGGTCGGAAGTCAATGGCCGGTGGCCGGTGGCCGAATTCAAAAGCGGACTTGTCTTCTCAAGGGCGGCCACACATGGGCGGATTGGAGGGTCCGATTTGGACTTATTTGCACAAGGGCGGTTACACATGGTTGTCTCTCATAAGAGAGGGTAGCCCTTTTGGCCTATAAAAGGAGGCCATTTGTACACACATTTCATAGTGTGAAGTTGATGCAACAAGGTGAGTGTGAGGTGGTGAGAGTGAAGCAAGGCGGGAGCTTCATTAAGGGTATAATCCCTTTGTAAACTACTTTTTGTTTTGAAGTACTAAAGCCATTGAGTGGCTGCTTTCCCGTGGACGTAGCCCAGGGTGAACCACGTATATCGTGTGTACTCTCTCTCTCTCTCTCTCTCTCTCTCTCTACTCTATAATCTCGTGTATATAAATCTGTCTCTCTCCATTAAGTAATCTACTCAATTATCTATTTAGCTACGTCTTATTTCCTAACATCTTCTACCTTGAAAGAGTATTGAAAATCTTGCAACTAAATAATCCACTTTGAGATCCTAGTACTAAGATTCATTTGAGATGACACCCAAGGGAACAATTTTCTGCAGTGAGAATTACAAAAGATTTTGATAGCAAGTAGGATCTACACTTTCTCACCGCAAACATGAGAGAAGGCATTATGAGTTCTACCTCCGTGTATCCTCTCTCCAAAGCATTCATGACCCTACTAGCAAAGTAGATGGATCACATCCTAGTACTGTGGGGATCTTGTTGTAGCAAAACAACACCAATTGTTTCTTTCCCAACACTAGAGCTAACAAAGAATGTGTACTCCCAACAAGGAGGCATGAGTGTTGGTAGCTCTGACAGAATGACTTTGATGCTACAAAAATATTCTTCAAGCTCATCAAACCAAACAAACTCGACTTGTTGTGTCAACTTTTGCAAAGGGTGAAGTAACTCTAAGGCTAAGTGAATGAAGTGTGACATATACTTCACCTTTTGAATAAATGATATGACCTCTTTGAGATTCTTGGGTGATGGGAGCTCAATAAGAGCTTTTGCCTTTGAAGGATCCACCTCAACGCCTTTATAGGAAACCTTGTGACCGAGCAAGATCACTTCATCCTCACCTATCTTGAACATGTCCGGGTTGATTTGACCTCCCATGTCATAAAGCTTCTTCAATCCTTCTTCTACCCTTTGTAGATGCAATGATTTTGAGCTATAAATGCATAAATCATCAATGAACACCCTAATTGACTTTTCAAAGAATGCTTGAAACACTATGTTCATGAAACGTTGGAAAGTTGCAGGAGCATTTTTCAGGCCAAATGGCATGACTCTAAAAGCATAACAACCCCAAGGAGTGATGAAGGTGGTTTTCTACTCATCCTCCAATGCGATACCTATTTAACCTGAGTAGCCATCACACACAGTGTACTTCTCATGACCAGCTACCTCATTTATCATCTCATCATGAAATGGAGGGAAAAGTGATCTCCTTTTGTTGCCTCATTTAGTGGACGGTAATCCACACACACCCGCCACTTGCCGTTCTTCTTGGGAGTGACAACAACGGGAGAGACCCACTCCGAATTCTCTACTGGATAAATAAAACCTATTTCTAGAAGCTTTCTTAACTCCTTAAGTAAAGTCTGCTCCTTGATGACTCCTAGCCTTCGTAGCTTTTGAGCTTTAGGTTTGGCCTCTGGCTTTAGCTCGATCTTGTGTTGATATGAACTAGTTATGGTATGGGAACTAGGACTCAAGAGAGATTTTGGCACAACCAAGAAGATGCACCACAAAACACCCACACAAGCAACCTCACACCAAGACACACACAAAATGGACTAGAGAGATCTAGAGCAAAGGGAACAGAGAGAGGAATGGATCTTGCGTAATACCTTATTTGTGACTTGAAAATGGAGATGGTTCGTTATGTTGCTATCATAGAGCTTGTACAAAACTCACTCAATGCTTAGTGAATGCTAAACATTGCCAACACACACACACACACACACACACACACACACACACACACACACACACACACACACACACACTGTCTTTAGGTGTGGGAGACCTCTCACCACAATACCCTCTTACAATGGACACAAAATTGGCAATGAAAACACACTAAAACGCTTTCTAAAACAAGATCAAACGATAGAACTCAAAATACACAAGTCACCTTGAATTCACTAAATCGTATCGCACAAGTGGAAGGACGAAGATTTGAACGTCGAACCATGCTTTTGATGCACCAAACCTCAATTTATTGATGATGGAGGAACATATACAATAGTGGTTTTGAGATTTTGAACTCGCGCTCTCTCATTTGCAATGTGTAGCTTGAAAGCTTCTCTCACACCAAAAGTGAAGCTCACAAAGTGGTTGCTATGCCTAAGTCTCTCACACATAGAGTATCGGGATGCTATGTGAGATATTGGAGGTTGTTTTACAAGAAGGAGAGGGGCCTATTTATAGGTTGGAGACCCCTCATTAAGATTATTGGAAATCCTAATTTACAAGCTAACAAATCAGGATTATGATTTTTTTAGAATATCAAAACATTACGGGCCTTCTTTAGTCACTTGAGTCATGGATGTGAGCTTAAAAAAGAGCATTATTGATGGTAGATAAGGTGAAAGTAAAGTTTTGAGTAAGGGGAGAGAGAGAGAGAGAGAGAGAGAGTTACTATGCACATGTCCTGAGGTGAGGTGAGGTGATGTCTTTCATGGTTAGGTCAATGACTATTTTGTGTTAGTATGTTAGTGATTAGTGTTAGTAATAATCACTAGAAAGTTAATGTTATATTTGCAATGGGTAGAATGAGGTGGATGGTTGAAATAAGATGGTTTAATGAAGTGAGAAAATCCTTGTGATAGTGAAGCTTGAAGAAGTTTTTGACTTACTTCTAAAGGTTCTCAAAATGACTATCGATCTTCTTCTTTGTCTTCTCTTCTTTGCGCCACCGCCGCCAAGGTTGATTATTACAATGAAAATGGTAATTCGGTTGATGAGGTCTCTTAATTTTCAGAGGTTAAGCATGGTTTAGATGCTGAATTTTATGTACATAAAGAAGGGGTAAGATGGAATAGTACTTTGAAAGTAATATAGAGAGGCATAGAGATGGTGTATGTACATGGAGAGCTCATATGAGAGCTATGGAAGTAAGATGGGAGGTTAATGGTGAAGAAGGTGAGAGAAACCATGAAAGGTGCAGGTTTGAGTGAGGGATTTAGAGGAATGAGTGTGTGTGTGTGTGTGTGTGTGTGTAGAAGTGTGGAAAGAGGTGAGAGAAGACTATGGGCTACTTGTGAGAAAAGTGGGCAGACTGGGGTTCACTCAAAAAATCCTAGCTCACCGGTGGTTGCTCCAAAAATCACCAAAATGTTTCAGGTGATTATTCAGCTCTTGGTACACATTTTCTCTTTTGACCACCGCTTCAAATTTGGAGTGGAGATGGATATAAAAAATCCCACCAAAATACCTGTTTTTCTTCACAAAAAAGTCTTCAGTGGCTCCCCTTTTGTTGAATTTGCATATGGCTCCAAAGGTGATCCCTCCTTGCATTAGAGCATGACCTAATTGATTCTTAGGGGTTTGAAAATGTGCATGGTTGTGGATTATGCATAAATATAATACATGGATATGATGGGAAAAAACAAGCTAGTATATATAAACAATTTATGGAATCTAGAATAGTGTCAGCTATATATAAATATAAAATGGAAAAAAGAGATATATGAAAATATAAGGATTCAAATGAGGGGACTACAAGAGATGAAAAAAATACCTCTAGGAAATAGGAATTTAGTGAAAGGCAATGACTCATGGTGAAAGGTATTTTTGAGATTTTTCCTTGGAGTGGATTCTCACCAAAAATAAGAGAAGCTTGCATGAATATATTTCTATATGGAATAAAGAGTATTCAAAATGGTAAGAAAAATTGTGGTAATGGTGAGTCAATGTACATAGCATACATAGGAAAATAACGCACACCTAGGTAGAAATATTTAAATAAATACCAAAATAATTATAAAAATTTCCTATATTTAGGCCTTATGTACAATGAAATATATACACACAAATGGGCCATAATATATTTTATTTTTTTGATTTTATTTAATTTTTTGGCTCAACTAGTCCAATGAGTATCTAGCTGAGGGTTTTAAGAAGATATGGGAAAAATTCCCTAACTCACACACGCCTATGTACAGTGAAAAGGTAAGAATAGCCACATTGTTTAGATGATTTTGGTAGGGTGAGGTAACTCACTATGGCGATTACGGAGAGGCGAAAAATGGCTATCACTATGACAAAATAAAACTAATGATATTTGGCTACGACTAGACTGACGTCGTCTAATCAGAAGTCTCATCACGTCCAAGCGACGTATCTTTCGGATTCTGCAGAAAAAAAAAAAGCTTTCTTTAAGTATAAACATATGATTACAAAACAATCTATTTTCTTAGCTTATCATTAAAATAGTACACATGTGAAAGAGTAAAGTGAAATACTAACCATGCCTTCGCAAGAAGTGAGAGTGTCCATCAGGGTGTTTAATCCCTTTATGCCTACGTACTCGTGCTCGTACGCTGTGGGGTCACGTCCTGTCATTGACCACTATTAAAAACATACAAAGATTACATTATGTTCGAATTTAAAAGTACAAATAGATATAACTATCAAACCTAAAGAGCAATGCCAAAACACTTATAAAATCAGCCTCAAATGATGCCCACCCGCCGCTTCCCAAGTAGTGTGAGCTTCCTACCTCTACTCACGCTTTGGCTACCTGCTTTTGTTGCTTCCACTTGTCAGGATTCTTGTATTCTTCTTGCTTCGCATTCTTCTAATCTTATTTGGCCATCCAATCTGGTCTGTTCCACCCATGCTTTATTGCTTTTTGTACTTCAGAACGCTTGTGCTTGCAGTATTGGCGCATTCAAACCTTCATCTGGTCTTCATTGAAGCACTCATTCCGACTTGACACGGGAAACTCATCATGCATCATGCTGATGACTCTATCTTTTGATTCATTTGGCACTTCACTCCAGGTGTTTAGTATGTAGTGTCGAAACACTTGAGAGCAAATACTATGCATGCGCAAGATCACCTTCTTGCCTTTGGCATCCAAGATGATGCTGCCGCTAATGTCGACCGAGTACGACAAACCCTCTCGCCTGTGACGTGTGAACTTGGGTGTTTCGGTAGGGGTCTAGAGTGGTGTCTCTAGCGGCATCTCGATAGGGGTACGGATGTCACGTGTTTGCACTGGAGTCTGGGCCCCAAAGCGAGGAGTGTCGAGACCAGGGCGACTCCCGGAGGAGTAGCTAGTGGTGTATTTCCGGGAACGGCTGATAGCTGTGCAAAACCTGGTGTAGATGGCGATATTGTGGCTGGTGTGGGGGCGGGCAAATAAGGGGAAGGTAAAGAGCCTCGTCGAACAAGAGGCGGTGTTGAGGTATTAGCGTCGGCATCCCCACAGAAACCGCCACCGCCACCACTAGATCGTCGATGCCTAAAAGAGTGTGAAGATTGTCTCGTCAACTTCGAAGCTTTGGAGCATGTTGAATGCTTCAAAACAAAGGGAGACATTGAAAGAGTGGAACAATGTGATGGTGTTCAAGAGCGATGATGCTCCTCGTACCACCTCCTCTGCTGGGGTGACAAAGAAGAAAGAAACTCATCATCCATACCTGCATTTAATCCTAATATTGAATGGAGAAGAAAATATGGAGTTATAATCTATACTATAGATAATAGGGGGAGGGATTCCTGTGTATAGAGAGAGAGAGAGAGAGAGAGAGAGAGAGAGAGAGGACTCATAAAGGGGGAGGGATTCCTGCGACAAGGAGTTCAAGCCGGCTTCAAATTAAGCCTTAGCGAGTAGCGATGCATGCTTCCTGCTTCTTCGTTAGAAGAGCAAGATCTACGTGCCCTTTGAGGACTCTTTCGGCTTGGAGTGAAAGCAATGACACAATTTAAATTTCTCAACTATAGCATATAGACAAGAATGGACAAAAAGCCATGTGAATACAATATATATTATAAAACATAGAAAAATTATTCAAATACAATGTTTATGTCTTTAAGAGGTCTCTCTCTCATCCTCACATAGCTCATCATAACTCCCTATGTCTATGTAGAGCTCTCTGTTTAGGTAGATGTCCTCCGTTTCATTTTGTAGATCCTCTGTATGCACCCCATAGAGAGTAGTAGCTTGATGCTCATCTGGCACCACCTCAGCGGCTTCTGACTGAGCATCCTTTTCGATCTCCTCCATTGATGCCGATGTGATTGGCAATGGTAGCTCTCATACATCTGTGCACTATGAGGGGCTACCTGTATGACGTACCACCAGTTTGATGCAGACTTTGTAGAATGAAATATCACCTGCCAAAGCCACATAACTTACATAAGAGCTTCCAGGCACATAACTAAAATTGGATGTTAAATATTTATAGACACTTGTTCACAATGCTCGGGTAGTACGAAAGTATCTCTTAGGTTGGTCTATTTTTTGATTGATCCATCTCAAGGAAACCAGACTCTCCTCTATGCACAGTAGCATTGGCACCCTCCATGTTTATCTTGAACCATTGCACGTCGAACAAGTCGACAAAAAATCCTCTATAATCAATCCTCAAAATCTCTTATAGCGTGCCGAAGTAAGTCAGCCCCTCCACCATAGGATCTGCATCACAAGACCATCATCGATTAGACTGTTCAAATTTTGCCATGATTCCACAATGTTGTGTAAAACAATTTTTGTTGATTCGTTTCACCCTAAATATTGACCTTTACACCATGCTGCTATGTATGACTTATACTACAACCTACAAAGGTTATGAGTGGCCATTCAAACATCTAGAAAGTTGCTAGTCGTACATTGCAAACTTACCTTGGTCGCGTTGTCGTGCAGCTCCACTACCATGAAGAGAAAAAGAGCAGAGAAATGCAAGATAAAGCTTCTTTGAAGCCTACACATTTAGTGAGCAATGATTAGGGCTTGATAACAGGTCAAGTTTAATGATTAATGTATGCCAGATGCGGCTTAAAAGGACCAACTGATGCCTTAATGATACTAAAAAGGACTATGCTCCAAGTGAGCAAATATGGGATATTTTGATCTAAAACTATAGTGCTTGAAGTGCTCTACCGGCCTATCTTTACGGCTCGTCGATTGGAGCTACGGTGAAGAAGTTATGGCAGTTTAAAGTTCAAGTTGATTGCAGATCCGTACCGGATTGGGCAGTTGTAGCTGAGGTGATAGAATTGAAATGAATGCACGGGCCTGAAGTGCTCACAAGTTCGTGGAGCGCGTAGGTCTTTTCAGATCAGTGATCGGAGTCCCGGTTGCCAAGATATTAGACGTTAAAGATTCACCGGGGGCCGGCTCCGTACCAATTTGATCCGCTCGATCGGAGTGCCATCTGGGATTTTTATAACCTCAGCAGGGTTTGTATGCATTTTATGTAGCTTGAGAGGTCTACAAGGATTTACGGCTCGTCAGACAGATTTCCGCTTGATCAGATAATAAGGTTTGAGGCCAATGACAATTGTCGGCTGCTAGCTGGGTAATTTTGGCATTATACGAGATGCTGGTATGGGCAGTAAAATTCACGATGACATTGTCATTATATACCAGATGTCATGCTATGCACTGCTTTGGCCGGGAATGTATACGAAATGCTGTGCTTGACAATGCCTTAGCCGATGTGTATGCCAAATGTGGTGCCGTTACGAAAGCACAAAAAGTGCTTGAAGAGCTTCGTATTCGGGAAGTAATCTCTTGGAATGCATTGAATGCGGGATATAATTACCTGTGCAGGGCCAATGTGGTTCCCTTATGAGTGAAGCCACCCGCCCAAAGGCCAAGGGCATGGCCGCCCATTGTAAATAAGGTTACCCTAAAAACTTTAGGTAAGTGTGAACCAAGGGGGGGGGGAAAAAAACTTCATGGCGAGCAAGGAGGCAGCGAGCAGCGCCGCATGGGAGTGGAAAACAGCTCGTAGTAGCGAGCTCGGAGCGCGTC
Organism: Adiantum capillus-veneris; assembly: GCF_014529385.1. Lineage (NCBI taxonomy): Eukaryota > Viridiplantae > Streptophyta > Polypodiopsida > Polypodiales > Pteridaceae > Adiantum > Adiantum capillus-veneris. The sequence goes on from NC_140937.1 coordinate 3,588,961, forward strand.
GGATGAGCATGCTCGTGTGTACGGAAACTGAGCAGCAGCCCATGGCGACCGAGTTGGGAGTCATTCCCGTCAAGTTTTGAGCTGGTCAAACCCCGGCCCTACCACGTCATCGGCACCGTTCCCACAACGATGGCGCCGTCGTTGCATAAATTTAAAGAGGGCTAATAATAGGACATAAAAAATGAGTTGAAGCGAGGAAAGTAGAGGGACGAGATTTTGACGAGGGCATGAAGGCGTGACGAAGGAAGAGGAGAGAAGGCAAGGGAACCAGAGAGCTTGGCTCTCACTCTCTTCACTCTTGTCGTGGGCTCGCAACAAGCAAAGCTTGCTCTCTCTCGCTCTCACCCTCGGCTAAAAAAGGAGGAAGGGAGAAGAGGGAAGCGGAAAAAGGAGTTGAGTGAGGGCAAGCTTGGCAAAGGGAACAAAAGAAAATGAAGGCAGGATTATCAAGGAGGAGCAGAGATAACGAGGGTAAGGAAGGCAAGAAGGGGGAGGGCTTGGAGCTAGGAGCGGGAAGCAAGCTCTTGCTCTCTCTCTCGAGCTTGAATGAAGGAATGGACCAAAGATCTTTCTTTCTCTCTCTCTCTCTCTCTCGAACTTGCTCTCGGACATAAGCAAGAAAGCTAAAGGCGCTCTCGCTCGCTCGTGCTTGAGAAGGAGAGGATCTCGGAGCGTTGCAGGAAGCTGGCATGAGCTCGGAAGACAAAAGCAAGTGTATCGACCAAGCAAGGGATAAAGTTCCGGCTAGCAATTGAAGAGCAGGAGAAGGTTAAAGCCTGTGAGCGGTGTCGTGCAACTCCGCTGCCATGATGAGAAAAAGAGTAGAGAAATGCAAGCTAAGCTTCTTTGAAGCCTACACATTAAGTGAGCAGTGATCAGGGCTTGATAACAGGCCAAGTTTAATGATTAATGTATGCCATATGCGGCTTAAAAGGGACCAGTTGATGCCTTAATGATGCTAAAACGGACTATGCTTGAAGTGAGCAAAGATGGGATATTATCATCTAGAAATTCAGTGCTTAAAGTGCTCTACCGGCCTGTCTTTACGGCTCGTCGATTGGAGCTACGGTAAAGAAGTTATGGCAGTTTAAAGTTCAAGTCGATTGCAGATTCGTACCAAATTGGGCAACTGCAGCTGAGGTGACAACGATGGAATGAATGCATGGGCCTGAAGTGCTCACTTCGTGGAGCGCATCAGTCTTTTCCGATCAGTGATCGGAGTGTTGGTTGCCAAGATATCGCCAGTTTAAGTTTCCCCCGCGCCAAGTCGGTCCCCTTGGTCGGAGCACCATCTGGGAATTCTACAGCCTCGGCAAGGTTTGTATGCATTTTATGCAGTTTAAGAATTCTAATGGGATTTACGGCTTGGCATGCAGAGTCCGGCTTGATCAGATAATACGGCTTGAGGCCGGTAACAATTGCCGACACTACGGAGCTGGGTAATTTTTGCATTATTCGAGATGCTGTTATAGACAATAAAATTCACGAGGACATTGTCAGTCAAAAGCTATTGGAAGCAATGCCTTGGTATATATGCATGTTGAATGCAGTGCCGTTACGAAAGCACAAAAAGTTCTTCATGAGCTCTTTGCCCGAAATGTCGTCTCCTAGAGCATGTTGATTGCGGGATTTACCCAACAGGCAGCGGATGACAGAATTTTGATGAGATTGCCTTGGCCGGCATGTATGCCAAATTTGGTTCCCAATAGCCAAGAATTGGCCGCCCAAAAGGTTTAAGGCAGCCCAAATACATAAAAGGAGAGGCCGCCCAAAGCCAAAGTAAAATGGTCACCCTAACTTAATAGGGGTGTGAACCAAAGCAAAAGAAGAAAGGCCATGGCGTGGAGAAAACGGGCAGCAATGCAGTGGGGCAAAGGGGAGCTCGCGCCGGCCAGCAGAAGGCTCAGACGAGCACGCATGTGAAGCGAAAACTCCTCGGCAGCCCAGGGCGATCACTTTCGGAGCCTGTCCCGGCGAATTGCATGCTGGTCGAACCCTGGCTCTGCCACATCATCACAGCGGTTCCCATGCCACGTCAATGACACCGGCGCTACTTCAAGGGGAGGCAAAGGGCTATTAATAGCGATTTTTTTTTTTTTTGCATGAGAGGACACACTTTTTCATGTACGTGGGAAGGAGAAAGAGGAAGGGGGTGCTCACCATCGAAGCAAGAGGCAAAAGTTCTCTCCCTTGATCTCCAATCTAAGAGCTCTCTCCCTTGACCCTTAATCGAATCGAAGCCAAAGGGGGAGCTCTCTCTCTCAATCCAAACCAAGCCAAGGGTGAGCTCTCTCTCTCAACAATTGAAACCAAGCCAAGGATTGGGCGAGCTCTCTTTCTCAACCTCCAAACCAAGCAAAGGCGAGCTCTCTCTCTATCGACCTCGGCAAGGCTCAAGCAAAGGCTTTGCAACCAAGGCACCAAGGAGATTATTTCTCATCGACTTAGGCAAGGAGATATCATCAAGGCTTGTAAGCAGTCATAGGAGAAGAAATACTTTCGGCATAGACATTGATTGAAGACAAATTCAACAGATAGAATCGACACAATAGGATTTTTGTCGTCAGCAGGCAAATTAGCCTAATTATCTCTTTTTGATGGATTGCGGAGCCTTTAACGGCCCGGAGTGATCTGTAATGGGAGTTTAAGCTCCTTAATTGTCATTAGAATTATTTAATGGTGTCGTTAACGACGCTTCTTCTCGATTGCGTAGTATCAGTTTCGTCGATGTTACCAATTTTCAAGCAATTTTTGTACGTCAACAATATTACCGAGTAATTAATTGTTGTTGTATTGTGCAGTGCAATAATTTTTCACTCAATTTTTCCACAGCCAGCAGCTCGGTGCTGACCTGGCTCAAGTTTCACACACATATCCCCCAACACCTAGTGAACCTGACATGAAACCGAGCCGGGGTGGGAAAATTGTTGAAGCATATGTCTACACCACAAGAAGCAGCCATGCAGTAGATGATGCAATAGTTTGCGGCATACATGCAATAGCAATAGGCTGCCCAGCATCATCATAATTTGCAAGAGCGGATTCGTAAAGCTCGTCAAAATGTTACGGAAAAGCTGCAACGGTTTGAGGGCCGAGATATTTCAAAATTTTGCAATTTGTATGAGCAGTCCATGGAAGAGAATGGTATTGAAGACCAGGATTCAGTGGAAGGATTTCATATGATTGCAGTGCCAGAACTTAGGGCCCGGATTAAAGAAATTCAAGCGGCTCAAGGGCCGAACTGGCAGGATTTTAAGAAGGCATTGCAAGAGGAATATTTTCTAGAGGATTCTCAACGGGTGACCAGACAGAGTTTTACGAAGTGGATGCAAAAGAAGGGTAAAAATTTATCTGTACGAGAACTATTGCGAGAGTTTGAAAAGAAGTTTGATCAGTTATCGTCAGCAGAACAACGTTTCTTGAAGGATCAAAAGGTTGAGTTGTTTATTCAAGCTGCTGATCGGCGACTACAAAAGAATTTGGTGCAATTATTGGAGGATTCGGCGGGAGAATTGGGATTGACATCAAATTGGAAAATAGTATCTGAAGCGGTGAACATGATTGTAAAATGACAGAAGCGTGCTGATAAGCAAATCGTGATCGAGGTACTGGATGATGATGAAGAAGAGCTTAAAGAGAAGCCGCCCTCTACATTACCCAAAGTGGAGGGGCCTGTTCTTGACGATCTCGTTAAAGGTATTCAAGAACTAAATTTGAATTTTAAAACTGTTATATTTGAAGGGTTAGCTGCTACTTCTGAACCTACACAACAGCAGCCACCACGTAAAATTTGGGATCGATGCATGTGGTGCGATAGTGAAGACCACAGGTTTGTGAGAGAGTGTCATGAGTTTGATGAAGCTTATAAGAAGGATGTGGTTTTTTGGAAAGACATTCATCTCAGGGCGACAGGGGAACTGCTCCGCTTGAACTTTGGCAGAGGCGGAATGAAGAAGATAGTGGAGGAAATACAACATAATGTTGCCCTTGTGGAAGCAGCTGCATATGGGCTACAAGTTTGTGGTAAGGAAGATGATGATGGTACAGGTGCAAAGGGCCAGTTTTGGCCATATGCTCTAAAGACAGCAGAAGCAGATAAGGTAACATATGGGAAGTTACGCCACGTGGGTAATTCAATTCGAGAAACTACTGGGTGGACCGATCCAGTGGATTCTCTTTCAGTATATGCTTATATTGCTAAAGCTCAAGCCAATGAAGCTATAGTGGAAGAGAAGCGAAAAAGAGATGAAGAGGATAGTGGAGGAGATACAGCATAATGTTGCCCTTGTGGAAGCAGCTGCATATGGGCTGTAAGTTTGTGGTAAGGAAGATGGTGATGGTACAGGTGCAAAGGGCCATTTTTTGCCATATTCTCTAAAGACAGCAGAAGCAGGTAAGGTAACATATGGGAAGTTACGCCACATGGGTAATTCAATTCGAGAAACTACTGGGTGGACTGATCCAATGGATTCTCTTTCAGTATATGCTTATATTGCTAAAGCTCAAGCCAATGAAGCTATAGTGGAAGAGAAGCGAAAAAGAGATGAAGAGGTGGCTGGGACGTCAAAAAGGCAAACGAGATCCAGCAAAAGAAAGAAGAAGTACCAGCTCCTAAACCTGCTCTGGAGGTGGTTATGGAAGAGGGTCCGAAGGATAAGAAGCAAGGTAAGCCTAAAGGGACCTTGTATAAACTCAAGTCTGATATTGAACTGGCTACAGATTTGAAGAAAGTTTTTGAAGAACGTTCCTAAATAGTAAAGTGGAGCTCACCTTGGGGGATATTCTTGGAATTGCTAAGCGCGAGTTCCATGAAGAGATCATCGACATTATAAAAAGAAAGCGGCAAGTACCGAGTGATCAAGAGTCAGATCCAATTAAAAGCCAAGTGGTTCATCACATTGAAACAATTTTGGAAGACTATGAAGAGTACTTAGCAGATCTTGAAGAAGAAGAGCCAAAGCCTGTGGTGGTTCCCAGCCCGATTATACATGAGGTAAGAAACATGCATTTTAATGACGGTGAAGATGAAGAAATTATACCCAAGAGTCACTTTTCGAGGACTCATTGGGAAAGAGCCACGACAGAAACTGTGGTAAATCTTGGCGACATTGAGGAGCCGGTCTTAGCCCTCATAGACCATGGTTCAGAAATCAATCTCATGGCAAAGAATTTGCACCAAAAGGGGAAGTGGCCTATTGATGTAGATCACGGGTGGCGGATTCGAGCTGCCAACATGCTTCCTGGAGATCTTTACGGTGCATGTGCAAATGTTAGGGTAACTATTGGGGATGTCTGTGATGAGCAGAACTTTTTTATACAGGAGCATTCCTCCTACCCATTGATTCTGGGATAACCCTACATTACGGTTGTGCGGATGGAAACTAAGGTGCTGGATGATGGCTCCGCCTATGCCAGGGTTCGAAGCCGAGATGGTAAGAAAGCGGTTCAATCTCTAACTATATGTGTTGATCATGCTAGAAACAAAGACACTTTACGTGATCGTCCAATGCCAAAGATACGTAAGGAGTTTAAAGAACAAATATTTGCTCAGGATTTTCTTGGGGTGCCACTATAAAGCAGGACTATGGTGGTGCAAGTGAGGAGAAGTTCTCGCAAAGAGAAACCTTCTCTTCCGGATTTCTAGGGTTGACATCTGAGGGTTCAGTATCTTACAGGAAATTTAATTATTTAACTAAGTGGGAGAAACAATATGTTTCAAGCATTCAAAGTGACTTGCAGGGATGTGATGTGCTAGAACCAGATGATGTGATATTAGGAATCTTCGAAGAGATCTCTTATGTTGATACTATGTCAGAGCTTGAGGATATCAAGCAAAACAGGTTAGAAAGTGGAACTGAAGTTGTTAAAGTGCACTCAATGGACATATACGAGGCACTTATGCATATTGAGGATGACTTGGATAAATAAGTTGAAGCACAATTAGAGACGAAGTACAAGATAGTTGCAAAGAAAGTGAGACCTATGGCTACACCTCTACCAGAGGGAAGTGATGAAGTAATTAAAGAAGCTTCTCGACAGCCTATGCTCAGAAATCCTAAGAACATTGGGCACAATTTCATTAAAGAGACATTGCAGCAGCTTAAGGTGGGAGAAGATGGTTTTCTCAACGAAGAGGAAATCAAGTGTTTTCAAGGTATTCTCGAAAAACATGGTCAAGCTTTTGCCTTTGAGCCAAGTGAGATTGGGTGTGTGGATCCAAGTGTTGTAGCACCTATGGTTATATTCACTGTTCCTCACATGCCATGGAGCTTACGTCCTATTCCAAATCCTAAAGCTCACTTGCCAAAGCTTATCAATTTGCTTAATGAGAAGATACAAATGGGAATCTTGGAACCATCATGTGCGCCATACTCTAACCGATGGTTCACTGTTCCGAAGAAAAATGGTACTTTAAGGTTTATACGGGATATGCAGCCTGTTAACAAGGTAAATTTCCGCAATGTGGGTACCGGCCCAATTGTGGATGAATTTGCTGAGGCTTTTGCAGGTAGGTCAATTTACTCTATGGGTGATCTTTATTCTGGATATGATCAATTTCAGTTAGCTTTGGAGAGCAGGGATCTTACTACAATGCGTACACCTCTCGGATTGGTAAGGATGTGCACTCTGCCACACGGTGCTACTAATTCTGTAGCTCATATGATGAACGGCATGAATTAGGTATTAAGGGACTTTATCCCACATGTTACTATGCCTTTCATTGATGATCTACCGATTAAGGGCTGTGAGGAAGGCTCAAAAGATGAAGTAAAAGATCAGAGGGGGTGCCGGCATTTTGTTGCTCAACATATTGCTGACTGTGATGCTATTTTATCCAGGCTTGAAGAAGTTAACTTAACACTTTCAGGGCAAAAATCAACTTTTGGTGCCAAAGAGGTTCTAATTGTAGGGCACATGTGCAGTCGTGTCAGGTTTCCAGTTTACGAAACCTTCAAAACTGTACTAAGCTTGAAAAACTTAATGGAAAATACTATTGCAGGACTCCAAACACTATTAATTTTGGTATTTCTGGAATTATAAGCAGAGCTTTACTATGTCTAGAAATTTTCAGAATCTCATTCCGATAAAAACGGGAACAGTTACGGGACCTGGAAAATTACCATAGAAATTTAATTAATAATAAAAATTGGATGGGTTCATTTTAATCATTAGCAAAGACTTCTTTACACTAAGGTTCTAGAATTAAATAGGAAATTCCAATTTTCATCATGGAAAATCTGCAAAAATCAAACAGGCAAATTCTGGAAGGTATGGGGTGAGTGTGGAAGCTGTGGAAACTTTCCAGGGGTAGTGATGGCAAAAAAATGCGCAAATTTCAGCCTGGGGGGTTGCTTGGACTAGGGGAAAACTGCCAAAAGCTGCCAGATGCCCAGGAAAAGCTATAAATAGGACCATTCTCTTCATATTTTGTTAGACTCGGAGCCTTGAGAATTTCTCTCTCATCTAGGGAGAAACACTACGCAGAAATCATTAGAGTTAAGTCTCTAATTGATTAGCCTAACAGGTAATTAACCTAATCTCTCTCAATTAGTAAGGTTAGATTAAGATAAATGATTAATTAATCAAAGATTAGGCCTATATAAGCTTCTTAAACCTCTTTAAATTAATAAATCTCTGCTGATTCCTCCAATATCTCACATAGCACCCCAACATTCTATGCGTGAGCAGAGACTTAGGCGTAGCAACCACTTTGTGAGCTTCACTTTTGGTGTGAGAGAAGCTTTCAAGCTACACATTGCAAGTGAGAGAGCGTGAGTTACAAAAATCTCAAGACCACTATTGTATATGCTCCTTCATCATAAATAAATTGAAGTTTGGTGCATCAAAGGCGTGATTCGATGTTCAAATGTTCGTCCTTCCATTTGTGCAATACGGTTTGGTGAATTCATGGTGACTTGTGTATTTTGAGTTTCTATCGGTTGATCTTGATTTTAGAAAGTGTTTTAGTGTGTTTTTCATTGCCAATTTTGTGGCCATTGTAAGAGAGTATTATGGTGAGAGGTCTCCTACACCCTAAGACAGTGTGTGTGTTTTGGCAATGTTTAGCAATCACTAAGCATTGAGTGAGTTTTGTACAAGCTCTACGATAGCATCATAACGAACCATCTCCATTTGCAAGTCACAAATAAGGTATTATGCAAGATCCATTCCTCTCTCTCTTCCCTTTGAACTAGCTCTCTCTAGTCCATTTTGTGTGTGTCTTGGTGTGAGGTTGCTTGTGTGTGTGTTTTGTGGTGTATCTTCTTGGTTGTGAAAAAATCTCTTTCAACCTAGTTCGCATACCATAACTAGGTGGTGCCCCTATCTTGTTTGGGTTCGGCTGTGGGTTTGTTGCTTTTGTTGTGCTTGTGGTTGCCCCAACCCCAATTGAGCAACATGGGAGCCTTGAGGGGTGTTTAGAGGTCGCCTCTCTTGTTGTCCGCCCCGGACCGCCTCAATTTTGGTGCCCCCACGGAGGAGGGCTTGTGTATTTTTGTGTAGGATCAACCTTTAGCATAGTCAAGTAGTTTGCATGAATCACAAAAATTTGTATGATCCTTTCATTCCCATTGCAAGGCAAAAGGTACACATAATTGTTAGTACTAAGTTGTAATTTCAGCGGAGTAATTCGTAGAATTTTGGGCCCTTTTAGGTTGGCTTAGATAAACGCTTCAGTAAATCCTTTTATATTGCCTCTCATTAGATACGACCTTAGTTTGGATGTCTATATTTTTGTTTTGTTTTAAGCATTAGGTCATGCATAGACAATGGATAATGGCCCAGGAATAGAGGTTTTTCCCTTCCATTTCACTCCACACATTAGAATAAACATTGCAATTAGTAGAAAAATCCATTTTCAACAACGTATGGTGTTCATGTTTGGTGCCCAAAGAGTAGGAGAAATTCTCGCATCACCAAACCCTGTCATCTTGCCTCTTATTGATTATCATAGGTCATTTGATGTGAATATTTTTATTTTGTTGTAGAATAGATTGCAATTTAGAAAACTTTATTGTGTAAATCTTTTTAAGAAAGAAAAACAAAAACATGTTGTCATGTTGAAACCGATTCAATGGAGGCCCAATGTCAAATCTCCAGATATCCTCTTTTCTTTTGAGAGCCTGGAGAGGATGCAGAATTATTTTTAGCAAATTTCAAGATGTCTTGCCATATCAAGAGGATAGTAACTGATCAAGAACGTGTAGAAATGTTTGAGGTGGTCCTTAGGAAAGATGCTAGCACTTGGTTTGACTCTTTGCCTAAGGAAGTTAAAGGGAATTACACGAAAGTTGTGAATCATTTCAAGAGATACTTTTTTGATCCCCAAAACACTCAAAAGCTATGGCAAGACATTGTTTCTCATAAACAAAAGGACTTAGATGACTACTACATGTATAAACAAGAGTTTCTACGTCTTTGGGCTATATGGGTGAGAAATGTTGCTAACCCTGGTGATGGTGCAGAGTTCCTAAAGAAGGAGAGGTTCACAGCCGGTCTCTTTCCCACACTCAAGATAAAAGTTGAGGCGGGTGCACCTGCTACCTTTGACACAGCTAAAACTAGGGCTGTTGAGAAGTATAGGAAACTCAAGTGTCTAAGAGGAGAGGTTCCAATAGAGGGTCCTAGACCTAAGAGAAAATTTCAAACATCAACATCCAGAGAGATTCCGGAGGTAAAAACAGAGGTAATTGAAAAGTTAAATGAATCCTTAAGTAACTTGTCAATTCACCTTGCACAAGTTGTAGGTCCCAAGGGACAAGCAAAGAAGTTAGAAGAGCGAGAGCCACCACAACCTAGGAGAGTCTTGCAATGTTGGAATTGTGGAGGGTCTGGACATGGGATGTATAATTTTCCTTGGCCCGTGGGGAGCCAGGGAGACCTAGCTTGAATTACCCAGTCATGCATGCAGGTGAAGGAACTAGTCAACAACCACGGCTTCTACAAAGGCCAAATGGAGCAAGACTACCTCGAGGAGTGGAAGGAGTTTCACCTTTTCCAGATCTAAATGTGCATGTGGTAGAGGTGAAAAATTCCAATGAGGTGGACATGGAAGCAAATGGCATTAATCGTGGCCATGGAAAAGGTAAGGAGAAAGAAGGAGTCGCGTCACAAAGTGACCATGGACGAGAAAATAAGGGAAAGGAGACGAATGAAACAAAGAGGACTCAACGTCGTATCAACCTCCAAGACTTCCCTCTTGGACATGGTATGGCTCCATACAACTTGTTGGAAGATATGAGAGGTAAGGGTCCTGATATCTCATGGCCTCAATTTCTTGCATTATGTCCACAAGTTAGGAGGGATTTAACAAGGGCAGTTAGCACTAGGAGAAAGGTAAAAGAGAGTGTGCCTGTTGTAAAAATTGTACAAGCTGAAATGAATGAGGACATTACACATGTGCTAGATTGTTACATCAAAGGGAGATTGGTTAGGAAAGGTCTAGTCGATGGGGGTGTGTTTGCGAGTCGCCACGACGGACGTCCATAGCATAGCTCTCACGCATCAACATAAAATATCAATACAAGGGAAGCAACTCGGATGAGGCATGGAAACTCACTAGGGTTTCAATCCTAATCAAGTGAACTCGATGAGATGCAACTACTAACTTTGCAAGAAAATCATATGCATTAAAGCCAAGAAATCTGCCTATGTCCTTCTACATAGCTCTACAGTCATCACGCTCGTTTACCATGCAAATCATATCGGATTCGCATGAAACTTGAAGGGAAGCTACAAGGGACTATCAGGAACATATCCTATCACTGGCACTGCATTTTGGAGAGGTACAAAGATCGCGATTGTTCATCCCAAAGTTAGAAAAAACAGTGAACACGTGATCCTAAAGGGTCGTTTTAGGGTCCCTAAAGCCTCTCCTAGGGTCAAAACAACATAAAATACGCATATAAGCACTCAAAACAACAATTTAAGGTCTCAAACTCGTAGTTAAAAACCTACACCGGATCTTGAATGATTACACTTGAATAGAAGAGCATAGTAAGAGGAACACAATGTAATAAACAAATTTGAATTTGGATTATCGTAACCACAGTAGGCGAAGATTACAAGTTGGATCAAGAAGAAGCTCTCAAACATATGCAGTCTTCTCAGTTTGCGATAAAAGAAGATTGTGTTCAAACTTACAAAATTGACCTTTATAGTTTAGGTCTTTACAAATGGCTTGTTCGGCCAAAAGCTCCTAAACTTCTAACTGGCTCTCTAATATACAATTTCTCCCAAAAAAATAATCATAAATTCTTTTACAAGTTCTCGTCTTAGAGATGCTCTCTTACAAAATAATTTTACAAGGGTTTCCCACAAAAATGTGACTCCTTCTCTGGAAACCGCTGCTTCGTCCGCCAAACACTCCCCCCTTCCTTATCCTTGCACATCCTCGTACATGTTCAGAGCTTTGGTCGTTGATGGGCTCCAAGGAGGCAAGAGTTGTTGAAAAGCTCCGTGTAAGGAGTACCGCCTCCAGGGCTTCTTGATGCTGTCTGAGAGGGTTTTCACTCAGTGTGTGATGGTATGCTACGTACCGTGCCTTGAGGTCCTTCGCCATAGGATGAAAGATCCTTGATTCGATTTCAAAGAAACCTATGACGAAGGCCTCCTTGAATGTTTGCAAGTAATGTGAAGGGAGGTACATTAGTCTTGAGTACATTGCCATCAGGATATGTCGTGGAGGCGAATCTTGCAAATTCCAGCAAATTCCCCGATTCCCCTCTAAGAACAGATTCCATGGGTGATCATTGCCTTCAGTTTCTTTGAACACGTGGATGTAGGTGAGGATCATCCGGGCTATCTTTACCAGCATATGACACACCACATCGGGGACATCCCGCAGCAAGGTGATTGTCAAATTTAGAGTGTTGACTACATAGGCTACTGTAGGAGGATTTTGCGCTGTCAAGACTGGGTAGTTCAACTTTTGCTACCTTGAGCCTTTCCATGTGGAAAACTCCTTTTATGTGCGTATTCTAGGGATTGGGCAGAAAGTGGGATCTATTTGAATGTGCTGAGGAGCATTGTGCTAGTTGGTTAGATCCTGTGGCCGCTTGTCCAACCACTTCTACCTCCATTTAGGGTGATCTTCGATGAGAGCCTGAGATTCTTCAGCTGTTAGTGCTACACCTTCATAATCTCCATCTTTGTTTCGTGGTAGGGTCGGCCGTATCTTCTCCTTCTAGAGGATTGCTTCATGGCATATCAAGGGAAAAGATAGGTACTCATGGCTAAACCCCTCCACCTGCTCTTATGGCTGTAAGAACGCCAGGGCCGTTGACTCCATTATCTTCTTTTTGTATATCATGTAATCTTTTGCTGGTCCCTCTGGCATGTCCTTGATGGTCTCAATTAGATCATCTCTTATGTCCAGATTTGCCTCTGCTGATCCTTGCTCTTGTTCTCCTTGATGTGATGTTTCAAGAAAATCATGCATTTCTTGTCCTGGCAGCAGTTGCGATTGCACTTCGGCTTCCTCTATTCTGATTTTCTGTTGAGAAATCAGGTCTTCTTTTTCTTTCAGAAGTGACTCGCTGATCTGCTTCTGAGTCTCTAACTCGGCCCTTGCTTGTTGCTGCTCCAGCTCTTTCACTTTCTACTCATTTACCGCCATGTGGGCCATCATTCCCGATAAGAGCAGCTGTCTTTGAAGTTTTTCTTGCTCTAGCTCCCCTTTCAATGCCGCTAGGATGTTCACACTGCTGTGGCATTGTATGTGGAGACCAATGGCCCAACAGGTTCTTGGTTTGCCATCAAGGTTGTCAACGTGCTTTTGACAGTGAGGTATAAGCTGTTAACCCTCTAGACCTTGCATTTTCGTAATCGAGTTGCTCCGTTGCTTTCTTTACCCTTGCTGTCAAATCTTGGCATTCTTTTTCCTTGAATGTTAACTCCGTCCTGACATCTACCAGATCTCTGATCAGGGACTAAGCCTGCTATCGTTAAGTGTCTCTTTCCTGCGTTGTGAGCTCCAGTTGTGCCCGCAAGCTCTCTAACTCCTCTTGCCCAGATTTTTGCATGCTTTGAGCCTCTAGTACCTGCCTTTCTTTTTCTCTCAGCACCCCGTGTTGGCATTGGAATTTTTTTTCGAGATCTTGCAAGGTTTTTCTGTAGTCAAATTCAGCCATAACCTAACAGGCTTCTTGGTACCCTATTGCTTCAGTAGGCATAGACTCTTTTTGTGAGGATGAAGGAGGAGGAGGTGGTGGTTTTTTGGTTGATGGAGAAGGAGGAGGAGAAAGAGATTTTGGCGAGGGAGGAGGTGGTGATTTAGGCGAGGGAGGAGGTGGTGATTTCTCCACTTCTTGTACATGCCTCTTTTTCGATGCATCTTCCCTTGGCTGTGAAGCAGACGCATCTGCTTTTCTTTTCTTTAAAATCTTTATTATTCTTTGGCGAGTCAAATCCGCCACCCGTCGTGCTTCCACATTCCTCTCTTGCTTTGCTTGGTTCGTATCTTCACCCGCTTCTTTCTCCTTTGTTCCTTCAGTGGACTGCACAGAAATGTCCACTTCTACAGCCTTTTGTTCCGCTTGGTTCGTATGCGAGCTGCATTTTCTATTCTTTCTTGTCTTTCCTTCTCGAACCTTCGTTTTTATGTTTGTTGTGTTGCAGCATCTCTTGCCTGTCTGTCAGCCCGCAACTTGGTCCTTCTTTCCTCAATTCTTTGTTGGGCCTCTGTATATTCCTTTTAAAGGTCAGATTACGGCACTGTAATTCTTTCCCTCTTTCTTCTCTCAAGCGGTGTGGTGGAGTCTTCCTCCTCGCTTTCTTCAAATTTCGATGGTCCTTTGTCTTTTGACCCTTGAGAGTTTTCCTCATCTTCAATCTCCGTCTTTTCTTCATCGCTTGAGATTTTGTTGGATGCCTTGGCCGAGCGCGATGATGTTGCGCTAGTGGTCGTCCTTACTGAGTGAGCAACCAGCTTTGCTTTCTGAATCAAGGCCGTTTGAGAACTGGCCACCGGCATGTCTTCAATCATTCCCAAAGCTTGGTATGCTATTCTTTTTAGCATTGGCCCCGCACTCATGTAGTTTTTGTTCTTTGCCGAGCTTTTCAAATTTGCTTCGATCAAGTTCTCCAAGATGTAAGAACCATAATAGCATCGGATGGTTCTGTTTTTAGCTGTTGCTAGAGCCATGACCACTGCAATGTGCAGGATCGTCTCGATGTACCGAGGAGGCTTTTGTACCCTGAAATGCTGAGATCAGTCTCATTGGCAACTCCAGATCACCGTATATCATGTCACTATACTTGTACTTGTTTCCTTTTGCTTTGATAAATGCCTTCTCGTTATCCAGTGACTTGGTCTTTGCCAGCAAGTTGTGTTGTCCTGGAAGGAAGTGCAAAGCTTCGTTGATGATTTCTTTTGTGATCTTTACTTTTACCTTTGAGCCATCCTTGTCGGTGAGCATTGCTTGCCCATCATACTGTATCGATCTCATGAGCTCGTGGGCCCTCATGTAGTCTATTCCCCATGGCTACAATCTAAAAAATTGCTCCAAATGCACAACTCGCACGGCTTCTGTGACCTCCGACCTTCGGTGGAGATTCCATATTTCTCGTGGCATGATAGTCGTCTTTAACATATCACCATCAGCATCCCTAAACTTTGCGATGAAAATGTGAGCAGGGATCTGAGCTAGTGTTTCATCCGAGATGTGAGGTTTTTCGTTTGTAGAGAACTCATCCAATTCATATGGTGTTGTTGTCCACTACCTTGCTTGCTTTTGGCGAGGCATTCTGTGTCATTAGAATCACAAGCTGTTAGGATTTTCCTTTCACAACCAGTAGCATTTAGACTTTTAGTAAAAAGCAGTTCAATCTCATCCATTCTTGTCCATATTTCACCAGTGGGACTATGAAGACTAGAGCTATGACTGATTGAAATCTGAGACAAATCTGGGCCTGAGGTACACCGATCGCGATCATAGTACAGAGGCCAAAATGAGATTTGATCACATGAGTGGTTTGCTGATAGCTAGAGGGTCATTTTGGTCCACTCTGTCTTTTATTTGAACCACTTTTGAGTTTATAAGTCCCAATTTTGGGTTACAAGGGAGTTTTGGACTAGACTTTGATTTTTCATGGGTTTTTTATGTCCAATTGGCTTGAAACTTGATGGGGGACTTGAACAAGATGTGCACAAGAGATCTGTTAGGTTTTGGTCAAAATCTAATGCTGAGTACACCGATCGCGATCATAGTACCTGGCCTTTTTTGGTTTCATAGATGGCTTTGGTCCCCTATGCCTGCCTAGCCCACTGATGATTTATTTTTAAGTTTGGACTCAAAATGAACAAATTAGAGCAATTTTTCACTGTTTGATCTTATTTTACTAAGTCTAACCATATTGGGTTTTCCTAATGGATTTTGGTCGGAGCCTCGAGTTAGTTGATGTTAGTTTTTGAGCTTTTACTGCTTCCATGATGTGTTGTTATCATCAGCCTACTCCGCTGTCTAATTCTGACTTGATCAGGCACTTTTTACCCCGTCTTTGGAGATTTTCCAGACTTGTGCATTTTTCAGGCATTCTTTGGATACCAATGGGGTAATTGGGCATCTCTAAGTCGCCTTTTAGTCTTTGAAATTAGTTCGGCCAAATTCTTCCCCTTGTGTGATCACTCGAGACTGAAATGGTCATCTCCGTCCTTGTGGAAGATTTTGAGCTCCATGCAGGGTTTTCTACTACTGTGCTGACTCTGAGTCAGACAAGTATGCCTTTCAAACCACCCGTCATAATTTTCAGTCGAATTTTGGTAGTTGTAGGTCAAATTTCCCGATTCGGTATGAGCAAAATTTGTGCATTTTTCATGAAAATCCAAGAGAGTGTATCCCTCACTAAGTTCTAAGCCTGGGTCAAGCCAAAGTTTCTAAAACCTACAATTGGGGACACCGATCGCAATTGTACCATAACTCCCAAATTAATTTTTGACACATGCAGATTGTTGGCGAAGCTGAGGGGAGGCTTTTTGCAAATTCTGTGTCAATTTTGGTCAGTGGGGTACACTGATCGCGATCGTTGTACCACCACCAAACTAAGATTTGATCATATGGCCTGGTTCCTGGCATTTTGGGGAGCACATTGATGTGATCTTTCCCGGAAAATTTTTTGTCATGATGCCTCTAAGGGCCCTTGACCTATTTGACTCAATCCGACTTTGATTTGATCCATTTGCCCGTTTGTGCAATGATTCCCGCTTGCATGCGTAATAGACTTGATCTTTACTTGATAAGGAACATACCTGTGAAATCTCGTATGAAATGATGGCTCCAAACGTCCATATGGGTTAGAAATGTGGCAGCTTGCTCTAGGTCAAGAAGCTCTCTTCTTCTCTCTCAAAATGTGAAAATGAACAATGAGCTAGAATTTGGCTTACCTGACCCATATCTTCTCGAGGTTTTTGTGACATAGGTATCATTTTCATTACCTTTGATCCCGATTTAATCTGCATACCATCTGTGGGTCGAACCGTTCGTCATTCTGGCCTCGTATGACCATTTGATGCGATTTTGGCGAAATGTAGTCATGATCATTAAGGCTGAAATTCGACATCTTCATATTAGCTTCATATCTTCCATGCTTGATAACCCTATCATGATACTACGGAATTTGCTTCCAGAACTTGATTCCGACACTGTGGGCGATATTTTTTAATTTTTGAAAGATTATTAACAAAAATCAAACAAAATAAATTGAAAATACTTATTTACTAGCAAAAATTAGCCAAAAATTATTATACTCACCCCTAAGCATATATTACTAGAAGCATCCCAATGCTCCAGATTTTGTCATTACATCTCATTATTATGCTGATTGGATGATAAAAATGCTAAAAATGCCAGATTTTGATCAAATTTGTTCAAAATTGAACTCTAAAAAATGAAAAAAAACAACAAACACACGCATTATGTACATATATACACGTTGGAGCCCTTAATTGTCCTGACTGCTGCTAGATTCAACAGTTATGTCCCCCTTCCTAAACTGAGTCATCCCGGACGAAGGTTGTGTGCATGTGCATGGGTTTTGAAATCTGTGTCTATGCACGGCCGTGTAATGTGGCCCTATCCTCATGTTTGAGACAATGATTGGGAAACAAGGTGCTCTGCAAGATGCAGGGACTGAATGTAATTTTCAGTGGCTTTGGATGGCAAGGCTAGTTGTTTATGGAACAAAAGAGCTTGCAGTTTGATTGCTCTCTCCTTGATTGTTGGTTTTTTTATGTCAACTATTTTTGGAACCCATTTGTATTCAATTTTTTTCATATTTGCCGATTTTGATGTAGGTTCCTAAATTTTCTTAGGTTTCCATTGCCATTTTCTTAGTTCAGACTTCCTGTGTTGACTTTTTGGTCGCCGTTCGATCTTTGTCCCTGAATTTTTGGTTGTCTCTAGCTTTGGTTGCCATTTCCATTCTGGATTAGCTCCTGAAGGTCTTTGACATGGTGTTGCTTTCGTTGGGAGTTGTGTCTTGGGTAGCCATATCTGTCTCTGTTTGTTCTGCATGACAGTTTTCTTTATCCATACTTTTCGAATAGCCGTTTTCGGTGTTTCTGGTTGATGAGCTGATTGCTTTGTCGATTGGGATAATAGGCCGTGAGTGATCTATTTTGGGAATGGAGCCATGTATGTGTTAGAGTTGTGTGCGTACATTAGTGCATGTTCTGACCATTCGGTAACGGCATTGTACGTTCTCATCCATGGAACTCCCAAACATAGTGATTCTCTGATTCCTTCGTCTTTCATTACGAAAAATTGATGAGGACAACTATTTTCATCAATATTGATTGGTAAGTTTACTATCCCCAATGTTGGCATTGTTGCCCCGTTTGCGGCTTGTAAATCTCGTGTTGATTACACTAGGGGTTCATCGGTAAGCATCTTGTAAGTGGAGAAATTGACCACATTGACTCTTGCCCCTGTGTCAATCAATGCTCGTTGATATCTGTCATTCGGAGGTCTGACATTGATACGGACATCAATTCCTATTTCCCATTGCTCGTCATTGTGAATTATAGAAACAGGAATTTAAGCATTATCTGTTGGTTGAGGAAGTCTTTGTTGTTGTAATTTTTGTTTCTGCTTTACAATCCTGATTCTGGCCTCTTCCTGTGCTTGAACTTTTGTCTCATTTGCTTTGTTCTTGCGCTCCTTCACAGCATGGATTTTGGCAAGCATCTCTGAGGTTAGTGGTAGGTTTTACTTCTTTAATCTGCATCCACTAATCCAATTAAGCGTCTTCTCTCCCTCTAATGTCGCAAGCTTAATGGCACCACTAGATGATATGTCATGAATCACATAGGGTCCATTGCCTCGCTTTTTGAGTTGAATGTTGTTTCAGGGTATACATTAAGACGTAATCCCTGTAGCAAATTCCTTGCTGATGACATGTTGATCAAAGAATGATTTCATGTTTCGTTTTTGCACGTAGATTGATGCAACTACTCTCAATCTAGTTTCATCCAGTCTTTCCAGGATATCTATTTGATTTAAATAATTCATTGCCCGTCCATTCTAATTCTTTAGCCAACGGAAGTGTGGGGATAAGCAATTCAAGTGGCAAAATCGCTTGAATTCCATAAACCATGTTGAATGGAGTCGTTTCGATTGAGGTTTTGTATGCTACTCTATATGCCCATAAAGCTGAATGTAGCTTTTGATCCCAGTCGGCTCTCAATTCGCTAATAGTTTTTGTGAGAATTGTCACCAAAATCTTGTTTGTACTTTTCGCTTGGCCGTTAGCTTGTGGATGATAGGGAGCTGACTTCCTGTGAATTACCATGAATTCATCCAATAGGAATTCGATCACTTCATTGACGAAATGAGTCCCTCTATCGCTCACTATCTCTATTGGTAAGCCATACCTCAGGAAAATGTTCTCATACAAAAACTGTGCTGTCGTTTTTGTATCATTTTTGGTTGTGGCTTTCGCTTCAACCCACTTTGTTAGATAATCTGTTGCCACAATAAAGTATTGAGCATGCGTTTTATATCCCGGGGATGCAATTGGTCCTACAAAATCTATTCCCCATTTTGCAAACACTCTTGCCCCCATCATTGGCCTCAAGGGCATGTCATCTCGTGCCCTAGGAATATTTGTCCTCTGGCAATTGTCACATCATTTCACAAACTCTTCAGCATCCATGAATAGTGTAGGCCACCATATGCCAGCAATAAGAATTTCTTTGGCCGTTTTGTCACAGCTGAGAAATGTCCTCCAGCTTGTCCGCCATGTGCTTGCTCTAAGATAGGAACGTATTCCTCTTCTGTCGCACACATTCTCAATTGATTGTCTTTCCCCCTCTTGTAAAGATTTTCCTCAATCAATACATAGTTTTTTACCTCTTTCGTGATCGTTTTGATACGTGATATACTCATCCCTTCAGGTAGTATTCCGGTGGTGAGGTATTCTACAATGTAGTTACTCCATCGGGGTGCTACTTATAATTTGAATAGAGTCGCGTGTTCTATCAGCTTTTGAAAAGTGCAAATAACACATGATTTGATATGCTTATGAACACTTTGTTGCATTTTTTGCCAATATACACCCATTCTAATCAATCTTTGATACGTCTGTGCATGCCCATTGTGAATCCCCGTTGTTTGCACATGAGACTGGTGTAGATACAAGTCCTGTTCACTTGATTCAACACAAAGTCTACGGATTTGATCCGATCCCTGTTTATATAGCCTTCCAGCCAGCATTACCAATGATCTAGATGCTGCGATGGTGGATGGTTGTCTTGTCAAATTCAATGACCCAATAGTCAACAAAGGAATTACATCCTCGCTCCATCTTGGAACCATTTCTATGTTGAAGAGATATGCATCTGGCAAATCATCATCAACTCCTAAAGGGTTTTCTCCATGCACCATTCTAGATAAATGATCCGCTCTTTGATGGGTAGTTCCTTTTTTGACTACAACCGTGAAGTCAAACTCAAGCAGTATGATGAACCATTGTACAATCCGCCCCGTACTGCAAGGTTTGTTTACCAAGTACAGCAGTGCTTGGTGATCAACGAAGAATACAAAATTGTTGGAAAGTAGGTAATGTCTAAAAATTTTCACAGCATAGATCATACCCAAGCCCTCCCTTTCAGTTGTTTTGTAATTCTTCTTTGCACTGTTTAGTTTTCTACTGGAGTAACCGATTTGAAAATCCATGTTGTTTTCTCCAGGTTGTGCAAGTATGCATCCTATAGCATATGCTGATGCATCTACGTGGACGTGGAATATCTTTTCCCAATCTGGAGCCTTCAAAATTGGAGTAGATATCAATCTTTGCTTCAAAGTTTGAAAAGCTTTCTCGCACTCATCTATCCACTCAAATTTAGTTATTAACGCGTAAAGTGGTTTTGCAATTATAGCGTATGAGTAGATAAATTTGCGACAATATCCACAATGGCCCATAAATGCCTGTACCTCCTTTACCCTCCCTGGTTGTGGTAGATCAACAATTATGCTAATCTTTTCTATATTTGTGGAAATACCATGTTTGGACACTATATGCCCCAATATTTTACCTTGTCTTACCATGAAGACACATTTCTCCAGATTCAGAAAAATCCGATATAGTCTACATTTTTCGAACACTTTGGTCAAGTGCTCTATGTGCTCCAATCTTACGAGAGAGTGAATGCACAAGTCATCCATGTAAATTTCTAAGAACTGTTGATAGCCGTTTTTTCGGCTCTTTGTAATTGCCACATTGAGTTACCTCACCCTACAAAAATCACCCAAACACTGTGGCTATCCCTACCATTTCACTGTACATAGGCGTGCGTGAGTCACGGGACTTTTCCCATATCTTCTTAAAAAACCCTCAATTAGCTAGTCATTGGGCTAGTTGAGCCAAAAAAAATAAAAAAAATAAAAAATATAAGTATATTATGGCCCATGCGTATGTAAATATTTCTTTGTATATAGGGCCTAAATAAAAGATTTTTTCATAATTATTTTGGTATTTATTTAAATATTTCTACCTAGGTTGTGTTATTTATGCTCTGTACATTGCCTCACCATTACCACAATTTTTCTTACCATTTTTCATATTCTTTATTCCATATAGAAATATTTTCATGTAAACCTCTCTTATATTTGGTGTAACTCCATCCCAACAAAAATCCAAAAAAACTAGTTTTATTTATGTGTATATTTTTTCACTATTGTGATTTTTCCCTTCCTACATCTATTTTGTTTTTTTTAGAACACCAAAAATATTTATCTTTTTATGGTAGCCTCATAATGAGAGAGATTTCTTTTGACCCCTTTATATTTTTTCCACTTATATTATTTATATTTGACATGTACATATTTTTTAGACCCCTCAATATTTGATTTTCTTAGTTGTACTATTCACTTATATCATAATCTCAACAATATCTTCAATTATAGACCTATCAAATAAGGTCAAGGGTAGGTGGCATGCATACATGCACTATGGAGGGCTCACTCTTGGAGGTATTCAAAAGAATCATCCAAAGAAGGACCCCACAAGGACCTTGTGCAGTGGAAAACAACGGTCGGTTTTGCTGAATTTTTAAAGTTCACTTGCTCTCCGAATTTGAAAAGGTGACACAAACAAAAGTTGTAGCTCGTGGGATGAACTTTTGCCTCAAATTTTTTCATATTTTTTTGAGCTACGAGCTGTGAGCTATGATTTTATTAGTGGACCCCAGTTTTCCCATGCTATGCAGCGACACTCTCTCTTCCACTTTATCATTTTCCTCTTTCACACACACTTCTCCACTCATCATCCCCACCTCTCTCACCACTCCTCTCTGCACCCTACTCACCTTCTCCTCAACCTTGAAGAATAAGAGAAACCATGGTGAACTCATACCTCCCACACACAATTCCATTCCAAAATTGACCACCTAGTCTCATTTTTCCTCCTCCAATTTACCCATATCTATCAAAAAAACCACAAAATTCAGCCTCTTCTCTTAAAAGATAGCATCATGGTGGTTGATTACTCAGCTTCAATTACCTTGTCTCTCAAGGAAGGTCAAGAGTGGAGAAAAAATGTACCGTCAAAGCTAGTGGACCGTCAACAAGCGTCAAAATCGGCCCTACTCAAGACACTTGGAGCATCAACCTTGTAAGAAATCCACCTTTTCTTACCTCTTAAGAGTTTTTCTTCCTTATTTGTATCCTACATGGATACTCCCATTGTAAATATCCAATTCCATTTGTAAATTAATACTAACTCTACTAACACTATGAAAAGTCCTATCACCTCCATTTCTCTCCTCTCTCTTTCCCCACCAACTTCTTAATAATTCCAAGCAAAAGAAATTAGATAAATTGCTGAAAATCTAACCCAACCATGGTTAGAGGAGTAACCCTAGCCTTCAAAATTTCTATAAAAGGAGGGTGTAGCTAGCACAAAAGGGGGGAGCCATAAGCAAGAGCACTATGCTATAGCTTGAGAAGCCAAGCTCAACCTCTCTAGAAGGAGCTCTTGAGTGGAAGCTCATTGTCTTATGCATGTGTATGTGTTGTAATAGGGGATTAGCAAGGGAACTCTATGCCATTGTAAGAGAGAGAGTGATCATTCAATTGAGAGTAGGAAATCTATCATTTCTCCTACTAGTGTAAGCCCAACATTTGTTGAATCAAGGAGGGTGGATTTGGACTAAGCTTGGATATTTTGTCTCCCTTCCAACGTGAAGTAATGGACAACAATGATGCGTAAGTGTCTTGGTGTTTTTTGTTAAGTTCTTGATAGCTTGTCTCTGGTGTTGTCGTCAATCTAGCCATAAATCCCACATACTATAAGAGGGCGACAGGGTGGAGAGGACTCCCCTGGCCTTAAGACAGTGATTGGGGTGGCTTTTCTTGTGATGTGTTGTGGTGAAATTTACGCAAGCTATGTAAAACAAATACTAATCTCACTTTGATTTGTCATGACAGATTTGTAAGAAGGTATTAATGCAACAAGCACCCCCTCCCCCTTTCTCTCTCTTTCTTAAATATATAGTTGTGTTTGCTTGATCATTGCCGATACGTTTCAAAGCAGCCCGAGCACTATCTCTCTCTCTCTCTCTCTCTCTCTCTCTCTTTACGCGTCCTAGTTCGCATCCAAAATTAGGTGGTGCCCCAAATTTGTGTAGGGTTAGGTTGCGGGTTTGTGTGTGTGTTTGTTGTTTTTTTCCAACCCCAACCCAATTGAGCAGCACGGGAGCCTTGAAGGGTGTCTAGAGGTTGCTCTTCTTGTTGCCCGCCCCGGACCGCCTCAAATTGGTGCCCCCACTGAGGACAGGCTTGTGTATGATGTGTGAAGTCTCAACCTTTAGCATAATCAAGTAGCTTGCATGAATCATGAGAATTTGTATGATCCCTTCATTCCCATTTCAAGGCAAAAGGTACACATAATTGTTAGTACTAAGTTGCAATTTCAGCAAGTAATTCGTAGAATTTTAGGTCCTCTTAGGTTGGTAGAGATAAACGCATCAGTAAATCCTTTTATTTTGCCTCTCATTAGGTACGACCTTAGTTTGGACGTCTATATTTTTGTTTTGTTTTAAGAATTAGGTCATGCATAGACCATGGATAATGGCCCAGGAATACAGGTTTTTCCATTTCATTTCACTCCACGCATTAGAGTAAACATTGCAATCAGTAGAAAAATCCATTTTCAACAACGTATGGTATTCATGTTTGGTGCCCAAAGAGCAGGAGAAATTCTCGCATCACCAAACCCTGTCATTCTACCTCTTATTGATTATCATAGGTCATTTGATGTGAATATTTTTATTTTGTTGTAGAATAGATTGCAATTTAGAAAATATTATTGTGTAAATCTTTTAAAGAAAGAAAAAACAAAAACGCGTCACTTTGAAATCAATTCAATGGAGAGCCAACGCCAAATGTCTGGATATCCTCTTTTCTTTGGAGAGCCTAGAGAGGATGCAGAATTATTTCTAGCAAATTTCAAGATGTCTTGCAGTATCAAGAGGATAGAAACTGATCAAGAACGTGTAGAAATGTTTGAGGTGGTCCTTAGGAAAGATGCTAGCACTTGGTTTGACTCTTTGCCTGAGGAAGTTAAAGGGAATTACATGGAAGTTTTGAATCGTTTCAAGAAATACTTCTTTGATCCCCAAAACACTCAGAAATTATGGCAAGACATTGTTTCTCATAAGCAAAAAGACTTAGATGACTACTACTTGTACAAGCAAGAGTTTCTACGTCTTTGGGCTCTATGGATACGAAATGTTGCTAACCCTGGTGATGGTGCATAATTTTTAAAGAAGGAGAGGTTCATAGCCAGACTCTTTCCTGACCTTAAGGTAAAAGTTGAGGCGGGTGCACCTGCTACTTTTGATGCAGCGGAAACTAGGGCTGCTGAGAAGTATAGGAAACTCAAGTGCTTAAGGGGAGAGGTTCCAATAGAAGTTCTTAGACCCAAAGGTAAGTCACAAGCATCAACATCTAGGGAGCTTCCTGATGTAACGGCTGAAGTGATTGAGAAGTTAAATGAATCTTTAAGCAGCCTGTCAATTCACCTTGCACAAGCTGTAGGTCCAAAGGGACAAGCAAAGAAGTCAGAAGAGAGAGAGAGCCACGAACTAGGAGAGTCTTGCAATGTTGGAATTGCGGAGAGTCTGGACATGGGATGTATAATTGTCCTTGGCCCCGTGGGGAGCCAGGGAGACCTAACTTGAATTATCCAGTGATGAATGCAGGACAAGGAGCTGGTCAACAACCAAGGCTTCTACAAAGACCAAATGGACCAAGACCACCTCCACAAGGGGTAGAAGGAGTTCCACCTTTGCCAGATCCAAATGTGCATGTGGTAGAGGTGACAAACTGAAATGAGGTTGACATGGAAGCAAATGGCATTAAGCGTGGCCGAGGAAAAGGTAAAGATAAAGAGGGTGTCCCATCACAGGGTGACCATGGACAAGGCAAGAAGGCAAAGGAGACCAAGGAAGCTAAGAGGACTCGACGTCGTATCAATCTCCAAGACTTCCCTCTTGGACATGGTATGGCTCCATACAACCTGTTGGAAGACATGCGAGGTAAGGGTCCTGATATCTCATGGCCTCAGTTTCTTGCATTATGCCCACAAGTTAGGAGGGATTTAACAAGGGCAGTTAGCACTAGGAGAAAGGTAAAAGAGAGTGTGCCTGTTGTAAAAATTGCACAAGCTGAAATGAATGAGGACATTACACCGGTGCTAGACTGTTACATCAAAGGAAGATTGGTTAGGAAAGGTCTAGTGGATGGGGGTGCACAAATTTGCATCATGACAGAGGGACTCATGCAAAGACTAGGTATGCACATCCAGGAGACACCTGAAATCAAAGTCAAGATGGCAAACAATAGCAAGGCTAGGTGTGTAGGCATTTGTAAAAATGTCTTTGTAGAGGCCTTTGGCATTAAGAAAGCGGTGGATTTTTATGTTATGTCGACCAAGGGAAGTGGTTATCCATTTATCCTAGGAAGACCATGGCTAATGAAAATGCGAGCTTTGTAGGATTGGGAGAGTGGGAAATTAATTTGCAGGAATGACAATCATAAGAAGGTTGTCTTTGACATGAAGGAGCAACGCCAAGAGGAGCTCCATGAAGAATCATCTCAAAGTGAGACGGAAGAAGGTTGGACCGATAGCACTTCAGAAGAAGAAAGTAGCGGCAGCATTACTGAAGAGGAGTCTTCCATCGAAGTCATGGGCGTAAGGTTTAAGCCAAGAAACCAAGAGACCTCTTGTCAAGGCTTGGAGGAGGTAGGTCCTCAAGAGAACGAAGGTGTTCAAGATGAAGGGATGCCGGAAGGTATGCTATCAACAACACTTACAAAGGATGAAAGAGAGGAGTTCAAATGTGTGCTAAGGAAGTTTCCTAAGCTTTTTGCTAAAGACTACACCGACGTGCGTGGAGTAGATGTTGTTCAACACAAGATTGAGTTGAAGCCAGAGGCCACACCTAAGGCTCAAAAGCTACGAAGGCTAGGAGTCATTAAGGAGCAGGCTCTACTCAAGGAGGTAAGAAAGCTTCTAGCAGCAGGTTTCATTTATCCAGTGGAGAATTCAGAGTGGGTCTCTCCCGTTGTTGTCACTCCTAAGAAAAACGGCAAGTGGAGGGTGTGTGTGGATTATCGTCCACTTAATGAGGCAACAAAAAGAGATCACTTTCCCCTTCCATTTCAGGATGAGATACTAAATGAAGTAGCTGGTCATGAGAAGTACACTGTGTGTGATGGCTACTCAGGTTACTTTCAAATAGGTATCGCATTGGAGGATCAATTGAAAACAACCTTTATCACTCCTTGGGGTTGTTATGCTTTTAGAGTCATGCCATTTGGCCTGACAAATGCTCCTGCAACTTTCCAACGCTTCATGAACATGGTGTTTCAAGCATTCTTTGGAAAGTCCATTAGGGTTTTTATTGATGATTTTTGCATTTATAGCTCAAAATCATTGCATCTACAAAGGGTAGAAGAAGGTTTAAAGAAGCTCTATGACAAGGGAGGTCAACTCAACCCCAACAAGTGTCACATAGCTGAGGATGAAGTGATCTTGCTTGGTCACAAGGTTTCCTATAAAGGCATTGAGGTGGATCCTTCAAAGGCAAAGGCTCTTATTGAGCTCCCCTCACCCAAGAATCTCAAAGAGGTCATATCATTCATTCAAAAAGTGAAGTATATGTCACGCTTTATTCACTTAGCTTCGGAGTTGCTTCATCCTTTGCAAAAGTTGACACAACAAGTAGAATTTGCATGGTCTGATGAGCTTGAAGAGTATTTTTGTAACATTAAAGTCATTTTGTCAGAGCTACCAACACTCATGCCTCCTTGTTGGGAGTACACATTCTTTGTTAGTTCTAGTGTTGGAAGGGAAACAATTGGTGCTGTGTTGCTACAACAAGATCCCCACAGTACAAGGATGCGACCCATCTACTTTGCTAGTAGGGACATGAATGCTTTGGAGAGAGACTACACAGAAGCAGAACTCATGATGCTTTCTCTCATGTTTGCGGTGAGAAAGTTTAGATCCTACCTGCTACCAAAACCTTTTGTAATTCTCACTGCAGAAAATTTGTTTCCTTGGGTGTCATCTCAAATGAATCTTAGTACTAGGATCTCAAAGTGGATTATGGAGTTGCAAGAGTTCCAATACTCTTTCAAAGTAGAAGATAGTGTGCGTGCACAATTGGCAGGGATTCTCACTTATAGGGTACATGAGAAGGAAATTAAGGTGCCTCAAGTAAAGACCCTACCATTGCCACCACCAAAACGTTTTCCCAATGATTTTACCTTGTTCTTTGATGGAGCTTTTCGACGAGCCACAGGGAAAGCAGGGGGAGGGCTAGTGTTGCTCAACCCAAGTGGAGAGGTGGTCATGAAAGAGAAGGTCAATCTACCAGGTTCAACTAGCAACAATGAAGCAGAATATGACACACTACTTCATGGTTTGAAGATGTGCATTGGCCAAGGGATTAAACGTCTCATGGTAAAGGGACATGCACTTCTCATTTGTAAACAGATTTTAGGCATTTGGGCATGCAAGAATGAAAGCTTAAGGACAAAATTTCATGCCATTCGTAAGATGTTTAATCAATTTGAAGAAGTGCAACTATATCATATTCCGAGGAAACAAAATGAAGATGCCGATTTACTTGCACAACAAGAAGTTACATGTGTTGAGAGAGAAGTGCAGGTCATCATGGTGGCAGCAGCTGTCAAGCAACCAAGATACCAGGGATTGGAGTCATTGGCTCCCATTATTGGCTACATTTTGGAGGGTGAGTTTCCACAAGACTTCACGAAGGCTCAGAAGAGGAGACTCATGAATCAGGCAAGTTTCTATCTCTTCCTAGAAGGCTCCCTCTATCAAAGAGGGAAGGATCAAGTATGCAGACGAGTACCAACCATCAAGGAAATTCCAGCCATTCTAAAAGGTTTGCATGAAGAGGCATGTGGTGGTCATTTTGCCCAAGAATTAACTGTGAAGAAGATTTTGCTTTCGGGGTATGTTTGGCCAAGTTTGCATGTGGATGTTCAACATTGGTGTAAAAGCTGTCACACTTGTCAGATAAATGGAAATAGAAGGTTGGTGCATGGCTCGAGGCAAATAGTGCTTGCAAATGGACCCTTTGAAAAGTGGGGCATTGATGCTATGGGTCCTCTGCCTAGGACAAAAAATGGTAAACTCTACATTCTAGTGGCTGTAGACTATATGACTAGGTGGGTGGAAGCACAAAGTGTGGCAAAGGTAAATGAGAGGACAGTGAGCAAATTCGTCTACACTCACATTTGTTGTAGATTTGGCACACCTTTGGAGATTGTTTCCGATAATGGTCTAGGGTTTAGAAAGGGATTGCTCACAGAAGTCTGTGAAGAACTTCACATTCTACATCGTCACAGTACACCCTACTATCCCCAATCAAA
This sequence comes from Adiantum capillus-veneris, assembly GCF_014529385.1. Classification (NCBI taxonomy): domain Eukaryota; kingdom Viridiplantae; phylum Streptophyta; class Polypodiopsida; order Polypodiales; family Pteridaceae; genus Adiantum; species Adiantum capillus-veneris. The sequence continues at coordinate 3,617,364 of NC_140937.1, forward strand.
TGGTTTGGTAGAAAAAGCTAATGGTGTCATTGCAGGCATCATTAGAAAGATGGTGAGAAACAAGACAAAGTTGTGGGATGACTTCTTGGATGGTGCCTTGTGGGCGTATCGAACCACATATAGGGAAGCCACGGAGTTTACACCATTTCACTTGGTCTATGGTCAAGAGGCTTTACAACCAATTGAGCTCAACATTCCAACAATGCGACTTCATGGCAAAGCAACACAAGATGATCAAGAAGCATGGATGGATCGACTTCTTACCTTAGCTGAGCTTGAGTGGAAAAGAGAAGCAGCATACGATTGCTACAAGAGAAAAGCTACGCAGGCGAAGGAGAAGCTTGACAAGAAACTGAAGGACAAAGGCATCAATGAAGGAGATCTGGTGCTAAGGTATGACAATCGACTCGATAATCGTTTTGATGCCAAGCTTGAAACTAGATGGCAAGGGCCATACATAGTCAAGAAGGCTTTCAATTCAAGTTACTATCAGCTTATGGACTTGAATGGTAAAGAGCACTCTGGGAAAGTAAACGGGTATCGCTTGAAGCCCTATTTGAGTCGCCTTCTACCAAAGGATCTACCAAAGACCTGTCAAAAGGCCACTGTCTCATGTAAGTATTGTTACATGAAGCATGAGTGTAACTCTAGCCAAAATTCTGAGGGGCCAAACAATAAAGATCTAGTCAAGGACTCTGAAGCACTCTCTTTGGAAAAGATGCTCTATGATGGTACATGAATATACCATCATCCAGGGCGAGGGCTAATGATAGCCGTTTTTTCGGCTCTTTGTAATTGCCACATTGAGTTACCTCACCCTACCAAAATCACCCAAACACTGTGGCTATCCCTACCATTTCACTGTACATAGGCGTGCGTGAGTCACGGGACTTTTCCCATATCTTCTTAAAAAACCCTCAATTAGCTAGTCATTGGGCTAGTTGAGCCAAAAAAAATAAAGAAAATAAAAAATATAAGTATATTATGGCCCATGCGTATGTAAATATTTCTTTGTATATAGGGCCTAAATAAAAGATTTTTTCATAATTATTTTGGTATTTATTTAAATATTTCTACCTAGGTTGTGTTATTTATGCTCTGTACATTGCCTCACCATTACCACAATTTTTCTCACCATTTTTCATATTCTTTATTCCATATAGAAATATTTTCATGTAAACCTCTCTTATATTTGGTGTAACTCCATCCCAACAAAAATCCAAAAAAACTAGTTTTATTTATGTGTATATTTTTTCACTATTGTGATTTTTCCCTTCCTACATCTATTTTGTTTTTTTTAGAACACCAAAAATATTTATCTTTTTATGGTAGCCTCATAATGAGAGAGATTTCTTTTGACCCCTTTATATTTTTTCCACTTATATTATTTATATTTGACATGTACATATTTTTTAGACCCCTCAATATTTGATTTTCTTAGTTGTACTATTCACTTATATCATAATCTCAACAATATCTTCAATTATAGACCTACCAAATAAGGTCAAGGGTAGGTGGCATGCATACATGCACTATGGAGGGCTCACTCTTGGAGGTATTCAAAAGAATCATCCAAAGAAGGATCCCACAAGGACCTTGTGCAGTGGAAAAAAACGGTCGGTTTTGCTGAATTTTTAAAGTTCACTTCCTCTCCGAATTTGAAAAGGTGACACAAACAAAAGTTGTAGCTCGTGAGCTGACCTTTTGGCTCAAATTTTTTCATATTTTTTTGAGCTACGAGCTGTGAGCTATGATTTTATTAGTGGACCTCAGTTTTCCCATGCTATGCATCCACACTCTCTCTTCCACTTTATCATTTTCCTCTTTCACACACACTTCTCCACTCATCATCCCCACCTCTCTCACCACTCCTCTCTGCACCCTACTCACCTTCTCCTCAACCTTGAAGAATAAGAGAAACCATGGTGAACTCATACCTCCCACACACAATTCCATTCCAAAATTGACCACCTAGTCTCATTTTTCCTCCTCCAATTTACCCATATCTATCAAAAAAACCACAAAATTCAGCCTCTTCTCTTAAAAGATAGCATCATGGTGGTTGATTACTCAGCTTCAATTACCTTGTCTCTCAAGGAAGGTCAAGAGTGGAGAAAAAATGTACCGTCAAAGCTAGTGGACCGTCAACAAGCGTCAAAATCGGCCCTACTCAAGACACTTGGAGCATCAACCTTGTAAGAAATCCACCTTTTCTTACCTCTTAAGAGTTTTTCTTCCTTATTTGTATCCTACATGGATACTCCCATTGTAAATATCCAATTCCATTTGTAAATTAATACTAACTCTACTAACACTATGAAAAGTCCTATCACCTCCATTTCTCTCCTCTCTCTTTCCCCACCAACTTCTTGATAATTCCAAGCAAAAGAAATTAGATAAATTGCTGAAAATCTAACCCAACCATGGTTAGAGGAGTAACCCTAGCCTTCAAAATTTCTATAAAAGGAGGGTGTAGCTAGCACAAAAGGGGGGAGCCATAAGCAAGAGCACTATGCTATAGCTTGAGAAGCCAAGCTCAACCTCTCTAGAAGGAGCTCTTGAGTGGAAGCTCATTGTCTTATGCATGTGTATGTGTTGTAATAGGGGATTAGCAAGGGAACTCTATGCCATTGTAAGAGAGAGAGTGATCATTCAATTGAGAGTAGGAAATCTATCATTTCTCCTACTAGTGTAAGCCCAACATTTGTTGAATCAAGGAGGGTGGATTTGGACTAAGCTTGGATATTTTGTCTCCCTTCCAACGTGAAGTAATGGACAACAATGATGCGTAAGTGTCTTGGTGTTTTTTGTTAAGTTCTTGATAGCTTGTCTCTGGTGTTGTCGTCAATCTAGCCATAAATCCCACATACTATAAGAGGGCGACAGGGTGGAGAGGACTCCCCTGGCCTTAAGACAGTGATTGGGGTGGCTTTTCTTGTGATGTGTTGTGGTGAAATTTACGCAAGCTATGTTGAACAAATACTAATCTCACTTTGATTTGTCATGACAGATTTGTAAGAAGGTATTAATGCAACAAGCACCCCCTCCCCCTTTCTCTCTCTTTCTTAAATATATAGTTGTGTTTGCTTGATCATTGCCGATGCGTTTCAAAGCAGTCCGAGCACTATCTCTCTCTCTCTCTCTCTCTCTCTCTCTCTCTCTCTCTCTCTCTCTCTCTCTCTCTCTCTCTCTCTCTCTCTCTCTTTACGCGTCCTAGTTCGCATCCAAAACTAGGTGGTGCCCCAAATTTGTGTAGGGTTAGGTTGCGGGTTTGTGTGTGTGTTTGTTGTTTTTTTCCAACCCCAACCCAATTGAGCAGCACGGGAGCCTTGAAGGGTGTCTAGAGGTTGCTCTTCTTGTTGCCCGCCCCGGACCGCCTCACTGTCTTAGATATTCTTTAAAAGCATGACCCATCAGCCTCTGAAATGTGGCTAGTGGATTCGTTAAGCCAAAATCCATTACCCTGAATGCAAAAATGGCCCATTCAGTTGCAAAAGCCATCTTGTGCTGATCCTCTAGCTTTATTGCGAGTTGGTTGTAGCCTGAAAAGCCATCTAAGAAACTGTAAGCTTCTTTTCCTGCCACTCTTTCTATTACATGATCAATAATGGGGAGGGGATAGTTGTCCCGAATTGTAGCAGCGTTTACTTTCTTGAGATTGACGCACACTCTCAACTGTCCATTTTTCTTCGGGACCACCACAATCGGTGAAACCCAGTCAGTGTGCTCAATTTCGTAAATAAACTCTGCCTCTCTCAACTTATCTATCTCCTCCTTGATCTTCCTTGCAAATGTCTCATTGTAAGTATAAGGACATTGTCTGCTTAGTTTGGCGTCATTCTTAAGGGGTATTGTGTGTTGACAGATACTTGGATCCACCCCCTTAAGATCTTTGTATGACCATGCAACAACATCTCTATATTGTTTTAGAGTAGCTATCAAAAGCTTTTCCTCTTCTTCAATAAGATCCATGGCAATATATGCAGGTTTTGGATCTTCTCCTGGCTCCGCTAGATCTATTCGTTTTGCTTTTTCAGGACCGTCATATGATGTACCAGGTTCCCTCAATTCCCTCATCGGTTGTTGCACTATGATTTTTCTATCTTGTATGGTATACTTCTTATAATGGGACGGCACATCCATCTTATCAGAATTCGTGTCCTCATCTGTTTCCATTTTAGTTGTCCATATGTCTTTGAGGGTCCATTTGAGCTTATTGTACTCTGTTTTCCTCTCTGTTTTGGTCATTATAGACCCTGTTTTCTCCTCCTTATGTGTCTCAGTCGTTTGCTTTTCGCGCTTGTTCTTCTTGTTGTTTTTCCATGGTTTAGTTTTGACAAACCGGCCAGTGACCTTGTCTTTGACACAATTGTCAGCTTTTACAAGCCTTAGATATCCCGTTTTGTCATTGACAAGAGGCATGGGTTTATTCTTATTATCTCTTGATTTCCTTGTTCTCTTTGATCTATATCGCTCTTGTCAACTAGGTTTTTGGTTAGGAAACTCGTAAACTGCGTTGTATTTATACCCCCGTATAACAAAAATTATACGTATAAAACGTCAATATACGCCGTATTTCCGAATAATTATCGAATAGCCGTATAAAACCGTTTTCGATCGAGATATTTTTCGATCGAAAACTATTTCGATCGAAAAACTGCATATATATACAATCGTCGCCGTATTCAATCGAAAAGCATTGTGGACTTTTTTGGAGTTTGGAGAGCTTGGAGCTTTTGAGAGTTTGACAGATAGCGAGAGTGTCTTCGGTTTATAGCGGTTTTCAGGTAAATTTTTAAAATTTTTAGTAAATACTAACTTTTTTTTTGTGTTGTGCCAGACTTGTTTGGTGCAGTAGTTTCGGCTCTCGCCACAAAGTTGGCTTGCAGGTCGTAGGCCACTTCGTGGTGTGTAGCCATATGGCTCACTCTAGAGGTGTGTAGAATATAGTTTCCTTTCCCGTGGTGTGTAGTTATATAACTCACTCCAGGGAAGGCTTAGGGTAAATTTAGATTCTCACTCGTATGGTGTATTAGTATATCTCTCACCATAGAGATGAGTTAAGATTAGAGGTCGACTCGTGGAGTGTAGTAGGCATGATGCTACACCTCTCACTTCAGAGTGGCCTATAAAATTTACAATCTTAAAGTAAATCATTATTGATTATTCTACATAGAAGCACAAATATTAACGTTCGTCATTTTAAGAGTGTAGAGATGCATACTTTATGCCCTCTTCATCTTAATGCGACTTTCGTTATTTTTGTGCTTCTATTTCTGTAGTAACATCATTGTTCATCAGCAGATGACTTGGTGTTACTCTGAACGTAGATATATACAACAATTGATTTACATTTGAGATTGTTGAGCTGTTTGTTGATGGTCGTGTTGTGCGTTCCACACACTCCATTAGAAATAGCTTATAAAATTTACAATTTTAGATTAAGTTTTTCTGTCCTATGTGTTACATAGAAACACAAGCGTTACCACTCGTTATATTAAGAGTGAAGAGATGCATATTTTCATGCCCTCTTCATCTTAATGTGACATACTAGTTACTCGTGTGTTTCATATTCCAAAAGAACATCATTTTTCATCATTAAATGACTTGGTGTTGTTTTGGATGTAAACACATACGATAGGTAACTTACATCTGCAATTGTTAATTTATCCACTAATAGTTGTGTTGTGAGTTCCACACACTTTATCATGGATTAGATTGATAAAAACTATCAATCTATTTTACAACAACATCCAGGACTTGTGCTGAGAATATCTCACACTAGCTGAGCTGTTCACATGTACGATTTTTCAACCCTTTAGATGTAATTTCTTTCATCATCTCACACTTCTGCACAGAGTAGGGTCCAGTTCTTGTGCTGAGAGCATCTCACACTCCTGGCCTGTCTCTCTCTCTGTCTCTCTCTCTAATTTAATTTTCATGGTCGATTCGCACAATGTGGTTTGTAATCATAATATTTTCTCTTTAATTTGCAATAATTTAATATTATCTAATAAATTTGAATCATAATTTAATATATATAGGGTTAACACTCATTATATAATAACTATGTTACTATGGTGTACAATCTTTTTGTAAGATTCTTAATTTATAATTTTGTCATACAGATATGGAAGACACGAAGCTAGCGAAACATCAACAAAAGTTCGTCTCTGAAGTGATTGTGAGACACTTCCATTACACGTCAGAGGTAGAGATTAGGCGTTGTTTAAACCTTGTCGCTCCGGAGCATTTTTATCAGCTTACAGAGACTCTAACCAAGTCTGTGTTTGAGCAGCTCTAGGCAGAGTTTGCACCAGCTATTTTTGACATAGCCCTCCTGACATCAGGTGCTTTAGTAAAGGTCAAACAAACCATTGGACAAATCATGAAAACCTTTCAAGAACAGAAAAATCCTGCAATTACTTCCTTGCCAAACATAGCTGAGCGCATACATCTTGTGCAACAGCTTTACACGGAGTTCAAGAGCAAGGAAAAGTTAGAAAGAGTAGCAAATCATGAAAGAGTGGAAGCTAGCTCTTCTGAAGCTGCTATTGAACCCGAAATCATTCTTAGAACAGAGCCTACAACGTCATCTGTTGCTACATTAGACCTCTCTCAGCTACCACCTATTTTACACCTTTTACTCGACACAGCCGTCTTCAATATCCAAGCTCCACAGCTGGGAGAGGGAAGATGGGCACATGTGAAGCGTGTGGGTGTCACACATCCCGCTTTCAAAGATCAAGTGTATGCTGCAAAAGTGTTCAAAGTACACTTACATGGGCCCACCATGGAGCAACAGGTCAAAGACAAAGTAACAATTTTGGATATTTCACATCGAGGTATTATCTACCCTCTTTCCATGGTGCGCTACATGGAGCGACCAATGCTCATTTCACGGATTTGGAATGGCAGCCATGTGGAGCAATGGATCAAAGAATGCACTGCAGACGGCAGCCAGCCTGTCATTCGCGATTACGTACTCACTGCAGGAATAGTAGAGCTATTCCAGGAAAATATTTTGCCGATCATTAATGCTCTCCTCCAAACTTTGAAGTATATACTGATCCGAGCCTATTACAATTTTTTGTTTATCATATTTTGTTGGTTTTCCTTGCTTCTAGAGGTTTACAATAAAAGAAAGAGTGAAAACAACCTCTTGGAAAATTTTTTTTTAAAAAAAATGATTTGATAGGAATTTTTCTTGATTAGTTCACCGGAGGTGAAATGTAGAGGGAGAACCTAGTGGTAAAGGGAAGGGAAAATATGTAAATGTGAAAAGAAAAAATATGATGTGGTTGTGGAGCCATGCACCCATGATTCAAGGGTCATGAGTGGCTCATATCATCATGGATTTGGAGCCATATGATGATTCAAACAAATGGGACCCAAGTGGAAGACTTGGTAAAGGAAGAAACCAGACACATGATTTTGCTGAATTTTTAAAAAATACTTCCACCCCGATCCAATAAAAGTTGTCTTCATCAAAGTTGTAGCTGATGAGCTGGAGATTCTAGCCATATTTTTTTTATAATTTTTGCATCTACGGTCTAGGAGATATGGCCAAAATGGCGGACGCCAGTTTTTTCAACTGTGGTGGAGACCACCCCCTCTACCTTTACACACACACACCCTTCCTTTTCCACATTGAGACCTTCTCTAAAAATCAGCCATTAGTCTTCTCACCCTCCTCTCCTTCCTCCTCTCTCTCAAGCTCAAAAACCCATCAAAATTCCTCTTCTAATCACCTCTCAAGTCATGCTTAATCTTGTTGTAATTCATAAGTCCTCATTCAACCCCTTTCTATTATTACTAGATATGTATTGATTTTATGTAGATTCTTTACATTTTAAAATAAGGAAGCTCTTGGACTCAAGCTATGGAGGAAGGAGTGAAGACAACACAAGTGATGATGGAGCTAATTGGTCAACAAATCACTTGGAAGGAGCTTCTTCATTGGTTGAATGTCCCTAATCAAGCTTCATTTGTACAAATTACACTTGGATCTTAACCTCACTCCTAATCACTCTCTTTCCTATATAAAGAGGTCTTTCCCTTTGTAATTTCAAGCCTCCCTCAGCCCCATTAAGCCTTTGTATCACTCACCATGAGCCCATAAGCTCATTCATTCACTCTATTCTTGCACATCCTAGAGTGCAAATTGTTTCATGCTAGTAACCTCTCCTCCTCTTACTTATGTTAATTAAGAGAAATGTTTTATATGCGTGTGAGAGTGCTTGATGTGATCTTGGCTAATCCTTGAGTGATTGTTTGGTAATCTATATGCTATTTGTGTTGGGAGTGTTTGAAGTCATCCATTCCTTGTACACACACTACGGTTAATGCTTCATTCATAGTGATCTCTCTCTCTCTCTCTCTCTCTCTCTCTCTCTCTCTCTCTCTCTCTCTCTCTCTCTCTCTCTCTTTGTGTAGCGGTCCTAGTCCACGCTTCCAAGACTAGGTGGTGCCCTCATCTCATTTCCCTTGTGGCGCAATGGAGTTTGTTTTGGTGTAGAGGCCGCCATTCCAAATTTCCTTCGTCATAAATTGGTGCCCCCACGGAGGAGTTCTCAAGCAGCGCTCTATCAATCCTATGAAGGAAGATCCATCAAATTCTCCGAGACTTCCACTATGGTCTCCCCAAGAAGCTCGAGAAAAGAAGCGTCTTTATCGACAAACGGCACGTATGCGGGTAAAGAGAGTTAACTACACACACCCTTCTTTGCTTCAAGGAAAATCTTGTAGTCATCAAGTCCCTAGGTCAAAAAATTGTGTTGAGTGCTTTGTGGCTAGTGTGAAGACACTTCCTTTGAAGCCTCGAATTGAGGTGGTGAAAGCACTCTCAAACTCAGGTATTAACAAGTTTTTGGAGGGGGAGCTACACATCAATGGGGTGCGGTATTGGCAAGAGGCTACATATGGTGATGCACTCCAACTACTACTAGCAAGAAGGCTCAAGGTGGTTGAGAGGGTAGCCATCGAACCCTATGAACTCTACAAAGCTGAAGATGGTCACACCAAAGCTAGGCTAATCACTGGTGAGCAAATTCTTCGCATCTCTCAAATGGTGGGATCCAAGAGAGCTCAACTTCAATAAAGTGCTTCATGGAAGTTTGTAATTAATGCACCAATGAATAATCCCATTTTCTACAACTTTCAATTAGTTCAGAATGTTAGGGTGAATGTGCGCATTGATAGAAATATTTTTTTCCAACAAAGATTGGTCTTCTATTTTGGAGCTGAGAGGCTGAGAGAGATATTGTTGTCCCCTGACCCTATAATATTTCCTATTTTGGAGTATAATGTATCTTTTGATGTTCACATCTTCATCTTGCTTAAAGCATACTCCATGAATCATAGGGATTTATATGGACCTTTCCAACCTCTTGCTAGACAAACTGTGCATATAATAGCTAGCACAAAGCTTAGGTTCCAAAACATCATACAGAACTTACTAGGCCCTCGTCGTCTAGCTGAGATTAATGCATCTATCAATCCATTTATTCTACCGTTAATAAGATATGATTTGGGCTTAGACGTTTTCATCTTTGTGCTGTATTGAGAGGAAGGCAACCCATTTTTATGATGGCTTTCCCAAATTTTTTTGGGCGTAGTGGGGAAAATGCTGGGGATTTTTTGGATAACTTGGAGATGGATTTCCTTGTCTCTGGGAGGGATGACGAAGCATTGAAATTGAGAGCTTTTCCTTTGGTGCTCAAAGAAGAAGCTAGGGTATGGTTCCAGGCTCTAGATCCAACCCAAAGAATTGATTGGGAGGGATTGAAGGTGGCTTTCCTACAAAGATTTCAACGAGCCAATTCGGCAGAAGAACTATGGCAACGGCTTCTGGCCCTTCATCAAGTTGACCCTCATGGTTATGCAACCTATGAGGAAGGTTTTCTGAAACTTTGGGGGCAATGTTCAGACTCACTAAACCCTGGTGAGCGAGCTCCCAATTGCCTCCAAAAGGATCGATTTATCTCAGGTTTGTACCCCTTGCTAAGGGAGAAGGTAAAGAGCAAATTTCCAAATGCTTTTGAAGATGCCTTAAGAATTGCTAGAGAAAAGAATAGGAAGATTCTCTATCAAGCCCAAGCTGGCCAGCTAGCTTTGGGAGGCAATATCACAACTATGGAAGCTTCTCACATACTTCCAAATGTGCCTAATGCACCAGACCTCAATAGAGGTCAACAAGAAGATATGCTCCAACAAATAAACAATCTCACAAACCAGCTAGAGGGGTTGAGAGTAAATCTTGTGCAGGGTGCAAGAAGGCCTATTGAGGGAAATGGTGGGAATCGGCCACCAATGCGACGTCAAGCAAGGGAAATGTTGTGTTACAATTGTGGGGAAAATGGCCACGGCATGTATAATTGCCCTCATCCCAGAAGATATGACTACCCTGTCAGAGGTCCTTGACAACAAGTAAGTCCACCCCGTGCTAGAGCTCAAGCACAAGAGCAACCGCAACCTCAAATTTTGCAGCCACCTCGTGCTCAAGCTCAAGCCCCTGCTACTCAACCAAATGTGAGCATCATAAGGATGGAGGAGGTCCTCAAGGGTAGAAGCAACCAGGAAGAAATAGCTAAAGGGAAGATGAAGATAGATGAAGTGGCTACAATGCCTATCAAACGTGTGCGTGTCCAAGAAGAAGTAGGTAAAGAAACAAGCAAGGATGCAAGCAATGAAGAAAGTACATCTCGGGCAACTTAAGATGAAGCCAAGAAGAGAAAGACCCGTACTAGGTCTCAAATTGACATTTCTGATTTCCCTATGGGATCTCGGACACAACCTTATGACTTGACAGCTGATGTGAGTTCTCAAGGACCAAAGATTACTTGGCCACAACTACTTCATATCTCCCCAAAGCTTCGACGACAATGGTCAAAAATGGTGAGCACGAGGGCAAAGCGAAGTAAGCTAGTAAGTGTAATCAAAGCATATGGTCTCAAGGATATAGTGCCTTTGGTGGAGGCTCAAATCAAGGGACAACGGATTCCAAAAACTTACATTGACAGTGGAGCAGAGGTTTGTGTCATGACAGAAAAGCTAATGCATCAATTGGGTTTAGAGGTAATGGAATCATCAAACTTTAGGGCAAAAATGGCCAATAATGTCTCTGTCACTTGTGTGGGTGTAGTGAAATCTTTGAGAGTTTTTGTTTTTGGAATCACTACAGAAGTTGATGCTTATGTGATGCCAGTAAAGGGAGAAGGATACCCCCTTATTTTAGGACGACCTTGGCTCATGGGTATAGGAGCTAGGCAAGATTGGGCAACAGGAGACTTGGAGTTGAGGCCTCGCATGGGTGGCCATAGTCAGAAGGTGGTTTATAACCTAAAGAATGGGCAACAAGAGAACCTTGAACTAGAGACGTCAGCTGATGAGTGGAGCTCAAGTGGATTCTCCTCATCCATGGACGAGGAAGAGAGTTCAAGTGAAGAGAGTGATAGAACTCTCGAAGTCATGGGCGTCACCATAAAGGAAACTACCTCATCAGAAGACAACCCAAGGATCCAAATGGAGAATGTGTGGGATGCCAGCCTAGAGGAGATGTTATCCAAGGATATTAAGGAAGAAGAAAAGGAGGGTTATGTAAATGTTCTCAAGAAGCATGCATCATTTTTTATTTCTGATTACACTCACATTACAGGTGTCACTGCAGTGAAGCATCACATCCATCTAAAAGAAGGGAGCAAGCCAGTAGTACAAAAACTAAGAAGATTAGGAGTTGTGCAACAAAATGCACTGTTGTCTGAGGTGAAGAGACTCTTAGAAGCAGGATTCATATACCCAGTAGAAGATTCAGAATGGGTCTCCCCAGTAGTGGTGAGGCCAAAGAAGAATGGTAAATGGCGAGTGTGCGTGGATTACAAGCCACTAAATGCTGCAACAAAGAGGGACCACTTCCCTCTCACATTTCAAGATGAGATTCTAAATGAAGTAGCAGGCCATGAGAGATACACAGTGTGTGATGGCTACTTTGGCTACTTTCAAATACGCATTGCAGAAGAGGACCAGAAAAAGACTACTTTCATCACACCTTGGGGATGTTTTGCATTTCGAGTCATGCCTTTTGGTCTCACCAACGCTCCAGCCACCTTTCAACGATTCATGAACATGGTCTTCCAACCTTACTTTGGTAAGTCCATAAGGGTTTTCATAGATGACTTTTGTATTTACAGCTCCAAAAGTATGCATCTCGGCAGGATTGATGAAGGATTTACTCGTTTAGCTAAGCTGGGTGGACAACTAAATAAGGACAAATGTCACATTGGGGAAAGCAAGGTTACACTATTAGGGCATGTAGTATCCATTGATGGAATCGAGGTAGATCCTGAAAAGATAGAAACATTGCTAAATCTACCTTCCCCAACTTCCATCAAACAATTAATCTCTTTCTTGTAAAAGCTAAGATATTTGAGTAGATTCATACACTTACTCTCCCAAGTGATATTTCCTCTACAACAGCTGACTCGTCAAGAGACGCTTGTTTGGAGTGAAGAAAGTGATGGGCATTTTAGAGAGATTAAAAAAATGTTAGGGTCACTCCCTATAATCCTCCAACCTTGTTGGGAAGAAACATTCTTTGTAAACCCTAGTGTGGGAGAAAAGGCCATTGTTGCTGCCCTCCTACAAAAAGATCCAAAAACATCCTTTATGAGGCCTGTGTATTTTGCTAGCCGCCTCATGGAAAACACAGAGAAGGCCTACACCCTGATGGAACAGCTAGTGTTAGCTCTCATGTTTGCGGTAACCAAATTTCGGCCATACTTGTTGCCGAAGAGGTTTGTAATTATCACTGTGGAGGATATGTTTCCCTATGCACTACAACATATGGAAATCTCTGACAAAATAGCAAAGTGTGTGGTGCGACTTCAAGAGTTTGATTATACAATACAGGTTGAAAGAACATCTCGAGCATGCTTAGCCGACATTTTAACAAACAAGTGCTATGAAAAAGTTTTCCATTTGAAGAGAAAGGAACTGCCACCACCTCCAGCACCAGAGGCTTTGGTCAATGCTTATAGCCTCTACTTTGATGGAGCATACAAGAGAACCAAGGATAAGGCAGCTGTAGGCATCGTGGTCTTATCTCCATTGGGAGAGAGGATCCATGGTGAAGGGATCACTCTAGAAGATGTCCACTCCAACAATGAAGCAGAATATCATGCTCTAATTCATGGCCTTTGTTGGTGCCTCGATAATTCAATTAAGAGATTAAACGCTTTTGGTGACTCCATGCTTTTGGTAAGGCAAATGCAAGGTACATGGGCTTGCAAAAATGCCCGTCTCTCTACTAAAATGAGAGAAGCCAAGGCTCTTATGAGGAGATTTAGGGAGGCACAAGTACATCATGTGCCAAGAGACCAGAACAAGGATGCAGACCACCTAGCATCATCAAAGTTAAATGAGTCAATAGTGGGAGCAGTGGCCATCAAACTTCCACTTCAGCAAGGCAAGGAGGACTTGGAAGATATTATGCACATTATGGAGCAAGGAGAGGCTCCTAAACACTTGAATGCAGGGGAAAGGCAATGGTTAGCTAGGAAGGCTACCAGGTATCGCATAGTAAATGATGACTTGTATTGTCTTGGTAAGGATGGTGTGCTTAGGAGAGTGCCTTTGAAGAGTGAAATTGAAGAGATTTTAAAAGCTTGTCACGATGATATGTGCGGAGGACACTTTGCACACGACGTCACTAGTAGAAAGGTTCTACAAGCTGGGTTTACTTGGCCAAGTCTTCATCGTGATGTCAAATACTGGTGTCAAACATGTGATGAATGTCAGAAAGCAGGACCACGACGGCTCATAGCTGAACCTCAGAACCCAATAAAGGTATATGGGCCCTTTGAGAAGTGGGGAATTGATGCCATAGGACCTCTACCGCGCACTCAGTCAGGTAAAGAGCACATCATCATGGGAGTAGACTACATGACTAGATGGGCTGAGGCTATGCCGACCAATAGAATTACTGCTAAGGATGTGAGTCAATTCATCTGTTGCCGGTTTGGCACCCCTCTTGAAATACTATCTGATAGAGGACCAGGGTTTAGAGCAGACTTGGTAGGAGAACTCATGAAGAAGCTAAATATTCAGCATCAACACTCTACTCCTTACTACCCTCAGTGCAATGGTTTGGTGGAAAAGGTAAATGGAATCATTTGCAAAATTCTCACCAAACAGGTACATGCTAGGCGCTAAGATTGGGACAAACACCTGAATGGAGCTCTATGGGCCTATAGAACCTCCTTCAAAACCACATTAGGGTACACACCCTTTCATTTGGTTTATGGAAAGGAGGCGCTTTTGCCCATTGAAGTGAAGTTAACAAGTCTTCGAATATTGGGTAGCCAGGTAGGCTCTCAAAAAGAGAAAGTACATCAAAGGATCATGGATTTAGAGAGGCTACAATTGGATCGTGAAGAAGCCATCAACCACTATTCTCAAGAAGCAGAGAAGCGCAGAGAAAAGTTCAACAAAAAGCTAGCATCCAAAGACATCAAAAAGGGATCTCTGGTGCTTCGATATGACAATCGCTTCGACACTCGTAAGGATGGAAAGTTTCTTTTCCGATGGGAAGGCCCGTTCTTGGTCACCAAAAAGTTCAAAAATGGCTCTTACAGACTTCAAGACATTGATGGTAAAGTGCACAAGACTAGGACAAATGGATGGCGTCTAAAGCCTTATCACATCAGGATAAGGTCAGCTCAAGATCAAAGAAAGTAGGCTAGAGGCATAAATACCCCTAGCCAGGTTTGGGGGGGCTATGATCGGAGCCTATTACAAATTTTTGTTTATCATATTTTGTTGGTTTTCCTTGCTTCTAGAGGTTTACAATAAAAGAAAGAGTGAGAACAAACTCTTGGAATTTTTTTTTTTAAAAAAATGATTTGATAGGAATTTTTCTTGACTAGTTCACCGGAGGTGAAAGGTAGAGGGAGAACCTAGTGGTAAAGGGAAGGGAAAATATGTAAATGTGAAAAGAAAAAATATGATGTGGTTGTGGAGCCATGCACCCATGATTCAAGGGTCATGAGTGGCTCATATCATCATGGCTTTGGAGCCATATGATGATTCAAACAAATGGGACCCAAGTGGAAGACTTGGTAAAGGAAGAAACCAGACACATGATTTTGCTGAATTTTTAAAAAATACTTCCACCCCGATCCAATAAAATTTGTCTTCATCAAAGTTGTAGCTGATGAGCTGGAGATTCTAGCCATATTTTTTTTATAATTTTTGCATCTACGGTCTAGGAGATATGGCCAAAATGGCGGACGCCAGTTTTTTCAACTGTGGTGGAGACCACCCCCTCTACCTTTACACACACACACCCTTCCTTTTCCACATTGAGACCTTCTCTAAAAATCATCCATTAGTCTTCTCACCCTCCTCTCCTTCCTCCTCTCTCTCAAGCTCAAAAACCCATCAAAATTCCTCTTCTAATCACCTCTCAAGTCATGCTTAATCTTGTTGTAATTCATAAGTCCTCATTCAACCCCTTTCTATTATTACTAGATATGTATTGATTTTATGTAGATTCTTTACATTTTAAAATAAGGAAGCTCTTGGACTCAAGCTATGGAGGAAGGAGTGAAGACAACACAAGTGATGATGGAGCTAATTGGTCAACAAATCACTTGGAAGGAGCTTCTTCATTGGTTGAATGTCCCTAATCAAGCTTCATTTGTACAAATTACACTTGGATCTTAACCTCACTCCTAATCACTCTCTTTCCTATATAAAGAGGCCTTCCCCTTTGTAATTTCAAGCCTCCCTCAGCCCCATTAAGCCTTTGTATCACTCACCATGAGCCCATAAGCTCATTCATTCACTCTATTCTTGCACATCCTAGAGTGCAAATTGTTTCATGCTAGTAACCTCTCCTCCTCTTACTTATGTTAATTAAGAGAAATGTTTTATATGCGTGTGAGAGTGCTTGATGTGATCTTGGCTAATCCTTGAGTGATTGTTTGGTAATCTATATGCTATTTGTGTTGGGAGTGTTTGAAGTCATCCATTCCTTGTACACACACTACGGTTAATGCTTCATTCATAGTGATCTCTCTCTCTCTCTCTCTCTCTCTCTCTCTCTCTCTCTCTCTCTCTCTCTCTCTCTCTCTTTGTGTAGCGGTCCTAGTCCACGCTTCCAAGACTAGGTGGTGCCCTCATCTCATTTCCCTTGTGGCGCAATGGAGTTTGTTTTGGTGTAGAGGCCGCCATTCCAAATTTCCTTCGTCAATACATACGCATAACTACCTCCACAATGATCTACACTCTCGGAATATGATGCTGCATTTTGGCGAAAAAGGTGTTTACGCCGGCATTGTGGATTGGGGTTCATGCACCAAAACAAATACGAGAACCGGTTTTCCTCCTCTACGCGATATGCAGATAGAAACTAGAAAACAATATGAGAGAGATTATCCATGGGTAGCCCCCGAATGTATATCTAGTAATCCTCCCTCCATGACCAAATCTATTGATATTTATTCCATGTGTCATACATATAAACGCATTTTGAAGTGCTTACCATAGCCCCAAGAACAAAGCAAGAGACATTTTTTGAGTAATGTACTTGCTCATCTTGAAATCGGCAAGCACCAAAACCCCAAAACCCGGCCTAATGCTTTTTATATCTCCTTATGTTTAAATGGTGCCCATAGAGTGGGTTAGAACATTGTAATGACATCTGGCTTACGACCAGCTGATGATTAATGAAAACACAGTCTCATGATTTCATCATTGTTTTACTTTTGGTGTCAGATTTAATTGTATGTTTAATTGAACAAAATATCTATGTTTGTCATTCGATATACTGTCCAATGTCAAATTAATTGAAGGGGTATTTAAAAGTAACTGAATGGGTATTTAAAAGTAATGACATGTTCACCTGATATGCAGATATGTAAGAAGAACTCAACCACACTAAAGCTCAAGCAATTTTGAAAGAAGAACAAGTTAGATGTGGACAAGCAGATCTTTCTACTATTGCCAACATTGAAGAAGATGAATCTGAGTTGCAGGGCGAACCATTAACCCTTAAAGAGTGCAAAAAGCTTTGCGCTAATCACTTTGTACGCCATCAACTATTTCAAATAAGTGGCAATGCAAAAGATACAGCTCCGTTAAAGCTCTCTGATTTGCAACATAAAGGATTGGCACGTGTATTGCTGCAAAGGTTTATACGACAAGAGAGATGCCTACCAAACAACAACCAAGTAGCAATCTACTTTATCCAGCAATGCTATGTTTGATATGTTTTGCTAAAGAGAGTGGATTGGTCAGATCGTCCAGGAACCGCTGGCGTTGGACATGGACGCATTGTAGAAAAGGTGGCAGCACGCAATGCAAATAATCCAATGCCTCCTCGCAAGCGTCCTATTGTTTTACCTCCTGAAGAGTCAGAAACATTGACTGAATTAGCCAGCCAAGGACAAGACCTTGCCAGCCAAGGAGAAACACCGAACATGCTTCATGGCCGTCTTCTTGAGCTTGAAATAGAGTTAATTGATGCACAAGCAAAGCTTCAACGATATGAATCATTGTATGGACCTTTGCCAGATGATACTACCACTTCACATAAAGATGTTGCTCAACCATCCCCTAAGCTAGGAATTACAGATTTTACCATAGACGAACTTATAGCAAATCTATCAAACTCATAAGTCACTCAGAAGATTTTTGTAATCTCAAAATTATATCAAAGTCTTTTCGATTGAGTAATTTCCCAGAACCTTGTTGTAATTTCAAACCTACATCGACTTTATGTAATTGTTATTTGACAAGATATTATCGGTAGTTTATATTTGAGTGTGAGTAAATATGTGCGTATGAGAGAGAGAAAGAGAGAGGTTTTGATGTGAATGACAACAAGATAACACTTTCTTTCATCATATACAAAAACTTGTTGAGTAAGTATTACAATGGTACTCTCACAAATCATCGACAACGAGATAACACTTTCTTTCATCATATACAAAAACTTGTTGAGTAAGTATTACAATGGTACTCAACAATGAGTAACTGCAACCATATCATCTACTTCGTCCATATCTGAGCATTCTAAAACTATCTCCCATTCCATATCATCATCATCATCAACTTCTGCAGAAATAGCTTCATGCGTTTGGAAGACTCCATATTGCTTTTGAGCGGCTCTAGTTGCAATGTTTTGAGGCTTATAAATAAGTCTCATATTGCAAAAAAAATACACCAAATCAGCAGCCCGTTTAGTATGAAGTTTGTTTCGCTTTTTAGTGTGCACAAAGTCGAATGCTGACCAGTTTCGCTCACAACTTCCACTTGATGCAGCTACTACTGATAAGACTCTAATTGCAATGTGTTCTCACAACTTCCACTTGATGCATCTACTACTGATAAGACTCTAACTGCAATGTGTTGCAACTCCACTTTCTCTCCACCATACTCCTTCCACCATAAAGGTGCACTTGTTTTTCCAATGGCATCTATATGCCACGGATCCTGAAACATACCAGTTCTGTTGGCATAATCTACTCGCTGATGAAAAGCTATTTTTCCATATTCGTGCCCTAAGAGTTGGGAGCACACTGTTTTGAAGTCGGACATAGCTTCTGTTAGGAAATAAGACGTAGCTAAATAGATAATTGAGTAGATTACTTAATGGAGAGAGACAGATTTATATACACGAGATTATAGAGTAGAGAGAGAGAGAGAGAGAGAGAGTACACTTGATATACGTGGTTCACCCAATGTGGGCTACGTCCACGGGAAAGCAGCCACTCAATGGCTTTAGTACTTCAAAACAAGAAGTAGTTTACAAAGGGATTATACCCTTAATGGAGCTCCCGCCTTGCTTCACTCTCACCACCTCACACTCACCTTGTTGCATCAAATTCACACTATGAAATGTGTGTAGAAATGGCCTCCTTTTATAGGCCAAAACGCTGCCCTCTCTCATGAGAGACAGCCATGTGTAGCCGCCCTTGTGCGAATAAGTCCAAATTGGACCCTCCAATCCGCCCATGTGTGGCCGCCCTTGAGAAGACAAGTCTGCTTTTGAATTCGGCCACCGGCCATTGACTTCCGACCACCGGCCACCGGCCATTGACTTCCGACCACCGGCCATCGGCCATTGACTACTGGCAACCGGCCAACCGACCGGTTGTTTTCCGACCACTTTCCGGCCGCCGTCCGGCCATAATAATCTGGTGAAAAAGAATATTCCGGTGAAAAAAAAAGTCTCGGGGGCCTCCGCCCCCGAGGCCTTTAAAGTTGCCCGTGATTCTTGTCTGTGAAAATTTTGGTTTCCGGTGAGTGATTTTCCTTCACGCACGATGGTTTCTCCTCATAATGGGGGCCTTACAAATGTGTGCTTTTACCACAGAAAATTACAAGGGTAAATCAGGTTCCATACTTAACAATCTCCCACTTGGAGACTGATCTCCAAACCAAACCTGTGACTGCTTTCCATTCTGGCTTCTTATCCTTGAATGCCGATTGAAGATGAGCAAAATCTCAACTTCTCCTTGTTGACCACCTTTGTAAACATGTCTGCAGGATTTTCACTTGTATGCACCTTTCCTAGCTTTAGTTGTCCCTCTTCCAAAAGAGTGCGTATGAAGTGATATCTCACCTCAATGTGCTTTGTCCTTGAATGAAAGGCTGAGTTCTTCGCAAGATGGATAGCGCTTTCGCTATCACTGTACAAGACACAATTGTCTTGTTTGAATCCAAGCTCTTCTAAGAATCTGTGAAGCCACAGAATTTCTTTGCTTGCCTCCGTCATTGCTACATACTCTGCTTCCATGGTAGAAAGTGATACCACTTTCTGCAGCTTTGAAGCCCAACTTACTGCTGTGCCTCCAATCGTGAACACATAGCCAGTAGTGCTCCTTTGAGTATCTTTGTCCCCTGCCATATCTGCATCAGCATACCCTTCTAGAAAAATATCAGTTCCTCCAAAATACAAAGCATTTGTTGTTGTCCCTTTTAGATACCTAAGTATTCACTTCACATCTTGCCAATGCTCTTTACCTGGGTTGTCCATGAACCTACTCACAACTCCCACTGCATGTGCAATGTCTGGCCTTGTCCAGACCATAGCATACATTAGAGAACCTACCGCTGCAGCATATGGAACTTTAGACATATAGGCTATCTCCTCTTGTGTCTTTGGACATATATCCTTCGTTAGTTTAAAATGACCAGCCAAAGGTGTAGAAACTGGTTTTGCATTTTGCATTGCAAACCTTTCTAGTACCTTCTTTATGTAATCTTCTTGAGATAGCTTTATTGTCTTCTTCGTTATGTCCCTTGATATTTTCATACCAAGTATCCTCTTTGCAGCACCTAAATCTTTCATTGAAAAAGATTTGGACAGCTCCTCTTTTAGGTCTTTGATGTCCTGCATGTTAGCACTTGCAATCAACATGTCATCAACATACAACATTAGGATGATGAATTTCCCATCTCCCAAATTCTCCGTGTAGACGCAGTGATCCGAGTTGCATCTTGTGAATCCATGATCCAACATCCATCGATCAAACTTCAAGTACCATTGTCTTGATGCTTGCTTTAAACCATACAAGCTCTTCTTTAATCTGCAAACCATTTTCTCCTTACCTTTTACTTCATACCCCTTTGGTTGAAGCATGTAGATTTCCTCCTCTAAGTCACCGTGAGGGAATGCCGTATTTACATCCATTTGCTCGAGATTTAGATCATGAGAAGCCAGAAGGCTTAAGACAAGCCTAATTGAGTTCATTTTTACAACAGGAGAAAATATTTCATTGAAGTCAATACTTTTCTTTTGAGAAAAACCTTTTACCACAAGCCTAGACTTGTACCTTTTCTTCCCACCTTCTTCTTCCTTTAGCTTGTACACCCATTTGTTTTGAAGTGCCCGCTTACCTTTAGGCAACTCAACCAACTCCCATGTTTGGTTGCGATGTAGTGAGTCCATCTCCACTTGCATGCTCTTCGTCCATTCTTCTTTGGATTCATGTTGCATAGCTTCTTCATATGATTCCGGCTCTCCCGAATCTGAGATCAAGAGATGGTTGAAGGAAGGAACAAACCTTTCTGGAGGTCTACTTGCTCTTGTAGATTTTCGGGGAATAGGTTGAGGCTCCTCATTTGGTTGACGTTGTTGCACATTGTCACCGTTTGCAGTCCTTGAGTCTTCACCGTCCTCAAGCTCCATGTACTCATCACCTGTTTCTTTTGTTTTTTTTCTTTCCAAGTAATCTTTGTACATATTTTGTTCGTTAAAAATTACATCCCTACTCCTTAAGATTTTACCATCTTCAGGATTCCATAGGCGATACCCAAAGTCTCCTTCTCCATAGCCAATGAAGAAACACTTTTTGGACTTTGCATCTAACTTTGATCTTAGGCTTCTATCTATGTGCATGAAAGCCTCACGCCCAAACACTTTGAGAAATGCATAATTCACCGGTTTACCTGTCCATGCCTCTTCTGGAACTCCCCCATCCAATTCCGTTGAGGGTGACCGATTGATTAAGTATACAGACGTACTTACAGCTTCCGCCCAAAGCTCAAGCGGTAGGCCTGCATGTAGCCGCATGCTTCGCGCTCGTTCCATGATTGTCCTATTCATCCTTTCCGAAATCCCATTTTTTTGAGGTGTCCTTGGGGTTGTCCTTTGCCTCCGAATGCCATTGCTAGCACAAAAGCTTTCAAAAGCTTGGCTGCAATATTCGCCTCCATTGTCGGATCTGAGGCATTTAACCTTGGTACCTGTTTCATTCTCCACAAAGGCTTTCCACCTTTGAAATATGGAAAATACATCGGATTTATTCTTCATGACATAAACCCATGTTTTTCTAGTCGCATCGTCTATGAATGTTACATAGTACAATGAGCCACCAAGTGATGGTGTACTTGCAGGACCCCAAACATCAGAATGAACCAACTCAAGTTTTTTATTTTTTCTTTCATTTCCTGATTTTTGAAATTGTACCCTCTTTTGTTTACCATAAACACAATCTTCACAGAACTCTAAGTCCACTTCTTTCAAACCTGGTAGAAGCTTCTTTGTTTGAAGGATTTGCATTCCTTTGGCACTCATATGCCCAGGTCGGTAGTGCCACACCACACTGTCAACTTCTGTAGTTGTTGCACAAGCTGAAGGTTGCGTGCTAACAGTACACAAGTAAAGTGTACCGACTTTTTCACCCTTGGCAACCACCAAAGATCCCTTTGACATCTTCCACCGTTTGTTTCCAAATGCAATGTTGTGACCTTCATCGTCCAATTGTACTGTAGAGATCAAATTTTTGCGAAGAGAAGGAACATGCATAACATCTTTAAGCTTCCATTCATTTCCGTTAGCAGTTTTGACAGAAACTTTACCTTTGCCGACAATCTCACAAGCTATATCATCTCCCAAGTATACATACCCAAAATTACATTTGGTGTAGTCTTGGAAATGTTGCTTGTGTGGTGTCGCATGGAATGAAGCCCCGGAATCTACTATCCAGGAATTAGACACATTGTCTAATGAGAGAATTAGAGCATCTTGCTCTACTTTACCTGCCACATTGGCCTCCGATGTTGGCTTGTTGTCTTGAGACTCTGTCTCCTTCTTCTTCTTGGACCAGCAATCCTTCTTGACGTGGACCTTCTTGCCGCAGTTCCAGCATTCAAGAACTGACTTTGTGCGTGACTTGCTCCGCCTTGAGCGATCACGACCCTTTTGGTTTTTGAACCTCTCCTTAAGCCTTCCTCTTGTTTCCACTGATAGTGCAACACTTGATGATTCTCCCGTGCTTCTCCTTCGCATTTCCTCGCTTAGGAGAACACCCACAATATCATCAAACTTAAGAGTATTTGTGCCAAAGATAGAATTACTTACAGCCATCACAAGGCTGTCCCAACTATCCAGGAGAGATGATAGAATAAGGAGAGCTCGCACTTCGTCATCGAAATTGATTTTCACTGATCGAAGTTGACTTATGTTTGTGTTAAAGTCATTTAGGTGTTCTGCAGCTGAACCATTCTCTGCCATCTTTAGATTGAACAAGCGCTTCATAAGAAATACCTTATTGGATGCCGATGGTTTCTCGTAGAAGTCGTCAAGTGACTTCATCAAGTCCTCCGTGGTCTTCATCTCCGAAACATTGAAGGCCACCGTTGACGCCAAGCTTAACCGGATTGTTCCCAGTGCCTTTCGATCAAGGAAAATCCATGCTTCATCTGCCATTGTTGCGGGCTTCTTCGCAAGACCGCCTAGTGGCAAATAGAGGTCCTTGTGGTAGAGATAGTCTTAAATCTGCATCTTCCAATGTTGGTAGTTTTTGCCGTTGAACTTCTCAATCTTGAGCTTCCCTTCCTCCACCATAACTCCCACTCAATTCAAGGAATCCTTTCCTTGAGATAATTTAGCTACGAGCAAACCTTGCTCTGATACGAGTTGTTAGGAAATAAGACGTAGCTAAATAGATAATTGAGTAGATTACTTAATGGAGAGAGACAGATTTATATAGACGAGATTATAGAGTAGATAGAGAGAGAGAGAGTACACACGATATACGTGGTTCACCCAATGTGGGATACGTCCACGGGAAAGAAGCCACTCAATGGCTTTAGTACTTCAAAACAAGAAGTAGTTTACAAAGGGATTATACCCTTAATGGAGCTCCCGCCTTGCTTCACTCTCACCACCTCACACTCACCTTGTTGCATCAACTTCAGACTATGAAATGTGTGTAGAAATGGCCTCCTTTTATAGGCCAAAAGGGTTGCCCTCTCTTATGAGAGAAAGCCATGTGTAGCCGCCCTTGTGCGAATAAGTCCAAATCAGACCCTCCAATCTGCCCATGTGTGGCCGCCCTTGAGAAGACAAGTCCGCTTTTGAATTCGGCCACCGGCAACCGGCCATTGACTTCCGACCACCGGCCACCGGCCATTGACTTCCGACCACCGGCCATCGGCCATTGACTACCGGCCACCGGCCAACCGACCGGTTGTTTTCCGACCAGTTTCCGGCCGCCGTCCGTCCATAATATTCTGGCGAAAGTCTCGGGGACCTCCGCCCCCGAGGCCTTTAAATTTGCCCCTGATTCTTGTCCGTGATTTTCCTTCACGCACGATGGCTTCTCCTCATAATGGGGGCCTTACAAATGTGCGCTTTTACCACAGAAAATTACAAGGGTAAATCAGGCTCCATACTTAACAACTTCTTTGTTGGCAGATTGCTGATGCATTTGAAACTTAGGATCCAATACAAAAGCCGCACCATGCAATGGCGTATGCAATTGCACCCAATGCTTGTTAACAATTGTAATCATGGTAGCTTTATCCTTTGCACCAAAACTGACATTTTCTCTTAGCTTGCGTATAGCCTCTGACATATACCAGTAGACCCGACCAAAAATAAAAGAATCTGTGTCAACTACTCTCAAAAGATCTACAAATGGCTTTGACACAGTTACTATTCTTTGTCATAAAATCTAATATCTAACCAACCCAAATGATTTTCTCATATTAAATTGATCACTTAATGTGGGAGAATAAACGGGAACAAGTGTTAAGATATAGATATGTGCTTATAGATCTATCTCAACACGGGGCCAATAGTAAAGGGGCCCAAATGGGAGATGGTCTATCAAGAGCAAGGCTAACCAATGGAGCATAAGACCTTAGGGTTAGCTTCATTGAAGACCTCCAATAATGTGTGTAAAAGTCCTTTGACCTTAGGTAAGCTAGGGTTGAGCTTGAGGTGGGAACCCGGCCCAAACTCGAGGTGCTTGTCGTGCTTGAGGTGCTTGTCCTTCTTGAGGTGCTTGTCATGCTTGAGGTGCTTGATTAAGATGCTTGAGGTGCTTGAATGGCTCCATGATTGAGGTGCTTGACTTGGTGCATGATTAAGGTGCTTGAGGTGCCTTGAGAAGCTTGCCTGAGATGCTTGTGGGAACACCCCCTACTTCAAGTGCTTAGTCATGCTTGATGACTAAGGGGCTTGCTCATCCAAAGTCAAAAATATCCCTACAAGGAGGGGGGTGAGCCTACAAGGGGGGGGGGGGATGAGAGAGAACACATACACACACACACACACACACACACACACACACACACACACACACACACACACACACACACACACACACACACACACACACAAGGGAAGCCCCAGCTTGAAGAGGCAGCAAGGACACTTGTCAAGTTCCTCCTCATGTTGCCCTCATGGTGTGCCTGAAACCTATTGGTTGGCCACCCAAGGGGTCCAATGATAATAAAGGATATTTAATTAATTGATTTTCTATCTATCAAGTCCTCTCTCTCAAAGGGGAAAAGGGGACACTTGTCCCAAGGCTATCCCTGTTGCTTGTAATGGCTCCTTCTTGTGATTGGCTAGGCCTGGAGGGGTCCAATGAGCTTCAAGCATGAGCTACAAGGGGGGGTCGACCCAAGCAAGCTAGGGGGGTGCTTAGGGGGTATACTCACCCACACACACTCACAAACACTCTCATTGTGTACTATGCAAAGTGCAAGAGCTCCCTCTCTTTCTCCAAGCAAGTAGAGGTTGAGAGCCTACACCAACACTCTTGGCTATGGAGTGCAAATCCATCCAAGAGCCATGCTTCAATGCTTGAGCTTGCCATTTATTTCTTCTTCATTACTATGCTATTATGTATGCTAGCACAAGAGTTATGATAAGTGATGAACTAGCTCTTTCTCGTATGAAATGTTTCTTCTTCCTCTTCCCTACCCTCATTCCCTGCTAGCTCTCTCCACCTTCGAAGGTGTTTGAGGTCTTGGGACTGAGGCTTGGTATAGTTAAAGTTTTCTTCAAGTTTAGGTTATGCTATGATGATGATGCATGAAGCTTTCCATCTTCATTGCTTCACTTAGGTCACAAGGAACACAAAGAATGTATTGTAACAAGTCTCTCTTTATGGGAGAAATCATAATACAAATGCCTATTGGAGGGGGGACCGGCTCCACATAAATCCGGTCCTCAACTGTTGTCATGTTCTCTAAATTTTCTCTCTTGCAAAAGTATTGTCTATGCCAAGTTAACTAATTGCTATGATTATGTTGCTATCTTCAATTATGTCTACCCGCTATGCTCACAAAATCATTTCTTGAAAGTACTCTCATTAAATTCCGCTACTCTCAAATTGAATAGGCAAATTCCATTACATTGGTATCAGAGCATTTGGTTTCTCTTTTCTTGCTTAAGAAGAGAGGTCCTTAAGTAGCCTATAAATGGTTGATGTTGTTAATTATAATAGAGTAAGTGGAACTTGGATCTAATATCGGTTTTGTTAAGCCCACTATATGGGGGATGGTGCACACCTCGGGAGCTTTGGACTTTAGACTTGCCTACGGCTTTACCATTATTGATCCATAAGAAGTCCGAAAGGAGCTAGCCCTTGGAAACTCTGCTATGTTAGACCTACTCCTCTACTCTCTATAATTAACCACTTTGAGCCGTGGGTGTAGATACTTAAGAGCCGATTTTCAAAGGCTAAGAGGAGTGGCAACTAAGGTTTTGTATTGCCAAAGCATACACTAAGTATAAACATAAATTTTGTTAACATGGCTAACAATAATCAACAGAGTAGAATAAACATTGATAGCTTTGATTTTGCACATGAAGGTGCTAATGATGATGGTCCCATGTTTGTGAATTATCTCGTCACTAGGTTGCAACAAGCTATGGGCAACCCTGTTTTGCAAGCCGAAGTTACTCAACAACTTCGTGCTTATGGAATTTCCCTTCCTCTCCCAGAGGAGAGAGAGCTTAGGAGGCCTCTTGAAGAGACCCTAAAAAGAAGACTCTCTCCCATTCGAGAGGAGGAATCCAAAGAGAAAGAAAGCAATGACAGTCTAAGTTCTTCTGAATATGTGGCTCCACGAAGACGGCGGTCTAGACGATCGCCTACTCCTCCCAAGAGGAAAAGAGCAACCCATAGTCCTTATCCTCATCACTCTGAAAGGCAAGAGAGGAAACAAAGGAAGAAAAGGGCTAGGAAGAGGTCACCCTCTTCTCCTTCTTCTTCACCTTCCTCCTCTTCCGATGAAAGTTATGGCTATTCTCCTAGAGAATACAAGAGGGGAGGACATCGCAAATCATTTCTTGAATGGCGAAGGTCACAAAAGCTAAAGAAGTTCAAGGAGGGAGGAAAGAGTATCTCTTTTCTCACCTATGATGGCACCTTTGGTGCTACTGACAAAGTGTTGGCCTTCATCCAGCAATTTGATGCGGCCTTTGGGGACGAGGGCTTCACAGAGTCCTCCAAGCTACGCCATGTAGCTATGCACTTCCAAAAATCAGCTCGTCAATGGTGGGCTAGCCTTCGTGGCAATGGAGAAGCCCCAAAGACATGGAAAACTCTACGAGTTTCCATCATGAAGCAATTTCTTCCAAGTGATACTAAAGATAAAGTTCTTACCGAATGGCGCGGCTTGAAGCTTCTCTCTCATGAGTCTATCAACAAGTATGTAGACAGGTTTTGGGATTTACATCTCAAAGCTACTGTTTTTCAAAAGATAGGCTTTGCCGAGCAAAGACAGCAATTTTGTACGGGATTACCTGAAGAGATGGCCGAATACATCAACTCTCAACGGCCCGGTACTATTACCGAAGTAATCCACCACACCATGGTTGCTTCACGCATCAATTTCCATCAAGGGGCTAGACGTAATGTCAAGCCCATGGAAAACAAAGATAAAAATGATGCAAAGGGGAAATCCAATGCTCAAAATAATTCCCAAGGCACTTCCAACAACAACAGTAACAACAACAACAATCTGTCCAAGGAGAAGGGAGTTTACAAAGGTAAAAACAAACTCTCTCCTGAAGAGCTTGAAGCTTTTCGCAAGGACCATAAGTGTTTCAAGTGTGGGGATCAAGGACATGGCTATCGTTCTTGCCCCAAGAAGAACACTCGCAATGAGACTCCTAGGGCTTCCACCATCGAAGCTCCAAAAGAGGATGCTTATTGCAAAGGATCATCACTTTCCTATGTGTGGGGAAAGGTAAGAGAGCATGATGCCTTCATCTTGTTTGACCCAGGCTCTACTCTCAATTTCATATCAATAGAGTTGGCCACCAAGTTGTGAATTCAAGCTTTTGAGATGGGAGATATAGTAACAGCTGATGCAGCTTTCAAGGGACAACAAGCCTCCGTTACTCCCTTGATTGGGAAGTTGAGGCTTCATGTCCAAAGCTATGTCAACAAAGAAGACTTCTTCATCTCTCCTCTCCAACATCAGGATGTTATACTAGGGGCACCATGGTTTGATCGCATGGCTGCCAACATGAAGTTCCCTGAAAGGAGAATTTACTTCACCTACAGGGGAAAGAACATGTATATAGATGCTAGTGAGCATGGTCGCACTATTCCACTTGTAAATCCTCATTCTTTTGATAAATCAATGAAGAGCTGAGTTTCTGCGTACATGATTTATGTCAAAGAGTCTCTAAAAGCTAATAATGTTTCATCAAATGAAAATGATAGGAATCAAGAAGAGTTAGACTTGTCTACTTTTCTAAAAGGATTCCAAGATGTGTTCATCGATGATATCCCTATGGACCTACCTCCAAAACGAGGGGATGATGACCATCGTATTGAGCTCCTTCCAGAAAGCTCACCGCCTAACAAACCTCCTTATCAAGTCTCACAAGCTCAACAAGAGGAGATTATGAGGCAAGTACAGGAATTGGTAGACAAAAGGATGGTGAGGCCTAGTTCCTCTCCCTTTTGTTCTCCAGTCCTTTTAGTGCAAAAGAAAGATGGTACATACCGTATGTGTGTGGACTATCGAGCACTAAACCATATCACTATCAAAAACAGATTTCCCATGCCTCGGGTAGAAGATCTGTTTGATAAGCTACAAAGCTCTACGTACTTCAGTAGGATTGACCTTAAGAGTGGCTATCATCAAATAAGGATAGTGGATGAATATATCCTAAAGACCGCGTTTCGCACAACATTTGGTCTTTATGAATATCTAGTCATGCCTTTTGGCTTGACTAATGCACCAGCTACTTTCAATCGTCTCATGGAGAAAATTTTTAGACCATATCGTAAATTCACTGGAGTGTTCTTTGATGATATCATCATCTACTCCAAGTCTTTGGAGGAACATAAGCAACATCTCCAAGTGATTTTTCAAGCCTTGAGGGAGAACAAACTTTTTCTCAACCAAAAGAAAAGTGAATTTTTCCTTCAAGAGATTCAATATCTAGGTCATATTATCTCTCACGATGGTATTCGTATGGATCCATCAAAGTTAGAGGTAATAAAATCATGGCCTAGCCCAAGGAATCTACATGAGCTAAGAAGCTTTATTGGTATGTGTGCATACTATAGACGCTTCATAGCAAAATTCTCTCAAGTAGCAGGACCACTACACGACTTAACAAAGAAGAACGTTAAGTTTGTATGGACTGCTAAGGAGCAAAATGCTTTTGAAAAACTCAAAGAGAAGCTTACTTATGAACCAGTCCTTGTGCTTCCGGATCTCTCAAAGCCATTTGAGGTCCAATGTGATGCGTGTGGTGATTGCCTTGGAGCGGTTTTGCTTCAAGAAGGGCATGCCATAGCATATGAGAGCCGAAGGCTCAATAGTGATGAACTGGTCTTGGGCATTTATGAGAAAGAGCTTTTAGCTATTCTACATGCCCTAGACACATGGAAGCACTACCTATTGGGGACTCCATTTATCCTACGAACCGACCACCAAAGTCTCAAGTATTTCATGACGCAAACCAAGCTTTCCGACAAACAAATGAGGTGGGAAAATTTTCTTTCGCAATTTAATTTCCATATTGCTCACATAGCTGGTAAGCACAATCAAGTTGCCGATGCACTTTCACGACGACCAAAAGTTAATGCGGTGTCTATAGCTACTCACAATGATCTATCCTCTATGATAGATGAGTGCTACTGACCCTGACTTTAGAGACATAATGTCAGCCCTTGCTTTGGGGAAGAAAGAGGAACCATTCACCTTGCAGGATGGTTATCTTCTCCACGGCAATAGGCTATGTGTTACCCATTCCCTTCGTGAGAAGGTTATGTATGAATCCCATGCTCCTCCATATGCAGGGCATAGAGGTATTCAACCTACTCTCCGAGGAGTAGAGACGTATTTCTATTGGCCTACCATGAAAGTGGACATACAAGAGTATGTTTCAAAATGTGTAGTATGCCAAAAGACCAAGTATGATATGTTGGGGTATAAAGCCCAATGTGGTCGCCCAGGTAAGTGGGCGGGCCGCCAGGTATGTACACATATTCTTTTGTAAAAACCTAATAAGAACTCACTATGCTCTACACATTACAGTAGAACGAGTTCACCATATCGTCGTGCTCTTCTTCTCGCACTCTCTCTCGCGTCGCACTTCCGCTCGTACTCCTTCAACTGGTATCAGAGCTCAGATCGAGGCTCGGGGCAGCACTTGCAGGTAGCCAGAGTCACCTGCTCAGATTGGAGTGAGATTCGACAGGCGAAGACACGGCCCCAAATCCTGTGGGAGAAACCCGAAGGGCTTGGTGTTCTCAGAATTTCATTCTGAGGTCATCTCGGCCACCGTTCGGCTTCGACAAAGGTCTGCGCAGGCCATTTTCGAGTACGTGGTCTCGACGGGTCCAGATCCGACTCTGCAAATTTGGGGTTTTTGGCCTAGGAGTGCAGGTGCTGAGGATATCGACACTCCGACAGTGTGGATTTGTGGCTGTCTACACATCGAAGCACGGCTCACAGTTCTTGGAGGCGTGTCACATACGACACGGGCGCATCTACACACAGACCGTAGGCGACATCCACTAGTTCATCAGGTAGCTTGTGTTTGCTGCTTGATATTCTAGATTTCATCCTGACATTGTAGGTACTTCCACATGGGATGTATTGTCAGAGATGATGTATGTCTGTTGAGGGTTTGCTGGCTGTGAGTCACGCAGCAAAGAACCGCCGCAGCGGTTACAGCATATTGTGGGAAATTTGTGGATGTATGACTTTGTGGGAAGTCTATGTACTGTCAGATTTACTGCAGCCTTTGTTGAGGGTCGAGTGAGGTTTTATTGAGCTGGGGGATTCTCGAATGTTGAGATCCTTTCGGTGATACAGGTCTTGGAGAGATCCCTCGAGCACCCTTAGATAGGCAGCTAGGATGTATTGACTGTGAGTTAGACAGTTGGGATTGCATCTTTGCTTTACTGCCGTTGAGGCATTGTCGCAATCTATGCTTACAGGATAGTGACAGGACAGTCAGAGACAGTACAGGTGCAGGACAGGTTTACCCACAGTTTACAGTGTTAGAGAGATAGTGGTTTTTTGAGCTGTTTTTTTGGTCTGTTTTTAGTACACCAGAGCCATTTTACAAAGGAGACTCTGCCGAAATTTATGCAGAATCTGAAGCTTTCTTGGTTCATTTGACAGGTTGATATTGGTTCAGAGGTCAGTTTACAGGGGAAACTCTGCCGAATTTTTCCCAGGAAAGTAAACCATTGTGAAGCGTAGCTATGGCTGGATCACAGGACACTGCTCTTTACAATATCAAGAAGCTGGATGGAACCAATTTCCCATTGTGGAAGAAGCAGATTTGGCACGTGTTGGTACAAAAGAAGCAGATAAAACCTATAAAGCTCAAGGGGATAAAACCAGAAGATATGGACGAAGATGAATGGAGCGAAATGGATGAATTGGCACTTTCTACCATTATGCTGACTTTGGCAAAAAGCGTTTACTTCAATGTAGCAGACGAGATTTCGGCTTATCAAGCATGGTTAAAGCTGAGTGATCTTTATGAGAAGCAGAGTGTAGCTTCACAGGTATACTGGCTTAAGAAGCTTGTTGACTTGAAGATGAAAGAAGGGACACCTATGTCCAATCATCTGAATGAATTCAACACAATCTACAGTCAGTTGTCAGCTCAAGGTGTCAAGTTTGATGAACCTGTTAGAGCTATGTTCCTGTTGATCACATTGCCGGAAAGTTGGGACACTTTTCGCACAGCTTTGAGTAATTCTGCACCTCCAGATGGTTTGAACATAGCAGGTGTAGAAGGAAGTCTGCTTACTGAAGAAACCAATGGAAAGACAATGGACAAAGGCAAAGGAACAGCCTTAGTTGTCAGGGGAAGGACCAAAGAAAATTACAAAGGTGGAAAGAGGAATCAGTCTCGTAGCAAGTCCCGCAGTGCTAAAGGCAAGAGTGACATAGAATGCTACCATTGTGGCAAGAAGGGTCGCATGAAAAGAGACTGCAGAGAATGGAAAGCAGAAAAAGGCAAAGAGAAAGCTGAAGACCATGGTGAGAAGAACAAGTCCTCAGTGAAGATTCAAGAAATAAATGTGACAAACACTGTTGCAGAGGATGACAGTCTAGTGTGAGGAGACATCTACTTCTTGAAGAATACAATGGACTCAGCTCTTCTTACAGCATCTGTGGAAATGCACTGAGTGACTGGATTATAGACTCAGGAGCATCACTTCATGTGTCTCCAAACAAGGAGTGGTTTACCTCTTATGTGACCACTAAAGATCATGTTCGGCTAGGCAATGGGCAGACATGTGAGATCTTAGGTGTTGGAGATGTTCAATTGAAGTTTCAGAATGGCTCTTCTTTCACGCTGAAGAATGTGAGACATGTTCCCGCAATTACAAAGAGCTTGATCAGCACAGGTTTAGTTGATGATGCTGGCTACGTCACCACTTTTGGACAGAACATGTGGAAGATATCCAAGGGTTCTATGATAGTAGCACATGGAGTAAAGTCTGGAGGACTTTACATGATTTATGTATCAAATGTCTCTAAAAATGTAATCAATGTAACCGAGCAGCCGAACGTTTCTTTGTGGCATAGCCGGTTAGGACATATGTCCAAGAAAGGAATGGAAATCTTGTCTCGTTCTGGTTATTTGCCTGGCTTTTCATTTAATGATTTTGAATTCTGTGAACATGGTCTGTATGGTAAGCAAACACATCAGCCACATAAGCATAGAAGCAGTAGAAGAGATACACAGTTGGCACTTGTTCATAGTGATTTGTGTGGACCTATGCCTAACCTATCTCTAGGGGGAGCTTCTTACTTTATGACATTTATAGATGATTACTCGAGGAAAGTATGGGTTTACTTTCTCAAGCACAAGGATGAAGTGTTTAGTGTTTTCAAAATGTTTGTGACACTTGTGGAGAATCAGAGTGGCAAGAAGCTTAAATGCTTACGCATTGACAATGGTGGAGAGTATGTTTCAAAGGCCTTTCAGGACTTTTGTGAGTCAAAAGGTATAAAACGTGAACTTACTGCTCCTTACAATCCTCCTCAAAATGGTGTTGTTGAGAGGATGAATAGGACCATACAAGAGAAGGTCAGAAGTATGTTGTCTAATGCACAGCTGCCAAATGGGTTTTGGGCTGAAGCTGTATCAACAGCTGTTCATCTTGTAAATAGATCTCCTAGCAAGGTTTTGCAGAAGGATTCAGTGCCAGAGATGGTATGGTCAGGCAAAATGCCCTCATACAAGCATCTCAGAGTCGTTGGCTGAGAGGCATATACTCACGTTCCAAAGGAATTTAGGAACAAACTTGAGCCAAAGAGTAGAAAGTGCATCTTTCTAGGCTATGGTAATTCTGGTGAGATGGGGTACAGACTTTGGGATCCCGAATCCAGAAAGGTTGTCCGCAGCAATGATGTTCACTTTAATGAATCCAAATATCATTCTAAACCAGAAAGGGTTGAGGAGATTAGAAGAGTTTTCTTCCAAGAAGATGGACCTGCACGTGCAAGACAAAATGTTAGGGCTCAAGAGGAGCAAGGACAGGATAGAGTGGAACCACAGATTGTGGCTGAGCCTGAGCCACCTATTGTGCGTAGATTTGGACGTGTCACGCGACCTTCTGATGGGTTTGTTCCATCTATGAACTATGTCATGTTGACTGATTGCAATGAGCCTTCATGTTACAAGGAAGCAGTGCAAATGAAGGACTCCGGGAATTGGCAATTGGCCATGCAGTCAGAGATGACAGCTCTGCATAAAAACCAGACATGGAAGCTAGTTAAATTACCACGGGGCAAAAAGGCTCTACCCTGTAAATGGGTTTACAGGTATAAGATCACCGCTCATGATAGTCAGCCAAAGTACAAAGCAAGGCTTGTTGCCAAGGGCTTTAAGCAATAACAAGGCATTGACTTTGATGAAGTCTTCTCTCCGGTGGTCAAGATGACTACATTGAGATGCTTTCTTGCATTCGTTGCCATATTAGATTTGGTGTTGCACCAAATGGATGTCAAGACAGCGTTCTTGCATGGTGATTTAGATGTGGAAATTTACATGTAGCAGCCAAAAGGGTTTGTTGAGAAAGGCAAGGAAGATTGGGTATGCCAGTTGTTAAAGAGTCTTTATGGCTTAAAACAATCACCAAGGGCATGGTACCATAAGTTCCACAAGTTTATGCTTTCTCAAGGCTACAAACGTAGTGAGTTCGATCACTGTCTATATACAAAGAGAGCTAAGGATGGCAGTTGGCTGATCCTTATTTTGTATGTGGATGACATGTTGATTGCTGGCAAGCACTTGGAAGAAATTTCAGCTTTGAAGTCAAAGATGGCAAAATCGTTTGACATGAAAGACATGGGTGAGGCAAGTCATATACTTGGTATGCGCATTGAGAGAAACAGATCAAAGAAGTTGATTTGGTTATCTCAAATAGAGTATATTGACAAGGCTTTGCAACGTTTCAATATGGAGAAGGGAAAGGCATTGAGTGTTCCATTGCCACCATATGTGAAACTTAGCAAACAAGATTGTCCGGTGTCTGAGGAAGAACAGGCTGAAATGG
Source organism: Adiantum capillus-veneris (assembly GCF_014529385.1). Taxonomy (NCBI): domain Eukaryota; kingdom Viridiplantae; phylum Streptophyta; class Polypodiopsida; order Polypodiales; family Pteridaceae; genus Adiantum; species Adiantum capillus-veneris. Next base: position 3,652,172 of record NC_140937.1, read on the forward strand.
ACAAGATTCCATATGCGTCTGCAGTGGGTAGTTTGATGTATGCAATGATTGCTACTTGCCCAGACATTGCATTTGCAGTGGGAGTAGTAAGTCGATACATGTCAAACCCAGGCAAGAAACATTGGGAAGCAGTGAAAGGAATATTGAGATACCTGAAAGCTACAAAGAGTATGCATATATGCTATGGGAGTCAGGAGCTAAGTGTAAAGGGTTTTACAGACTCAGATTATGCAGGTGACTTAGACAACCGAAGGTCTACGTCAGGTATGTCTTTACATTGGCTGGTGGAGCATTCTAGATTACAAGATTGTGTTACTCAGTCTACTACAGAGGCTGAATATGTTGCAGCATCAGAGGCATGCAAAGAATCAATTTGGCTTAATCGACTAGTAACAGATTTGGGAATCAAAGAAGAGATGCCTGTGTTATATTGTGATAGTCAAAGTGCTATACAATTGGCTCGCAATCCAGTTTATCACTCAAAGACAAAGCATGTGGATGTGAAGTATCATTTCATCAGGGAAATGCTCGAGGATAAGCAACTTCAGCTTGTCAAAGTTCACACCACAGAAAATCCTGCTGATCTACTTACAAAAGGACTTCCCTCAGAGAGCTTTGCGCATTTTCGCAAGCAGTTAGGTGTAGGGTAGTACATCACTTCTCTACATCTCTTGTATATTAGCTTGTATAGTAGCTTCTCTCACACTTAAAGTACCACATTGGACTTTAAGTGGGAGGTTGTTGGGGTATAAATCCCAATGTGGTCACCCAGGTAAGTGGGTGGGCCGCCAGGTATGTACACATATTCTTTTGTAAAAACCTAATAAGAAGTCAGTATGTTCTACACATTACAGTAGAGCGAGTTCACCATATCGTAGTGCTCTTCTTCTCGCACTCTCTCTCGCGTCGCACTTCCGCTCATACTCCTTCATGATAGAGGGAAGCAACCTGGATTACTCCAGCCATTGCCTATTCCAAATTCACCATGGGAGAGTATATCCATGGATTTCATCTTTGGATTACCCAAGTCTATCAATGGGAATACAGGAATATGGACAATAGTCGACAGGTTTAGCAAGCAAGCACATTTTATTCCTGTCAAAAAGACTATTAAGGCACATCAAATGGCAACTCTCTTCATATCTCAGATTTTCAAGCACCATGGATTACCCACATCCATCGTGTCAGATAGAGATCCTAGAATGACCAGTAATTTCTGGAAAGGTCTCTTTGAAAATCTAGGAACAAGATTGAATTTCTCTTCAGCCTATCACCCACAAACGGATGGCCAAAGTGAGATAGCCAATCTTACGATACTCGATCTACTTGAGACTTATGTTACCGAAGTAGATCAACGCTCACAATGTGAAAAGTATTTACCTCTAGTAGAGTATGCCTACAATAATATTGTCCATACTTCTACGGGGAAAGCACCTTTCGAGATCATAGAGGGAAGACCTAAAAGTCCCTTGCTACTCAAAGTACATGGGAAGATCTTCGCCACCGATGAGTATAGCCGTGACCTACAAGAATCTTTTCAAAATATTAGGGAGGCTATAGCCATCTCTCAAAAAGGGCAAAAAGCTGCTGCTGATAAGCACAGAAGAGCCTTAATGTTCAAAGAAAATGATTGGGTCTTACTCAAGTTTCCTAAGGCTTGATTAAGGCAAACGACGGGCAAAAATCCTACGGGCCATCAAAAGTATTATGCTAAACTAGCAAAAAGATACTATGGTCCTTTTCAAATCTTGAAGCCCATCAATGAGATGGCTTATCAACTCAAGTTGCCCAACCATTGGATTATACACAATTCCTTTCATGTAAGCCTACTTAAGCCCTACAAAGGAGAGCCACCAACTGAACCAATTATTGAAGACCCTCCCAAAGTTGAAGACCAAGAAGAGGTGCTACAACCCGAAGTTGTCCTTCGGCATGAAGACAAGGTACTACGACATGGTAAGATAATCCGATGGTATCTTATTAAGTTCAAAAATTATCCTTTTCAAGATGCTAGATGGATGCAAGGAGTACAACTTAAGGATAGTATGAACCTTGTCAATGCTTACAATGCTACATTAGAGTAAGAAAATGTACAAATTTCTTTTAAATGACTCATGTTTTTGTCTTATAAGACTAGTCCTCTTTTTAATTGTGCACAAATTTAACTAGTATGCATGCTTAGAATCATGTTTGTGATGACGACGTCTCTCAAACACCAAGTAGAATTTGTCACTCTACTTTGGGAGAATGAAATGGACTAAAGAGAAGACATGCTTGCGGCAGCTATGTCTCCCAAGCACCAAATGGATTAGTCATCCATCTTGGAAAGATGTTGTAGGGTAAAAAAGGGATCCTCTACCCGCTAAGTACGATTGACTAATGACTAAGGCTTTATCTCTTCTACCTCATAGTCGAGGACGACTATGATTTCAAGAGAGAGGTAATGTCATAAAATCTAATATCTAACCAACCCAAATGATTTTCTCATATTAAATTGATCACTTAATGTGGGAGAATAAACGGGAACAAGTGTTAAGATATAGATATGTGCTTATAGATCTATCTCAACACGGGGACAATAGTAAAGGGGCCCAAATGAGAGATGGTCTATCAAGAGCAAGGCTAACCAATGGAGCATAAGACCTTAGGGTTAGCTTCATTGAAGACCTCCAATAATGTGTGTAAAAGTCCTTTGACCTTAGGTAAGCTAGGGTTGAGCTTGAGGTGGGAACCCGGCCCAAACTCGAGGTGCTTGTCGTGCTTGAGGTTCTTGTCCTGCTTGAGATGCTTGTCATGCTTGAGGTGCTTGAATGGCTCCATGATTGAGGTGCTTGAATTGGTGCATGATTAAGGTGCTTGAGGTGCCTTGAGAAGCTTGCCTGAGATGCTTGTGGGAACACCCCCTACTTCAAGTGCTTAGTCATGCTTGATGACTAAGGGGCCTGCTTATCCAAATTCAAAAATATCCCTACAAGGAGGGGGGCGAGCCTACAAGGGGGGGGGATGAGAAAGAACACACACAAACACACAAACACACACACACACACACACACACACACACACACACACACACACACACACACACACACACACAAGGGAAGCCTCAGCTTGAAGAGGCAGCAAGGACACTTGTCAAGTTCCTCCTCATGTTGCCCTCATGGTGTGCCTGAAACCTATTGGTTGGCCACCCAACGGGTCCAATGATAATAAAGGATATTTAATTAATTGATTTTGCATCTATCAAGTCCTCTCTCTCAAAGGGGAAAGGGGGACACTTGTCCCAAGGCTATCCTTGTTGCTTCTAATGGCTCCTTCTTGTGATTGGCTAGGCCTGGAGGGGTCCAATGAGCTTCAAGCATGAGCTACAAGGGGGGGTCGACCCAAGAAAGCTAGGGGGGTGCTTAGGGGGTATACTCACCCACACACACTCACAAACACTCTCATTGTGTACTATGCAAAGTGCAAGAGCTCCCTCTCTTTCTCCAAGCAAGTAGAGGTTGAGAGCCTACACCAACACTCTTGGCTATGGAGTGAAAATCCATCCAAGAGCCATGCTTCAATGCTTGAGCTTGCCATTTATTTCTTCTTCATTACTATGCTATTATGTATTCTAGCACAAGAGTTATGATAGGTGAGGAACTAGCTCTTTCTCGTATGAAATGTTTCTTCTTCCTCTTCCCTACCCTCATTCCCTGCTAGCTCTCTCCACCTTCCAAGGTGTTTGAGGTCTTGGGACTGAGGCTTGGTATAGTTAAAGCTTTCTTCAAGTTTAGGCTATGCTATGATGATGATGCATGAAGCTTTCCATCTTCATTGCTTCACCTAGGTCACAAGGAACACAAAGAATGTATTGTAACAAGTCTCTCTTTATGGGAGAAATCATAATACAAATGCCTATTTGAGGGGGGACCAGCTCCACATAAAGCCGGTCCTCAACTGTTGTCATGTTCTCTAAATTCTCTCTCTTGCAAAAGTATTGTCTATGCCAAGTTAACTAATTGCTATGATTATGTTGCTATCTTCAATTATGTCTACCCGCTATGCTCACAAAATCATTTCTTGAAAGTACTCTCATTAAATTCCGCTACTCTCAATTTGAATAGGCAAATTCCATTACATTCTTTCTACATTACGCCAAAAGACTGGCGAGTTTACTATTTGCACACATCGACTAGCTACTTCCTGATAACTTGGATACTTGCTGAGCCATCCATCCCATCTTCTATCTCCTAAGGTTTCCATCAATGTAGGCTTCAACTCTTGCAAAGCAGCAAGAACATAGTATGCCGTAGCAAACCTTGTTGCGCAAAATATTTGCAAATCTTTATTTGGTGACTTGGTTCGAAAAAGAGCATACGAAAATTGATGCTCTCTAATGAATTTCACCACATGATTTGCATCCAATAAAGTTTGCTTCACACATGCCATTTTACCAATATCTTTTAAAAGCAAATTTAAAGTGTGAGTTGCACATGGTACCCAAGAAATCTCCAGATACTTGACTTGAATAGCTCTTCCTGGTCCTTTGTAGTTGGCCGCATTATCTGTGACAATAGCAGTCACATTCTTTGGTCCACCTGCCTTTGCAATTGCACGCTCAGATAGTCTTCTCTTTTAATGAGCTGTCAATTGCTTCCACGAACATAGCCCCTCTAGGGTTAATAAGCATTACATTGATTAAAGGTTTTTTCTGACAGTTAGTCCATCCATCCAATGCTATGGTGCATCCATATACTGGAACAAACTCTAGAATTGTGCGTTTGAGAATGGCTTCAGTACTATCTTTGACTTTATCACGATATTCAGTTCACATCTTGTTATAGTCAGGAAGCACAAATCCTTTTTTGGTTGTACTCATCAAAGCATCTTGAAATATTGGATTGCGCATAGCATTGAACGATATGCCACACGCAACAAATTCTTGTGTCCATTTTAAATGCAACTCAAGAAACCATTGTTTACCTAATGCTTCAGGCATTTTCTGTCCATTGGATGACGCTCTGCCGGATTTGCTTGTGCTAGGAACTCCTCCTGATGTAGAAGCATGTCCATGAAGAGGGTTTAATTGAGAACTTTGATCGTTTACTTGAGTGGTACACACCTCTTCTGTTGCCTCATTGCATACAGACAGTTCAATATTTGCATGAATATCTTTAGAAACATCACCTTTATGTTTAGCTGCAAGAATCAACTTTACTTTGCAAGAATACATGGCAAATTTTTCATGAATATCTTTTGGTGGTGCCCCGCACTTTTCAACATTGCCAGGGACTTTAAATAAATGCTCTTTAATTCTAGTTGCATTACCACTGAACTCGTGGCCACAAGATTTACATTTAAGTCAAGATGTATTTTTCCCAGCTTTCAACTCATACACATAACTCCACTCTTGTCCTTTCACCATGATGCACAAAAGTAATTTGCTAGTAAAAACAAAGTCAATGATCATTTTCATAATCAAAATCAATTAAAACATTAAACTAATTTAACTAACAATGATTGAACGAAATTAAAATAACTAAAAACAATGATTGAACAAAAATACAATAATAAAAAACAATACCATTGGATTACATATAAATTGCATCGATTTATCTAAAGTGCAAGCTTGTAGCTTTAACACATTACGATAATCAATAATTACAATTAAAACAAGTATTAAAATGATTATCATTATAAATTGCTATACATACAAGAGCTATAAGTGACATTTTTAAATGTCAAAACGATAATCACTTACAATACTTGATAATTATCGTATCTATGTAAAGTGCGAACAAAAAGTTCTTACACTTTACCATAGATTTTTAAGCGATTATCTATCTACAATGCGAGCATGTGTATGCTCTCACACAGTACGGTAGATTTTGCAGTCCAAATAAAGATAAGAGAATATCAATATTTTTGGACACGTTTTTCCTAAATTTTTACTCTACTGAGAGCATAGCAGTGTGAATAGCTCTACACAAAATGTAAAAATATAATTTTGTTTCATTATATTCATTTTGAAGTGAGAGAAAATCTCTACACATCAAATCAAACCTTAAATTACATAAAATTAATTTTTATGTAATTATATTTTTAAACTAATTATCTCATGTGAGAGTACACTCTACCACAACGATAATATCTTACTTTTTTTTTATTAGTCACTTTCAAGTGTCAATTAATTGAACACATTGACAAGTGATTCTTATAATTACAGTTTGTATCAGGTGAGAGATTAAACTCTTCACAAAATACAAACTTTCAACTATTTACTAAGTTTTTCAAAACAAATTCATATATTTGAATCACAAAACTTAAAATTCTATTGAATTTTAATTTTTATTAAACTCAAATTATTTTATTTTTTTATAAATTACTTTTTTTGATTGTTTGGTGAGAGTACTCACATGGACAACATTGATTGTGAAAGTTGGTATAAGGCTTGTTGCCTGTTGTTATATATACTAACATATTCGATCGTTATAATTTTTGATCAAAAATAATTTCGATCGAAAAACAAAGAAGTTATACGATTAGCCATTTATGCTGATGTGGCACCGTATAATACGGCCGCATAATTTAGATAAACGAATAATACGCCCATTATTCGCGTATTATACGTCTCTCGAATAACGAATAATGCAACTTAGCTCGTAAAACCTGTCCGGTCTCGACTTATACTTCCTATTCGTCTTTGATCCACTTGATCTTTCATCATCAACATCTATCATTTGGATTTCATCATCCAGTGATGGAAGGTTACCGCTTAGTGCGTCTGTGAATTCCTCCTCTGTTCGATTCCTATCGTCTACTACAGATATCTCACCAACTATTCTTTTCCACTCAGTCTCACATAGTTGTTCTTCTCGTTCCTCGCTCTTTGATCCTGACTCAAGGATGACGCTAGCCATTTGCAACGTTACTAGGTCGTATCCTTCATCGTCACAAAATTTTGTAGGCATGCATTCGTTAACACATACATCCAAGGTTGACAATATTTGAGTCCACCCAAATGGCTCAAATAAATGTTCAGGGAAAGGTTCTGGGAGATAAGCCTCGTCTTCTACGGACCTTTCCAACACACATTCCTCTTTGATTAAGTCTCCACAATCAGATGCTCCACACATCCAGACATGTGTTTTCGTTTGTAACCACGCAGGTATTTATTTTCCAATCACAGTGGTTGAATCAAATTCTTGCACTGGTTTTTTTGTAACGTCTCTATAGCTCTGATCCTTCATGTTGATTTTCGTTATTAGCTCCTCATGCCTTAGGTAAATTTGGTCCTATCCCCAATCTTGTATCATTTTGAGTTGACGTATAAAAGGTCGCCCCAAAATAATGTGAAAGTTGTTCGTTTCTCCGAAATCTACCACGGCAAGGGTGTGCTCATAGTTAATCCCACACGAAGTTACAACTATTTGGTCCAGGATTCCCAATTGTCTCTCTACATACCCATCTGCGAGTTGCAGTTTCATTCTCGTGTTTCGGAGAGCTGGACGGCCCCATTTCTCCCAGATTTTCTTTGTAGAAATCGTAACTCCCGCTCCACTGTCTAGGATAGCTATCGTCTTTATATCCTAATATTCGACAGGTAAGGTTGTATTACCTTCCTCACCTTCACAGTAATCTCCAACCTTGTTTATGGGCACAGGTTTGACCTTCCCGTTTGTTTTCTTCTACCGTAGGGTTTGTCTGAAGAGTAATCTTTATTCCTTTGTTCTCCATATGTTTCCCCATGTCGTCCCATAAGTGTGGTCTGACTCTCAATAGTTCTGACAGTGTGATTGTGCATGTTACAGGTGTCGACAGCATCTCTTGAAGACTTTTTGAGTCAATCATTTGCGGAATACCTCTCATCTGGGATGGAACTAATCTTATCTCCGATTGTGCCTAGTGTTCGCCTATAAATGAAGGCAGGGTTTTCAGGGATTGAGCTTTGCTTTCCATCAAAACCTCCAATCCTGCATCTCCATACAGCGATTGTATATCTCCTGGATAAAATTTGTTGTCTATGTTAACCTCAGGAATTGGTGCAGACTGTAACGTTGCACTTCCGTTCTTTCTATTTCTAATGGTTTCCCATAAGTGTTGTGGCCATGGTTCTTCCACTTCTGGAATTTCCATTATAGTCATTGACTTAGCATCATCAGTGGTGTTAGGCACCACTCGGTGATCCAATGGCAATATCGTTTTAGGCCTGGTTCCGTTTACATGTTCTGATTCATCGATCTTCAGTTTTTCTCACTCTTTGTGAATCAACACTTCTTGTTCTGGGGTTCTAATCGCATTAGGTTCCATAAATGCCTGGGCTGTTTCAATAAGGTGTTTACACATTTTCAAATGCTTCGTTTCCACTTCTGGTTGAGGATAAGTCAATCATCTCTACTCTAAGGTTTGGTTTGTTTTTAGCCTTGCTTCATACGCTTGTAATAGAGCATCTAAAGGCTCTAGCACTTTCTCGACCAAGACTGATCCCCCTGACGATGCTTTCCTCGGCTTGTTGTTGTCCTCAACAGTTTTACTATCTCTCTCTTGTTTCAGTTGCTCTTTCGTTTCATGTAATTCATTTTGCATGGCAATTTGGGTTTTAATCCTTCTTGCTTTCATTCTGTCTCGTTTCGCCTTCCAAGATTTCCGTTGTGTTCTCACAGCAAATAAACTCTCGTTTTCTGTGGGTATTGGCAACTCGACCTTTTCTTCCAATGGCTTGTTTTTCTCTAATTCCTTGGCTTGGGCTCTGGTTACCGCATTGATCTGGATCATGGGTTCGGTTTCTGATCCACTGTTTGCACTTGGTAACACCCCCACAATATTCATAGTTGCTTTTCCTTTGTTGTCCGGATTCCTTGGGCAATCTGGCAGTATGTGATTCACACCACCCGTCACAAAATCCAAAAATTTTCACTCTTTTGCCTTTGAAAGGAAAACTACGCTCCCAATGATCTGAACTTCCACAGTTATAGCACGGTCTAATTGGTGGTTGATTTTGAGGAGGTGGTCCCATAGGTTGTCCCACCCTATTAGGATATCCTCTTGGTTTGTAGTTCTGGTTCGCAATGAACATTAGCGTTCTTTCGTCCATCTCCCTCGAAGGTTGTGCTATATACATTGGTGGTGCCATACCCTCGTTATTTCCCCGGGTTTGATAGGCTTCGTCTGTGTACATCTGTGGTTCAGGTTCAGTTATGTAAGGCTCATTTGGTTCCTCGTAATAAGAATTTGAGGTGTATTATTTTTTTCTGGTGATGCTTCGTAAGGTTGAGCATACCTAATCATGGCCCTATTTTCCTGTGGTAATGGAGGTTGTTGACCCAACACAGGTTGAGGTCTGTCTGCTTCTGCTACCATATTCACATTTGGACCAACTTGATATCTTGGAGGAGGTGGCTGGGGTGGTCCTGCTGGAGGTCCATACGGCCTTTCCCTCACATAGTTTTTATTGTAAAAACACTCATCCGTGCCATGGTTCGTCTAGTTTTGCTCTATTGCGCACCATTTCAGTACTCGTCCATTCGCAACTGGTGCTTTCGGCTGTTGTGTGCACCACGGCGTCGGGTGATCCCCCCACACATATGTCACATTTCCTCATCTGAGGTTGTCTCATCACCGGATTTGATCTCATATATTGATGCATTCTCTTCGTTACTTCCTCTATCATTTGGTCAGCTGCTGTCGGCATCAAAGAAGCCTGAGCATCTTTCTTGGTAGAGGGTTCACTCTTAATAGATGAAGAGCCACTGGTTATTGAATCAGTATCCTCTGACACTTCCCCATATGCTTTGCAGTTATCAACAAGATATAATGCTTCCCTTGTAACCTATTCAAATGTGCTACAAGCTTTCAAGTGAAGGTCCTTTTTCAAGGTTTCGTTTCTAAGCTTGAATCTCAAGGATGCTTCCTTCACTTTTTCGTTCTCCTTTTGTTTAAAAGCATATATTTGTGATACAGTATTATGCTTTATACCCCGTTTTGAGAATTCTTCCACGAACTCCCGCAATACATGTTCAATATTCGGACAAGTTTCAGGGTTTAAAGGTTGAAACCATGTTAAGCCCGTCCCTTCCAAGGTCAGCCCGAATCCCTCATATTGAGTATGAAAATCAGTGATCTACTCTGCTCTTAGGACTTGCTTGAAGAGCGACACATGGACATATGGATCCCCTGATCCACTATACTTCTTTGGCATGCATTTCGCTACCTGGGATGGCCTCATACATCTCTAGTCCGCGACCAATCTCAATGCTCCCGCATCTCGACTTAATCGTTCTCGTACATCATGGATGTCGTGAGTTGCTCTCGGTGGCTCCCCTGCCACGAATCTACTACTAGGAGGAAAATGTGATGGTGTGGTTGCAAATGTCTGACATACTGCGGTATGTGTAGAGATAGGAACCGCACTACCCCGATTCGTAGCCATTGATTCTCTGGAACGTAATGTTCCCATGGGGCTTGGCATAGAATACCGAGGTCGGCTGAAAGAATCAGCTACATGAGTCCTCTCTCCACCTGTTGCCATCGGGTCTGGCACGACAATTGTAGGTGATGGTCTCAGTGGGCTTGTAGTGACATAATAATGGTGGAGTAGTCCCCCAAAGTATGTATATCCTTCCAACTCCTTTTTATCGATTGCTGCGTATCGTCTTCCATATTTGTCGTATGCGACGATTTTCGTTTCTGATCCCTCTATGTAGGTTAAGACGTAAAGTCTTTTCCGCTCTGTCAACTCATCGACGTAGGGTTCCTCGCATCTATAATAGAGATCTTCCTCTCCATTATTATACTTGTATAACCCCACGTAGACGTTGTCTGTGTTGACTCTCAAAGTTTCGTTTTCTCGCCTTAACCTCGCATTAGGGAAGCTCATTGTTGGTTCTTTCTCCTCGGGTTCCTTATCTACTTTGGCTTTCGTGCCCATCAATCCCCACTTTTCCACAATGTTAGGATTCAAGACTACCAAGTACATGATACCTTCGTCATCTCGGTACCTATCTCCGCTATAGCTCACAGGTAGTAAGTCCTTGAACTCACTTGGTCTATCTTCTATTTTCACACAGTAGCGGTCCATACCATCTGTGTAGATCTTGGCACCTTGCTTGTTGTCATACTGACACTTGATGAACAATAGCTTCATTGTGGCCGAAGGGTTTGATGGTCCTGCTGCCATTTTTTCTCTTTCGTTTAGGTTTAAATATCCCAAGTTTTTCGTGAAATACTCGTAAGATCTCTCTGAAGAAGTATCGGAAATACTTTCTTCAAGGATCGGCTCTAACGGTCGTACTACAGCTTGGTTTACACTCTCCTCCGTTGATAAAACACTTGCTTGATCCACTAATATTCGGTGTTGGTTGTTGATTTGTTTTCCCGATCTCAAAAACATGAAGAAAGTGGAATTTACCGGACTGAATCCAAACCTCTTACCTAGAAATGGAGTGATCTTCCAACTCACACAACTGCATGGATTGTTACTTGATCGGTCTCTGCAAATGAATACACTTGATGGCTATGAGATCACTGTATCATTCCAACTGTCAGTAGATTCAACAATTTCACAATGACTTCAACACAATTTTTCTTGTAGATTATTGACAGTATGTCCAATTTTGGTTTTGACAACTCCTGATATCTTAAATAGTTTAGGTCTATGAACAGGTCAAAAATGAGTCAAATTTGGCATAGAGGTACACCGATCCCGATCATAGTACAGTGCCCAAATTTGATGAAACTTCACCAACTTGTTCACTAGGCTATTTTAAGGCTACCCACCTGATACTTTTGTATTCAAACTCCAAAAAGTCAAGCTTCTACCAGTTCTTGGTTGAAAGTGTCTGTTTTCTTGAATCTATCAGTTTGACTTGATTTTGGTGTTTGTTTTGGGATTTGAGAGATACCTAGGCTTGTCCTATGCACAGGCTATCCCTCTGCATGGTTTCTTCCCAGTTTTGATGTGTTTTGGTCTACTAAAAGTCAATTTCTATGCCAGTTTAGCAGTTTTTGACTTGGATCTGTATTCAAATGATTTGACAGATATTTTGAGGTTTTTGGCTCTTGGTCCTATAGACTTTTATGTTTGTATACACCTGAGGATCTCACAGATGAAATCTGGTCAAAATCTGGCACAAAGGTACACCAATCGCGATCATAGTACAATGCCCAAATTAGACCAAATTTGGTATGCTTGTAGACACTGATGTTTTAAAGCTATCCCCCAAGTCTTTTTGCATTTGGATCACCAAAAGTCAAGATTTTTCAGTTTCTGGGTCTGTTAGGCTAGTTTTACCCAAGTGGCCTGATTTCCTTGATTTTTGATTTTTTTGGGTGTGGTTGCTTTAGACAAACTGGTTTAGAATCTTATCAGGAAGGCACGTGTCAAATCTTGTACAAATCTGACATTGAGGTACACTAATCGCGATCGTAGTACCTGGGCTAAATCTGATGAAATTTAGTCTGCTCCCTCTAACAAGTGTTTTACAGTGTTTTAAGCTACCACTTGGTGATTTGAATCAATATCAATCCTGTTTGATCAGATTTTCTAAATTTCAAAGTCTTATGGCCTTTTTGCCAAAGTTATGGTTTCTTGGTTTCTCGACTCTAAATTTTGCCCCAAATCTGACTGGAATGTGATTTACTTATCCTACTCCTAAGTATAGAAATGAAATAACATAAAGAAATGAATCAAACAAGACGGATTTTGGGTCAGATTTCAGTACTCAATCGAATTAGAGAAATTGAGGAGCAAAAATGTTTTGAACACTCTCACTCACAGCTCCCTAAATCTCCTAAGAGAGGATCTAGCCGATCCACTAACTCTAGACTCCACTAAGCTCTAAACCCCTGTCTAGCAGCCTAACTGAGGTGTAAAATGGATTTGTGGATTGATCTTCTTTAAAGGAATCTAACTGCGAACTCGGTCACTCATCACCTAAGGTGCATTCCTTGGCAAAAGCGCCAATGTTTGCGGGTCTCCGCGACGGACGTCCATAGCATAGCTCTCACGCATCAACATAAAATATCAATACAAGGGAAGCAACTCGGATGAGGCATGGAAACTCATTAGGGTGTCAATCCTAATGAAGTGAACTCGATGATATGCAACTACTAACTCTACAAGCAAATCATATGCACTAAAGCCAAGCAATCTGCCTATGTCCTTCTACACAGCTCTACAGTCATCACACCCGTTTACCATGCAAATCATATCGGATTCGCACTAAACTTGAAGGGAAGCTACAGGGGACTATCAGGAACATATCCTATCACTATCACAACGTTCTAGAGCGGTACAAAGATCGCGATCGTTCATCCCAAAGTCAACAAAAACAGAGAACAGGTGATCCCTAGGGTCCCTAAAGCCTCTCCTAGGGTCAAAACAACATAAAATACGCATATAAGCACTCAAAACAGCGATTTAAGGTCTCAAACTTGTAGTTAAAAACCTACACCGAATCTTGAATGATTACACTTGAATGGAAGAGCACAGTAAGAGGAGCACAATGCAATAAAAAAATCTGAATTTGGATTACCGTAGCCACATTAGCGAAGATTACAAGTTGGAGCAAGAAGAAGCTCTCAAACGTACGCTGTCTTCTCAGTTTGTGGCAAAAGAAGATTGTGTTCAAACTTACAAAATTAACCTTTATAGTTTAGGTCTTTACAAATGGCATGTCCGGCCAAAAGCTCCTAAACTTCTAATTGGCTCTCTAATATACAATTGCTCCCAGAAAAATAATCATAAATTCTTTTACAAGTTCTCGGCTTAGAGATGCTCTCTTACAAAAGAATTTTACAAGGGTTTCCCACAAAAGTGTGACTCCTTCTCTGGAAACCACTGCTTCATCCGCCAAACAGGGTGCACAAATTTGCATCATGACAGAGGGACTCATGCAAAGACTAGGCAAGCACATGCATGAGACACCTGAAATCAAAGTCAAGATGGCAAACAATAGCAAGGCTAGGTATGTAGGCATTTGTTAAAAACAAATTGTGGATGCCTTTGGCATTAAGAAGGCGGTGGAGTTTTATGTTATGTCGACCAAGGGAAGTGGCTTTCCATTTATCCTTGGAAGACCATGGCTAATGAAAATGCGAGCTTTGCAGGATTGGGAGAGTGGGAAGTTAATTTGTAGGAATGACAATCATAAGAAGGTTATCTTTGACATGAAGGAGCAACATCAAGAGGAGCTCTTATGAAGAATCATCTCAAAGTGAGACGGAAGAAGATTGGACCGATAACACTTCAGAAGAAGAAAGTAGCGGTAGCATTACTGAAGAGGAGTCTTCCATCAAAGTCATGGGGTTAAGGTTTCAACCAAGAGACCTTTTGTCAAGGTTTGGAGGAGGTAGGTTCCCAAGAGAACCAAAATGTGGAAGATGAAGGAATGTTAGAAGGTATGTTGTCTACAACACTCACAAAGATGAAAGAGATCAATTCAAAGGTGTTTTAAGGAAATTTCCTAAGCTTTTTGCTAGAGACTACACTGGCATGCTTGAAGTAGATGATGTTCAACACAAGATTGAGCTAAAGCCAGAGGCCAAACCTAAAGCTCAAAAGCTACGAAGGCCAGGAGTCATTAAGGAGCAGGCTCTACTCAAAGAGGTAAGAAAGCTTCTAGCAGTAGGTTTCATTTATCCAGTGGAGAATTCAGAGTGGGTCTCTCCCGTTGTTGTCACTCCCAAGAAGAACGAAAAGTGGAGGGTGTGTGTGGATTACCGTCCGCTCAATGAGGCAACAGAAAGAGATAACTTTCCCCTCCCATTTTAGGATGAGATAATGAATGAGGTAGCTGGTCATGAGAAGTACACTATGTGTCATGGCTACTCAGGTTACTTTCAAATAGGGATTTCATTGGAGGACCAATTGAAAACAACCTTCATCACTCCTTGGGGTTGTTATGCTTTTAGAGTCATGCCATTTGGCCTGACAAATTTTCCTGCAACTTTCCAACGTTTCATGAACATGGTGTTTCAAGCATTCTTTGGAAAGTCAATAAAGGTGTTCATGATTTCTGCATTTATAGTTCAAAATCATTACATCTACAAAGGGTGAAAGAAGGTTTGAAGAATCTCTATGACATGGGAGGTCAACTCAACCCCGAGAAGTGCCACATAGGTGAGGATGAAGTGACCTTGCTTGGTCACAAAGTTTCTTACAAAGGCATCGAGGTGGATCCTTCGAAGTCAAAGGCTCTTATTGAGTTACCGTCACCGAAGAGTCTTAAGGAGTTCATCTCATTCATTCAAAAGGTGAAGTATATGTCACGCTTCATTCACTTACCCTTGGAGTTACTTCACCCTTTTCAAAAGTTGACACAACAAGTCGAGTTTGTTTGGTCTGATGAGCTTGAAGAATATTTTTGTAACATCAAAGTCATTCTGTCAGAGCTACCAACACTTATGCCTCCTTGTTGGGATTACACATTCTTTGTTAGCTCTAGTGTTGGGAAAGAAACAATTGGTGTTGTTTTGCTACAGCAAGATCCCCACAGTACCAGAATACGACCCATCTACTTTGCTAGTAGGGTCATGAATGCCTTGGACAGAGGCTACACGGAGGCAGAACTCATGATGCTTTCTCTCATGTTTGCGGTGAGAAAGTTTAGATCCTACTTGCTACCAAAATCTTTTGTAATTCTCACTGTAGAAAATGTGTTCCCTTGGGTGTCATCTCAAATGAATCTTAGTACTAGGATCTCAAAGTGGATTATGGAGTTGCAAGAGTTTCAATACTATTTCAAGGTAGAAGATAGTGTGCATGCACAAGTGGCAGGGATTCTCACTTATAGGGTGCATGAAAAGGAGATTAAGGTTCTTAAAGTAAAGACCCTACCATTGCCACCACCAAAAAGTATTCCTAATTCTTTTACCTTGTTCTTTGATGGCGCTTTTCGACGAGTCACAGGAAAAGCAGGGGGAGGGCTAGTGTTGTTCAACCCAAGTGGAGAGATGGTCATGAAAGAGAAGGTCAATCTACCAGGTTCAACTAGCAATAATGAAGCAAAATATGACACACTACTTCATGGTTTGAAGATGTGTATTAGTCAAGGTATACAACGTCTCATGGTAAAGGGGGATGCACTTCTCATTGTGAAGCAAATCTTAGGCATTTGGGCATGCAAGAATGAAAGCCTTAGGACAAAGGTTCATGCCATTCGTAGGTTTTGTAATCAGTTTGAAGAAGTGCAACTATATCATATTCCTAGGAAAAAAAATGAAGATGTTGATTTACTTGCACAACCAGTTACATGTGTTGAGAAAGAAGTGCAGGTCATCATGGTGGTAGCAGTTATCAAGCAACCGAGATACCAAGGGTTGGAGTCATTGGCTCCTATTATTGGCTACATTTTGGAGGGCGAGTTTCCACAAGATTTCACTAAAGCTCAGAAGAGGAGACTCATGAAGAAGGCAAGTTTCTATCTCTTCCTAGAAGGCTCCCTCTATCAAAGAGGGAAGGATCAAGTGTGCAGAAGAGTACCAACAATCGAGGAAAGTCCAGCCATTCTAAAAGGTTTTCATGAAGAGGCATGTGGTGGTCATTTTGCCCAAGAATTAACTGTGAAGAAGAGTTTTCTTGTGGGGTATGTTTGGCCAAGCTTGCATGTGGATGTCCAACATTGATATTAAAGCTGTCACAATTGTTAGATAAATGGAAATAGAAGGTTGGTGCATGGCCCGAGGCAAATAGTGCTTGCAAATGGACCCTTTGAAAAATGGGGCATTGATGCTATGGGTCCTCTGCCTAGAACAAAGAATGGTAAACTCTACATTCTAGTGGATGTGGACTACATGACTAGGTGGGTAGAGGCTCAAAGTGTGGCAAGGGTAAATGGGAAACAGTGAGCAGGTTTGTCTACACTAATATTTGTTGTAGATTTGGCACACCTCTAGAGATTTTTTTGGATAATGGTCTGGGGTTCAAGAAGGGTTTACTCACAGAAGTTTGTGAAGAGCTTCACATTCTACATCGTCACAGCACACCATACTACCCACAGTCAAATGGTTTGATGGAGAAGGCTAATGGTGTCATTGCAGGCATCATTAGAAAGATGGTGCAAAACAAGACAAAATTATGGGATGAATTCTTGGATGGTGCCTTGTGGGCATATCGAACCACATATAGGGAAGCCACGGAGTTCACACCATTTCACTTGGTCTATGGTCAAGAGGCTTTGCAGCCTATCGAGCTCAACATTCCAACAATGCGGCTTCATGGCAAAGGTGCACAAGATGATCAAGAGTTATGGATGGATAGACTTCTTACGTTAGTGGAGCTTGAGTGGAAAAGAGAAGCAGCTTACGAGTGCTACAAGAGGAAAGCCACACAAGCAAAAGAAAAGCTCGACAAGAAACTGAAGGACAAAGGCATCAAGGAAGGAGAGCTTGTGCTAAGGTATGACAATCGACTTGACAATCGTTTTGATGCCAAGTTTGAAACTAGATGGCAAGGGCCATACATAGTCAAGAAGGCTTTCAATTCAAGTTACTATCAGCTTATGGACTTGAATGGTAAAGAGCATTCCAGGAAGGTAAACGGGTATTGCTTGAAGCCCTATTTGAGTCGCCTTCTACCAAAGGATCTACCAAAGATCTGTTAAAAGGCCGCTATCTCATGTAAGTATTGTTCCATGAAGCATGAGTGTAACTCCAGCCAAAATTCTAAGGGGCCAAACAATGAAGATCTTGTCAAGGACTCTGAAGCACTCTCTTTGGAAAAGATGCTCTATGATGGTACATGAATATACCATCATCCTGGGGGAGGGCTAATGATAGCCATTTTTCGGCTCTCTGTAATTTCCATAGTGAGTTACCCCACCCTACCAAAATCACCTTAACACTGTGGCTATTCTTACCTTTTCATGTACATAGGCGTGTGTGAGTTAGGGGGCTTTTCCCATATTTTCTTAAAACCCTCAGCTAGCTAGTCACTAGGCTAGTTGAGCCAAAAAAATAAAAAAAAGAGCATAGCATAACTAGGTGGTGCCCCTATCTTGTTTGGGTTTGGCTGTGGGTTTGTTGCTTTGTTGTTCTTGTGGTTGCCCTAGCCCCAATTGAGTAGCATGGGAGCCTTGAGGGGTGTTTAGAGGTTGCCTCTCTTGTTGCCCCCCCCCCGGACCGCCTCACCGGCATGGCTTAAAGGCACAAGAAAACGGCCACAAACACCTGGCCGTTCCAGGACTCTTCTAGCAATGGGCATGGTAGTAGGTCACAAGAGTCATCGAGGGCTGAAAAATATTTACCTCCACAAGAAGAAACACCTAGACAAAGAATGAAGCAACGTGCCCAGCGTTGGAGAGAAGAAGAGGCCCAGTAAACACCAAAGTCCGATAGGGAGGAGACGTCACACCACAAATCACAAGCAGGACCATCCAAGACTTGGGTGGTCCATACAAACACTATATCAGAGACAGAGCCACTATGGCAGCGAGATGATAGACTGCACACATACATCAGGTGCCCGTTGGGGGGAAGAAATTGCCTCAAGGCCAAGGAGCTCTCCCCCCACAGCATAAGATCGAGAGCCAAGGGAAGAGGATGAATTAGAAGAGGCTGCAGATCTATCCCCAAGACAACCGTAGCGGTGTCAAAAAATAGCAAGGGCATTTGCAAAAATCCAACACTACCTGAAGACTACAGAGCTTTTACTTTGACGCGCCCCCTTTGCTCGCACAGTGAAGGAGGTGCTTCAAAGCTATGGAAACCGTTATAGAATGCAAGCAATAGCACTAGAGGGAAAAAGAAATGGTGCCCACAAGGGCGTGCAAATTGGACATCCAAAACCGATGGATGGGCCATTTGTACGCCCTTGTAGCCACCCTTTTTTTGGCACTTGGTAGGCTTCTATACCCCCCAAGATACTTAAAAAATATAGATTAAGTGAAAGCAATTGTTTTTGCAGCATTACTGTAGAGATACCACTTCTTTTCACTCAGATGTGTTTTCTACTTTCCCCAGAATTAAGGTAAGTTGAAAGGAGTATCATGTGCATCCATTGTGTTGTTACTTCAAGCAAAAAAGACACAACTTATTGAAACATATCACCAATTACAACAATTTTCAAGATTGACAGATAACATTTAGAAGAATGTACAAGATAGAGAAACAATTCAAAATATTTTTTATTACTTCCAAAAAGTTGATTTTGCATCATGCATCTGAGGAGTTCATAATTTCCTTGACCATTTCCTGGAACCTCTCTTGCACGTAAGGCAACTCCCCAGTCAAGAGGGACTGTACTATGGCCTTTGGGTCAGTTGAGACAATGGAAGCATGTATCCCTATGTGGGCAAGCACTTTACCATGGAAGCTAGTGCAAATGCTGTGCATACAAGGGATCTACACACTAGGAACACAAGATGCGCAGTTTGAGCAATGGCGCTCAAACACGAAACCTTGCTCAAATATTTTAACGACCACATTATAAAATGGCCTTGGGGAGTAAATTCATTATGGACAATGGAACATCACCAGGGGGGAGTTGTCCTAGGTAATGCGCAAGGGAAGACTGGGGTCCACAGGCCACGTCTTTGCTGCAAAATCATCAACCTCCACTACATCTTGTCATAAACCAATCAAGGTTGAGAAAAAAGACAATGAAGGATTAAAAAATAACATGAAAATTAGGATAGAGTTTACCTCCTGCTCCTTGTCGTCCTCCTTCATGCTGCCCTTTCCATCCCAGTCAATGATCCCATGCACTGCAAAAAGAGATTTGGATCATCAAATGGGGGGTTGCGTAGTGGCATAGGCATCCTCGCATCCTCAACCTTGGATTGCGCGGCTTGAAATTCTTCCTCAATCACGTGAAAGTGCTCTGCTGCCAGGACCTCCGCACACACAACTGCAATAGTGTCAGCAACAGAGTCCCCAAGTGGCAAGAGCTTGCTTTAAAGGGCATCTGGTATATTGTCTAAGGGAAATTTTGTGTTGTTTCCTAACACGCTCAAGCATTCATCCATGTGCAGGACAAATGCTTTCTCCAAATCATGCATAAACACATACTCCTCCCCATCCACTACCATTGAGAAGAAGTGTCTTATTTCCACCTCTAGGATAGCTTCATCCGTCGATGGTGGTGGAACTATAATGTCACTAGGGCCATGAAAATGGATTTATCTACCACCTCCTCAAGCCCCTTGGGGTACTCAAGCTGAAGCGTTTATCCTTCTGTTGCAAGGTTCATGGGGTCAACCACCTGCTCCTTGGTGTTCTTGATGAAGGACCCAACCTGAAGGTGTGGTAGACGGAGCTCCTCCAAATCAGGTTCCTCGCTCACCAAGAAGATGAATGTTGCTAGCCAAGAAAGGTACTCCACCCCCAACTTGTGCGTCTTGAGTGCTGACACCCCTGGGGCTTGCTCGTCCAAGAAATGGCATGCATCAGCGGAAATTTCTTGGAACCGTCGCAACTGCTTGGATAATGGGCGATCACCTTTGTGTATGTAGCACAAAAGATCGTAAGGCACCCAGATCCGTACATATGGGGAGATAGATATGTAATATTTTACGATGTGCTCCTCCATGAACGCACAAATCTCGGCGAATGCATCCATGTGAAGGGAAATTGTGGCATCAAGGTCAGGGAGATGAGTAAAGAAGGTGTGGAGGTCCAACTTCCCTTTGTATTTGGTGTCCTCAAGGAAGAGGATGAAGCATGACAAAGGGGTGGATGTGGGTGCAGATGTAGAGGCTATGGAGGCATCCATGTCTAGCCTAGGGTGCAGATAGAGAGTGGACAAGCTCAAGAGTTGCAAAAGTGAAAAGTGTGAATGATTTATGCGGCCCCCCTTTTATAATGGTCCCTTTTTTAAAGACATTTTTGTCAAAAAAAAGGTACTTTCACCAAAAAATGATCTCTCATCTTAATATTCAAAGACATGATTTGCCAGAGCAAATCATGTTGATTACATCCAGGATTGCTTTCAAAATTTCAAGAGTTGCAAAGTTATAAGAGCAATAGCATAGTTCCATCCATGCCCCAGTCCTCCTCGATGTAATCAACATGATTTGCCTATTCATTGTTTTGTGCACATTTTTAAAGAGTTTGGATTTGTATTCTTAAAACATGTACTTACAATGTGTTGGAAATCAAGGTGGTTGTTGAAATTGCATGCTTGACATTGAGAAAACATGTTGCACAATGGCTACGGTCCCCTTGTCTTTGCGGTTCTTGAAGCCAAGGAGCTTTGCTTTCCAATGATGATCCAAGTTTGCATGATTTCGCACACGATGAGGGCCAATAGCAGCATGTATATCCAAGCACCTTTGGTGAACTCTTGTGGCACCCACTTATCATCTATACCTCTTGTGTTGTGGCATGCAAGTGTTGTGACATCATCCTTTGGCCGCCTTTGCGAAGTAGACAACTGGCCATGGTTGAACAAAGAAAATTAGGAGGAGCAGGACCTTGCTTGTTGCTACAATATAGGTGGGATAAAGTGATAGGAGAAGGTGGTTAACCCTTGCTTGGTGTGACAATGGGAGTACAAGGTGGTAACCCTTGCTTGGTGTGGCAATGGAAGGTGGTAGGGGAGGAGAGAGGAGCTTCCTTACTGCAGCAATGGAGATGGTGTAGAGAGAGAGTGTTGGAGTAGAGGGTGAGTGTGATGGTTGCCAAGGAGGGATTGGAAAAGGGGTTCTAGAGAGAGAAAATCACTTTTTACCTAAGGACTACTTTTGGGAGGGGCTTTGGATAGTAAAAAAAGATTTTTCAAAGGTTTTTTTTTAAAATTGAATTTTTAGGGTTTTAGGGTGCACGTTTTGACTTTTGAGGTCAAAAATGTTTTTTGACCATAAAATAGATTTAGAGGGGTTTTAAAAAGATAAGATTTGAGTTTTGATCATTTTGGAAAATTTCAAAATTTTGGGATTTTTTCAAAACCGGATAAAAAAGGAGCGAAGTTAGAGGTTCCAGATGCCCCCCCCCCCCGCCCCGCCCCCCCACCTTTTCACTAGGTAAGAGCCCATTAAGAAGTGTAAGACTACTTGGTCCCCTACATTTTTTATGGCATAGAGTGTGTCCACCACCCTCTTCTCATTGGCTGGCCTCTAATTAACCTTAATCCCAAAGGGCCCCTAGAGGGTTCATATTTTTCCTAATGTAGAGTGATTATGTGAGGATAATACTTCTTTCTTGTAAGATACATATTCTTCCTCTCAATCTATCCTCATTCCCTGCTAGCTCTCACCATTTTTGAAGGTGTGTGAGGTCTTGGGACCGAGGCTAGGGACACTAGGTATGTTTTTCAAGCATCAATTGGTGCATGAAGCTTCCATCTTCATTGCACCATCAAGTTTTATCAAGGAACACAAGAATTGTAGTGTACAAAAGTCTCCTTTGATGGAAGAAGGTATAATACAAAGCCTTTATGGAGGGGGAACCGGCTCCATGTAAATTTGGTCCTGAACTATTGTCAATTGTTCTATTTCTCTCTCTTTTCAAGTATTCTCAATGCCGAATTAGCTAGGTGTAAATGGTTATGTTGGTTTCTCAAACTAAGTACTCTCTCGATGCTCATTAGGAACTTGGTTCTTAATGAAGGGTGGATGCATGAATAGGTGGCCCGATTTTAACCGGTTGAAAGTTGCTTTTGGAGGCTTAAAATTTAGGAGGTATGAAACTGGTGTTATGGGCAAGAATTATTTGAATTAAATAATCGTGTGGAGGATACAAAATCTTAATAATCGTGTGGAGGATTCAAAAACACGTGTGGAGCCCACGTCAAACGAATGTTCAGTCGAATGTTTGCATTACTATACTTCTCCATATCTCTGTGCCTTTCTCCTTCTGCGCCTTTCTCAGCTCACTCTACAGGCCCCTGTGCACGCTTCTTATCCTTCGCTATGGATAGCAACCTAAGAAAGGGCCCAAGGAATGCAGCTCGACAAGTCTACCCCACAAAGACTAGACATTCTCCCACGAAGGTATGTCACCTCTCTCTGTCTCTCTTTTTTTGTGTACATCGGACCTGTATGTGTAGTAGAGTATTGAGGTGTGGATATATTGAGTAATGAATATGGATTTATTCTTTTTAGAGACAGAAGTTACAGCCTCCTCCCAAAATCAGCCGCTTTGTTCACCCCAAGGATGTGGAGGTTCCATTAAAGGCATTCTACACGACAAAGGAGGATTTTCACAGGGAATATGGGTTAAGTCTTGAGGGGAAAGATGTTAGGAAGTTGACAGATGTAGATGTGCCCATATCCGACTGGATGAAAGTTTTCACGGGTCTTCCAGTGAAGGAGAAAAAGTGCCAATAAAAAAAACAAGACCGGATCACTACAAGGCACTCTACCAGCTCTACAAGCAGGTGTATCAATCCAAACCACCAAACTATCTGCTGGGAGTCAAGTTTGCACGTGGATATGTTTATTTTGTATGCACAGGTTCGATAAAGTGGGTTGAGTTTGCATCTAAGGTGATGAAGAATGTGACCAATGAAGGTCACTTAGATAGGAAAAGAGAACAATGGAAGTTAGAGACTTCCCAAGTATCCACAGGAACCCCAAGTGGTTCTGCCATCTTGTTAGTAAATACCCCATCCAGAAGTACACCAGCCGGAAGTGGGCTTTTTGCGGCTACTCAGTCTGCGTTTAGTGTTGAAGTATCCACTTCCTTGCAAGAACTACTTGTTGAGGTTAGAAAATCTCATGACAATGTATCAGCCAAGTGCTAAGGATTCTGTGGTCAAATCTGTTGCTGATGTGCACCGTTGCGAGGGTGCCCTTGACACCATCTGAATGCACTTCCCTGACAATGCCAATGTCCCAACAGGCTTGCTTGACAACCTCCAAGAAAAATTTGACCAAGCAAAAGCCACCCTACAACAAGCACAGGTATGCTTTTAACTCCATCTGATTGTAGTATAATACCTGCAAATTACTGGTTTGGATGTACAATATACTATAGTCTATATACTGTTGTGGAATGATTGTACAATAATACCTATTTAAAGTAGATTGATTACTATAAATAACGGTAACATACCTGGAAAGTAACGGTTGCAATACCGGTATTGGTATTCTATTGGTGAACATGTTATTATAAGTTCTATCAATGATCACAATAACGGTATGAAAGCAACATAATATAAGTATAACAACAAAATAATACCAATATAGTAACAAAACAAAACAATAGTTTAACACTAAAGTAACGGTATGATTATAATAACCATATTGTACTGAAACTCTAATAGTGAAAATGGTATTATAAGTTTTACAATACCGGTATTATGGCTCTATCATACCGGGATGGGTAGAATGTGATACCACAAAACCGAATAATAAAAGAACATAATAGTATGACAATAACATCAATTCTGTAAGGGTAGATGACAATACCGGTAGGATGTTATCATACCTCCTACCGGTATGATTACATCTTACTGGTATGGTTATATCCTACCGGTATGATTATATCCTAGCAGTATGGTTATATTCGACCGGTATGGTTAGATCTAACCGATATGATTACACCCTAACGGTATGATAAAATCCAACCGGTTTGATGTTATCCTTCTGGTATAATGTTATCCTACCGGTATGATGTTACCGGATGTTATCCTACAGGTATGATGTTATACTATCCAGTATAATAACATCATCCCGGTGGGATAACATCATACCGACAGGATGTAATCATACCGGTATGATAACATTATTATACCAATTTTCAAGTATTCATACTGATTTTATACCTGTTTGACATTGTCGGATGCTTGGAGTGTGAGGAAACCTTTGGTCTCTGTGTCACGTTTGTGACACGAAATGATTAGTCAACCAATGCTACATGAAACCATAGTCTTGCCTGCACGAGTTTCAGTTCTCGGACATAGTGTTGTTCTCATTGATGTGTGCAATGCTTGTGGTGTAAAAATTCATGATCACAATCTCTCAAGCCATGATGTTCTATTGCCTTGTTCACATGAATACCATGAAATCTGCTATGCTCACTTGGCTGAGAAAGGAAAGTGCCTGCTTAAGGATTGCCCCGGAGTTATTTCTGCAGAAGACCAATCCCTTCTAAAGAAGAAGCCAGTTGAACCATGCCCAATAACAAGTGAGAAAATTGTTTCAACGGGTAAGAAACACACCATTGTTTTAATCAGGTGGTTGATTTTTGTCTTCTCTGATGTTTTTTCGGAGTCAAGCTACTTCAGAACTACTGCCGGTATAGACACAGGGAAAGATGCAGTGACGCCTACATACAAGACACCTGTGGACGTTTTGCTTGATGAAAGTGTCCCTGGTAATGCTGAGAAACCTATTTCGGAAACAACAGAAGAAGAACAAAACTTTGAGGTAAAGGAGCAGAGTACGATTAGTGCTGAAGGGAAAACCCAGAATGAGGAAGACGATGTGTTGCTAGACACTGATGTGCGGGTGACAAGATCAAAGACCCCAAGAAAACGAGGCCAATGTGGCAAGAGTAAGTTTTTTCATTGATTAAGGCTCTAATAAGTGATCTTTTGCTGCACAGCTTTCTAAAGTTGATGGTCGTGTAGATGTCAAGCTGGAGGGAAGTCCCGAGAAGACCCTTGCTCAACATATGAGAAAGGCAAAAAAAAAAATTGAGAAGACTGCAGATGAGAAGCCTGAAATGGAGCAAAAAAGCAAGGAAGAGGAAGAGACCCAGGGGCAGCCAGAAGAGGAGATGGACATAGAAGACACTAAGGAGATGCAGAATACCGGCACAAGTTCTGACCCTAAACCTAGAGCCTGCAAAAGATTATAGTTTGCCCCCCCTATGTTTCTTTTTATGTAACCACTTCTGAAATTAATATAACTTTCTTTCCCATTCGATGTCTCTTTCATCTTGTGCCTAATTTTTGAACATTGTGTATTTTTATTGTATGATTTCAATCTGTAGATATGTCCTAATTGCATATTTAAATTTGAGTCTTGTGTAATTTTGCATCTGAAGATATGTTTTCAGTTGAAGAATAGTGCCTTGCAGATAGCTCAAGGTTGGCAAGCAGAATGGCAGGGCTAACATTCGTGCAATTTGGAATTGGGTGTTGTCTCCTCTAGTGCTCATGTTTCCTCTATGGTATAGACTATGTAAAAGAATCCCACTGATATGGCCAAGGCCACCACCTCCGTTGAGCGTCTAGCATAGGGTTCTCATTTTGGACCTTAATGGCTTACTGCTCAAGAAATTTGATGTAAAATATGGTGAAGAATTGCCCTACTGGCCAGAAATGCGGTATGTTGTTGAAGGGGATACACAGTTTTGGGTAAGGGCCGATGCAGAAGTGTTTCTGAATTTTTGTTTCAGATGGTTCGAAGTGTGGATATGGAGCTGCTGCGAGTTTGAGAAGCTCAAATGCACACTAGCAACAGTGTTCCCAGACCACCACAAAAGATTCAATAGAGTGGTAAGTAAGGCGCGGTGCACAAGGGCCTCTTTTAAAATGGGCGCGGCAGATAAACCGGTGTTCCACAAGAATCTCAAAAATTTTCCTGACCTACCACCTGACACACTTATCTTTGATGATTCTGGATATAAGCTAATGTTTAATTCATTGGGGTCATTTCTTGTTTTTCCCAAGCTAGAAAAGCAGTCTAAAGAAGTGCACGCCTGTTTTCAATCAACCACTATCATAAACTGGCTGGCACACTAGTTGATCTCTAAGGACAGAATTGAGTATACAAAGAGGACTGTAATTTGTGAAGACGGACAACTTGACGACACCTATGTGCGTCATTTTTATTGGAAATGGCGGATTGACCTTTTCTACAACAAAGGAACATATTTTTTTGTAAAACAAAAGCTTCATAAAGTCTGTGAAGTGGGCGACTTTTGTCGATGTATTTTTTTGTTGATGGATGTAAATAGAGAATTACTCAACCTTTTTGTCAATCAATGTAACAGAAATCATGTATAATACATTTACAAGCAAGTTGCACGGAAATACGTTGTATTCTATATTTGAAGTATCTTGCAAATAAAAGGAGAGAGGGAGAGGGACAAAGAGAGAGAGAGAGAGAGAGAGAGAGAGAGAGAGAGGCTGATACCGGTATGATAATGAGAAGTGACTGAGAAGTGATAAAGAGAGAGAGAGAGAGAGAGAGAGAGAGAGAGAGAGAGAGAGAGAAAGAGGGAGAGGGACTTGTATGATACCGGTATGATACAGAGAAGTGGCTGGTTTCAAACACAGTTCAGTTTACAGTTAAAGGCAGAGTTAGAGAAAGGGATTCTGCCATCATGTTTGTACTATTATTGTACTTATACTGTAATCTCCAGCTTGTATGATACCATTACAAAACCATTAAATTTCCGCCTTTATAGAACCAGTTTATTTAAAATGTAAGGACATGTAGTGATTCAAAGGGATAAATAAAGACAATTTTTTATTTTAAAATGGAAGTTTGGACAAAAAATTTAAACAAACTGATTGCTACAGCTCAAAAGGCATACTATTGTAGATAGACTCACTGACATACTATTTAAACAAACTGATTGATACAGCTCAAAAGGCATACTATTGTAGATAGACTCACTGACATCAAGTGATATTGTATATAGTTTTGAGTTGCTAGGATGGGGTATCATGGGGATTTTGATTTCCCGAACAAGATGTGAATATATGAACACCTCTGGCTTTTTGTCCAAAAGCTCGTAGGTCTTCTCATTTATCATACAATAGTAAAACCCTTTGATAGCATAGGATCCTCGCCCAATGATATTGCCCCAGTCATCTTCAGCGTCTGATGAAACTCCTCAATAGCTACAGTGTATTTCACAATATAGAAATCCACTTTTTCTTCATTGTCATTTGGTGCGGGAACAGAAAAATTATCACTAACAATAAGAGATTGACTGAGGGTGTCATAGTGTCCTTCATACGTTGCATCCTCATTTATTTTGTCGTCATCGTCTTCCCCTTCTTCTATAGGCTCCAAAATAAGGTATATCCAGAAAGGAACGCGTGACTTGCTCACACATCTCTTCCACTTTTCCTGTTTACATGCACTACAGAAACAAGACAGTGAACGTGTTCTCAAAGCGGTTGTATCATGCTCTGAATATGCAAAACAGAGTGCATTGAGCGGGTATTTTTTACAGCCTTCACATCCCGATTTTTTTCCCTTTCAACATCCCCCAATTCAATCACCCAAAAAATCCTGCTTACATAACAGGCCTGGGATGCATAGGTGGCTATAGCACCATCTGACATGATTTGTCTCAATAATGCTACAATATCTGCAGCACAGTCTATCTTTGGGCAGTTTGGCTACAATTGCTATTGAGTTAAAGACCTTTTTATCACTGCTCCCACACCGTCATGTTCTCCCTTACCATGGCCGGATCCAAAAAAGTTCCAAGACATTTTCCATCCCATAAGAACACTGTATCTGCATTTTATTCAATGGATAGAAGAAGACTAAATACGCTTGGCATGATAAAATTACCAAAAAAAACACGTATTTGTTACGACATTAGTCGCACATGCGGTCCTGCGGAGGTCTGGACACGGCGGATCAGGAGTCATGCGGTAAGCGGCGGCCGTAGCGGCAGTTTTTCACAGGATATCATGGGACAGGAGTGTGTGCACCGTTCCCGATCTGCGTTGGAGCAGTGGTTGTATATGGAGGGGCATACCTGTCTTTTGATGTAACTCAACCAATCTCTATGATATTCATGGCATATACCATTGTAACTTTGTGTCTGGATCACACATGAATGAAGCAAGAGGTGTTCTGTGCTTGCGTACTGTGTACTTACTTCTATTGTCATTCTATATGTTGATGTTCATATAATGTAGTTGCGGGTAATCATTCCCGTAATGTCTATTGCTCCTGTGTGGGCAATAGCCATTACATTTGGCGACCACGATGCGTGATGGACGACTTGCGATGAATATGCATGCGCACTAGGTCACAGGATCTGCCTGATCCTGTGGTTCCAATTGTAGGAAGACGTCGGAGGAGAGGCAGTTCGGATGAATTTGTTTTTTCTTCACCGCAGATTGAGGAATCTGTATCTCCATCACCAAGCCCGGTGCATGGTAGGCGGTTGCGGCGAGCGAAGCGTACTCCACGCAGTCAGTCATGTCCTCTTGTCATACATTCACCCTCACCCACACAGGTTGCTCCACCACCGTCTCCGGTAAGCAGCCCGGGGGTATCTCCGCCACTGTCTCCACATCCTAGTGCTCGTCAGCTTTTTTGGGAGGAGGAGGAACAGTTGGGAAAGGGGTGATGGCTCATCCTCAGATTAAGTATAGTCGGTTTCAAGGTCTTTCGAGCAAAGACCCTGATGCACATTTGCTCCAATTCAATAAAGCTTATGGATTGAATCATCCTGGGGTGGTGATTCCTCTCCATCAACAATCAGTGTTTGAATCTACACTCTCGGGGAAAGCTGCGAAATGGTTGTCCGAATACCCTGATGATCATTTTCAAACGTATGCTGACGGATCCATAGCGTAAAGACAGTCCCTCAACATTTGGAAAATCTTGGAACGCTCCGGCAGAAGTCATTGCCAGTGGAGGATTACGCTAAAAAAATTTGGATGCTTTTGCAGAGGGTACCTCAGGCACAAAGGCAGGTAGCCGAAGTGCTGAATGATTATTTTTTGCGGGGGCTCAACAAGGATCTCAGAATGGATATGGCAACAATGGTGGATAAGGTAACTATTCCACTAGATAATGTAATCGCTAGGGCTATAGTAGCAGGAGAGGCTTTAGAGGATACAGAATCTCCAAAGAAGTCAAAGACAAAAAGACAGGAAGAAATATCATCACAAGTCGGAAAACAGCGGTAGTGATAGTTTGGAGTCAGAATCCGCAGTATCAGATTCCTCGAACTCAGGCAACAGCGATTCGGGAGAAAAATCGGAAGAGACACCGCGGAAAAAATCCTAGCGTCACGGTAAAGGTGTTTCATCCGGATCGTCGGAATCGGGTGCGGTGGCTAAAAGTCTGCAGGAATTATGGTGTACCCAATGTCGGAATCCGGGCCATGCTGCTCAGGAGTGCGCAATGAATCAGACGTGGTGTGCGATTTGCACGACCAATACCCATAATACAGTGGAATGTTATTTCAATGGAAGGGGTCGTCGAAGTCGAGGAGACTCTTCTACCTAGAAACAACCACAGATAGGGCAGGGACAAGATCCTGCTATGGCGATGGCTCATGCTCATACATCAGAGACGCCTGTGCAAGGTCAAGCAGGAGGACGGGGTCAAGGGGGAGGACGAGTTTGCAGAAGAGGTGGCCGAGATCCTAATCGCCCCAAGACATGCCTTTTCTATTTGGGGGATGGACATTGGCGGTCCGAGTGTACTGAAGCTATGGAATACGATCGGAAGAAGCAGGAACGCGCTGCAGGGAAGCAGCCTAGTGTGGCTATGGTTTAGATTGAAGGACTGGAGGAGTCTGATCCGCTGGTTTCATTAATCACGTGATCAGGTAAAAATGTGGTTCCAACTCCCGATGTGAAGATTCCGGATTGGACGGCTCAGGAAGAAGTGCGGAAAAAGACTGTGTCCTGGTTGCCACAATCTGCACCACCAGTGAAGTCAGTAGGACCATCGACTATGGGCCTGGAAATAAAGGAAGGAAAAGCTGGAAATAAGGATGATATTAAAGAATAGGAGGATTGGAATTCAGTTTGGAAAGAGGTCCTCACGTCACCAATACAAGTACATCTCCGGTCATTGTTGAAATTGGTCCCGAATTTCCATAATGCATTGCTGCGACAAACGTCCACTGAGCTGAGGGAAGTCGCCATTGCGAAAGTTGAAAGCAAGGAGGATGATTCATCCCCGTTGCCAGTGAATAGGATCATGGATACCCGCATTTCGGAGCTTTTAGTTAGATACCATGGAACATACATTGACAAGGTACTATTGGATGGAGGAGCGGAAGTAAACATCATTACTCAAGCAGCTTGTGCGCGTTTTGGCCTCAGTGATTGGGAGCCTGCATCCTTTGTAGTCCGCATGGCAGATCAAAGAAGAGTGCAACCAGTGGGTTTGCTTTGGGACATTGTTTTGGATGTGGCGGGCTCATCCTTTGCTGTTTCCTTAGTAGTCTTAAATATTGAAGATCATAATCAGGATTATCACATTATCTTGGGGAGACCCTGGTTACGACAACCGAGGGTAAATCATAATTGGGAAGCAAATATGCTTACCGTGAACAACGGTAAAAGGAAAGTGCGGGCGATGTTTGGAACATGCAGAAAACCAGTTCAGGCAGCATGGCCGGTGATAGCAGAAACAATCAATATGGTGGAAGTATTAGAAGAGGATGAAGAGCAACAATTTCTAAAAGCTAATCCGGATTTGGTTTCTTTATATCTTGTGGATATTTCTCTGATTCCGAAAGGGAATCCGGTGGGGGTTTCAGGAATTCCAACAAGAATAGGGGAGCAACAAGAGGTGCTTCCAAGTCCTGAATCATTGGAGGACGTTATTAAGCAAGAACGTGCGTTTGAGGCGCAAATGGAAAAAATTACAAGGGTTAAAGAAGATGAACTAGATAGGGTCTTTCTGGGGGAGCAAGCGGAGTCGCAGCCCATATACATTAATAAGCAGCTGGAGGCAAGTTTTAGAGATGATTTGATCAAGTTACTGATAGAGTTTAAGGATGTTTTTGCATGGGAATATATGGATATGCAGGGATTGGATCCTAAGTTTTATCATCATACAATAAATCTAAAACCGGATGCGGTGCCAGTGAAGCAGCACTCATATAGGATGAATCCGAATGTGGCAAAGCAAGTAAAGATGGAAATTGATCGCCTGTTGGAAGTGGGTTTTATTACCCCTATTGATAATCCGGAGTGGAATTCTCCAATTGTGGTCGTACCAAAGAAAAACAAGCAAATCCGAATTTGTGTGGATTACCGGAAATTGAATGCGACTACTGTTCCAGATCCTTTTCCTCTTCCATTTTTGGATTCCACTTTGGATGATGTAGCAGGACATGAGATGTATACTTTTTTGGATGGATTTAGTGGATATAATCAAATCTGAATGGCATTGCAGGATCAACCAAAAACAGCTTTTATTACCACATGGGGTGTGTTTGCCTGCACAGTGATGTGGTTCGGATTGCGGAATGCACCTTCCACTTTTCAAAGGGATATGTTCCAAATTTTTGGTCCTTATTTGATGGATTTTATGAGAATTTTTCTGGATGATCTCAGTGTTTTTGGAGCGCAATTGGAGAATTTGAAGCAATTACGGTTATGCTTTATGAAATGCAGAGAGGTAAAATTCAGTTTGAATCCTTTAAAGTGTGCATTTGCTGTTCGCAGTGGCAGGCTATTGGGGCATATAATTTCTGAAGATGGTATTTCCGTGGATCCGGATAAAATTGCTACAATTATGGAAGCGCCTCCACCGCGGAACTAGAAACAGTGCCAGATTTTCCTGGGTCAAGCTCGTTGGCATGGGAGGCATTTGTGGTTTGTCGTGCATTTGGCAATCCCGATTACTCAGGCAGCTCATGCTATAGATTTTGAATGGACACAGGAATGTGACTTGGCTTTTTGGAGATTAAAACTTCAGCTATCCAAAGCTCCGATTTTGCACCGAATTGGGGTCAGGATTTTCATGTGTTTGTGGATGCTTCAGATCGATCTATTGGCAGTGTGCTGATGCAGGAACAAAGTCAAGGATGGTTTCGACCTGTCTATTATGCTAGTAGACGATTATCATCTGTAGAAAGAAATTATTCAATAACCAAAAGGGAATTTTACGGATGATTTATTCAGTGAAGAAATTCCGGCACTATCTGTTGGGCCGATGTTTTTTCTTCCATGTGGACCATTTGGCTCTTTTATACCTGGTAAGGCAATAGAATTTGATGGAAAGATTGGCTAAATGGGTGCTTTTGCTGCAAGAATTTGACTTTGAGGTCATACATTGGCCAGGGGCTCAGCATGCGGTGGCTGATTACCTATCCAGGTTAGATTCGGTGAGTTGCCGATGGGTGTAGCTGATGAATGTCCGGATGCGTCTATGTTTCTAACAGGAGTAGTTGCATAGGATATCACAGTTTCGCAACAGGCAAGGGTCATTCCGAGCATCCCATGGACATGGTATGCGGAGATGTTTCATTTTCTCGATAGCGGCGAAATGCCTTCCTTCTTGTCCAGCCATCAGAGGAAACGTATGGCTATTAGAAGCAAGAATTTTGAGATCATTATGGGAAAGCTCTATTATCGTACTTTGGCAGATGTGTTACTTAGATGTGTGCTACCACAGGAGCAGGAAGAAATATTAGAGGAAGTCCATACTGGTATTGCGGGAGGTCACTTTGCAGCATTAATCACAGCTCGAAAGGTTCTCCAATCTGGATTATGGTGGCCCACATTGTTTCCGGATGCGAGAAATTATGTGCAACAGTGTGATGTGTGTCAGCGGGGTTGGGGCAACCTACCAAACGGTCCAAAATGCCTTTTCAGCCAGTCCTGCCCTTGGAGCCTTTTCAAAAGTGGGGTTTGGATTTTGTTGGTCCTTTTAAACCAGTAGCAGCTCACACAGGTAATAAGTATATTTTGGCAGCCACGGATTACGCTACCAAATGGGTGGAGGCATGGCCTTTGAGAGATAATACTGCAGTTTCTGTGGTGGGATGCTTATATAAGGATATCTTTTCTAGATATGGCTGCCTTATTGAGCTGGTTAGTGACAGGGGAAGTCATTTTTTGAATAAGGTGATGGAGAGAATGCTACGGTTTTATTTTGTATTGCACAGGAAATCTTCTCCATATTATCCTCAGGCAAATGGGCGAGCAGAATCAACTAATAAGCAATTGATTCGGATTTTAACAAAGTTAGTGAATATGAATCGAACAGATTGGGATGTGAAACTTCCTTCCACCTTATGGGCCTATCGGACAGCTTATAAAGTGGCAACATGATTGACTCCTTTTAAGTTGGCATTTGGCATGGAGGCAATCACCCCGGTGGAGCATGTGATTCCAAGTATGCGGATGCTGATTGCGGATCAGCTTCTTCCGGAGGATTCTGTGATTTATGGATTGCATGTTTTGAAGGAACTAGACGAAGAGCGGCTGAATAGCTTTGCGGTGCTGCAGGATCTGCAGTCTAGGCGGAAAAAAATGGCTGGATTGCCTGAAAGCACGGCAATTTGTTCGGGGGCAGCTGGTCCTTGTCTTTAATTCCCACCTCGGGAAGATGCCGGGGAAGCTTAAATTACGGTGGTCAGGACCATTCTGGATTTTTCAAGCATGTGGATCCATCTCTTTTTATTTGGCGGATTTATGGGGGGAGGTTATTTCTGTTTCGGTCAATGGTTTCAGACTACGCCATTATGTTTCACCTACTCCGATTCAATGCCCCTTTGCTGTGGTACAAGAGTCGGAAGCCGCCCTAATCATGATTGGGGATTATTTTGCATGCAATCTTGGAAAGCAGGAAAGGAACTATGATGGTTGCGACACCGTGGATCGCCCTATTTTGGGAGCTCATTGTGAGAGGGTTACTACATGCAGACGATTCTTATTGTGTTTCTCCTATGTAGTGTGTCGCGCGCTCTTAGTTCTATACTCTTTGCTCCTTCATCTCATCGCCGCCATGATAGCTTCCCTCCTGCAATGTATTCCTTTCACTCCTGTACAGCAGCTAGCGCTTCGACGAGTGGACGCATGGCTGCAAGACTTGCGGCTGCGTGTGTTCGCCAACTTGGATTGGCAAGGGATACCAGTTCAT
Organism: Adiantum capillus-veneris; assembly: GCF_014529385.1. NCBI lineage: Eukaryota > Viridiplantae > Streptophyta > Polypodiopsida > Polypodiales > Pteridaceae > Adiantum > Adiantum capillus-veneris. The sequence continues at coordinate 3,686,848 of NC_140937.1, forward strand.
CCGCAGGCAGCAGGTTTGATTGAGCAACTGGATGCTGGCGATATTGTGGTGCTGAGTAATCAACAGATTCAGTTGACAGTAGAAAGGATCTCCAGGTGTTGTTGTTGGCCCAACGATGGCGTGGTGCGCGCCTCTCATGTGATCCCTGCTGTAGATGTCGAGCAGGAGTTTGGCTTGAAAGTAAAAGGGGAGTATAAGCTTTTAGGGTTGTCAGATGTAGCAACCAGTGATGCGTATCGATGGTTTCTCGAGGTGATTTGGCTACAAGCCAAAACCTATACCATTTCGACCCGAGCAAGAAATGTTTTGCATTCGGCCAACTTTGGGCCAGTAGCTTGGGCAGCGGTTGTCAGAGAAAGACTGCTGGCGGAGTGCCAAAGAGTGATGGCACAGTTGGGGAGAAATACCCCAACCAATACAAAAGTTGGCCAACTTCTCACATTGATTTTTCCTTTAAGAGAAGTTTTTCCTCTCGCCCTGCGTCGTCTCTGCCACTTTGAAGATGATCGATTGGTGGTCCAAGGGACTGTTGCTCCTCTGTCGCAAACGCAAAGTTTGGCAGTGCCTACTGAGAGGGAAACACAGCAGCAGCATGTTGGCACTGGGGTTTTCCAGGTCCATTGACGGCAGTGGTATCCTCTGGAGCCCAGGAGATGGCCGGATCAGCAAACCGCAAGCGCGGCAAGGAGGAACAATAATTTTCTACACCACCTCCAGCGACTGCATCTCTTGTTTCGGAGGATTCTGCGGTGGCACGTTGGCGCTGCCGAATGCAAGAGAGAGTGGCAAGTGCTACTCTGCTGAGGACGGGCTCTCTGGTTGCGGATCAACCGGAAACTTCTGGCACTAACAATGCGGCTGCCTCGACGGGAGGTACTCTTCCCACAGCGCTACCTTGGGAGGCTACGGAAGCGACCCCTGCTGACCAATTACACGCATGCAATACTTTTTTGAGCAGACTTGTAGAGTCTATTCGTGCGGCCTGCGCCACAGAGGGAAGAGTAAATGAGCTGGAAGCGCACGTAGCGGCCTCGCAGACTCGCATTGCCGAGTTGTCCACTCAAAATGAAGAGTTGACTGCCACAACTCACCAGCAAGGGGTAGAAATACAAATGTTACGAGGGGCTAATGCCGAGTTTGTGGCCTCTATTCAACAAGAACTTCTTCAGTTGAGAACGCAGCATAGCTTGGCCTCATACTTAGCCTCACACCCTGGTGATGTAATGATCAATATGAATGACTTGGATGCGTTGGCACTGGAGATGCAAGAAGATCTCCGTGTTTTTTTGTACAATCAACTACAAAGCTGGAGCACACGCTTAGCTGTTGAGGTGAGAGCACAGCCACCCACTCAACAGGTTGTGGTGCAACAACCCGAGTCATCCAACACTGACAGAGGTAAGAGTGTTGTTCCCGAGGGTTTTGATGTTGCTGATTGGGCACGAGCTACAGAGGATTGTGCTAAGCTCAGGCTCATGTATCTCATTTGCAGAAAATGATTCGTCGATTTCGTAAGGAGCGGCGCAAGGTTTGTTTTTGGGTGGAGACCTTGGCTCATTCTTTTTCTCTCAGTCTACCACCTTGCCCTCCATTTTGGTCTTCTCTTAATAGATACCTTTCTCGCTATTATCCTTTACATACGCCTCTTGCTCCTTTGCCACAGGCGCCTCAATCTATTTCTTTGCCAACACAGTTTATTCCTCGGGCTCCTTGGCCGGAACATATTGAGATAGATCCACATCTTTTGGATGAGGTCTATCGGGAACATACTACAGATTTTAGAGGCTTTGGCTACATTGATATTTCCTCTTCACCAGAGTAGGGTGCAGATCAACAACCGGAACCTTCCAACCGGAGGGGCTGAGTGTGGGTTTGCACAATCCACCGTGCATGCCAGGTGTTACGGCATTAGCCACACATGCGGTCCTGCGGAGGTCTGGACACTGCGGATCAAGAGTCATGCGGTAAGTGGCGACCGTAGCGGCAGTTCTTCATAGGATATCATGGGACAGGAGTGTGTGCACCGTTCCCGATCTGCGTTGGAGCAACGGTTGTATATGGAGGGGCATACCTATCTTTTGATGTAAAGCAACCAATCTCTATGATATTCATGGCATCTACCGTTGTAACTCTATGTCTGGATCACACATGAATGAAGCAAGAGGTGTTATGTGCTTGCGTACTGTGTACTTACTTCTATTGTCATTCCATATGTTGATGTTCATAAATGTAGTTGCGGGTAATCATTCCCGTAATGTCTATTGCTCCTGTGTGGGCAATAGCCATTACAGTATTATAATATTAGTGATGTTAGACAAGCATTTTTTTACAACTTTAATGCCAATATTATAGGTCTCTACATTAAAACCACTTTCAAATAATGTTTGTTAGAACATGGTATACCTGGAAAGGAAATAGAATGGTCTTCTTGCTTTGAATTGTGAAGCTGCTCCATCAGACCATACCCAATGACGCCTTATGTTAAGACCAAATTGCTTTAGCCATTCTGCATGTTTCAGAAAACAGTGTTGAACAAAAAGTGTGTCATGTTGCTTGTCATCTGAAATGAAGAAGTGAATTGTCTTGTGGATGTCACCTGCATAATATAAAAATCATAAATTATTGAAGGCTTAATACAAAAGAAATAATACTGATCTAGGGTGATGTTGTTACCTGCAATTCGGAAATATGTTATGTGCACAAAAATAGTTACTTGACTTGAATACCAGTGCATGGACTAAATCTCATTTTGTTCTTTGAAACTATAATTTTCAGCAAAGTCAACAACTGACACAACAACATCTTATGGAAAGCTTTGTATACATTCCTTATATTGTTCTGCTTGCCATCTATACAGAAAATTATGCATTATGTATTTCTTAAGATGGTCTTTGAACATGACTGAGAGATCCTGGCATGATATTTCCTTATGTGACAAGACTTTCCTTTTCTTCTTCTGACCGTCACGCACAGTTCCTACTTCTAGGTCCTCAAAAATCTTCACCACAATCTTTTTAGCAATAAATGCAGCCTCTGTAGCACAAAAATCTAACTTATCCGGGCCACACCTTTTACATTGACCACTCAAGCAGGAAAGGGCATGGAAGGTGGACGTATCTGATTTTGGACACAGTATAGAGTCCAATAAGGCTGTCACACTCTTGATAGGGTTTTTTGGTGCCTTGCATCCACCATTGTCTTTGCATATGTTGCATTGACATTGGCAAGCTATTCGATGCAGACCGAATACAAAACTTCGCATGTGATTTATGCCATCCTTTAGGAAGGACATTTGAACCTGTGAAATGCAGCAGCAAGTATATCGGTCTCTCAATTTCCGCACAAAATATGGCTTCATGTACTCAAATGCATGCTGCCTTATTACAATTTCAGGGTATTGTTCTTGGAAGTTGAGAAAGAGCTCCACCTACAATGAAAAACATCTATGGTTAAAGAACATTGAAGAAAACTGTAGGTTTTTATTATCTTTGAAGAAAACTGTTACATTAATATAAACCAGTATTTTTATTTCAAACTAGTATGTTTTTTCACTTAATTGGTTAGGCAAACCAGTACATATGAACACATGTCCTTGGTACTTACCAGTGGTATAAAAGTGTCAACCAGTTCAAATGTTCTTACTGCTAACATAAACCAGTCTTTTCATTTTAACACCGGTATGTTATTTACCTAACCAATACATGTGAGCACTTAACCACGATGTATACCAGTGAGAAATAAGTGTTAAAAAAATGAACACATGTCCTTGGTACATACCAGTGGTATATAAGTGTCAACCAGTTCAAATGTTCTTATTGCTGATGTAAACCAGTCTTTTCATTTCAAACCAGTACATATGAACACATGTCCTTGGTACATACCAATGGTATATAAGTGTCAACCAGTTCAAATGTTCTTACTGCTGATGTAAACCAGTCTTTTCATTTAAAACCGGTATGTTATTTACCTAACCAATACATGTGAGCACTTAACCACGATGTCTACCAGTGGGAAATAAGTGTTAAATGTTTTTTACTGGATATGTAAACCAATATTTTTCTTTCAAATCGATATGTTTTTTACCTATCTGACATGACAAACAATACATGTGAACACTCCACCAGTACATGTGAACACTTAACCACGATGTGAGAAATAAGAGTTAAAAGTTTTTCATTGGTTATGTAAACCAACTTTTTACCTAACTGGTCTGACAAATAGTACATGTGAACACTCGACCAAGATGTTTACTGGCATAAAATGTGTAAACGGTTTTAAATCTATTTATTGGTTATGTAAACCGCTATTGTAATATCAAACCGCTATTAGTTTTTATATAACTGGTTATGTTAAGTAGTATGTCTACTACATACCACATATACACTTGACTGAGTTGTAAACTATTGTGAAATGTGTTAACCAGTTGAAATTAATTTACTCGTTATATGACCGGTCTTTTCATTTCAAACCGGTATTAGTAAGTGCATAATTGGTCGGGTTAACTAGTACATCTTTCACATACCAGATATATACACTTGACCAAGTTCTATACTAGTGGGAAAAAAGTGTTAACCAGCTAAAATTAATCTACTGGCTATGTAAACCAATTTTTTCATTTAAAATCGGTATTAGTTATTACATAAGTGGTTAGGTTAACCAGTACATCTTTCACATACCATATCAAGAGTTGTTTAAGATGCTTATACTGGTCATCGAAACCCATATCCGATATTTATCTACTTTAACTAGGACTGAATACATATTCAATATTTCCATTCATAGTTTTTTCATGCGGCAACCATACTGCATACGCATACGAGTATGAAAGTATGGTTCAAGTATGGTAAAACTGCAACCATATTTTCATACTTGACCTCAGCCACTTGTGTATTAGTAAATGCAAACTGCATTCGCTCAGCGCTTCCGATCTGTTGCATCGATTTCCAACTGCAGATGTTCATGACCCATTGCATACAGAGAACCTAGTGCAAACCTGCAAACTCTATTCGTTCAGCCAGTTGTGTACAGAGAACCTAGCACAAACCTGCAAACTGAATTTGCTATTAGTGCTGACTCGTTTGCAAACATATGTTTCAGCAAACATACGCGTATGATAAAAACTATGTTTCCATTTATATTCTCCTTCACATCCAATATTTATCTACTCTTAATCTATGACCAAACACAGATTCCCCTTATTTCCATTTATAACTTCCTTCATATACGATTTCATATCTACTCTTATCAACCCAATTATAGTGAATATAGGTCATGAATGCAAATATTAGAAAACAAAAATTGATATAGTGAAGCAAGTTATTACGTGAGATTGTTCAAGAAGATGCACAGGATGTTTGACATATGAATTTCTTCCAATACGCTTTCTGCACACATCCTTCTTATTGGGTGAAACACGAGTGTTAGACATCCAAAAAGAGAAGATCAACTCTTTCTTATCAGGTGTTATGAAACCATGATCCATGGGCTGTCGAGCACACAAAGAGATTGGCAAATTACCATCACCTGATGCCCTCAACCGATTCTTTGCAGCTATGAAGTTCCTCTTGTGCAAATTTAGCAATTTAGATGCAGCTAAAACATTCACTTTTGAGATAGATGTACACTCAACATTCATAAGCATTGTGGTGATGAACCTTTTAAGAAAGAGCTCCTGTCCGCTCTTGGGTAATTTGATTGCATCTATTGTGTTGCGTATGGATTCAACGAAGGCTGTTTGTGCCCCGGGCATTTCAAGGTCTCCGAGAGAAGGATGATTGACAAACTTGCACAAAATATCTGAGCGTGATGCAACATCGAGGGTCTTTGTACGCCGATTGAAGAGCATAACAAGGTCATTGCAAAGTCTTTGACTCTTTGCATCATCAGCACCATTTTTATCATTATCTTCCTCACGTTGTCGAGAAATTTGCGGTCTTGCCAGGAAAGCACCGGGCTGATGGCAGTGAGAGTTTGTGAGAGAACTCGACAAAAACTATATGAAGGAGTTAAACCATAGATGCCATGAAGACTAGGGTTTGGAAAGAAGTACAATCAAAGAAGACACACTCTTTCTCTCTTGCACTCACACACACAAAGAAAGAACACAAAAGAGAATGTCAAAACAATACGAAGATGAAAACATCAAGGCTATGGTCATATCATATCATGGGTAATATGAAAGGGTTAATGGATGAGTTAATGGAATTCAATCTTGGCTGACCAAATAGGCTACAAATTGTTCTTTGGAATTGTAGTTTTGTGCTTACCATAATATATATATTTTGTCTAGTGATTGGGATTAATTGTGTGTACAAATCCTCTTGGTTCATAGCAAGATAACTACGCTTACATCAAAAGAAAAATTATAGTCTATGAGAGGTAGTATGATGGGATCCGGTGATAGAAGTATTTCATTGAGTCTTTCAGGGCCGAAGAGAAACACTATACGTTGTTGAAAGTGTATTTTACGTCTAATCCATACGTTAATTCTAATAGATCGTACAGAGTGAAAGCGATAGAAATGATCATCATGTGGGTTATTCATCTAGGATAGTATGTGAGAAATGTAGATATGAGAGAAGTGAAGAGATGAGAAGTTTCCCTCCCAAACCCTATTCTTACCCGTAGGCAATAAGGATACTGCGGGGAGAGATGTACCTGTAGCAAGAGAACCTAGAGAGGATGAATTACTAAGAATGAGAGAGATAGGTTTGGTTAAGCAGATGAGATTAGATACATATATATATGTTGGATTAGAGATTAAAATGAGAACAACAAGAAATCAAGAAAACATCAATGTAGAACACATCTTACTTGAAACCCGTCGGCACCATTATTGATGGGAGAGAGAAGAAGAGTGGATAATTCCACTTTGATTGATACACCAAGTGCAAGACCTTCTTTGATTAGAGTTGATCTTCCAAGGTTATCTTGTTGCAAGAATGGCTAGTCTCCCTCTAGGAGAAAGTGTAGGCTTGGGCTTATGTTAATGGCTAAGTACAATTAGGCATTAGTACTCACTCCCTCAAGAATTCCTCTCATCAATGGCTTGAATGCTTGTGTCCATTTTCAAGGAAGAAGAGGTCCCCTTTTATAGGTGAAGGGAGCCCCCAAAGGTTTACACAAGAAGAGAGGAGCCAGTGTGAACATGAACTGGAAAAGTTGGAAATGAGCTGTCCTTGCATGATGTGGGCAGACTGGGGTCCAGTATTTTGATCATATCTCCTCAACCGTGGCTCCAAATAAAAAAGTAAAAATATGGGCAAAAACTTTAGCTCATTAGCTACGATTTTCATTTTTAAATTGTTTTCCAATTTGGATTGGAACCTTGTGTAAAAAATTCATCAAAATAGGGTCCATTTATGGCAGCAAAAGTCTTGATGTGGTCTCCTTAGCTTAGACTTTCATTTAATTCACAAGGACACCTCATGCCATATGAAAGCATGACATTGCTCCTTGACAAAGTTTTGTAATCATGCTTGCAATAATTCATTAAAATAAGTGTATCTTTGAAATCATGCCACCTAGTGTCCCACCAGGATTTGATTCCCTCCTAGTAGCTATTTAAAAAGAAATATAAGAAAAGTATAAAAAATACATAGAATATATATATATTGGATTTTATCCTAGATATAGGATCTAGATAGGATGTGAGATGATAATGAGATAGTAGAAATAAAGAATCAATTCTTTTTGCCCCAAGTTAAAGAGGCGGAGCTATTGAGCTTTTCCCATAGTATTTTCTGATGGTAAAGTAAGGATAGGTTACCCTTGAGAAAAATAATAGGATGAGATAGAAGGCTTATTATTATACTTAAATATGTATATGTACATTATAGGAAAGATAATTATGTATCTAGAAAATTACAAGATAACTCTTGTAGCATGCGTTCCCACTATGTATGTGTCATAGCACGACATCCACCCCCTCTAAACCTGCACATCCTCCGGCATGTGCCAACCTCATGGTAACTTGTGAAAGCAATTGTATCCCCTGTCATCCCATGACCTCCTCCAGGATCATATGGGTAACTCAAAAACTTGTATTGTACTAAGCATTGAGATTCTCCGCATCTTTTAATTCCTCTTGGATGAGAAGGAATTGTTATATACATCTGTCTCCAAAACATTTGTAACAAATCTCCATTATGGGCAAAATCTTCATGAAGTAGAGACATAAGTTCCTCATCCTCCTCTTCAAAAAACACTTCCAGGCTTCCGATAATATACTTGAAAGATTTTTTAAAAAGCACTTTAACCTTCTCACCAACCTCTAAATCCATATGTACCTCTTTCGCATAGAAGTTTGAATCTGCATCTTCATTCTCAAAAGAATCCTCTAGATAGCCTTTCTCAACATCAAGAGAAACCTCAGAAATATGCATGGTAAACCTCTCATCAATTCTCTCACCTTTTACCAAATACCTATCCTGCTTTACATCATAAAACTTTGCATACCTCTCAAATATGGTGTTTAATTCCCTCTCCAAATCATCCTGGTAGGTATGCTCCCGGTCACTTGTAACTGACTGCTCAAAAACCTCCTTGGAGTTAGTCTCTGACACAATATCTTCACCCCTTCTTTCTTTTTGACCCATCGCTAAATTATCTTCAACTGAATCATGTCTCCACTTATATAGGGAGAACACTTCTTCATTACATGACTCTGGTGTCAGCATAGAGCTAGCATCCTCTTCTTGCTTCAAGGCATCACCATGTATACCCTTCCTATCCATAGCAGATAGATGCTCACAAACCTGCTTGCAATTTATACCCTGTGACACAAGACCTAAATCCCTTTTATGCCTCAGATATTGTTTGCATACCTGCAGGCAACCGAATTTCTTAGAACCCTGTATAGTAGGCACTTCATGGCAAGCATCTTTATTTGCATCTTCACACAGATAAGAAATATCACCCCCATCACAGACCATATCCGAAGAGGTTTCTTGCTCTTCTACTCTATCCTCTAATGTCACTTCAACCTGTATAGCATAACCAAACACTTTTCTATCTTTGATTTTTGAATCTTGAAGACTCATAGCTTCATCTGCAGAACCCTAATCCTCATGCAGAGAATCTGCATCTGTCATTCCTTCCTCTACCATGGAATTGTGAAAGCTTGCTGCATATAGCTCTAAATAAGGCACAATTTCATGAGTCATTTGCATCACATCTGCTACTCCATATATACAAGACATACATATTACTCTGTCAATGCACTCCTCTTCTTCCACCTCATCTAACTGAGGTACTTCACAATCCGCAATGCTACTAGCAGAGCTATACTCACAAAGGAAGAGATTTTGAGTCACCCTCTCTAAATTAGCACTTTTGCAGCTAGGCATATCCATTTGGGTAGTACCACATGCATCAAACTCGCATAGGAAAGCATTGATAATGGCTTCTTCATCCTGGTATATGTCTTCAGTATAGGCATCCGGCTCTTCTAAACTTGGTAAAAGTTCCTGGATCAACTCGAAATTAGATTGTAGCACATCACTAATATAGCCGTCTTCCACCTGTTTTCCCTTCACATCCTCTGTCAAAACCATAGCATCCTCATCCTTGTATATACACTCATGTGCATCTTCAAACGAATCAAAAGGAGCGTCCAAATCATCTATCATAGCTGACGAGTTTGCATCATCCTCTAAGTCGCTTTGAGCCGTTTCAGGCGCTTGGATAGCATCATGAAAGTCATTATCTTGAGATAAAAAGGTTACAAGACCCAAACGTGCATAAATAGCTTGCACTATGTCTGCTTCATCTGCATACAACAAATTTGCATCTTGCAAAAGATATGCATCTATTAATGCTTCTAAATTGGCCTGTATGGATGTGTTGACACTTGCATGGCTTACAGGAGACACCAACTCTAGCTGGTCACATCCACTTCCACTCTGCTCCATCTCTTGGTCTTGATGTTCCAAGCATATCTGTGTTATAGCTATAGAAAACTCACCCCAGTTGCTTGCATATACACTTGCATAGTCTTGAACTTGGTGCTTGAAATCATCAATCACAAGTTCAACAAATGCTGAAATCATCCGAGCTTCTGGAATTGCTTGAAGCCTCATCTCTGTCACATAGCACTCAAGATATCCTTCTGGATCATAGCCTTCGAATATATTCAGCTCATTATATACGGATTGCATAGCGCTTTGAATCGCTTTTTGAATCCTGTCTTCTTCTTCAAGCCATTTGCATCTGTCTTCAAGCTCTTTCATTTCAGCATATAGCTGCTCCACTTTGCTAACCATATTTATGTACTCTCACCCCGGCTTGTTCGCGTAGGGTTCACCAAAAATATGTCGAGAAATTTACGGTCTTGCCAGGAAAGCACCGGGCTTATGGCTGTGAGAGTTTGTGAGAGAACTCGACAAAAACTATAAGAAGGAGTTAAACCATAGATGCCATGAAGACTAGGGTTTGGAAAGAAGTACAATCAAAGAAGACACACTCTTTCTCTCTTGCACTCACACACACAAAGAAAGAACACAAAAGAGAATGTCAAAACAATACGAAGATGAAAACATCAAGGCTATGGTCATATCGTATCATGGGTAATATGAAAGGGTTAATGGATGAGTTAATGGCATTCAATCTTGGCTGACCAAATAGGCTACGAATTGTTCTTTGGAATTGTAGTTTTGTGCTTACCATAATATATATATTTTGTCTAGTGATTGGGATTAATTATGTGTACAAATCCTCTTGGTTCATAGCAAGATAACTACGCTTACAACAAAAGAAAAATTATAGTCTATGAGAGGTAGTATGATGGGATCCGGTGATAGAAGTATTTCATTGAGTCTTTCAGGGCCGAAGAGAAACACTATATGTTGTTGAAAGTGTATTTTACGGCTAATCCATACGTTAATTCTAATAGATCGTACAGAATGAAAGTGATAGAAATGATCATCATGTGGGTTATTCATCTAGGATAGTATGTGAGAAATGTAGATATGAGAGAAGTGAAGAGATGAGAAGTTTCCCTCCCAAGCCCTATTCTTGCCCGTAGGCAATAAGGATACTGCGGGGAGAGATGTACCTGTAGCAAGAGAACCTAAAGAGGATGAATTACTAAGAATGAGAGAGATAGGTTTGGTTAAGCAGATGAGATTAGATACATATATATATGTTGGATTAGAGATGAAAATGAAAACAACAAGAAATCAAGAAAACATCAATGTAGAACACATCTTACTTGAAACCCTTCGGCACCATTATTGATGGGAGAGAGAAGAAGAGTGGATAATTCCACTTTGATTGATACACCAAGTGCAAGACCTTCTTTGATTAGAGTTGATCTTCCAAGGTTATCTTGTTGCAAGAATGGCTAGTCTCCCTCTAGGAGAAAGTGTAGGCTTGGGCTTACGTTAATGGCTAAGTACAATTAGGCATTAGTACTCACTCCCTCAAGAATTCCTCTCATCAATGGCTTGAATGCTTGTGTCCATTTTCAAGGAAGAAGAGGTCCCCTTTTATAGGTGAAGGGAGCCCCCAAAGTTTTACACAAGAAGAGAGGAGCCAGTGTGAACATGAATTGGAAAAGTTGGAAATGAGCTGTCCTTGCATGATGTGGGCAGATTAGGATCCAGTATTTTGATCATATCTCCTCAACCGTGGCTCTAAATAAAAAAGTAAAAATATGGGCAAAAACTTCAGCTCATTAGCTACGATATTCATTTTAAAATTTTTTTCCAATTCGGATTGGAACCTTGTGTAAAAAATTCATCAAAATAAGGTCCATTTATGGCAGCAAAAGTCTTCATGTGGTCTCCTTAGCCTAGACTTTCATTTAATTCACAAGGACACCTCATGCCATATGAAAGCATGACATTGCTCCTTGACAAATTTTTGTAATCATGCTTGCAATAATTCATTAAAATAAGTGTATCTTTGAAATCATGCCACCTAGTGTCCCACTAGGATTTGATTCCCTCCTAGTAGCTATTTAAAAAGAAATATAAGAAAAGTATAAAAAATACATAGAATATATATATATTGGATTTTACCCTAGATATAGGATCTATCTAGGATGTGAGATGATAATGAGATAGTAGAAATAAAGAATCAATTCTTTTTGCCCCAAGTTAAAGAGGCGGAGCTATTGAGCTTTTCCCATAGTATTTTCTGATGGTAAAGTAAGGATAGGTTACCCTTGAGAAGACTAATAGGATGAGATAGAAGGATTATTATTATACTTAAATATGTATATGTACATTATGAGAAAGATAATTATGTATCTAAAAAATTACAAGATAACTCTTGTAGCATGCGTTCCCACTATGTACGTGTCATAGCACGACAACGTGCTACCTGCTCAAGCTTGTTCTTAGCACGCTGCTCCCTCTTCCTCCTAGCATGATATTCTTTGACCGCATCAACAGCATACCTAGCACACAGTTCACAGTGAGGCTGAGAGCAGTCACATACAATGTGAGATTCTTGCTCCATGCTAGAGAGGGAGAGATTGAGCGAGGTGATAGGCCTACAGAGAGCAAGAGCAGTATATGACAGCAATAGATGTGTGATAGGCCTACAAAGTAAAACAGCAATCTGTGCTCCTACACAGAGAGTTAGATAGAGACAGGAAAACGAGAGAGCGGGAAGACAAAGAGCTGGCTAATGTGCATAGTTAAGAGCTATAGATCCGTCTTCTATATTTGAAAGAGAGGTGTGGAAATAGTAACGGTGTAAAGAGTTGGCTGACGTGCATAGTTAAGAGGTACAGTGCTGTCTTCTATATTTAACAAAAAGATGTGGAAATTCTATATTTAATTAAAAATATATTCAAAAGAATATATCGAATTGAACTAATATAGATGGTTTTATGTACCGGTTATGAAACCTCTATCAGGGACAAGGGTTTTGGTCCACCTATTCATGCATCCACCCTGAAATGCTCACCATGTTATCAATTTTTGCTACACACAAGTTACTAGTGTATTAAATGTTACATGCGTGTTTATGAGAATGAGCTTTTAATTGTTCTACATGCCCTAGACACATGGAAGCACTACTTATTGGGGACTCCATTTATTCTACAAACCAACCACCAAAGTCTCAAGTATTTCATGATGCAAACCAAGCTTTCCGACAAACAAATGAGGTGGGCAAATTTTCTTTCGCAATTTAATTTCCATATTGCTCACATTGCTAGTAAGGATAATCAAGTGGCCGATGCACTTTCACGACGACCAAAAGCTAATTCGGTGTCTATAGCTACTCACAACGATCTATCTTCTATGATAGATGAGTATGCTACTGACCCTGATTTTAGAGACCTAATGTCAGCCCTTGATTTGGGGAATAAAGAGGAACCATTCACCCTGCAGGATGGTCATCTTCTCCATGGAAATAGGTTGTGTGCGCATTCGTGAGAAAGTTATGTATGAATCCCATGCTCCTCCCTATGCAGGACATATAGGAATTCAACCTACTCTCCGAGGAGTAGTGAGAGATACCCCTCCCCAAGTGTCTATGCACAAAATATAGAATTTACACCTTTATACAATTTTCAATATACATTAGAGTTGCAGAAGCATTTGCATAGGGGAGGAGTCCTCAGCACCCGACCAAGCATGGAGTTTAGGCCATGAGCCGCGGACTGCATCCAGAGGAACCTAGCGACTAGTGTTGTCCCTGAATGGGTGTTATGGGGGTGTTATCAATGAGAGAGTACTGAAGAAAAATATAACATTGCGGAGGGTGAATGTATGTGTACACTGCATTGCAGAAAGAGAGAGAGAGAGAGAATATAGTGGAGGGTGAAATAGAGTGCACAAAGATGAGAAAATGACAACAATGGATCTTTAAATGCCCATCTAAATGGAGCAGGCAACCATGTATTAATGCAATGAAAAAATCTGGGTATACCATAGCATCAAAAATTTTATGACAAAATAACTAGTAGAGCACCGGACCCTATGTAGGGCTCGACCGGTCCACCCATCCACTTTCACTCTACTACAGAGAGAGAGAATTTCACTTCGCCCCGGGAGCGAGCCAGAACACCTCCAACCTACCTAAGCCAGACATAGGCTGAGGCGGCTTCGCCTCCCTCCATGAACCCAATCTCTGAAAGGATCCCAAATACCAGCAAGTGGTAGGGTATCAACACCAACATACCAGTTTAGGTGCCACACCTCTTTGATGCCTAGCACTAGGTGTTTAGACAAAGCCAAGTCAAAATTCCCGACGCGTTAGCCGTGTAGGTCATTCAACCCCCAACGCACTAACCGTGTAGATGAGCGTAACAAAAAGAAGAAGATATAGGCAACACCCCCAATCCACCATGTCAACGACCCTTTAGTCTAAGTCTAACCGATGTAGGTGATCCTAGTATAGTAGCGACGATGCCATGAGAAACATAACACATGAGTCCAATCACAATAGCACTTCCCAGATGCACAAACAATCCTTTTCCAAATAGTTTGACTGTACAGGGTCTCTACCCTTAAACGTCTGCCATAAACCATCCACATCACTTCATGATCCAATTTAAAAACCATAAACCATCATCCAGTCACATCACACGGGTGAGCACTCCACCGTACTTGGGTGAGACATGACCAATCTTGCATAACCACTTTAGAGTATAGCATGGTTGCAAGAATTTCGGCAACATAAACAAATCGAGAAAAAAGAAAATGATAAAACACACCGGCTTCCACCATAATCCATGAGGGAAACTCAGCCCTCAAACATAAATCATAATCACATTGAACCAACTCCCACCTTGGAGTTTGACACTTTTCCTGCAATCAATGAGGGTCCACACACATGTAACCCTTAAGACTGATTCCTTCGTGCATAGAAAGAGTCCAACCAGAAACTAATCATGACATAAAAATCAAACTTTGAAAACATCCAATCATGCAAAGTTGATGCATCACATCTGCACTTCACCTCTGTAGCACATAGAGCTAGTTTTGACCTAGAAGGGTGGAAAGCAGTCATAACCGTGCATATGAGGCATACATATCAATCCATGAGTTCCCATACATCATATGATAACATTCCAACACCATAAGCATGATACAAAACAGCTCCGGCCTTTAGGTCAACCATAAACCATAACTTCACACGTATGCAAAAGACAATTTTTTGACATTTTTGGGAGCATGAAAAACATGCAAATGAAATTATTTGACCTCAAAACAATGCATCAAGTTCAGCTCCATAATATATAATATCACTCTATCACATCACTTCGACCATATGGTTCTCACACAACAAATGGTAACCCCAAAAGAAAGCCGCTTTATTCATATTTTCCTATGCGGTTCGAGATGTTTAACCATATAATCCCACATAATTTTATGGCCATCTAATAATTGAAATCAACTCACCAAAACAAACCATAAAACATATAAAAACAGCTCGGTCAACTCATGAAGTCATATGGTACCCCCCTTGGTAGCACCCCTATGCGTGTAGGTAAAATCGGTATAGAGTGATTAATAACTCTCATTCCCAAATTGATAACGGAGACGTAAATTCATTGATCATCAAGGTTTTCAATTGGTTAAGTGGGTTTGCCCATCGTGAACCTATAAAGTGGTTCTCCAAGGAGCCTAGAGTCTGAGCAGCAAACTGTTTTTTTTAATCATATCTCTTAGCTCGTGCATGTTTTCACATGGTACCAAAGAGAGAATGTTCTAAATGATTTGTTTTATCTTTGGTATAAAGGGTTCAGGCTAACGGTTTGTGATTTATGACCAAAACAGTGTCCCTACCACCTGTATGATGTGAAACAAAAAGTGCTTTTTATGCACGCACGTGATCATAAACACATCATGTGCATAAATCAATGTGTTAAACATGATGAAATAATCATGGAAAAACTTTGTATGAACTCGATTAATCCACACACGCGCTTGTATGTGAAAAAACAATCACCGAGAGGGTGACTACTCAGAAAAACAACATAGAGAGAGAGAGAGAGAGAGAGAGAGAGAGAGAGAGAGAGAGAGAGAGAGAGAGATGATGGCTATGGAGTTTAGAGCTTCCCACCGTGCTTTAGGATTAATTAGGACCTGTCAAAAGGCTTCTTGCTTTTTCGCAAGAGAGCGATGATGATAGCTACGTAGAGGTATCCACCACGAAAGCTTCCGGAGAGCACGTACATCGTGAAACGAGAGAGAAGATAATAAGCAAGTAGAGAGAGAGTATCCTTCTTCTTCTTCTTCTTCTTCTTCTTCTTCTGCTTCTTCCCAAGAGAGAAGAACTTATGGAGATGGTGATGGAGAGCTACACCACTCCGTATAATAGATATGTATAGTCTTGCGATAGTAGATGCAACAGATGGCACTGAAAACTGAGCACTCTATGCCAATTTATAGCTTTTGCAGTTGCCCGAAGTGTGCCCCAAGTTGAGAAGTAGCGCTACCTCTTCTCCCAGGAATAGCTCCACAGCATTTGGGACTTTTCTAAAAACAAGGCTTGGCTTTAGTGATCAACTCTCCCACTTACCATTCAATTCTTACAATAAAATTGACCATCCGAGCAGTATCTGGCCAACTAATGGAAACCGTAGTTAGACTATGCCGCACCATAATGTTCCGACATAATTATGACTTTCTCGTACTACCTTGACGTATTTACGGTACCACTTTTATAAAAATAATTCCCGTAAAAATTTTGTCTGGTCCTGTTTTTGCTCTAGGTGATCATTTTTAAATCCGACAGCCACTAAAATTAATATTTCTACATTTAGATCATCATAAAAAGCACATTTCTATTCAAAAATGGTGAAAAGCACAAAAAGCTAAAAATAGAGTAAAAAGAAAAAAAAAGTAAAATTTCTAAAATTGAACCACGTGTTTCCCTTGTCCACTAGAATAAGAAAGCGGACTCGCTTTTCTCTAAAAAACACTAAAAGTCATGAGAAGCTATAAATAGCATGACGGATTTTTCAAGACTGTACCAAACGTCGGTCTAACCTACTGGAATATGGAAACGACCTTTGTTTTTACTTTAGAACCTTCCAATATTGTCAATCAAGCGTCTTAAGTCAAAATTTAGGAAAATAGATATTGAAAGCTATTTTTCTTATTTTTAGAAGAGACCCAAAAATTGGGGATCTTACATCCTCCCACACTTGAAAAATTTGAGGTGTCCTCACCTCGACATGAAATCTGGATAATTTAGTCTCATTATATCATCACGTTCCCAAGTGGCATCTTCGTGAGGATACATTGACCATTTAGCAAGGTGTTCAATACTGGTTCGATTACGTAGAGGCTTGGTTCTGCTCTCAAGTATTACTTCGGGATATACTTCAAAAGTCCCATCAGTAGATGTAGATAATAGAGAATCATGAAGAATATGTTGTGGATAAGGTACATACTTCTTGAGTAAGCATACGTGAAAAACATCATGTACCTTTATGTGTTATCGTAACAAGAATCTGTAAGCTTGATCATTAATCCGCTCTATGATTAGAAAAGGTCCACAATATCTGCAGTTAGCTTCTTACACTTACCCATTAATAAAGAACTACGTTTGGGTTTCACCCCCCAAAAATACCATATCACCTTCTTCAAAAAGTTGGCAGATCATTTTGGATTAGCATAACTTTTTTGTCTATCTAGAGTAGTTTTAATATCCTGTTGTATAATCCGGTTTCTGTTTGCATTTCATCCAACATTTCTTTAGATGCTTGAACTCGTATGAGAGGGTCTGTCCATTTGAGTGGAGTAAGACACTCTTGTCCATACAATGCTTGAAAAGGAGACATTCCAATTGAGCGGTGGAATGAGGAATTTTATGCAAATTCAACCAAATACAAATATCTAGTCCTTTTAACCTGTTCATGCATACAATAAGCCCTTAACACATCTTTAATGATATGATTTATTCTTTTTGTCTGCCCATTAGTTTGAGGATGATAAGCAGTACTAAAGGCTAACTGGGTTCCAGCTGATAATAAGGCTTGCCAAAAATTAGAGGTGAACTTCGCATCACGATCAAAAATTAATTGTCGAGGTAAACCGTGATACATGAAAACACCTTTTATGAAGACTTGAGCTATATCCTTAGACCGTAAACATTGTCCTGACTGGAAACAAATGGGTCATCTTTGTAAGCATATCAACAACCATAAAAATAGAGTTATATCTCAGAGATGTAGGAAGTCCTGTAAATAAAATCCATGGATATGCATTCCCACTTCATTTTTGGAGCATCAATAGGTTGAAGCTTATCGGGGTATTGAATTTGTTCAGCTTTAATACGTTGACATGTTAAACATCTTGTAGCATAGTTCCACACATCACGCTTTAGTCCTGGCCAAAAGAAACTCTTTCTTACAGTAGAGTAAGTCTTATTCTGGATGTCGTGCTATAGGTATATCATGAGCTCTCTGTAATATCTAAAGTTTGATTCCACCTTGATTTGGAATATAAAGACGATTACCAAAGTGAAGGTTATCATCTTCAACATGAAAGCCTTTGATTTGCCTTTCCTGCTTCTCTATGCGATTACTTAAGTTTTTATGTAATATGGATCATTAGTCATGCCTTCTCAAATAAGTTCAATTAACGAAGTAGTAGAGGTTGTGACAGCCGCTACAATACTCTTCCTGCTTAAGGCATCGGCCACAAGACTTTCCTTCATAGGTTTATATTCGATTCCAAAATCATATTTGCATAACAACTCCATCCATCTTCGTTGCTGCATATTAAGATCGGGTTGGGTATAGATCCACTTCAAACTTTTATGGTCCGTATGTAGTTCAAATCTCCTTCCAAGAAGATAGTGTTGCCATACTTTAAGAGCATGCACAAAGGCTAATAATTCCCACCAATTGCTTGTCCACTTGCATCAGTGAGCACAGTGAATGCTTTTGCGAAGTCTGGAAGCTGTAGTATTGGAGCATTCATCAAAGCTTCTTTGAGTTTCTCAAAACTAACTTGAGCATGTTCATTCCAAGTAAACACCTTAGCCTTCTTAAGTGTATTAGTCAATGGAGATGCAATCTTAGAATAACCGTCAATAAATGTACGCTACCATCCTGTTAAACCAAGAAAGCCACGTACTTCTCATACTCATTTCAATGTAGGCCAAGCTTTAACAACTTTGAGCTTACTTGGATAAGTAGAAATACCGTCTTTGGATACAATAAATCCCAAATATTCCACCTTGTCAGTGAAGAAGGTTCATTTGCTACGTTTGGCATAAAGTTGATTTTGACGGAGAAGTTCAAGTACTTGCCGCACATGTTGTTTGTGTTCTTCTCTACTTCTTGAGTAAACCAGGATATCATCAAAGAAGACAAGAACAAAATCATCAACATGCTCTCGAAACACGTCGGTTATAAGACGATTAAATGTTGCAGGAGCATTAGTAAGTCCAAAAGGCATAATTCTAAATTCATAATGTCCAAAATGAGTATTAAAGCCGGTCTTTGGTATGTTCTCCTCTTTGATTCGAATTTGGTAATACTCTAACTTAAGATCAATCTTTGTGAAGATAGAAGCTCCATGTAATCGATCAAGCAGTTCATCAATCCATGGTATTGCATACTTATTCTTGATTGTTGCCTAGTTCAATTCACGATAATCAATACAAAGACGTAGAGTACCATGCTTCTTTCTATTAAAGATAACAAAAGTACTCCATGGAGAAACGTTGGGTTGAATGAAGCCTTGTTCAAGAAGTTGAGTCAATTGCTCCTTGAATTCCAAAGATTTAGATACTGACATTTTGTAAGGTCTACGAGCAACTGGTTGAGCTCCTAGAGTAAGCTCTACTGCATGATCAACATCATGCTTAGGTGGTAGACTAGAAAGTTCTTCAGGAAATACATCATCCAATTCTGTTATCCATTCAGGTTCAGGTGAATCCATCTTCTTCTCCTTAGCATTAAGCTCTACTGCATAAATCCTCTCATTCTTTCTAAGACTCTTCATAAGGTTGGTGAAGTTCACTAGTCCAAGATTAGGATTCCCCCGTTTCCCAGTAATTGTAATTCTAGCGTTTTGATCATTTTCAAAAGTCAATAAGCGTCTTTTCAATGTATGTAAGCATCATTGGCTTTGAGCCAATCCATTCCTAGGATTCCATCATACATTCCTATGGGTAAGACTCTGAAGTTTGCAGAAGTATTAAGACCATCCAGAACAAAATTCAAGTTACCCACTAAAGTAGAAGATCTAACCCTCCTACCTGTAGCTAATTCTATTGTAAGGTCTGTATCAGGGTGTTCAGGCAAAATGAGGTTTCGGATGCACTTAGGAGATATGAAAGAATGTGTACTCCCTGAATCAATCAATAAGGTAAAATGGTTACCTTGATACTCCGCTGGGGTTTGAATTATTAAAAATTGTTCATTCACTCCTTGATGTTCAATTGCAGCATTAGCATACACGTTTGCCTGATTTCCCTCAACTCTAACCCCTTGAGTTCTGTTAGCTTGAGGTCTTCAATTTCCTCCTCCTTCTGGACGAAGTTGATGGTTAACATTCCCGTTGTTGTTATTGTTGACAGGCAGTCCATTCCAAACAAAAGATGGGTTTCTTGGTCTAAAATTCCCCTGGTTTTGAGGTTGTCTTTCGTTTTGGTTAAAGTTCTGCTGATTAAAGTTCCTCTGAACTGCCAATGGTCTGGATCTAAAGTTCTCCAAATTTTGATTCAGATTGAAGTTTCTATTTTCATAATTGTCCACCAATCTTGTGAAGCTTGAATTGTTAAAGAGACAATCCCTGGATTGACGAACATGTTCAAGATAAGTGTAGCATAAATGATCTTGTCTAGCCTTCATACGTAATAAGTTCTCTCTTCTTTGTTGTGGATTTCCATATCTTTGTTCCTCTTTGGGATGAGGTCTTTTGATTTTACGAACAAGAACAGGCTCTTGTTTTCTCTTTTTGGTAGTAGATAACTCTATTTCAATGGGTTTTTCTGCATCAAGGACATCTGCAAAATTGATACGACAAAGATTTTGAAGTCTAGTCTCAATAGGATTATGTAGCCCGGACACGAATCGAGCTACCTGACCTCTTGAGTCATCCCTGCTGGAGCATACTTGACAAGGGTTAGAAAATTTTTGTAGTATGATTCCAAATCTCTGGTTCCTTGAGTACAGTCAAGAAACTCATTCATACGGTCTAAATGATAAACTTTATTCTCGGATAGTTCTTCTTAAGTTGGGTCTTAAGACAATCCCAAGTTGCAGCATTAAGATCAACATTGTTCTCTATGCAATGGTCTCTCCACCAACGCTTGATTGTTCCTCTAGTTTGAACTTAGTGATGATAGCTTTGTTTTACTGATGACAAATGAGCCAAATCAAAGTATTCATCCATGCACTCAATCCAATCTTCAAGAATCTTCCCTACATCTTTGCCTTCCCCGCTAAAATTTCTAGGTTGAGATTTGTGAAGCATAACATTGGTGTCTCTATCGATGATGGTGTGTTGAGGAACAATAGGTACGTTTGCATTAGCAAACAGCCACATTTCCTCTAGGAGGCATGGTAACTTACTGCACCATATCAACCAAGGTCACACTTAACAAAA
The DNA here is from genome assembly GCF_014529385.1 of Adiantum capillus-veneris. NCBI lineage: Eukaryota > Viridiplantae > Streptophyta > Polypodiopsida > Polypodiales > Pteridaceae > Adiantum > Adiantum capillus-veneris. The sequence goes on from NC_140937.1 coordinate 3,708,378, forward strand.
TACTATATTCCGCTCGAAGTCCTTAAATCAAATAGAATAGACATTTAAAGATAAGATGAGAAGAAAATAGGAGAAAGAATAATGAATGAATTAATCCTTTATATGACTAAACTTCTGGTTTTAAAAGTCTATAAGGTATCTCGAAAGTTTCTAATAAATCCTAGTGGCTCTAACATAATACACTAGGTAATATCCATTGTGACATCCTTCCACCAATGGAGCATTGTTGTCCCGTTCCTTGAGTATGTCTGATGGTTGACTCCAATAGTCCTCTATGATCTTTGGTTGGAACATCTCTTCGTTGGCATGTGAGTCATACCATTGTTAAGTAAGAGATTTGTTTGCTACAGGTATCCCCATTTCAGTGTGGATAATCGCCATCCTATACCTGAAGTAGTCATCGAAGAAAGCAAATTCCTTTGGAAACACATAAGATGTGTCCCATCCAGCTGAGCTGTGTACATTTGCACAATCTGCAAGGCACTAAGGTCTATTGTAGGCATTGTGTAAAATTTTTACATTGCAAGAGTTGTAGATTAGTGACTTCCCAAATAAGTCAAAGAATAACTTCCAAGGTACTGGGCTAAAGGAATGCCGGTCATTGTTTTTGCATGGTCGTTCCCATACATTAAATATAACAATGTCAAAGCATCTGGTTAAATGAGTCAACTTAGTTAATAGAAGCCGCTAAAGACCGAAGACGTATGAATGCACATCGAAGATCAACATGAAGAAGCAATAAAGATTGGAGTTACATATTCTCCACGTTTTTCCAAAATGGTCATGTATTGTAAATTCTCAATTTATTTCAAGCCATTGTAATATTTTTATGTGTTACGGGCTCAATGGGAGTTCCAAGATGTAAAGAACAGGTCATTTAGTGTACCTAGGTAGCAGATTCAGTAAGTGGTGGAGCCCTAAAGGCCTTGGACGTCCATACATTGAATATTTTTACCCTAGGTACATAAGGTAGTGTGTAGAGGAAATTAGGGTTCTCAAGCTCATTTGTTGAGAGCACTCTTGGGTGAGAGCTCTTGAGGTGTGTGGCTATGGAGTCCTTGAGCTTCCCCTTGCTCATGAAATTAGATTAACACTAATCAATGATTCATTCTCTTTCACTATGCCTCTCTCATGCTTCTTATGATTGCCTATGATGCTTAGATTAGCTAGATCGTAACTAATTAGTGGTCAATCCCTCTCTAATCTTGTGTAATTTCCCTCGTTTTCTTGTGTGTGCATGTAGGTTTGATTGGAGTGTGGTGCTCGATAGATCTATGTGTGTGTTCTTGTGATTAGTGTGTTGCATAATAGGATTAGTGTTGTGTGCGTCTTGCAATCGTTAGTGTGTGTGATTGGGTTGATTAAAGGTGAAGAGAAGTGGATGTGGAGATTGCCTTTCATTGTGGTTTAGCTCCTCCATAGGCCGAGAATCTCACGTCATAGAGTTAACCATTCGTGTTGCCATGATTAGCTAACTAACCGTGTGAGTGTTTCCATGGCCTAGCCGGGTAGCTCATCCCTCCGGATTGAGATAATTTTGTTGGTCATTGGAGCTATGCAACGATGGGGACCCCCAACATTTGGCGCGGTTTCCGGGGACGATGGCCTATGCTAGTGTAATTGTGGTATAATCGGATGTGTTTCCTCACTAATTTCACTTGTGTGTTTATGTTTTTGTGTATTTTGGATGTGTGTGCATGAAACAATGTGTTCATAATTCCCTAATTTGTCACCGTATCTTGCCAATTGTGTGTTTACACACTCTAATTTCACACTAACCCCTTGCTAATTTCACTAATTTTTGCTAACTTACTAATTTGCTATGAAGGATTGGAGCTTTCAGCCGTTCAATTGACCTTCAATGGAAAGGTAATCAAAGTGGTATTCTCAACCTCCCTAGGATCTAAAAATGTGTAGAATTGTGTAGAGATCCCACCATGATGCACTGTATTGTTGATGCTATGTTGGATTGAAAATTTTGGATTGTTCGTTTTTATGTCGTCGTAATGTTGAAATTTTTAAGAATTGGTGGCACATGAATTTGACAAGTTTCAATTGCTAATTGGTGAATGTGTGTTGCTAATTGGGTGCCTAATTGAGTTAATTGCATGATTGGATGGTCAATTTTATGATTGGTTGACGGTTTTGTCGAACTTGGCGTTTTTTATAAAGACTGTTGTTTTTGGTATGCTTTTGTGTGTCGAAAATGTTCCGTTGTGAATGACGATGATTTTCTAAGGTTTCTAGAATTTTTTGGATTTCTTTGGCAATTTTTGGGATTTTCGGGTGAATTTTAGCGTTTTCGGCTAATTTTTGACCTATTTTTGGCATTTTTGAACGTTTGGAAATAAAAAATTAATAAAAATCCGGTTTCGAGTCCGATGTCCATTCCTTGCGGCGCATAAAATTTCTCGGTAGATAGATCTTTATGGTCTGCTTGGATAAATTCTGCCGACTTTAAAATTCTCTTCTTCTTCTTCCCGCTCTGCATGAGCCCACCCCACACCCTCACTCTCTCTCTCTCTCTAACTCTCTCTCCTCCTTCTCTCCCTTTTAGCGATTATCATCCCTCTCTCTCTTCCCCATTCTCTCTCATTCTCTCTCTAGCATGCCTGCTCTCTCTCTCGCCTTTGTCCACGCGCGTGACTCTCCCCCTTTTTTTCGCGAACTCTCTCTCCCTCTCTTGCGCTGACACACTTCCCTTTTTCTCCTCTGTTGTGTAGCCCCCCCTGCTTGCACACGCGTATCTCTCTCTCTCCTCTCTACTACACGCCTGCCACGTCAGCGCGCTGCCCACGTGCGCACCCCCCTCTGGCCCTCTCTGTCCGGCTGTTAGCATGCTGCCAGGTTGTTTCAGTGCTCACTCTCTCTACGCTGCCCCACCCCGTTGCCCACGCGCGCGTACACACACACACCCTGCAATGTCAGCACCGCATGTCCTCTGTCTCTCTCGCTCAGCGGCCAGACCCCTGGGCCTTGTCTTTCAATGATGTCCCATTGATTGCCGGCTCCATCAACTGCGCGCCGCTGTCAGCCACGCAAGTCAAGGAAACACCGCCGATCCCGCCAGTTGGTCAACCCGCCATGAGTCAAGAAAGGTAAGTAAATAAAATAAATTCTTTTGAAAAAACATTAAAAAACATACAAACATTTTAAAAAAATAAAATAATCCAATTAAAAAATCAAAAAAGGTTTAGAAAATTAAACCCAAAAAAAAAACACACTAAAAAATTCATTTAAAAAAATCTCATAAAAAATCAAAAAAGAGTTTTAAAAATTACAAAAACATAAAAATTTATAAAAACATAAAAACCTCATTAGAAATTAAAAATAATTCACAAAAATCATTAAAAATTCAAAAATTCACAGAAAAATCACAAAAATGAAAAAAAAAAAGAAAAGTCACAAAAAACTCATAAAAAACTAAAACTGTCTGAAAAAATCCTTAAAACCTTCAGAAAAATCACCAAAAAAATAGAAAATTATCCAAAAAATTCATTAAAAATCAAAACTTTTCTTAAAAAATCATAAAAATACCAAAAATTTTAGAAAGTTTAAAATTTCATGAAAATTTTAAGAAAAATAAAAAGAAAGTCGTCGAAAGAGCCAGAAAAAGCCAAAAAGACCCAGAAAAGCAAAAAAGAAACATACCGTTAAGAGTCGTAGATTGAATAAACCACGAAAAAGCCAGAAGAACCGCAAAGCGAGCAAAAAGGCCAACTCAAAGCTGTGAGCATCAGAAGAAAATTTTGTGCTCAATTTTGGAAAGTGTAATCAGATTTCAGTCAAGAAGGTAGAAGTGAACGTGTACGCTATAAACTGGCTAGTGCAAGCAACTGCATTGAAAATCGAGCTCCTGATTGGACAAACAGGGCCACAACTCACATGTGATTGCAGATTAGGCTAGTACGAGCAGCATAAATTCTACTAATTGATACCAAAATCTGCTAGGAAATAATTTTTATAGAACCAGCCAACATGGACTCAAATTGAACCGAGAGTTCAAGTACAACAGAGCAAGCGAATAGCAGTGGCAGCAGAAGTACAACTTCAACAGACTAGATTCTACAGCTATATGGCTACAATGGAGATAAATTTTTATATGCAGATTCAAAAGGCCATAGATACTTGATGAGCAGTAAAAGAAGCACAGGAGCCAGGATTCTAATGATAAGAGTTAAGCCAGATTTAGAGAACTCCCAGATGTTCACAGACTTCAGTGGAGCCAGGTATTGCAAGCTCAAAGATGAAGTGCAGATAAAAGTTCAGAAAATTGATCCAAGTGTTTATCCAGAAATCCGCACAAGCCAGCAAAACATACAATTGGTGCATATGCAATAAGGGTCATTGTACATGAATTATAGTGGTCAGATCTATAGACGAGAGCCAGAAATGGAAGATCCAACAGATCAACCAATAGAAGCCAGTCTAATTGGAGAACCAAGTCAAATACGGTACAAAGGTCAAGATGGAGCAATCCAACTTGATGCTTAGTGTTATGAAAGAAGATGCCGAAAACTTGGCAAGCATAGAAGCAGAAACTTCTTAGGTAGAGCCTCACATGACAGAACCAAATGAAATACCACCAGTCATGGAATATTTCTCAAATTGTGAATGAAAAGGTGGACATCTTTTTGAAGATTGTCCAAGAAATTCCGATAACAGGGACATATCAACTACCAAGCAAAGTATAGAGAAAATTGAAAATACGAATCTCGACGTAAGTGCATTTAACTTGTCACTTTTAATGCAATGGGACGATTCTATGTTACCATTAGAAGCACTAGTAAAAACACTACAAGTTCAAAATCAGCTTAAAGATGTAGAGGCACCTGAAAAGCTTAAAATTGATTCTTTGAACAACAAATTCTTGCATGAATTTGGTCAAGGTGTAGAAATATCACCGAAGGTTGAAAAGACTGTTAGGTTTGCAAATGATTTTGCATCCACTACCACAAGCGTGCAATCATTTACGTGTCTAGGGGACACATTAAATAGAATAATGTTAGCATTGTATGGCACCCATAATTCATATGCACACCACACTATGTAGAACAAAAAGGAAAACTGTACAAAAAGGATCAACAGTGTTTGAACGGCCCACATACCAACTCATAGAAGTGCGTCCAGTAATAGATCAGAAAGGATGGTTCATTTTAGAGGAAAGAATCTATAATAGTCCATCCTCTCTAGAGCTAAAGGATATTAACCGAGTAAACCCAAAAATCTTTTCAGAGACAAACTCTCCTCCATCGAAAATCAGACTTCGATGTTGTGACCAAACGATCATATACTTTAACCAAAAAAATTGTAGATATAGACGAGAGTCTAGCTTCTATGGTGGCTTGGGTCCTGAAACCACAGAAGTCATATCATAGGAGACCCATGGGATAGACTAAATTAGGGCAAAGATAATGCTATTTATAGATTGACTTGGGGAATAATTTGTCATGTTTCAAGGAGATACATAGGAAACTATGTAGAAGGTTTACAGATGCCAACCATCAATAGTGCTACCCAAAGTAGGCCTTCACAGTCCCAAAAGGTGAGACTAAACTAGAGCTAAACAATTTTGAACTCTTACAATGAAGCAGGCTATAGTGATCACCCTAGGAAGGGGGGAAGTGTAAATTCATCAAGCTCAGTGTATGTACGAGGAAATGCTACATCAGTTAGAATCCCTAGAGCTTCTAGCCAACATACCACTTCAAAGCAGAAACCATTGAAAGATCATATGGTTGTTGGAAGTTTCCAATTGACGTAGATTCCATCAAAATCTGCAAACAAATGCTTATATGAAGATCATCAGGGACAAAAGTTTCAGCTGATCTCCACAAGTCAGAGTCAAAAACCAACAATTTCAATAGTGTTCAAACAAAAGCTGACAAAAAAATCAAGATCAACAAAAGCTAAAGTCCAGAAATATACACAAAGGTCACCACCAAAATCTCCTCCGAAGAGACTGCTTCTACCCGAAAGTATCTTTTAAGGTCAAAGGTTACTCAGATGCAGGTGGATAATGCTCAACAATTGCAAAAATGTGCAATATTATAGTCATACGAGTCAACATCGATTGAAGCAAGTGGTCAAAGCAAAGAGAATGCAGATAAAGCTCAACCAGAGGATGTTGCCACAGCAAAGGAAGTCAATTCACACACAAATCCTAAGATGATCAAGTGCAACATTATTGGTGAGCACGAAGAAAATCTATCGAGAAGTAATGCTAGATTTTCAGCTAGACAAGAATCTCATGTCTTTTTTCACTTGGAAAAGATGTGGCCAACCATAGCTAGAAGATGCTCCTGAATTTGTGAGCATATTAGGAAACAAACAAGAAGAATGTTGGGGAATCATCTCCACCACCATTGAAGTAAGTTCACAAATCATCATAGCTCAATTCCATGTGATCACAGCAAAGCATATGCCAGACAAAATCATAATGGGAATGCCAATGGCCAGAAGATGCTAGAGATATAGAGTTCAATGAAGATACAGTCTTCAGAGACAACCAAGAATGAAGACCAAGACTGGTCACTTGCGGACAACAGCACAAAGTCCTCAAACACAGTTAAGGAGACTAATATCAAAGAAAATCTTATTGAATATGATTCATCTCCATCAATCAAAACTTCAGAAGAGCTCAAAGTGAATCACGTAATAGCAAGTGCTAGATGCAATGCTCTAATGGATAAAGATGCAAAGTGCAACATGATTGCAGACAACATTCAAAGTATTCTAGAGATTACTGAAGGCAAGCCAGATAATAGAGACATCATGGGTAAGGCTACAAGTCAAGAAGAAATGGTTGCTACCCTTAGCATCCAAAATCGTGAAGAGCAAGTAAAGTTTCAGGTAAAGTCTTCAAAAGACATGCATGCAGATTTCATCCTTATACATCAATGGTTAGACCAACACAAGACCTACAAAGAAAATAAAATGCTAATACTCTCTTTCCCAAGAGGTAGCCAACAACATTTACCGGTACCATTAATGCTAGATTCAGAGTTGCAGAAAACACAAGCATCAAAGACGAATCTTGCAGATAAAGGTAAAGCTAAAGTGGAACTTCCACCGATTAGCAAAGAAGGTGTAACAGCATATGCCTCTACATCAAAGAACCCTCATGGATCAGCTTCTTCAATCAAGTCAGACTTTCAAAACTTCAAGTCAATTGTTGACCCAATTGAAACCTCTAAGGAGACACCCAAAAAAACAAAGATATATCAGTCAAAGTACTCAAGAAAGCAAAGGAAAGTCAAGCAAGTGTTTGTTTCGAGCAGTTTAGTCAAATTCAATGATCCAGTTTGGATTAAAGATGAGGAATCAACACAAAAAGACAAATACATGGGATGGATAGCATCACAATGGAGCTTAAAGGAACAGGAGTACTATAGAGGTAACAGACAGATATGGGTACCAAAACCGTGGGTTAGAGCATATAAAGTAACATGAAGTCCTTCCCAAGAAATAAGGCCCACAAGGTATCAACCTGGACAATATGCTAGGATACCTAAGAAGCAAGTATGAAACAGAACAACATTGAAAGATGCTAAAGTCTACCACAACTTTCAAGAGGATACAGAACAGATATGGATCTCAAAGAATGTTCCTCTTCGACAAGGAATTTACACAAGTTATACAAAGATTTGGCTACCAGTCAACCACAAGCCAACTGCAACTACACCATACCTGCATGAAGATCTCAAGAGCTCAACAAGACCTAGAGCTAAGCAAAGTCAACAAAGGAGATACAAAGGTCATCAAGAGATTTGGATTCCGAAATCTTCCAATGCTCCTAGTCAAAAGCCAGATGCCGACACTAAACAGTGGCCTACAACAACATCAAAGACTCCTATCAACAAGCCCAATTGGAGAATCAAACAGATAATGGAATCTTCACAGTCAAACAAGGACAAACCAACCAACAAAGCTTTTGATTCAAACATGATAAAATAGGTAGGGCAAAAGAAACCTTCAATGCCAACTTGGTCCTTCACTAATCCTCTTTTTGAGGATTCAAGCTTACTTTTACCTAAAGAAATGTTTGTAGTAAGCACAAGAATGTGAAAGTCAAGTCGCCAGAGTGCAAAAAACACTCTTTGGCATAGTCAGAGTCGGGCTGTTGAGCCATAATATGAGCAAAGCATTAGTCCCAAAGCTTCAAGTCATGTTAAACTTGTGCTAAGAATCATAGCTATTAGGCTTACACTCAAGCTCGAAGAGTTGAGCATATCTAAAGTCATGTCGCTCATGCTGAATGAGATGAGAAAAAGAGTCGAAGTCTATTTAATTTACAATTGGTGGAGTGTTGTAGAGTCCAACACTCATGCACATTGCACAGTAAGATGAAAACACATATCCTCATCAATAAAAATCATTCTTAAAGGGGTGCCAGCTTGCAGAGACATGTCATATGCTTTTATAGCTACACCATCTTTCTAAAGAACCCCTCAAAATATTTTCTTGCACAAAATATTGTTTCCCATGCATTTTTGTGTTTGCATATATAGGATGTCCCATTATTGGACATATGCATTAGAGACTCTTTTTTTCTTCCACCTATGCACCTTGAGTGGACTACAACAGAAAAACCAATGTTCCATCATGCTACCCTCTCATACTTGCTGCCTTTTAATTCCATATCTATTAGCAAATAGTCCCTTGAGTACTTTATATATATATCCCATGCTAATAAGTACTCCAATAATGCGCTTATCCCAAAGGAACTTTTTTCCCGTCGCTGGGTTTTTTTCCTTTGGTCATCCAGGTATTAGACCCTAATTTAGAAACTCATCATTCTACTTCCCTTGTACATACTTTCCATAAATAAACAGTAGCCTCATCATTATGCTATTACAATGGACAAATGCAATATCATCTCTCACCTCATATATATTCGGACCAATGAAGATGCTGCAACAAATTGAACCTCATTAAAAAATTCAATAAAAAATGAAGACAATTAGCCCATCAACAACCAACCAAAACCTTCCACAACCTCCATGGACACTTTTCAACAGTGCCTGAGGACGGGTACTAAATTCGAAAGGGAGGAATGTAAATTGAGTCAACTCAGCTAAGAAAAGCTTCTAAAGACCGAAGACGTATGAATGCACATCGAAGATCAACATGAAGAAGCTATAAAGATTGGAGCTACACATTTTTCACATCTTCCCAAAAAGGTCACGTATTGTAAATTCCCGATTTATTTCATTGTAATATTTTAATGTGTTACAGGCTCAATGGGAGTTCCAAGCTATAAATAACAGGTTAGTTAGTGTGCCTAGGTGTAAATTCACTAAGTGGCGAAGCCCTAAAGGCCTTGGGTGCCCAGACATTGCATATTTTTACCCTAGGTATCTAAGGTAGTGTGTAGAGGAAATTAGGGTTCTCAAGCTCATTTGTTGAGAGCACTCTTGGGTGAGAGATCTTGAGGTGTGTGGCTATGGAGTCATTGAGCTTCTCCTTGCTCATGAGACTTGATTAACACTAATCAATGATTCATTCTCTTTCACTATGCCTCTCTCATGCTTCTTATGATTGCCTATGATGCTTAGATTAGCTAAATCATAACTAATTAGTGGTTAATCCCTCTCTAATCTTGTGTGATTGCCCTCTTTTGCTTGTGTGTGCTTGTAAGTTTGATTGGAGTGTGGTGCTCGATAGATCTATGTGTGTGTGCTTGTGATTAGTGTGTTGCATGATAGGATTAGTGTTGTGTGCATCTTGCAATCATTAGTGTGTGTGATTGGGTTGAATACAGGTGAAGAGAAGTGGATGTGGAGATTGTCCTTCATTGTGGCTTAGCTCCTCCATAGGCCGAGAAGCTACCTCATAGAGTTAACCATTCGTGGTGCCGTGATTAGCTCACTAATTGTGTGAGTGTTTCCATGCCCTAGCCAGGTAGGTCATCCCTTCGGATTGATAAATTTGTTGGTCATTGGAGCTATGCAACGATGGAACCCCCAACACATCCTGTAGCCATTACTAAAAGAAGTATGTTTATGGTCATCCATGTTTCTTTTGTCGGTCTTAGGGTAAGTTCATAAGAATTTATGTACAATATACGATTAGTGACAACAATATCCATTCCCAACTTAGATTGTATCCACTCGATACTCCCAACAGGCAAGGGTTTGTGCTGAGGTGGTCTAAACTCAGGGTTCCTAACAGCATAATGATACCAAGATCAAAAGGTATTTGGTACAATGAAATCCGTAGACATCAACTTTTTCTTCTCTCCCCCATTATGTGTGGTAGTGACAAGCCTTTGCACTTCCACTCCAGTTTGGAAATGCTCTTCCGTCATAAGACGAGAGAGTATATCCGCCCATATCCCTTGAGGTAAACAGTCAATCATCTACACACACACCCCATCACTCATGTTAGTTCGAATGATGAAAACCAAGATTCAAACCCAAATATTATATCCTCAAAAAAATATGTGTAGTATCAAAATCAAATTTTTATAACCACAAAAGACCAAAAAGGTACATAGTGTTTCTAGGGAGATACATAAATACGAAAGGGTCATATGAACCAATTCTTGGTTCCTACAATTGTGGTTCTGCCCTTATAATTGTTCACATCTCGAGTGTCAAAGTTCAACACTTCAACTTTTGCACTAAAAGTCATGTCTTTCTTTTCATACCATTCTTCCCCCTGTGATACATCGTTGGGTGATAATCCATTAAAGCAATTTACATGAGCATATCATTCATTTACATCATTTTTGTAGAAATATCTACTCAAGCTCACTGCTATTGGTTGTGCTTGGGCAAAGTCACCCATGCACCTTGGTTTTCTCGTAGTCATCAAAGGTAATGGTAGCATTGTGAGGGCTGTATTCAACACTTCAACTTGTGCACTAAAAGTGATGTCTTTATTTTCGTACCATTCTTCCCCCTGTGATACATTGCTGGGTGATAATCCATTAAAGCAGTTTACATGAGCATGTCGTTCATTTACATCATTTTGTAGAAATATCTACTCGAGCTCACTGCTATTGGTTGTGCTCGGGCAAAGTCACCCATGCATCTTGGTTTCTCGTAGTCATCAAAGGTAATGGTAGCATTGTGAGGGTTGTATTTGAGAATAGTTCCATAGACTCTATTAAACCAATCCTGGGGTACATATATAATTGATTTCCGCCATTTGACTTCTTCCATACTCTGATTATGACCTTCTCACAAAAATTGTATCTTTGGTTTAGCATAAGGGCCTTCTTACTAAGTATAAGTTCATGACTCGGTATGTCAAAAAGAGAGCATAAGTTAAGGTTAAGAAAGTATCCTTGCACTTTAACATTGCCTTCCAGGATCTTTTCCTGCACCCAAGGCAGTGGGTTGGTCATGAATTTATCAAGCACTTGTGTTCGATGTTCAGGATGAGCTTCAGCATATAGCTCACATGCTACGTAAGTGTTGGGTACAAGGTAATCTCTAGTCCCCTTTGAAACTCGAGCTACTTCAATTCCCCAATGGAGACTGAATCCAACCGCATAATTAAAAAAGATTCTTTGTGCAAAATCACTCGGGAGTTCATCACAACAATTTAGAAGATCCATCTAAAACAAGACAATGAGAGAGAGAAAACTTAGTGCACATGTGAACCAAAACTAATTCTATGCTTCTTTTATTCATAAACATTTGATCTTTATGATTTCATTACAATATCATGGGTGTCTTGGAGCTAATTCTCTAAATATCCTTTTAACTCTCATAACAGGGTATTCTCTCAAACCTCCCATGTGACAATGTGGTCTGTAGTTATCCTCTAGCTTCTCTTTTCCTATGACAGCTACAAGAGCTTCAAAATTCTTAGCAACTTCGGAAATCCTTAACATTTGGGAGCGCATCGCCAAGTAGTAGGCCTAACCATATTCTGAGCTGAAGTAGTCTGAGGTTGGCAAACCAATCTCTTGGACTGTCGTCAATATAGATGAAGAATTGACGGAAGGGTTCTTGGTGACGGTTAAGGTAGCTATGGTCAACACTCTTCCAACAAGCTGTGATTCCTGGTATGCCAAAGACTTTGGTCCCGATTTCTAAGTAAAAGAGTTCCCGTCATCCTTGGACAATCGTGTTTCCATATTGTTGAACACTATGGTCAAAACCTCATTCCCCTAGCTAAAGAATTCAGACGTCATGCTGGGAACCATTTGTTACTACAAAAACAAACATTTAAAGATATTACAATGATGTTGTTTGAACATTTTAACCATAAATCAAACTAAACACTCCCACTCAACAAGACAAGTCAAACAAGTACCACCAACCAATTTCACTTATAGATGCATCATGAATACAATATCTTTTCTCAAACAACATGCATGAATGCGTAGAAATGCATAACTAACCCGACTACTATCAGGCTTTTAGTTATCCCCATAACCGTAAGCATTGACTTTGAAACCAAGTGAGAGATATCCCTCCCCAGGGGTCTATGCACAAAATATACAATTTATACCTTTATACAATTTTCAATATACATCAAACTTGCGGAAGCATTTGTATAGGGGAGGAGTCCTCAGTGCCCAACCAATCATGGAGTTTAGGCCATGACCCGGACTGCATCCAGAGGTACCTAGCGACTAGTGCTACCCTTGAATGGATGTTATGAATGAAAGCATACTCAAGAAAAATATAACATTGTGGAGGGTGAATATATGTGTACACCACGTTGCGGGAAGAGAGAGAGAGAATATAGTGGAGGGTGAAATAGAGTGCACAGAGACATGAAAATATGACAATAGTGGATCTTTAAATGCCCATCTAAATGGAACAGGCAACCATGTATTAATGCAATGACAAAATTTGGGTATACCATAACATCAAAATGTTTATGACAAAATAACTAGCAGAGCACCGGACCCTGTGTAGGGATTGACCGGTCCACCCATCCACTTCCGCTCTACTACGGACAGAGAGAATTTCACTTTGTTGGGAGTGAGCCAGAACACCTCCAACCTACTTGAGCCAGACATAGGCTGAGGACACTTCGCCTCCCTCCATGAACCGGAGCTCTAAAAGGATCCCAAATACCAGCAGGTCGTAGGGTATCAACACCAACCATACCAATTTAGGGGCCATGCCTCTTTGATGCCCAGCACCGAGTGTTTAGACAAACCCAAGTCAAAATCCCCGATGCGTTATCCGTGTAGGTCATTCAACGCTCGAGGCACTAACCGTGTAGATGAGCCTAACAAAAAGAAGAAGACCTACGCAACACCCCCGATCCACCAGGTCAATGACCCTTTAGTCTAAGGCTAAGCGATGTAGGTGATCCTAGTCTTGTAGCGATGCTGCCATGAGAAACATAACACATAAGTCCAATCACAATAGCACTTTCCAGATGCACAAACAATCCTTTTCCAAACAGTTTGATTGTACAGGGTCTTTACCCTTACACTTTTGCCATAAACCATCCACATCACTTCATGATCCAATCCAAAAACCATAAACCATAATCCAATCACATCACACAGGTGAGCACTCCACCCTACTTGGGTGAGACACGACCAATCTTGCATAACCACTTTAGAATATAGCATGGCTGCAAGAGTTTTGGCAACATAACCAAATACAAAAAAAACCATAAGCCACACCGGTTTCCACCATAAAATTTCAACCATAATCCATGAGGTAATCTCAGCCCTTAACCATATATCATAATCACATTGAACCAATTCCCACACTTGGAGTTTGACACTTTCCCTGCAATCAATCAGAGTCCACACACATGTGACCCTTAAGACCTGATTCCTTTGTGCATAGAAAGAGTCCAACCGGAAACTAATCATGATATAAAAATCAAACTTTGACAACATCCAATCATGCAAATTTGATGCATCACATCTGCACTTCACCTCCGTAGCACATAGAGCTAGTTTTGACCTAGAAAACTGGAAAGCAGTCATAACCATGCATATGAGGCATCCATATCAATCCATGAGTTTCCATACATCTTATGATAACATTCCAACACCATAAGCACTGAAAAACATCTAGGACCTTTAGGTCAACCATAAACCATAACTTCACACATATGCAAAAAACAATTTTTTGACATTTTGGGAGCATACAAAACATGCAAATGAAAGTATTTGACCTCAAACCAATGCATCAAGTTCAGCTCCATAATATCTAATATCACTCTATCACATCATTTTGACCATATGGTTCTCACACAACAAAGAAAGCCGCTTTATTCATATCTGCCTACGCGGTTCGGGATGTTTAACCATATAGTCCCACATAAGTTTATGGCCATATAATAATTGAAATCAACTCACTAAAATAAACCATAAAAAATATAAAAACAGCTCGGTCAACTCACGACGTCATATGGTACCCCCCCTTGGTAGCAATCCTATGCGTGTAGGTAAAACCGGCTATAGAGTGATTAATAACTCGCATTCCCGAAGTGATAACGGAGACCTAAATTCATTTATCATCAAGTTTCATCAATATTTTCAATTGGTTATGTAACATTTAATGGCCTAGTAACTTGTGTGTAGCGAAAAATAACATGAACATAGTGAGCATTTCATTAGAATAGGTTCCTAATGAGCATAACAAGAGTGCTTGGGTGAAGAGAGCAACAAAAAGTATAACACCTAGTTAGATAGCATGAACAATACTTCAAAAGATAAAGAAATTAAGCTATTGAGAATAGTTGAGGACCGGATTTATATGGAGCCGGTCCCCCCTCCAAAAGACTTTGTATTATAGGTTTCCCACATCAAGCCTAGACATTTTACAATACAATCCTTCGTGTTCCTTCAATAACTAGCTGGTGCAAAGAAGATGGAAGCTTCAAGCACTAGCAGACACTTTAAAACACACATAAATTCCCTCACGGTCTCAGATCCAAGACCTCACACACCTTCAAAGATGGTGAGAGCTAGCGAGTATGAGAGTAGATTGAGAGGAAGAAGGAGTAGTCTTGTGAGAAAGATGTACATCTCCTCACATAATCACTCATATTAGCATAGCATAGCTTAGAAATTAGCATGGTAGATTAGATAAGCATTCATTGAAACTTGGCTCTTAGTTGGATTTGCATCACAAAGCCAAGAGTTGTTGGTGTAGGCCTCCCTTCTCACAAGCTTGGAGTCAGTGATAAGCTTTCCATTAAAGCTTGAGAGAGAGAGAGAGAGAGAGAGATAGAGAGAGAGAGAGAGAGAGAGAGAAAGAGAGAGAGAGAGAGAGAGAGAGAGAGAGAGAGTCTTCTTGCTTCACACATGATCTAGTGTGAGTGTGTGTGGAATAATGCCTTGAGAAATTCAGTCCCCTCTCTCTCTTGGTCGACCCCTCATGCAATTTACTCATGCTGACACCCCATTGGACCTATCCCAGCTTAGCCAATGAAAATTAAGTAGCATAAGTGATAGCCTTCTGACATGTGTCCCCCTTTCCCCTTTTGTGAGAGCTTCAGGTAATTAATTAATGCAACTAAACTCTCATTGGACCCCTTTGTCTTCTGGCCAATAGGAATAAGGCAAGCCATTGGGCTGCTGAATGCTCATTGGACCCCTTGGAATACTGTCCAATAGCTTCTAGAGAGATTAATTCTTATTGGTTCTTTATTAAGTGTTTCTAAATTAATTAAACTAGATTTACTCTAGCCTAATTCTCATTGGTTCACCTCTATGGCCATCCAATAGTATTTGAGTGCACCTTGTGGACATGTGGGCTAGGGAGATGACATGTGTCCCTCATTCCCTTTGTGTAAAGGAAGCTTGTGTGTGTGTGTGTGTGTGTGTGTGTGTGTGTGTGTGTGTGTGTGTGTGTGTGTGTGTGTGTGTGTGTGTGTGTGTGTATGTGTTTCTCTCTCATCCCCTACTTGCAAGGCTCGCCCCTTTGTATGTAGGAATGTTTGAAGGCTTTTTGTACACACACAAAGCATCCAATTTAACTAAGCTTTGACCAATGGATACAACCTTTGAATTTTTAACCTTAGCATTTTGGAAGTCTTAATGGGCTGAACCTTAGGGTCTTTAAAGCCCATTGCTGCTCATTGCTCTTTTGCAGATGGCCCCCCCTTTGGATCCCTAATGTGGCCGGTCTGCCAGCTTAACCAATATTCTAGCTTTTTTCCCCTAGCACTTCCCCATTTTAAATCATCAATTTAACATGAGAAAATCATTTAGGAGAATTAGATATTAGTTATTATGGCATTACCTCTCTCTTGAAATCATAGTCGTCCTCGACTATGGAGTAGAGAAGATAAAGCCTATTCATTAGTCCTTTTTCTAGTGGGTAGAGGATCCCTATCTTACCCTACGACATTGTTCTAGAATGGATGACAAGTCCATTTGGTGCTTGAGAGCCTAAGCTGTCGCAAGCATGTCTGCACATTAGTCCTATCAATCTTCCATAATAGAATGACAAGCTCTACTTGGTGTGTGGGAGACATAGTCTCTAAAAACCTAAGTATGCATACTACTTTACATTTATGCACAATAAAGAAAAAGAGAGTCTTATAAGACAAAAACTTTGTTCATTTTAAACATTTGTATATTTGCTTACTCTAGGGCAACATTGTAAGCATTAACAAGGTTTAGGTTATCCTTTAATTGTATGGCTTGCATCCATCTAGCATCTTCAAAGGGACAATTCTTTAACTTAATAAGATATCGTCGAATAGTCTTATCGCCTCTTAATACCTTGTCTTCATGTCGGTCAATGGACCTGCGCTGCAGCACGTCTTCTTGGTCCTCGATCTCCGGTGGGTCTTCAATAGTTGATTCTCGAGGTGGCTCTCCTTTGTAAGGGTTTAGTAGGCTCACATGGAAAGCATTGTGTATGAGCCAATGGTTGGGCAACTTGAGTTGATAGGCCATTTCATTGATTGTCTAAAAATCTGGAAGGGACCATAGTAGGGTGGATGCATGAATAGGTGGACCAAAAACCTTGTCCCGGACAGAGGTTTTATAACCGGTACATAAAACCATCTCTATTAGTCCAATTTGATATATTCTTTTGAACAGATTTTTAATTAAATATAGAATTTCCACAGCTTTTTGTTAAATATAGAAGACGACTCTGTACCTCTTAACTATGCACGTCAGCCAGCTCTTTACACCATTACTATTTCCACGTCTCTTTTTCAAATATAGAAGACGGCTCTGTAGCTCTTAACTATGTGCGTCAGCCAGCTCTTTGTCTTCCTGCTCTCTCGTTTTCCTGTCTCTCTCTAACTCTCTATGTAGGAGCACAGATTGCTGTTTTACTTTGTAGGCCTATCACACATCTATTGCTGTCATATACTGCTCTTGCTCTCTGTAGGCCTATCAACTCGCTCAATCTCTCCCTCTATAGCATGGAGCAAGAATCTCACACTGTATGTGACTGCTCTCAGCCTCACTGTGAACTGTTTGCTAGGTATGTTGTTGATGCGGTCAAGGAATATCATGCTAGGAGAAAGAGGGAGCAGCGTGCTAAGAACAAGCTTGAGCAGGTAGCACGTGAGGAAGATAATGATAAAAATGGTGTTGATGATGCAAAGAGTCAAAGACTTTGCAATGACCTTGTTATGCTCTTCAATCGGCGTACAAAGGCTCTCGATGTTGCATCACGCTCAGATATTTTGTGCAAGTTTTTCAATCATCCTTCTCTTGGAGACCTTGAAATGCCCAGGGCACAAACAACCTTCGTTGAAGCCATACGCAACACAATAGATGCAATCAAATTACCCAAGAGCGGACAGGAGCTCTTTCTTAAAAGGTTCATCACCACAATGCTTATGAATGTTGAGTGTACATCTACCTTAAAAGTGAATGTTTCAGCTGCATCTAAGTTTCTAGATTTGCACAAGAGGAACTTCATAGCTGCAAAGAATCGGTTGAGGGCAGCAGGTGATGGCAATTTGCCAATCTCTTTGTGTGCTCGACAGCCCATGGATCGTGGCTTCATAACACCTAATGAGAAAGAGTTGATCTTCTCTTTTTGGATGTCTAACACTCGTGTTTCACCCAATAAGAAGGATGTGTGCAGAAAGCATATTGGAAGAAATTCATATGTCAAACATCCTGTGCATCTTCTTGAACAATCTCAGGTAATAACTGTTAAGTATGGAGCCTGATTTACCCTTGTAATTTTCTGTGGTAAAAGCGCACATTTGTAAGGCCCCCATTATGAGAAGAGCCATCGTGCGTGAAGGAAAATCACTCACCGGAAACCAAAATTTTCACAGACAAGAATCAGGGGCAACTTTAGAGGCCTCGGGGATGGAGGCCCCCGAGACTTTCTTTTTCGCCGGAATATTATGGCTGGACAGCGGCCGGAAAGTGGTCAGAAAACAACCGGTCGGTTGGCCGGCGGGCGGTAGTCAATGGCCAATGGCCGGTGGTCGGAAGTCAATGGCCGGTGGCCGGTGGCCGAATTCAATGGCCAGTGGCGGAATTCAAAAGCGGACTTGTTTTCTCAAGGGCGGCCACACATGGGCGGATTGGAGGGTCCGATTTAGAGTTATTCGCACAAGGGCGGCTACACATTGTTGTCTCTCATAAGAGAGGGCAGCCCTTTTGGCCTATAAAAGGAGGCCGTTTCTACACACATTTCAGAGTGTGAAGTTGATGCAACAAGGTGAGTGTGAGGTGGTGAGAGTGAAGCAAGGCGGGAGCTCTATCAAGGGTTTAATCCCTTTGTAAACTACTTCTTCTTTTGAAGTGCTAAAGCCATTGAGTGGCTGCTTTCTCGTGGATGTAGCCCACATTGGGTGAACCACGTATATCGTGTGTACTCTCTCTCTCTCTCTCTCTCTCTCTCTACTCTATAATCTCTTGTGTGTGAAACCTATCTCTCTCCATTAAGTAATCTACTCCAAAATCTATTTAGCTACGTCTTATTTCCTAACAAATGGTATCAGAGCAAGGTTTGCTCGTAGCTAAATTATCTCAAGGAAAGGATTCCTTGAATTGAGTGGGAGTTATGGTGGAGGAAGGGAAGCTCAATATTGAGAAGTTCAACGGCAAAAACTACCAACATTGGAATATACATATTGAAGACTATCTCTACCAGAAGGACCTCTATTTGCCACTAGGCGGTCTTGCGAAGAAGCCCGCAACAATGGCAGATGAAGCATGGATTGTCCTTGATCGGAAGGCACTGAGAACAATCTGGTTAAGCTTGGCGTCAACGATGGCCTTCAATGTTTCGGAGATGAATACCACGGAGGACTTGATGAAGTCACTTGATGACTTCTACGAGAAACCATTGGCATCCAATAAGGTATTTCTTATGAAGCGCTTGTTCAATCTAAAGATGGCAGAGAATAGTTCAGTTACAGAACACCTAAATGACTTTAACACAAACATAAGTCAACTTCGATCGGTGAAAATCGATTTTGATGACGAAGTGCGAGCTCTCCTTATACTATCATCTCTACCAGATAGTTGGGACAGCCTTGTGATGGCTGTAAGTAATTCTATCTCTAGCACAAATACTCTTAAGTTTGATGATGTTGTGGGTGTTCTCCTAAGCGAGGAAATGCGAAGAAGAAGCACAGGAGAATCATCAAGTGTTGCACTATCAGTGGAAACAAGAGGAAGGCCTAAGGAGAGGTTCAAAAACCAAAAGGGTCGTGATCGCTCAAGGCGGAGCAAGTCACGCACAAAGTCAGTTCTTGAATGTTGGAACTGCGGCAAGAATGGCCACGTCAAGAAGGATTGCTGGTCCAAGAAGAAGAAGGAGACAGAGTCTCAAGACAACAAGCCAACATCGGAGGCCAATATGGCAGGTAAAGTAGAGCAAGATGCTCTAATTCTCTCATTAGACAATGTGTCTAATTCTTGGATAGTAGATTCCGGCTTCATTCCATGCGACACCACACAAGCAACATTTCCAAGACTACACAAAAGGTAATTTTGGGTATGTATACTTGGGAGATGATGAAGCTTGTGAGATTGTCGGCAAAGGTACAGTTTCTGTCAAAACTGCTAACGGAAATGAAAGGAAGCTTAAAGATGTTAGGCATGTTCCTTCTCTTCGCAAAAATTTAATCTCTAAAGGACAATTGGACGATGAAGGTCACAACATTGCATTCGGAAACAAACAGTGGAAGATCTCAAAGGGATCTTTGGTTGTTTCCAAGGGAGAAAAAGTCGGTACACTTTACTTGTGTACTGTTAGCACGCAACCTTCAGCTTGTGCAGCAACTACAGAAATTGACAGTGCGGTGTGGCACTACCGACTTGGGCATATGAGTGCCAAAGGAATGCAAATCCTTCAAACAAAGAAGCTTCTACCAGGTTTGAAGGAAGTGGACTTAGAGTTCTGTGAAGATTGTGTTTATGGTAAACAAAAGAGGGTAAAATTTCAAA
Source organism: Adiantum capillus-veneris (assembly GCF_014529385.1). Lineage (NCBI taxonomy): Eukaryota > Viridiplantae > Streptophyta > Polypodiopsida > Polypodiales > Pteridaceae > Adiantum > Adiantum capillus-veneris. The sequence goes on from NC_140937.1 coordinate 3,728,704, forward strand.
AATCAGGAAATGAAAGAAAAAATAAAAAACTTGAGTTGGTTCATTCTGATGCTTGGGGTCCTGCAAGTACACCATCACTTGGTGGCTCATTGTACTATGTAACATTCATAGACGATGCGACTAGAAAAACATGGGTTTATGTCATGAAGAATAAATCCGATGTATTTTCCATATTTCAAAGGTGGAAAGCCTTTGTGGAGAATGAAACAGGTACCAAGGTTAAATGCCTCAGATCCGACAATGGAGGTGAATATTGCAGCCAAGCTTTTGAAAGCTTTTGTGCTAGCAATGGCATTCGGAGGCAAAGGACAACCCCAAGGACACCTCAACAAAATGGGATTTCGAAAAGGATGAACAGGACAATCATGGAGCGAGCACGAAGCATGCGGCTACATGCAGGCCTACCGCTTGAGCTTTGGGCGGAAGCTGTAAGTACGTCTGTGTACTTAATCAATCGGTCACCCTCAACGGCATTGGATGGGGGAGTTCCAGAAGAGGCATGGACAGGTAAACCGGTGAATTATGCATTTCTCAAAGTGTTTGGGTGTGAGGCTTACATGCACATAGATAGAAGCCTAAGATCAAAGCTAGATGCAAAGTCCAAAAAGTTTTTCTTCATTGGCTATGGAGAAGGTGACTTTGGGTATCGCCTATGGAATCCTGAAGATGGTAAAATCTTAAGGAGTAGGGATGTAATTTTTAACAAACAAAATATATACAAAGATTACTTGGAAAGAAAACAAACAAAAGAAACAGGTGATGAGTACATGGAGCTTGAGGACGGTGAAGACTCAAGGACTACAAACGGTGACAATGTGCAACAACGTCAACCAAATGAGGAGCCTCAACCTATTCCCCGAAGATCTACAAGAGCAAGTAGACCTCCAAAAAGGCTTGTTTCTTCCTTCAACCATCTCTTGATCTCAGATTCTAGAGAGCCGGAATCATACGAAGAAGCTATGCAACATGAATCCAAAGAAGAATGGACGAAGAGCATGCAAGTGGAGATGGACTCACTACATGGCAACCAAACATGGGAGTTGGTTGAGTTGCCTAAAGGTAAGCGGGCACTTCAAAACAAATGGGTGTACAAGCTAAAGGAAGAAGAAGGTGGGAAGAAAAGGTACAAGTCTAGGCTTGTGGTAAAAGGTTTTTCTCAAAAGAAAGGTATTGACTTCAATGAAATATTTTCTCCTATTGTAAAAATGAACTCAATTAGGCTTGTCTTAAGCCTTGTGGCTTCTCATGATTTAAATCTCAAGCAAATGGATGTAAATACAGCATTCCCTCACGGTGACTTAGAGGAGGAAATCTACATGCTTCAACCAAAGGGGTATGAAGTAAAAGGTAAAGAGAAAATGGTTTGCAGATTAAAGAAGAGCTTGTATGGTTTAAAGCAAGCATCAAGACAACGGTACTTGAAGTTTGATCAATGGATGTTGGATCATGGATTCACAAGATGCAACTCGGATCACTGCGTCTACACGAAGAATTTGGGAGATGGGAAGTTCATCATCCTAATGTTGTATGTTGATGACATGCTGATTGCAAGTGCTAACATGCAGGACATCAAAGACCTAAAAGAGGAGTTGTCTAAATCTTTTTCAATGAAAGATTTAGGTGCTGCAAAGAGGATACTTGGTATGAAAATATCAAGGGACAGGATGAAGAAGACAATAAAGCTATCTCAAGAAGATTACATCAAGAAGGTACTAGAAAGGTTTGCAATGCAAAATGAAAAACCAGTTTCTACACCTTTGGCTGGTCATTTTAAACTAACGAAGGATATGTGTCCAAAGACACAAGAGGAGCTAGCCTATATGTCTAAAGTTCCATATGCTGTAGCGGTAGGTTCTCTAATGTATGATATGGTCTGGACAAGGCCAGACATTGTACATGCAGTGGGAGTTGTGAGTAGGTTCATGGACAACCCAGGTAAAGAGCATTGGCAAGCTGTGAAGTGGATACTTAGGTATCTAAAAGGGACAACAACAAATGCTTTGTATTTTGGAGGAACTGATATTTTTTTAGAAGGGTATGCTGATGCAGATATGGCATGTGACAAAGATACTCGAAGGAGCACTACAGGCTATGTGTTTACGGTTGGAGGCACAGCAGTAAGCTGGGCTTCAAAGCTGTAGAAAGTGGTTTCACTTTCTACCACGGAAGCAGAGTATGTAGCAATGACGGAGGCAAGCAAAGAAATTTTGTGGCTTCACATATTCTTAGAAGAGCTTGGATTCAAACAAGACAATTGTGTCTTGTACAGTGATAGCCAAAGCGCTATCCATCTTGCAAAGAACTCAGCCTTTCATTCAAGGAAAAAGCACATTGAGGTGAGATATTACTTTATACGCACTCTTTTGGAAGAGGGACAGCTAAAGCTAGGAAAGGTGCATACAAGTGAAAATCCTGCAGACATGTTTACAAAGGTGGGCAACAAGGAGAAGTTGAGCTTTTGCTCATCTTTAATTGGCATTAAAGGATAAGAAGCCATAATGGAAAGCAGTCACAGGTTTGGTTTGGAGATCAGTCTCCAAGTGGGAGATTGTTAAGTATGGAGCCTGATTTACCCTTGTAATTTTTTGTAGTAAAAGCGCACATTTGTAAGGCCCCCATTATGAGGAGAGCCATCGTGCGTGAAGGAAAATCACTCACCGAAAACCAAAATTTTCACGGACAAGAATCAGGGGCAACTTTAGAGGCCTCGGGGGCGGAGGCCCCCGAGACTTTTTTTTTTCGCCAGAATATTATGGCCGGACGGCGGCCGGAAAGTGGTCGGAAAACAACCGGTCGGTTGGCCGGTGGGCGGTAGTCAATGGCCGATGGCCGGTGGTCAGAAGTCAATGGCCGGTGGCCGGTGGCTGAATTCAATGGCCAATGGCCGAATTCAAAAGCGGACTTGTCTTCTCAAGGGCGGCCACACATTGGCGGATTGGAGGGTCCGATTTGGAGTTATTCGCACAAGGGCGGCTACACATGGCTGTCTCTCATAAGAGAGGGCAGCCCTTTTGGCCTATAAAAGGAGGCCATTTCTACACACATTTCAGAGTGTGAAGTTGATGCAACAAGGTAAGTGTGAGGTGGTGAGAGTGAAGCAAGGCGGGAGCTCTATCAAGGTTTTAATCCCTTTGTAAACTACTTCTTCTTTTGAAGTGCTAAAGCCATTGAGTGGTTGCTTTCCCGTGGACGTAGCCCACATTGGGTGAACCACGTATATCGTGTGTACACACTCTCTCTCTCTCTCTACTCTATAATCTCTTGTGTGTGAAATCTATCTCTCTCCATTAAGTAATCTACTCAAAAATCTATTTAGCTACGTCTTATTTCCTAACAATAACTTGCTTCACTATATCCATTTTTGTTTTCTAATATTTGCATTCATGACCTATATTCTCTATAAATGGGTTGATAAGAGTAGATATGAAATCGGATATGAAGGAAGTTATAAATGGAAATAAGGGGAATCTGTATTTGGTCCTAGACTAAGAGTAGATAAATATTGGATGTGAAGGAGAATATAAATGGAAACATAGTTTTTATCATACGCGTATGTTTGTTGAAACATACGTTTGCAGATGCATACTTTCACACGCATATGATATGTATAAATTGGTTAGGTAAAAAACTGGTTTACATAACCAGTAAAAATCTTTTAACACCTCTTTCTCACTGGTATACATAGTGGTTAAGTCTTCACATGTACTCGTCAAGTATTCACATGTATTGTTTGTCATGTCAGATAGGTAAAAAACATATATGTTTGAAAGGAAAATAGTGGTTTACATATCCAATAAATTTTTTTGTACACTTATTTTGCACTGGTATACATCGTGATTAAGTCCTCACATGTACTGGTTAGGTAAATAACATACCAGTTTTAAATGAAAAGACTGGTTTACATTAGCAGTCATAAAATTTGAACTGGTTGACACTTATATACCACTGGAACGTACCAAGGACATGTGTTTATTTTTTTTAGCACATTTTTCTCACTAGTATACATCATGGTTAAGTGCTTACATGTACTGGTTAGTAAATAACGTAGCGGTTTTAAATGAAAAGACTGGTTTACATCAGCAGTAAGAATATTTGAACAAGTTGACACTTATATACCACTGGTATGTACCAAGGACATGTGTTAATTTCTTTTAACACTAATTTCTCACAGGTATACATCGTGGTTAAGTGATCACTTGTACTGGTTAGGTAAATAACATACCGGTTTTAAATGAAAAGACTGGTTTACATCAGCAGTAAGAACATTTGCACTGGTTGGCACTTATATACCACTGGAACGTACCAAGGACATGCGTTCATTTTTTTAACCCTTATTTTTCACTGGTACACATCGTGGGTAAGTGCTCACATGTACTGGTTAGGTAAATAACATACCGGTTTTAAATGAAAAGACTGGGTTACATCAGCAGTAAGAACATTTGCATCGGTTGACACTTATATACCACTGGTACGTACCAATGACATGTGTTCATTTTCTTTAACACTTATTTCTCACTGGTATACATTGTGGTTAAGTGCTCACATGTACTGGTTAGGTAAATAACATACCGGTTTTAAATGAAAAGACTGGTTTACATCAGCAGTCAGAACATTTGAACTGGTTGACACTTATATACCACTGCTACGTACCAAGGATATGTGTTCATTTTTTTAACCCTTATTTTTCACTGGTACACATCATGGGTAAGTGCTCACATGTACTGGTTAGGTAAATAACATACCGGTTTTAAATGAAAAAACTAGTTTACATCAGCAGTAAGAACATTTGAACTGGTTGACACTTATATACCACTGGTACGTACCAAGGGCATGTGTTCATTCTTTTTAACACTAATTTCTCACTGGTATACATCGTGGTTAAGTGCTCACTTGTACTGGTTAGCTAAATAACATACCGGTTATAAATGAAAAGACTGGTTTACATCAGCAGTAAGAACATTTGCACTGGTTGACACTTATATACCACTGGTACGTACCAAGGACATGTTTTCATATATACTGGTTTACCTAACCAATTAAGTGAAAAAACATAGTGGTTTGAAATAAAAATACTGGTTTATAGTAATGTAACAGTTTTCCTCAAAACGTGCAGTTTTCTTCAATGTTCTTTAACCATATATGTCTTTCATTGTAGGTGGAGCTCTTTCTCAACTTCAAAGAACAATACCCTGAAATTGTAATAAGGCAGCGGGCGTTTGAGTACATGAAGCCATATTTTGTGCGGAAATTGAGAGACGGATATACTTGCTGCTGCATTTCACATGTTCAAATGTCCTTCCTAAAGGATGCCATAAATCACATGAGAAGTTCTGTATTCGGTCTGCATGGAAAAGCTTGCCATTGTCAATGCAACATATGGAAAGACAATGGTGGATGCAAGGCACCAAAAAACCCTATCAAGAGTGTAACAACCTTATTGGACTCTATACTGTGTCCTAAATCAGATACGTCCACCTTCCATGCCCTTGCCTGCTTGAGTGGTCAATGTAAAAGGTGTGGCCCGGATAAGTTAGACTTTTGTGCTGCAGAGGCTGCATTTATTGCTAAAAAGATTGTGGTGAAGATTTTTGAGGACTTAGAAGTAGGAACTGCGCGTGACGGTCTGAAGAAGAAAAGGAAAGTCTTGTCGCATAAGGAAATATCATGCCAGGATCTCTCAGTCATGTTCAAAGACCATCTTAAGAAATACATAATGCATAATTTTGTGTATAGATGGCAAGCAGAACATTATAAGGAATGTATACAAAGCTTTCCAGAAGATGTTGTTGTGTCAGTTGTTGACTTTGCTGAAAATTATAGTTTCAAAGAACAAAATGAGATTCAGTCCATGCACTGGTATTCAAATCAAGTAACTATTTTTGTGCACATAACATATTTCCGAATTGCAGGTAACGACATCACCCTAGATCAATATTATTTCTTTTGTATTAAGACTTCAATAATTTTTTATTTTTATATTATGCAGGTGACATCCACAAGACAATTCACTTCTTCATTTGAGATGAGAAGCAACATGACACACATTTTGTTCAACACTGTTTTCTGAAACATGCGGAATGGCTAAAGAAATTTGGTCTAAATATAAAACGTCATTGGGTATGGTCTGATGGAGCAGCTTCACAATTCAAAGCAAGAAGACCGTTCTATTTCCTTGCCAGGTATACCATGTTCTAACAAACATTATGTGAAGGTGGTTTTAATATAGAGACCTATAATAGTGGCATTAAAGTTGTAATAAAATTCTTGTCTAACATCAGTAATATTATAATACGTGTTTTTTTTGGTAATTTTATCGTGCCAAGAGTATATTAATCTTCTTCTATCTATTGAATAAATTGAAGATACAGTGTTTTTACGGGATGGAAAATGTCTTGGAACTTTTTTGGATCCGGACATGGTAAGGGAGAACACGATGGTGCGGGAGCAGTGATAAAAAGGTCTTTAACTCAATACCAATTGCAGCCAAACTGCCCAAAGATAGACTGTGCTACAGATGTTGTGGCATTATTGAGACGAACCTTGTCAGATGGTGCTACAGCCACCTATGCATCCCAGGCCTGTTATGTAAGCAGGATTTTTTGGGTGATTGAATTGGGAGATGTAGAAAGGGGAAAAAATTGGGATGTGAAGGCTGTAAAAAATACCCGCTCAATGCACTCTATTTCTGCATATTCAAAGCATGATATAACTGCTTTGAGAACACATTCACTGTCTTCTTTCTGTAGTGCATGTAAACAGGAAAAGTGGAGGAGATGTGTGAGCAAGTCACACGTTCCTTTCTGGACATACCTTATTTTGGAGCCTACAGAAGAAGGGGAAGACGATGACGACGAAATAAATGAGGATGCAGCATATGAAGGACACTATGACACCCTCAGTCAAGCTCTTATTGTTGGTGATAATTTTGTTGTTCCCACACCAAATGACAATGAAGAAAAAGTGGATTTCTATATAGTGAAATGCATTGCAGCTATTCAAGAGTTTCATTCAGACGCTTGAGTGGTAAACGGCCCGAGCATGTAGCCTCCAATCATGATGTGAATCATTTGTACCTACGTCTAGACTTCAAACGAGCACTTATATATGCTGATATGGTGGACCAAATGTTAAGCATGATAGAGCATCAAGGGAGCCCAACATTAGAATGCAAGTGGAAAGTTTTCAAAGAAGTAATTTTCTCTTGTGCGAAGGAATGCTTTTCGGTGAAACACATGTCTTGCAAAAGGTCTAAGAAGGGTAGCACCAAGAAGAAATGGTTTGACATGGAATGTAGTCAAGCCCGAAAACACTTGCTAAGATTGGATGCAATCAAAGACAAGGAAGTTTACTTGGAATGTTCACACACATACAAAGCACTTGTTCAAAGAAGAGGAGAAGGTGGGAAGTCGAAAAACAACTTCTTTTAGCACAAGAGAAAGCACATGCATGTGGCAAGTTTTGGCAAAATCTAAAAGGAAAGCGCGTTGAGAGCTTTGGTGACTTGACTCTTGAGGATATGTATATGCATTGTAAGAACCTCTATGAGCAACCCAATGTTGATAAGATGGAGGGTTGTAGCTCCCTTCCATTTATGTCTCCCTTCTTTACCATTGAAGATGTATGCCGCGCGCTTGAGAAACTTGCTACTCGCAAGGCAGGTGACCTTCAAGGTGTCAAGGCTGAAATGATTAAATGGACAAGCAAGAAAACACGATATTGGATATGCGATATGTTTAACCTTGCACTTCAGTATGGCATGCCTCATGATTGGAGTGCAAATTGGATCAAACCTTTGCACAAAGGAGGAGATGTAAACAATGTGAACAACTATCGCACTATAATGGTTGGTTCTTTGATGGCAAAGTTATTTGGATGTATCATGGAGATGAAGATAAGTGAATGGGCTGAAAAGAATGGCAAACGTGCGCTTGGCCAAGCAGGTTTTCGAAAGCATCATAGCACTATTGATCACCTTGTCACTCTTCGAGTTCTTATGGAAGCGTCTCGATTGAAAGGAAAAAAGTTGTATTGTTGCTTTGTGGATTTCAAGAAAGCTTTTGACATGGTACCGCGAGGAAATCTTTGGAGACGTATGCAAAGCCTTCAAGTGCCGAGAGAATTTATGCATGCAGTCTTTCGCATCTACCAAAAAGTGATATGTCGATTACGTATGGGAGATGGAATTTCAGAATTTTTTGCAAGCACTATTGGTGTCAAACAAGGATGCCCACTTTCCCCAACCCTCTTTGGGCTACTCATTGATGAATTGGAATACATGGTTCTTGATTTTATGCAGCAAGAAGGCATAGAAGAGGTTAAGATTGGAAATGCGGTGATCATGCTTTTGCTTTATGCCGATGATGTAGTGCTCTTGGCACATACCTTAGAAGATGCACAAAAGCTTATGAGTGTCTTGGAACGCTTTTGCCTACATAGCGCGCTGATCGTGAATGGATCCAAAACCAAGGTTATGCTTGTAAAGACCCTCAATGACGAAAATCCATGCATTGTATACAACAATGAGAAACTTGAAGTGGTAGATCACTTCAAGTACCTTGGCCTTGAGGTTCCATCCAATCATAAATGGAAGGATTGTGCAATGCGTCGCTTCGAAGCCGGAAAGAGGGCTTATTATGCATTTGAGAACATGTGCAATGCAGGAGAGATCAAGTGTTGGGCTCTCAAAAAGTACCTCTTTGACACATTGGTGACACCGGTGCTTCTTTATGGAGTGGAGGTGTGGGGTGGAAGCATCGGGAAGTCTACTTGGAAAGAGTTTGAGAATGTCCAAAAGCGTTTTCTCACCAACTTTCTCCAAGTCAAGACACAAACACCCTACATGCTCTAACTTCTTGAGTCCGGATCGCTTCCCATTGAGGTCTTGGGCATGGAAGGGTTGTGGAGTACATGCGTAAGACACAATGTAGCCCTTTGCATCGACTTCCTAGAATCGCATATGAAGCAAGTCAAAAGGTTCAAAAGACATGCAAGAGCAAAATACTAAGTTCGGGGTGGATGCTTGATATCAAGAAATGGTTTGGAAGATGGGATGCATGTCACTTGGTCAAGGATGCGTCGATCGACTCCCAAGTTAATGAGGCCTTCTTACAAAGCCAATGTATCATGGCTTGGGAGAAATCCGGAGGTTCTCGCTTCAGCCATTACACCACACACGTTGCCCCAAACTACAAATCTCTCTTCTTCTCGGAACGAGGTAACCGAACCCATTCCTACATCCTTGAGCCCATCCCGTTGAGTGCGATCCGCACCATTGCCTCCATTCGTCTTAGCTCCCATTCTCTACGCTGCGAGACAGGACGTTGGGGCACTGGCGAGGAGTGTCATCGACTTTGCACCTTATGCCCTCGTCAAGTGCGAGAGAGTGAGTACCACACACTACTTGAGTGCTCAGCTTTTGACCACATTAGGTCCTCTTTTCCCCATATATTCAGCCATGAGCTCTCCCTACATACCTTCCTCTCCCAACCACGATGTGGACTCTCTATTGCGACGCTCATTTCAGCCATTTTTGAGCATCGAGAGTCACTTATGAACTCCACTTACACCACGTGACATGTTCATTTGGTCCCATAGGTCATATTTGACCTCCCAGGACGATAATAGAACTATCTATCTATCTATCTATCTATCTCTCTCTCTCTCTCTCTCTCTCTCTCTCTCTCTCTCTCTCTCTCTCTCTCTCTCTCTCTCTCTCTCTCTCTCTCTCTCTCTCTCTCTCTCTCTCTCTCTCTCTCTCTCTCTCTCTCTCTCTCTCTCTCTCTCTCTCTCTCTGTCACTTCTCAGTATCATTTCTGTATCATACCAGTCATTTCTCAGTATCATACCAGTCAATTCCTAGTATCATACCGTATGATACAGTATCATACCAGTCATTTCCCAGTATCATACCCATATCATACATTCCCTCTCTCTCTCTCTCTCTCTAAACATCATACCAGTCATTTCTCAGTATCATACCGGTATGATACTGAGGAGTGACTGGTATGATACCAGTATTATACAAGTTCCTCTGTCTTTCTCTCTCTCTCTCTCTCTCTCTCTCTCTCTCTTTGTCATTTCTCAATATCATACCAGTCACTTCTCAGTATCATATCGTTATCATACCAGTAACTCCTCAGTATCATACCAGTCCTCCTCTCTCTCTCTCTCTCTCTCTCTCTCTCTCTCTCTCTCTCTCTCTCTCTCTCTCTCTCTCTCTCTCTTGTGTGTGTGTGTGTGTGTGTGTGTGTGTGTGTGTGTGTGTAACGTCTCAGTATCATACCGGTAACTCCACAGTATCATACCCGTATCATACCAGTCCCTCTCCCTCTCTCTGTCACAGCTAAGTATCATATCGGTCACTCCTCAGTATCATACCGGTATCATATTAGTCACTTCACAGTATCATACCGGTATCATACCAGTCACTTCTCAGTATAAGACTCTCTCTCTCTCTCTCTCTCTCTCTCTCTCTCTCTCTCTCTCTCTCTCTCTCTCTCTCTCTCTCTCTCTCTCTCTCTCTCTCTCTCTCTCTCTCTCTCTCTCTCGTGTCACTTCTCAATATCATACCGGTCACTTCTCAGTATCATACCTGTATCATACCAGTCACTTGAAAGAATCATACCGGTATCATACATGTCACTTCTTTGTATCCGACTCTCTCTCTCTCTCTCTCTCTCTCTCTCTCTCTCTCTCTCTCTCTCTCTCTCTCTCTCTCTCTCTCTCTCTCTCTCTCTCTCTGACTCACTCACTTCTCAGTATCATACCAGTCATGCCCAGTATAATACCGTTATCAGACACTCTCTCTCACTCTCTCCTTTTATTTGCAATATACTTCAAATATAGAATACAACGTATTTCCGTGCAACTTGCTTGTAAATGTATTATACATGAATTCTGTTACATTGATTGAGCCTTTTGGCTGAGTAATTCTCCATTTACATCCATCGACAAAAAAATACATCGACAAAAGTCGCCCACTTAACAGACTTTATGAAGCTTTTTTTTTATATAAAAAATATGTTCCTTTCTTCTTGAAAAAGTCAATCCACCATTTCCAATAAAAACGACGCACATAGGTTCCTCAGGTTGTCCGTCTGCACAAATTACAGTCCTCTTTGTATACTCAATTCTGTCCTTAGAGTACAACCAGTGTGCCAGCCAGTTTATGACAGTCGTTGATAGGAAACAGGCACGCACTTCTTTAGACTACTTTTCTAGCTTGGGAAAAACAAGAAATGACCCCAATGGATTAAACATTAGCTTATATCCAGAATCATCAAAGATAAGTGTGTCAGGTGGTAGGTCAGGAAAATTTTTGAGATTCTTGTGGAACACCGGTTTATCTGTCGCGCCCAATTTAAAAGGGGCTCTTGTGCACTGCGCCTGACTTACTACTCTATTGAATCTTTTGTGGTGGTCAAGGAACACTGTCGCTAGCGTGCGTTTGAGCTTCTCAAACTCGCAGCAGCTCCATATCCACACTTCAAACCATCTGAAACAAAAATTCAGAAACACTTCTGCATCGGGCCTTACCCAAAACTGTGTATCCCCTTCAACAACATACCGCATTTTTGGCCAGTGGGGCAATTCTTCACCATATTTTCCATCAAATTTCTTGAGCAGTAATCCATTAAGGTCCAAAATGAGAACCCTACGCTGGACGCTCAACGGAGGTGGTGACCTTGGCCATATCAGTGGGATTCTTTTAATTAGTCTATACCATAGAGGAAACACGAGCACTGCAGGAGACAACACGCAATTCCATATTGCACGAATGTCAGCCCTTCCATTCTTCTTGTCAGCCCTGAACCTATCTGCAAGGCACCATTCTTCAACTGAAAACATATCTGCAGATGCAAAATTACACAAGACTCAAATTTAAATATGCAATTAGGACATATCTATAGATTGAAATCATACAATAAAAACACACAATGTTCAAAAATTAGGCACAAGATGAAAGAGACGTCGAATGGGAAAAGTTATATTAATTTCAGAAGTGGTTACATAAAAAGAAACATGGGGGGGGCAAACTATAATCTTTTGCAGGCTCTGGGTTTAGGGTCAGAACTTGTGCCAGTATTCTGCATCTCCTTAGTGTCTTCTATGTCCATCTCCTCTTCTGGCTGCCCCTGGGTCTCTTCCTCTTCCTTGCTTTTTTGCTCCATTTCAGACTTCTCATCTCCAGTCTTCTCGATTTTTTTTCTTTTTGCCTTTCTTATATGCTGAGCAAGGGTCTCCTCGGGACTTCCCTCCAGCCTGACATCTACACGACCATCAGCTTTAGAAAGCTGTGCAGCAGGAGATCACTTATTAGAGCCATAATCAATGAAAAAACTTACTCTTGCCACGTTGGACTCATTTTCTCGAGGTCTTTGATCTTGTCACCCGCACGCTGTCTAGCAACACATCGTCTTCCTCATTCTGGGTTTTCTCTTCAGCACCAGTCGTACTCTGCTCCTTTACCTCAAAGTTTTGTTCTTCTTTTGTTGTTTCTGAAACAAGTTTCTCAGCATTACCAGGGACATTTTCATCAAGCAATACCTCCACAGGTGTCTTGTATGCAGGCATCACTGCATCGTTCCCTGTGTCTTTACCGGTAGTAGTTCTGAAGCAGCTTGACTCTGAAAAAACATCAGAGAAGACAAAAATCAACCACCTGATTACCCATTGAAACAATTTTCTCACCTGTTTTTGGGCATGGTTCAACTAGCTTCTTCTTTAGAAGGGATTTGTCTTCTGCAGAAATAACTCCGAGGCAATCCTTAAGCATGCACTTTCCTTTCTCAGCCAAGTGAGCATAGCAGAATGCATGGTATGCATGTGAACAAGGCAATAGAACAACATGGCTTGAGCGATTGTGATCATGAATTTTTACACCACAAGCATTGCACACATCAATGAGAACAACACTATGTCCAGGAGCTGTTACTCGTGCAGGCAAGACTATGGTTTCAGGTAGCATTGGTTGACTAATCATGTCTGTCACAAACGTGACATAGAGACCAAAGGTTTCCTCACGGTCCAAGCATTTGGATAATTCTTCCTGTAGGCAAGAGACCTCTGTTATCAGAAAATGTCAAATAGGTATAAAATCGGTATGAATGCTTGAAAATCGGTATAAAGATGTTATCCTACCGGTATGATTACATCCTACTAGTATGATGTTATCCCACCGGTATAATGTTATTATATTGGATAGTATAACATCATACTAGTAGGATAACATCCGGTAACATCATACCGGTAGGATAACATCCGGTAACATCATACCGGTAGGATAATAGTATACCAGAAGCATAACATCAAACCAGTTGGATTTTATCATATCGGTTGGATCTAACCATACCGGTCGGATGTAACCATACCAGTAGGATGTAACCATAACAATAGGATGTTATCATACTGGTAGGATTATCTCCTAAATCCTACCGGTAGGATATAATCATATTGATAGGATGTAATCATACCGGTAGGGTATAATCCTACCGGTATGATAACATCCTACCGGTATTGTCATCTACCCTTACCGAATATGATATAATCCTACCGGTATGAAAAATCATACCGTATGGTACTTTGCATGTATTATACTACAATCAGATGGAGTTAAAAGCATACCTGTGCCTGCTGTAGGGTGGCTTTTGCTTGGTCAAATTTTTCTTGGAGGCTGTCAAGCAAGCATGTTGGTACATTGGCATCATCAGGGAAGTGCATTCGGATGGTGTCAAGGGCACCCTCGCAACAGTGCACATCAGCAACAGATTTGGCCACTAAATCCTTAGCCTTCTGACACTCGGCTGATACATCGTCATGAGATTTTCTAACCTCAACAAGAAGTTCTTGCAAGGAAGTGGATACTTCAACACTAAAGGCAGACTGAGTGGTCGCAAAAAGTCCACTTCCGGCTGGTGTACTTCCGGATGGGGTATTTACTAAGAAGATGGCAGACCCACTTGGGGTACCTGTGGATACTTGGGAAGTCTCTAACTTCCATTGTTCTCTTTTCCTATCTAAGTGACCTTCATTGGTCACATTCTTCACCACCTCAGATGCAAACTCAGCCCACTTTACCGGACATGTGCATACAAAATAAACATATCGGCATGCAAACTTGACTCCCAGCAGATAGTTTGGTGGTTTGGATTCGTACACCTGCTTGTAGAGCTGGTAGAGTGCCTTGTAGTGATCCGGCCTTGCTGTTTTTATCGGCACTTTTTTCTCCTTCACTAGAAGACACGTGAAAACTTTCATCCAGTCGGATATGGGCACATTTGCATCTGTCAACTTCCTAACATCTTTCCCCTCAAGACTTAACCCATATTCCCTGTGAAAATCCTCCTTTGTCGTGCAGAATGACTTTAATGGCACCTCCACATCCTTGGGGTGAACAAAGCGGCTGATTTTGGGAGGAGGCTGTAACTTCTGTCTCTGAAAGGAATAAATCCATACTCATTAATCAATGTATCCACACCTCAGTACTCCTCTACACACAGGTCCGCTGTACACAACATAGAGAGAGACAAAGAGAGGTGACATACCTTCGTGGCAGAATGTCAGGTCTTTGTGGGGGAGACCTGTCGGGCTGCATTCCTTGGGCTATTTCTTAGGTTGCTATCCATAGTGAAGGATAAGCAGCGTGCACAGGGGGCTGTAGAGCGAGCGGAGAAAGGCGCAGAAGGAAAAAGGCACAAAGATACAGAGAAGTCACAGTCATGAAAACTTTCGACTGAACATTCATTCTGACGTGGGCTCCACACGTGTTTTTGAATCCTCCACATGATTTTTAAGATTTTGTATCCTCCACATGAATATTTAATTCAAACAATTCTTGCCCATAACACCAGTTTCATACCCCCTAAATTTTAAGCCTCCAAAAGAAACTTTCAACTGGTTAAAACCGGGCCACCTATTCATGCATCCACCCAATACCTTTTTGCTAACTTAGCATAATACTTTTGGTGTCCGTAGGATTCTTGGCCCGTCGTGTGCCTTAAAATCGAGCCTTGGGAAATTTAAGTAATACCCATTCATTTTCTTTAAAAGCTTGGGATCTTCTATGCTTATCAGCAGCAGCCTTTTGCCTTTGCTGTGAGAAAGAGATAGCATACTTAATATTTTGAAAAGATTCTTGTAGGTCTCGGCTATACTCATCTGCAGCGAAGATCTTCCCGTGTACCTTAAGTAGCAGAGGACTTTTTTATCTTCCCTCAATTACCTCGAAAGGTGCTTTTCCCATAGAAGTATGTACAGCGTTACTGTAGGCATACTCCACTAAGGGTAAGTACTTCTCCCATTGGGACCTTTGATCTACTTCTATTACATAGGCTTTTAGTAGATAAAAAATTGTTAGGTTAGCTATGTCACTTTGGCCATCCGTTTGCGGGTGATAGACCAAAGAGAAATTTAGCCTTGTCCCTAAATTCTCAAAGAGACGCTTCCAAAAATTATTGGTCGTTCTACGATCTCTATCCGCCAGTATGGACATTGGCAAGCCATGGTACTTGAAGATTTGTGAAATGAAGAGGGTTGCCATTTGATGGGCTTTGATAGTCTTTTTAACAAGTATGAAATGAGCTTGTTTACTAAACTTGTCTACCATTGTCCATATTCCCATATTCCAATTAATAGACTTAGCCAATCCAAAGATAAAATCCATGGATACACTCTCCCATGGTGAATTAGGGATTGGCAAAGTTTGAATCAATCTAGGTTGCTTCCCTATATCAAACTTCGTCTTTTGGCATACCACACATTTAGAAACATACTCTTGTATTTCTACTTTCATGGTAGGCCAATAGAAATATGTTTCAATACCTTGTAGGGTAGAGTGAATCCTTCTATGCCCCACATAAGGAGGAGCATGAGATTCATACATTACTTTCTCACGTAGTGAGTTGGTAACGCATAGTCTATTACCATAGAGAAGATAACCATCTTGTAAAGTTAATAGATCCTCTTTTTTCCCTAGTGCAAGGGCTGAAATCACATCTCTAAAATCGTGATCAATAGCATACTCATCTATCATAGAAGATAGATCATTGTGAGTTGCTATGGAAACCACATTCACTCAAGACCATCTTGCGAGTGCATCGGCTACTTGATTATGCTTGCCAACAAAGTGAGCAATATCAAAATGAATTTGCGAATGGAAATTTTCCCACCTCATTTGTTTGTCGGAGAGCTTGGTCTGTGTCATGAAGTACTTAAGGCTTTGGTGATCCGTTTGCAGAATGAAAGGAGTCCCCAATAAATAGTGCTTCCATGAGTCTAAGTCATGTAGAAATGCAAGGACTTGTGCGCTTATGTCGCACGTGTCAATGCAAGGAACTTGCCGATAAACCTCGTGCGAGCCACAAATGGCTCCAAGCACACAACAAGCCTAAACTAGTAAGCTCAAAGAAGGCGATGGTGCATCACTCACCACTCTACGCTTGCTTCATGGAGGATTCCTCACCGCGAAGAAGAAGGAGGCGCCGCTACGCCGTGCTCAACCGCCTCGCCACTGTCGTGCCACCGTCGCAATGCTCAATCGCACACACACTCTCTCTCTCTCTCTCTCCCTCTCTCTCTCTCACATACACACACACACACACAAGGAGATGAAGAAGAAGAAAATGGAGATGGAGCAAGAGTACTCTTCTATTGCACAAATGAGAGGATGAGTGAATTTTAGGTTTAGTTGACTTTTATATGAGCTCGCCCCATTCAAACTTGGGCGCCCATGCTTAGCCAACTAATCCCTTGAATGTTCCAGTTAGAGTGCATCTCTCATCGGCGATCACTCTTACCTTTTTCCTATTGGACCGACAAGCCCGATACCTGACTCTACCAAATACATAATACAATGTCCGCCGTAGGTTACAACGTCCGTCGTAGGTGATAGGGTGTCCGTGATCCGTGAGGGTTAATAGGAGTTCGTTTTCATATATACTAGAGCTTGCTCAACAGGGTCAAGCCTTCGACTTTCACAGGCTATGGTGTGCCCTTCTTGGAGCAAAACAGCTCCAAGGCAATCACCACAGACGTCACATTGGACCTCAAATATCTTTGAGAGATCCAACAGTGTAAGCACAAGTTGAGAGATAAGCTTGTCTTTAAGCTTTTCAAAAGCATTGTTCTCCTTGGTAGACCATGTATACCTAACGTTTTTCTTTGTTAGGTCATGTAATGGTCCTGCTATTAGTGAGAACTTTTCTATGAAGCGTCCGTTGTATGCATACATACCTATAAAGCTTCTTAGTTCATGAAGATTCCTTGGTTGAGGCCATCCTTTTATTACCTCTAGCTTTGATGGATCCATTTGGATGCCATCTTGAGAGATAATGTGACCTAATACTGAATCTCTTGCAAGAAAAATTAACTTTTCTTCCGATTAACATAAAGTTTATTCTCTCTTAAGACTTGAAATATTACCTGGAGGTGTTGCTTGTGTTCATCTAGTGAATTAGAGTAGATGATAATATCATCAAACAACACTCCACTAAAGGTTCGGTGAGGCCTGAATAGCTTCTTTATCAAGCGGTTGAATGTGGTTGGTGCATTGGTCAAGCCAAAAGACATGACAATGTATTCGTAAAGACCAAACGTAGTGCAAAATGCGGTCTTTACAATGTCTTGATTAACTATCCTTATTTGATGGTAGCCACTTTTTAGGTCAATTCTACTAAAGTAGGTTGACCCTTGTAGCTTATCAAATAGGTCTTGTTCCTAGGGAACAGGAAACCTATTTTTGATAGTGATCCTATTTAGTGCTCTATAGTCGACACATATACGATATGTGCTGTCTTTCTTTTGCACTAGTAGCACAGGTGAGCAAAATGGTGATGAGCTAGGCCTAACCATGCCCTTTTAACCTAACTCATGCACTTGCCGCATAATCTCCTCTTGTTGAGCTTGAGAAACTCTATAAGGAGGTTTATTAGGTGGTGAACTTCTTGGAAGAAGTTCAATTGCATGGTCCCATTCACAATTGGGCGCCCATGCTTAGCCAACTAATCCCTTGAATGTTCCAGTTAGAGTGCGTCTCTCATCGGCGATCACTCTTACCCTTTTCCTATTGGACCGACAAGCCCGGTACCTGACTCTACCAAATAAATAATACAATGTCCGCCGTAGGTTACAACATTCGTCGTAGGTGATAGGGTGTCCGTGAGCCGTGAGGGTTAACATGCCCCCCTTCCTGATGTAGATTCCGTCCTCGGAAGCTATTGAGTTGAAGCTCGTTCGTCGAGGTGGAAGAGCATTTGAGATGAATGTCCTTAGCCTTGTTCAGCCACACTACAAAATCAAACAACATTGGCACAGTAATTGCATTCTCATAAGCGATTAAAAAGCATATGCAGTTTTAGGCAGACAAATTGATTGGTAACAGAATTTTTAAACAATTTGTTAGCAATAAACATTAAACTGCAATATAATCAAATGCATAAACAGATGTAAAGGTAAAAAATTAAACAAGTCTGGGGTCGCTAATTTAACGATTGA
This sequence comes from Adiantum capillus-veneris, assembly GCF_014529385.1. Taxonomy (NCBI): domain Eukaryota; kingdom Viridiplantae; phylum Streptophyta; class Polypodiopsida; order Polypodiales; family Pteridaceae; genus Adiantum; species Adiantum capillus-veneris. Next base: position 3,747,193 of record NC_140937.1, read on the forward strand.
AAGGAACTAGAGATTGACTATTAATACCATGGGTAAGCTTCTTAATTTTCTCTCGTCAATTAAGTTGTTTAATCGCGAGAGCCAAGTATTTTATGTTTGAGGGCTGACTAGAGGCTATACCTAGAAGACCTTGTAGTTAAGCTACGATAAAAGGAATCTCTCATGAAATCATCACCTGACTGATTACCTTTTCTTTGACCCCCCAAAGTCTTTTCACAGGGATTCAATTTCGATTTGTGTGCTTATTTTGTATGCCTTGGGTTTTTTGCTTTTCAAGGAAAAGCACCCACACTGGGAACCTCTAGGGCTCTAGTACCATAGGCGATACATGTGAGTGAAGTACCCAATCAAGCTAAGATTTCTCTTCCAGCTTAAGATTTTACAATGTGGCACTTTGATTTTTTGTTTGTTCATTTTCAGCATTTTAATTTTGTAACTTTTGGGGGGTCATATAACACTGTTACACCTCCCCAGGCTCATCACACTAGTAAACTCCCTTTATAATACTTAAGCTAAAGGTCAATAGGGTCAAACCCACTAGAAAGCCCTAGTACATTTCACACAATTCTGCCTAAATCGGATTAAGAACCTAAGTAACCATTGATTATTAGGAAGGAATTCCCCATGGTATTAAGAGAAGATCTCTAACACCTAACTTGGTCAAACTAGCTTAGTCGGACTGCTTGATTTTTAAAACTAGACAAGTGATTATGACAAAAAATTACATTGAATTTAATGTTTGGTACTAAGCAAATGCGCTAAATATTATGCTACCAATCATAAGCAAAGCAGACAAACATGGATGCAAAAAGATAAGGGGAAATGCTAATGGACAAGAAACACCTGTTTGTGTCGATGGTCGTGCTTGATTTGAAGTGTGAATGAGAGAAAGATCCCATGAAGGTCCAATTCCTAACAACAGTAACACGTTCCTGTACACACTAAGAAACACAAAGAATACCTCTAGGAGGCACATCAGTGGGAAAAGGGACTTTGCTAATCACTCAACTCTAAAACAGAAACACTCCTATTGTAATAATCCTACCTATCCTCCATCACTTGAGTGATGAGGATCAAAGGTTTTTGATGACATAGGTTTCTATTTCAGTGTACCGAATGTGAATGTGTAGGTCTGGTCAATGCTTTGACTTTTATTGTGCATACTCGTTTGCTCATTGCTCTTGATCTTTATTATTTTTGTTTTTTGTGAGTATAAGGCTATATATATACATTCCCTAAGGTTGGGAGATTCAGAGTTCAGGGAGGAAGGTTGAGAGGAGAGTGAGTGAATGATGACTGTTAGCAAACAGTCCCCCCTTCCTTAGGTAGATCATATCGTTTGAAATGTGCTCGTCACCCTTTGAAACCAATTGTTCCAGTTGGTAATAGGTGCGGAGTTTTGCCAGTAGTTTTCTATTACCTTAGGTTCCTCATCGAGTTGCAAAGGTGGTAAGGTACTCTCCCAAGATCGAACTTGAAGTGGTTCATCAAGTGATTCTTGAATACTGGGAGGTGTGGATTCCTTTGTAGCTTTATGGAGTTCCACTATTGTAGGTGGAGGCTGTAAAGAAGCTTTTACGTCTATGGATGCATTACATGAGGAGCTAGAAGCTTCATGGGACTCCCCCCTTCCTGAGCTAGGTAGAACAAATTGTTTTTTCTTTGGTACCCAAACTAGCTCTGGAGCGGGTGTGTAGCATTTTGTGATTTTTTTCTTTCCACTATTGTCAATTTGTTTTGGAGCTACTGGATTGGGCTCACATGGGTCAGGTGATAGGTAAGAACACAATCTACATTTTGGCACCCAGATTTGATCATTTCCTTGATAGTAGCCTTGGGCTTCCAATAGTCGTTTAGGAATCCATCGCAACATTTTCTTACTTTTCTTGGAGCGAGTGGGACATTTCTTACAAGGCTTTTGTTTTTTAGCACTAGCTATGGTCGCTAAAGAAGCTTTAGGGACCCACTTGTATGTTTTCTTCGTTATATTAGGATGAGTCTTGTCAGAAGCTATATGCATTTCTTGTAGCATATTTAAGGGTACGGGCATCTCATCTCCCTCAAGTGTTACCCAGGTTGTCCCCCTGTTTCCCCAAGTGTCTATGGTTGCTGCTAGGTGGACCCAGTCCACATTGTCCGACTCACTCATCCCAGGTAGTACATCCATATAAGGAGAATCTTCCCCAACAACAGTGTCCGCTTTACACGTGTAACAATACTTCAATGGGGCCGAGTGAACTGTGGTGTCAGATCTATGATCAATTATAAACCTGTTTCCTAGAGGATGTGCTCGACCAATTACAAGATCCACTCTAATGACATAATCTTGGAACTACAGGTAGACATGGTTTTTAGACCAGTCATGCACCATTTTTGCTTCCCTCATGAAAGGACGTCCTAATATCATCTCCGATGCCATAGTGTGCTTGGAGAAATCCATAACAATGAAGGTAACTCTTATTTTATGTCCAAAGACCTTGATCTTGAGATCTTCTAGCATCCCAATAGGTTTAACGATAGACCCTCTGGCCATCTTCACTACTATGGTTGTGGTCGCAAGGTGAGGTCTTCCCGTAGTTTCCCATCAATTTTTAGTCACAATGCTAACCCTAGCGCCACCATCAAGGATTCCCTTCACAGTTAATCCCTTAGTAGTGATTGGTATGGTCGCATTGGATTCATCACCCTCAAAGTATTGTCCCAACTTGTTAACAGGTATTTCTATAACAAGGTTCTCATCTAGGTTGGTTTGTGGATCTAAGTGCTCCTCCTCTATTGGCATCTCCCCAGCTCTATCCATCTGTGAAAATTGTGGTAGCCCAAACTTTAGTTCTCCGTTGAGGAAGGCTCGAAGAGCTGAGACTAGCTTAGGATCTTTATATAGTTTGGACATGATGGTGGTTCTAACTTCTGAAGACATGAAATCCATCAATTTGGCAATGTTTAACGGCACCTTTTGGACTTCAGTCCCTTGACGTGGGGAAGATGGGATCTCCATTTCTTCGATAGGATCAGGTAGTCCCTCTATAAACATTCTTTCCATCAAGAAGTGAATACGCCCACTTTCCCATGACTTTAAGTCACTTTATTCTTGGATGACACTAGGTATGTCCAAGGGTCTATGGACTTGGTGAGGTTGTTGTTGCGTAGGGAACACGGTGTCTGTAATCTGGATCTGCCTAGGTGCTGGTTCTAGATCCCTTTGGGTATCTTCTACCAAACTCCTTAATTGCTTGACTCGCTCAATCTCCTCTGTAGGTTTGGGTGAGTTACTATCTTCTTTTTGGATCCTGGCCATTGTGGCTCATGAAGATCTTCCTTGTTGGTTTCTATCTTAGTGGTCGTTTTGGTCTCCATGGTTTCACCTGAATCCGAATCTTCTTCAGCATCGTTCATATATACGGGGTCGTCACCAGTCCCTATGTTGGTCTTTGAATTGGGGTCTGACTTCGCTACTTTTAGCGATCTCTTTCTTCGTGTTTTCTTCTTTTTCTGAGATTGGGCAATTGATGCCGCGTCTCTTTCCTCAAGGATATAGTTTTGTTTTTGGAGCATCGATCGTGTGAGTACGTTTATTGGTACCACAGGTGTTGTGCGCTCCTTGCCGCACTGTCGAAGCAAGGGACTTGCCAATACACCGTGTGCGAGCCACAAACGGCTCCAAGCACACAACAAGCCTAAACTAGCAAGCTCAAGAGAACAAAGGGTGTGTCACTCACCGCTCTACGCTCGCCTTCGTGGTGGATTCCTCGCCGCGATGAAGAAGAAGCTGCAGTCGTGCCGCGCTCAACCGCCTCGCCGCCGCCGTGCCTTCGTAATGCTCGATCGCACACACACTCTCCCTCTCTCTCTCTCTCTCACACACACACACAAGGAGGTGAAGAAGAAGAAGATGGAGATGGAGCAAGAGCACTCTTCAATTGCACAAATGAGAGAATGAGTAAAAATTAGGTTTAGTTGGCTTTTATAGGAGCTCACCCCATTCACACTTGGGCGCCCATGCTTAACCAACTAATCCCTTGAATGTCCAAGTTAAAGTGCGCCTCTCATCGGTGATCACTCTACCTTTCCCTATTGGACCGACAAGCCTGGTACGTGACTCTACCAAATACATAATACGCGTCCATCGTAGGTGATGGGGTGTCCGTGAGCCGTGAGGGTTAACATGCCCCCCTTCCTGATGTAGATTCCGTCCTCGGAAGCTATTGAGTTGAAGCTGGGTCGTCGAGGTGGAAGAGCATTTGAGATGAATGTCCTTAGCCTTCTTCAGTCAGTGCAAAATCAAACAACATTGGCACAGTAATGGCATTCTCTTAAAAAGCATATGCAATTTTAGGTAGACAAATTGATTGGTCAAAGAATTTCAAACAATTTGGTAGCAATGAACATTAAATTGCAATGTAATCAAATGCATAAACAGATGTAAAGGTAGAAAATTAAACAAGTCTGGGGTCGCTAATTTGACGGTCGAAAAGCACTAGAGATCGAATATTAATACCATGGGTAAGCTTCTTAATTTTCTGTGGTCAATTAAGTTGTTTAATCGCGAGAGCCAAGTATTCATGTTCGAGGGCTGACTAGAGGCTATATCTAGAAAACCTTGTAATTAAGCTACCATAAAAGGAATTTCTCATGAAATCATCGCCTGACTGATTACTTTTTCTTTGACCCCCCAAGGTCTTTTCACATTGATTCAATTATGATGTGTGTGCTTATTTTGTATGCCTTGGGTTTTTTGATTTTCAAGGAAAAACGCCCACGCTGGGAACCTCTAGGGCTCTAGTACCATAGGCGATACATGTGAGTGAAGTACCAAATCAAGCTGAGATTTCTCTTCCAGCTTAAAATTTTACATTGTGGCACTTTGATTTTTTGTTTGTTCATTTTCAGCATTTTAATTTTGTAACTTTGGGGGGCCATATAACACTGTTACCCTCCCCAGGCTCATCACATTAGTAAACTCCCTTTATAATACTTAAGCTAAAGGTCACTAGGGTTAAGCCCACTAGAAAGCCCTAGTACATTTCATACAATGCTGCCTAAATCGGATTAAGAACCTAAGTAACCATTGTTTATTAGGAAGGCATTCCCCATGGTATTAAGAGAAGATTTCTAATACCTAGCTTGGTCAAACTAGCTTAGTCGGACTGCTTGATTTTTACACCTAAACAAGTGATTATGACAAAAGATTGCATTGAATTAAATGTTGGATACTAAGCCAATGCGCTGAATAGTATGCTACCAATCACAATCAAAGCAGACAAACATGGATGCAAAAAAGATAAGGGCAATGCTCATGGACAAGAAACACCTGTTTGTGTTGATGTTCGCGCTTGATTTGAAGTGTGAACGAGAGAAAGGTTCCATGAAGGTCCAAACCCTATCAATAGCAACACGCTCCTGTACACACTAGGAAACAAAAGGAATACCTCCAGGAGGCACATCAGTGGGAAAAATTAAAACTCCTAAAAAACAAACTCAAAACACAATCTAGACCCCTAACCTACCTATCTGTCACCCCTTTTAGAATCAAGGAAAGAGGATATTATATAAACCGGGTGGCCACCCTAAGGCTAGGCCTCTATCCTCATCATCTAGATAAATAAAATCGTTGTCCGTGAGGCCATAGTCTTCCTCGGTCTCTATTAGTTCCTCTTCATCATCCTCTTGTGCAAGCATGCTAATCAAGAACCTCGTGATGCGTGGATACTCATCTTGTGCAAAAGAATAAGCATGTGCCATTGGAGACACATTCGCTACTGGGTAGGGATCACTAGTTAGCCATAGACGTATCAGCCATTCTAACTCCTCAAAATTTCTCTCACATGCAAGGCTCTCTATCAAATCCCATTCGCAAGAAAGTATAGGGTAGCATACGTAGAACACTTGTTGAAAAGACAAGGGGTACCTTTCATCAAAAATAGAAGTGCATGCCTCTGGTGAAGTAGCCATTTCTGACAAGACAGATAGATTTGGTTAGGCCTTTAAAACATAAGAGTTTTTTTTGTGTGTTACTTGAATTGACACGGTGAATTTGGACTTATATGTAAGATCTGATAGGGTGCTCTCTCATTGCTAGGCGCTCTTGCTCTTTACTATTTTTGTTTTTTTGTGAGTATAAGGCTATATATATACATTCCCTAAGATCGGAGATTGAGAGGTCAGGGAAAAAGGTTGAGAGGGAAACAAATGAATGATGACTGTCAGCAAACACTCCCCCCTTCCTTGGGTAGATCATACCGTTTGAAATGAGCTTGTCACCCTTTGAAACCAATTGTTCTAGTTGGTAATAGGTGAGGATTTTTGCCAGTAGTTTGTTATTACCCTAGGTGCTTTGTCAAGATGCAAGGGTGGTAAGGTACTCTCCCATGATTTTATTTGCAACGTTGTTGTAGGTGGTGAACTTACCCCGGAAGGTGCAAACTCTTTCGTGCTTGGATGGATATGTACAGTGGTAGGTGGAGGTTGTGTCGAAGCTTCTATTTGCGTATAGGAACTACATGAAGAGCAAGAAGCTTCATTTGATTTCCCTGTTCCTGAGCTAGGTGGAACAAATCGTTCTTTCTTTGGTACCCAAACTAGCTCGGGAGCGGGTGTGTAGCATTCTGTGATCTTTTTCTTTGCACGATCATTGATTCGTTTTGGAGATACGGGATTGGGCTCACTTGGGTCAGGTGATAGGTAAGAGTACAATCTACGTTTTGGCACCCAGATTTGATCATTTCCTTGATAGTAGCCTTAGGCTTCCAATAGTCGTTTAGGAATCCAATGCAGCGTTTCTTTACATTTCTTGGAGTGAGTGGTACGGTTCTTACTAGGTTTCCGTTTTTTTGCATCAACCATGCTCACTACAGAGGTTTTAGGGACCCACTTGTATGTTTTCTCTGTTATATTAGGATGGTTCTTGTGTGTCTCAAGCTTTCTTTCAACTACATCAGTTGAAGCTCTAGAGAGTTGGGCTATGGGGACGTATGGTTCAACCTCCTGGACATGCAATGTCTTGGGTTTTATTTCCTTGGGCAATATCTCAGGGACTATGGCTTGAGTGGTAGGGCTAAGAGTTGGTTTTTGCGTTGTAACACCCCCAGTCCCCCAATCAATAGTGCATTTGGTGGCTATCATCCACGTGCGGCCTAGGTTTATATTACCCTCCAACGTTCCAGTAGGCATGACCAAAAAGTCTTGAGCTACCACCCCATTGTCATAACTGACAGAAGTGTGCCAGATTCCAAAAACCGTAGTTTTTTTCTTGTTGACACCCTTGACTTGGATAATACTCTCAGATAGAGGTGGCTTCCCTAACTGACACCACACCCCATAGGATAGCAGATTGTATTTAGCACCCGTGTCCAATAAGGCGTTATATAGCACTTTTCCATAGGCACTATTTAACTCAATGGGGGATCGTAGAGGTGTGTCAGAGTCCAACCCATCCTCTTCGATTTCCACGTGGAATGCATTTGTGACCCCAAGGTTAGCCTCTCGTTTTTGTCTTATACGTTGTTGTCGCTCCTTAGCCTCAGCTTGAGCTTGTATCTTGTTTAACTCGGTTTGTACTTTGGCGGCCTTCTTTTGATGAATGGCCCGTAGTTCTTCTTGGCTTAAAGGATCATAATATCTTTTGAATTTACTCCCATTGAGGAATCCAATGGTTTCAACTCCATCAAGAGTTTCCACACGAAGGGTACCTTGTGGGGTAATTTCACATACTCTATATGGTCCTTTACCAGCATATTTCAACTTTTTCTTCTCTTTACGTACTCCATACATAAGGACTTTATCACCAACTTTGATATCCTTGTCCTTCACATGGCGATCAAACCACTTCTTTCTCCTATCCTTTTCCACAAGAGCATTTTGCACAGCCAACTGTCTCTCTTCGTCTAGTTTTTCTAAGATAAACAAACACTCGGTTAAGGGGTTACCATTCCATCCTTCTTGCGAAGCTACCCTAAGACTAGGAATGACAAACTCCCAAGGCATAACCGCTTCTTGGCCGTATACCATTTTGAATGGCGTACAATTAATAGCCACTTTATAAGCAGTACGATAAGCCCATAGAGCAGATGTCAACTTCAAATCCCAATCAGTGCGATGAGCTTCTACCGTCTTGGTTAAAATAGAGATTAGAGTCTTGTTGGTGCTCTCGGCTTGTCCATTAGCTTGCGGGTAATAAGGTGTAGACTTATGGTGGGATATCATAAAGGTCGTGGTAAGCTCTCTTATTACCTCATTTATAAAATGGGTACCATTATCACTAACAATTTCAAAAGGGCAACCAAATCTTGTGATAATGTTCTCAAAAAGAAACTTAGCTGTTGTCCTCGCGTCAGCTTTTTGTGAAGCCTTAGCTTCAGCCCACTTTGTTACATAGTCCGTAGCAACTAGAATATATCGAGATTGAGTGTTGCGAGCTGCGGGACTAATTGGACCTACAAAGTCTAAGCCCCATTTTTCAAATGGTTGGGTTACTTTAATAGGATGTAAGGGCATTCTGTCCTTGCATTGTGTGGTCTTGTAACGTTGGCACTCATCACACCCTTTTGTAAAATGTGATGCATCCTTAAATAAAGTTGGCCACCAATAGCCTGATTGCAGCACCTTTCTAGCAGTCAGGTCCCCTGAAAAATGTCCTCCTGCTATGCCCATATGTGCTTCTTGCAAGATATACAAATATTCATCCTCGCGGGCACAACGCCTAAGAATATCGTCCTTGCCTAATCTATACAGGGTTCCGGCAATCAAACAATAGGGTTCACATTCTTTTACTAGCCTTCGAGCGATATCCTTACGAAGTTCCTTGGGTGGAAAACCATTAACTAAAAAGTTAACAATGTTCTCACTCCATTCAGGCATAGTCTCAACTATGAATAGGGAAGTATCGGGTAATTCATCATCAACTCCTGTAGCGGCTTCACCATTGGGTATGCGAGACAAATGATCAGCCATGACGTGCCTTTTACCGAGTCTCACTACAATCGTGAAATCAAACTCCAGAAGAATTAACAACCATCGTGTGATTCTTCCTGTGGAGCATGGCTTGTTTACCAGATACAGCAACGCTTGATGATCCACATAAAATACAAACTTGTTTGCCAGAAGGTAGTAGCGAAATTTCTTTACTGCATAAACCATTGCCAAACCTTCTCGCTCTGTAGTGGTGTAGTTCCTTTCAGCATCGTTCAATTGACGGCTTGCAAAGCTAATGGGATAGTCCAATTTATGTTCTCCTGGTTGAGTGAGAACACACCCAATAGCAAAGTTTGATGCATCAATATGCACATGGAAAATGACATCCCAGTTAGGTGTCCTTAAAATTGGAGCACTTGCTAGTGTTTTCTTCAATTGTTCATAGGCCTGGTCACACTCTTCAGTCCATTTAAATTCAATGAGAAGCTTGTACAAAGGACGTGCTATCTCAGCGAAAAATAAAATAAACCGTCGATAATAACCCACGTGTCCCATGAACCTTTGAACTCCCTTGTAATTGGTTGGTGGTGGTAACTCTAGAATCACTTTAATTTTGCTCTCATCGGTTGAGATACCATTCTTGGATACTATATGCCCTAAAATAACTCCATGCTTGACCCAAAATTGGCATTTGAACGGGTTCAATGAGATACGATATAACCTACATTTTTCAAACACCTTCCGCGAACATGATAGATGTTCTTTCCAAGAAGAGTAAACACAAAGGTCGTCTAAGAAAGCTTCACAAAACTCTCTCAAATATTCTTTAAAAGCAGTGTTTATTAATCGTTGGAATGTAGAAGGGGCATTTGTTAAGCCAAAAGCCATCACACGAAATGCAAACACGCCAAATTCTGTGATGAAGGCAGTTTTAGCTTGGTCCTCTAGCACTATCGTGATTTGGTTGTAGCCTGAGTACCCATCTAGAAAGCTATAAGCTTCCTTGCCTGCAACTCTTTCGAGTACATGTTCGGAATATGGTAGGGGGTAATGGTCTCTTCTAGTAGCTGCATTAACTTTTTTGAGGTCCACGCACACCCTGAGTTTCCCATTCTTTTTTGGCACGATAACTATTGGCGACACCCATTCAGAGTGTTCAATAGGATATATGAACCCACATTTGATAAGCTTTTCTACTTCTTCTTGAATGATCTTTGCGTACTTAGGATTCATCGGGTAGGGTCTTTGTTGTACGGGCTTCGCAGTGCTAATCATAGGGATTGTATGTTGGACCACAGAAGGCGGAACACCTTTCATATCATGGTATGTCCAAGCGAATACGTCCTTGAATTCCTTGAGAAGCTCTTTGAGGACCGCCTCTTCAACTTCCGTGAGGTCTTGGGCAATAAAAACAGGTTTTGATTCTTCACCGGGGTTAGCTAATTCTATTTCTTTAACTATTGCCGGACCATCATAGATTCCATTATTCCCATCGATAGGTATTCTTTGGGCTTTTGTGTACACAACCTTTGCTTCCCCTGTGGTGTAAGATTTGAAATGTTCTGGTGCAGGATGCAAGTCTGTGGATTCTTGTTGTGCGTTGGTTTGTGCTTCCATTTCTGCTTTCTTGTGTTGTCGAGCTAACTCTTGGTTTTGACGCCTCCTTGCAGTGCGGCTCAACTTTGGCTTGTCTATGATCTCTAATTGGGCTATTTCATGGGGTCGTGGTCTACACCACATAACATTTTGGAGATATTCACCCCAATTGTCTACCAATTTTCGATGAGCATCACATGCTCCTATATAACTGAGCCATTCTGCTGAGGATCTCTTCTTGTTTATCCTAGCACGTACATTGGCTCGATATCGACGCCTCTTAAGGTTTTTCTTTTTCTTATTTGAGACCTGCTTTTGATTTGCATTTAGATCTGGCTCACTAAAGGAGTCCTCGTTGGTGTCCTCTTCACTCTCGGAGGAGCTATCATCGGTTGATGTGCTCGGTCCTTCCGAATGTTTTGACTGTGAACTTGCTCCACTCTCTAATTCATGAGATTCAGAATCCGTTTCACTCTAGGAGTCAGTGTCAAAGTCGTGTTGGTCAAAGTCTTCTATTGAGCTATCGGTGTCACTGTCAGATTGGTCCACAATTGCCTTGCCCTTAGAAGATGCATGTATGGCACTTATCATGTTCAGAGGTGCAATTTGTGGTACCTCTTCCCCCTCTGGTGTGACCCAAGTGGTTCCTCTATTTCCCCAGGTATCTATGGTTGCAGCTAGGTGTACCCAATCCACATTGTCCGACTCAGTCATCCCAAGTAGGATATCCATATAAGGAGAATCTTGGCCAATGTCTGTATCCTTCTTACAAGTGTAACAATATTGTAGTGGGGCCAAGTGAACTGTGGTGTCAGAGCGATGATCAATAATGGTTTTACTCCCTAAGGGGTGTACCTTACCAGTCACCAAATCCACTCTAAGGACAGAGTCTTGGAATTGCAAATAGACATGATTTTTAGACCAATCGTGAACCATTTGTGCTTCCCTCATGAATGGTCGTCCTAAAATCATTTCATATGACATAAGGTGTTTAGAGAAATCCATTACAACGAACGTATGTCGTACCTTGTGTCCTAGAACTTTGATCTTAAGATCCTTGAGCATCCCCATAGGTTTGGCTATGGTACCATTTGCCATCTTTACCACAATGTTAGTAACACTGAGGCGGGGTTTTTCCATGGATTCCCAACAATCTTTTGTAACGATGCTAACTCCCGCACCACCATCAAGAATTCCCTTTATAGTTAATCCCTTGGTAGTGATGGGTAGGGTCGCATTAGACTCGTCGCCTTCAAAATACTGCCCTAATTCGTTAATGGGTACCTCGATCACAGACTCGTGTCCATCTAAGTCAAGTGATTGCACATGATTTTCCTCATCAATCATAATCGAGTCAGGCCTATTTGGTTGCGCAAACTGCGGTAATCCCATTCGTAGCTCTCCGTTAAGGAATGCTCGAAGTGCAAGGAATAACTCAGGATCTCCATACAGCTTTTCTATGATCGTGGTTCGGACCTCAGAAGACATGAAGTCCACTAGTTTGGAAACATTCATTGGCGTTTTGCAGGGTGTAGGTCCTTGACTAGGAAGTGGTGAGGATGGAATCTCATATTCCTCAATGGGATCAGGTATTCCTTCGTTAAACATCCTTCCCAACAAGAAGGGTGTATGCTCACTTTCTGATGTCCCGTCCTCACTCCCTTCTTGGATGATACTAGATATGGCTAACGGTCTATGGTTCATGTGAGGTGGATGAACTTGCGTGGGAAACACTGTGTCATGAATTTTGATATGCATGGGTTCTGGTTCTAGTTTCCTTTGAGTCTCCTCCACTAAACCTTTTAGATGTTTCACCTGCTTAATCTCGTCTATAGGGTTTGGGTACGTCCCAATCTTCTTTTTACGATTTTTCCCTTTTTGCCCGTGCGATTTATCTTGGGGGTCTTGGATTGGATTTGGAAACACTTGTGGTGTTTTCAGAGGCTCTTTATGGTTTTCTCTCATTCGGTTTTCATTTGGTCCCATGTTACGGTTTTCCTTGTCGGTCTTTCCCTTTGTGGTATTGGTTCTAGTCTCCATTGTCTCGACTGAATCTGAATCATCCTCGAGGTCATTCATATACACGGGGTCATCTCCTGTTCCTATGTTTGTTTTGGAACTTGGCTTTGAATTTTCCGTATTCTGCGACTTCTTCCTTCGTGTCTTCTTTTTCTTTGCTTGGATAACTGACGCGGTATCTCTCTCTTCGAGGATATGTCCTGGCCCTTGAAGCATGGACCGTGTAATCGCATAAGCGGGTGCAACGGGTGGTATTGGCGATGTCACACTAGCAATTTCGACCAAATTCAAGGGTGTGATTTTAGGCGCATTTGGGTTATAGGCGCATTGGGCAATCAAGTGATCTATGCCACAACGATTACATGTGAGTATTGGCATTGCAGACGTGCTCCCTTGATTCACTTGCATCTGTGCAGCATTCTTTTGCAGCCTAATAGGGCACTCCGCTACTCGATGTGGTCCACCACACTCGTAGCATTGAAGAGGTGGCCTCCTAGCCTGGGTGTTGATATTTTGACCTCTGGATGCGAGAGCAGCAGCTTGATAAACCGGCTTGACTTGCCCCCAACAATCTTCCATGTAGTATATAGGACACACTTCCAATGTATCAAGTCCGTAGGCAATACTAGTGTCTATTTCCTCCTCACAGCCATCTGCATAAGCATTTGATGGCTCGCAACCCACTTGGTTCATAGGGGCGACTCTTGGATGCGGGGGCTGCGGTCCTAGCACAGGAGGTGGTAGCGGTGTAGCTTGTACAACATTTTGAGATCTAGGGACCATGTGTTGCGGTAGTTGCTCAACAGGTGAAGTAGGCATCAATACAGGAGCTCGAGGCGCATCCGTCCAGGCTACAGGTGGTCTATTTGCCATCATACGTTTGATCATTAAACAATCCTTAGCTTGGTGACCATACCTACCACATGCGTTGCAAGTTCCATTAAATTTTACTCTAAACGTAGGGCACTCACTAGTGCTATCTGGACCTAAGCAAATGGAACACCATTGTTGCTCCCTTCTTGGATACATGTGACTATTTTGAGGGGGTCGATTATCCTTAAGAGACTCTTGGATTGCCTTGGTGAGGTCTATCAAAAATGTCTCAAATACCTTTGGCTCATTGGCAATGGGCTTTGCAGTCATGGGTTCATACTCAATGGCTTGTGAGCTAGTGGATCTCGTGTCAGTAGACACCCTCATGCCTGCTATCATCAAGTTGTCCTCTAGTTGGATTGCATTGGCAGTGACATCTTCCCAGGTTGTGATACCTCTAATCACTAGTCCATTATAGATTCCTTCATTCCTCAACCCTCGAATGAATCGATCAAGCAGTTGGTTATTGTTGAAGCGCTCATTTACAGGGCAGCGAGAGTTTAAGTGCTTTAGACGACTAATGAAGTCCCTTACTGACTCTCCTTCCTTACGTTCGGCCTTCTGTAGCTGAGATGCTACACCCCAAAGCACACCTTCTCATATGTACTCCTTTAGAAACAACCTTCGAAGGGTAGGGTAGATTGTTTTCTCGTCCACCCTTAGGGTCCTATACCAATCTCCAGCCTTCCCACTTAATGTCAAGCTTAAGGCATTGCACTTATGTAGTTCGTTGCGTTCCCCTAAGGAATCACATACTTGTTCAAACACTTCAATGTGTTTTCTAGCATCTTCGTCCCCATTGAATTTTTGCGTGAGTTTGGCAATTTGTACTGCCTTACTTCTAGGCTCTCTATCAGATGCGTGACGCATATTTTCCGCGATAGATCGACCTATGGTTTGAGCAAACGCTGCCAAGTCACCTATGTGAGGAGGCAGGGCCGGTGGAGGTACTCTTGGAATCATATGTGGGAGAGGAACGGGTACCGGTCTTGGCATATGTGTGGATGATGCAGGATATGGAACATAACCGGGCATAGGTCCACTCGGATAAGGGCTAGGGAGCGGCACTCAAGGAGCATAAGCAAGTGGTACAATTGGAGGTGTGGGGGCCATGTGTGCATAAGGGGCTAGAGGCACATATGGTCGAGGCCCCATATTAGGTACTACGACACTAGGTAGTGGCACTGCGCTAACCGTAGATGTCATCGGTACATTCTCTGTCAGGCTTATCCCTGGAGTGAGCACTGTGTTTTCCTTAATAGAGGGTTGAGCCAAGTTAGGGAAGCTAAAGTTGTCGCTCGGAGGCTCAGATTGCATAGAGACCCCAGGTGAAATGACGTAAGATGGGTCCATGGGGCTCATTAGAGGAGTCTCCATTTGTGATAGAGTAGGCTGTTGAGCCTTGCTCGTATCCAGAAATCTCATGGGGCCAGTTGAGAGTATATTTACCCCTCGGTTTTGCCTTTCAGATTGAATAATGCCATAGATAACATTACAGATCATTTTCTGTTGATCTTCGATGCTCGTGGCACTAGAGGTGGATTGTACAATCTCTATCCATCCTACATGGTAGGCGTGGCCAGAGTAAAGATCCGTCAACACCTCAGTGTGGAGGTCGTATGTCCAATGATCATTAATGAACAATCCTTCTAGAGTCGACGTGTTAACGGTTTCTTTTGAGGTAGAAGCAATGTGGCTCCCCGTGGTTTTACTTGTCACCAACGGTACTCTAGAGGGAACTTCTGAAGGAGGCAGCTCAACAGGGCCTTCTTGGTAAGAAGTTGGTAGGATATCCACATGGACACTCTTTGGGGGTGTGGGGTCCACGTGCGATGTGAAAGGAGATTCCACTTCCCCACCCCCTTCGTGTGCTTCATTTGCATCAGGT
The DNA here is from genome assembly GCF_014529385.1 of Adiantum capillus-veneris. Taxonomy (NCBI): domain Eukaryota; kingdom Viridiplantae; phylum Streptophyta; class Polypodiopsida; order Polypodiales; family Pteridaceae; genus Adiantum; species Adiantum capillus-veneris. Next base: position 3,762,479 of record NC_140937.1, read on the forward strand.
TCCGAGCGAGTAGCTCTACCTAATGTTTCCATGAAACGGCTAAACATACTAGTACTAGGCTGTGGAGCTTCGGGAGGTGCATGGCCTTCTCTCTCAGTGTTTTGGGTAGGGTATGCTTCCATGATTTCTGAGTCGGAGGAGGAATCACTAGCGGCTATTTTAGGGTCTTGGGTGGTGCTACCTTGTGTCCCCGCTGAGGGTCTAGAGCTTATCGTGGATGGGTAATGGATGTCCGTATGAACAGAGGCACCCTCAATATGCTCGTGTTCTAGCACCCGCCCAGAGCGTAAGTGCAGGTGCTTTTGATACCCTAAGGTGTCAAAAAGCTGCTCTAGGAGGCCTTGTGACTAGTTTTTAGCGTGTTTTTTGTTTGTTTTTTTGCTAGATTTTTTAGAGCGTGTCGTGGAATGGGCCGTGTGATAGCTCGAAACGAGCATATCGGTCAGAGGGTCGTGCCGTGCTTTACAGCCCTCCGTTTGGTCACTCTATGCCCTCGGAATCCCTAAAACTGTCAATTTCCAGTAGGGAACTAGGCCCAAACTAGAAAGTCTAAGGGTGCAAGTGGGAAGAGAAAGGAGGAGAGTGGAGGACTTATCCCACATGCTCTCATTCTCTCTTGAGGGAGTAGGGTATATATATAAGAGTGAATCTAGTATATATCATAAGACTGAGGCCTGGGCCTGGGCTTGGGCTTGGGCTTGGGCTTGGGCTTGGGCTTGGGAAAATGATCCCGATCTCGATCTACCTTTTATACAAACCAACCCGTCCGTTTTAAAAGTCACGTTTTTTTTTTTCGAAAAATTTCGCCGCCCGCTCACTCGCGTTTTAAATTTCCGATTTTTTTAATTTATTTTTTTTAGAAAATATTTTTTTTTTCCAGAATTGTTTTTTTTTTGGTGCAGAAAATACAGAAATTGAAAACGAAGATATGCAGAAATTTCAGAAAACGCAGAAATTGAAAAAACGCAGAAATGCAGAAAATGCAAAAATTGCAGAAAATTAAAAAAACGCAGAAATGCAGAAAATTGCAGAAATTGAAAACGCCGAACTTGAAAATGCAGAAATTGCAGAAATTGAAAAAACGCAGACAATAGCAGAAATTGATACGTGACAGCAAATGTAGAAAACGCAAAAAACAGAAATCTCCACACACTCCTTCCCTGCCTTTCCTATGATAGAAATTGCACCAGAAGAAAGCGTAAAGTGCTAACCGAGCTTAGTGTAGGGCATATCCCCGGCAGCGGCGCCAAAAATGTGCGCTCCTTGCCGCACTGTCGAAGCAAAGGACTTGCCAATACACCGTGTGCGAGCCACAAACGGCTCCAAGCACACAACAAGCCTAAACTAACAAGCTCAAGAGAACAAAGGGTGTGTCACTCACCGCTCTACGCTCGCCTTCGTGGTGGATTCCTCGCCGCGATGAAGAAGAAGCTGCAGTCGTGCCGCGCTCAACCGCCTCGCCGCCGCCGTGCCTTCGTAATGCTCGATCGCACACACACTCTCCCTCTCTCTCTCTCTCTCTCTCACACACACACACACACAAGGAGGTGAAGAAGAAGAAGATGGAGATGGAGCAAGAGCACTCTTCAATTGCACAAATGAGAGAATGAGTAAAAATTAGGTTTAGTTGGCTTTTATAGGAGCTCACCCCATTCACACTTGGGCGCCCATGCTTAACCAACTAATCCCTTGAATGTCCAAGTTAAAGTGCGCCTCTCATCGGCGATCACTCTACCTTTCCCTATTGGACCGACAAGCCCGGTACCTGACTCTACCAAATACATAATACGCGTCCATCGTAGGTGATGGGGTGTCCGTGAGCCGTGAGGGTTAACAGGTGTACTTTGTGATGGCTCCTCAGTAACTTCAATCAAGTTTAATGGCATGATCTTTGGTGCATTTGGATTATTTGGACATTGGGCAATCAAATGATCTATGCCACATCAACTACACATGAGTATCGGCATTGTAGACGTGCTCGCTTGATTGGTTTGCATTAGTGTGGCGTTCTTTTGTAGCCTAATAGGAAACTCGGCTACACGATGTGGACCTCCACACTCATAGCATTGAAGAGGTGGTCTCTTAGCAGTGTAATTGATATTTTGGCCTCTTACCGCAAGAGCAGCTACTTGATATACAGGTTTGACTTGTCCCCAATAGTCCTCCATGTAGTATTGTGGAATTTCTTCAAGCACATCCATCCCATAGGCGATATTAGGATCTATATCTTCCTCACAACCTTCCAAACAAGAAATAGATGACTCACAACCCACTTGATTCACAGAAGTGATTCTAGGATGTGGTGGTTGCGATCCTAGCACTGGAGGTGGTAAGGGTGTTGTTTGAACAACATTTTGGGCCCTAGGGACCATGTGTTGTGCTATTTGTTCAAGAGGTGGGGCCGGGATCAATGCAGGCACTTGAGGTGTGTCTGTCCATGCTAAGGTTGGTCTATTGGCCATCGTACGCTTAAATACTATGCAATCCTTAGCTTGATGACCATACCTTCCACATGCATTGCAGTTCCCATTGAATTTTACTCTAAAAGTAGGGCATTCACTGGTACTATGCGATCCATAGCATATTGATCACCATTGCTGCTCCCTTCTTGGATACATATGATGGTTTTGCAGAGCACGATTGACTCTAAGACTCTCTTGAATAGCCTTGGTGAGATCTGCTACAGTCATCTCAGATATCTTTGGCTCCTTAGCAATAGTCTTTAGGGTCATTGGCCGATGCCCTGATACTTGCGAGCTAATAGATTTAGACTCAACAGACACTCTTTCTCCTTGAATCATTAAATTATCCTCCAATTGGATCGCATTGGTGGTGACTGCTTCCCAAGTGGTGATACCTCTAATAACTAGGCCATTGTAGATATCCTCATGTCGTAATCCCCTAATGAATCTATCAAGCAAATGGTTATTGTTGAAGCACTCATTTGGATTACAACTAGAATTCAAATGCTTCAAGTGACTTATAAAGTCTCTCACCGACTCTCCTTCCTCTCGTTGGGCTTTCTGGAGCTGAGAGGCTACACCCCAAAGTACTCCCTCTCGTATGTATTCTTTCAAGAACAGTCTCCTAAGAGTAGGGTAATTCGTTTTTTCTTCCACCCTTAGGGTTCTATACCAATCCCCTGCCTTCCCACTTAAGGTTAGGCTTAAAGCATTGCTCTTATGTAGGTCATTGTGTTCTCCTAGAGAATCGCATATTTGTTCAAACACTTAGATATTCTTTCTCACATCCCCGTCTCCACTAAATTTTTGTGTGAGCTTGGCTATTTGTATTGCCTTACTTCTAGGCTCTCTATCAGGCACGTAACGCATATTCTCAGCAATATATCGACCTATAGCTTGAGCAAATGTTGCCAAGTCACCTAAGTGAGCAGGTACCGTGGGTGAAGGCGCTCCAGAGACTACATGTGAAGTAGGTATTGGCATTGGGCTTGGCGCATAGGAAGCCCTTGGGTTCCACGTTGGGTACGATGTTGTGCCATGTGGTGGTCCAAAGTTCATATGTGTAGCCCTAGGCATAGCAGACGTCGGATGTGACATACTAATGCTAGCCGGTATAGTCCCATGGAAATAAGAACTTGTGTATTGTGGTTGTGGAGCATAGGTAGTTGAAACAATGGGAGGAGTAGGGACTACATGAGTGTGATGACCTATAGGTGCATACGATTGGTACACACTTGTAGGTACTGTTGTTGCAGGCATTGAGCTACCATGTAGTGGTGCTTTACTAACAAATGAGGTCCATGGCATGTTTCTCGGCATGCCCATCATTGGGGTAGGCATGGTAGCCGTGGTGTCATCAAGGGAAATATGAGCTAGACTTGGAAAGGTGAAGCTATCACTTGTGGGCTCAGATTGCATTGAGACCCCTGGCGAAACAACATATGGGGGATCCATCGGACTTACCGAGGGAGTCTCCATTTGTGATAAGGTCGGTTTTTTAGCCTTCCCTATATCCAAGAATCTCATGAGACCCGTTGAAGGCATGTTGATCCCCTTGTTTTGTCTCTCTAACTCAATGACCCTATGGATGACCTCACAAACTCTTTGTTGTTGATCCTCTACACTAGAAGCACCCATTGTGGATTGTAGGACATCTAACCAACCCACATGATAGGTGTGACCTGTGTATAGGTCGGTCAAAGTTTCCATTTGTAGTTCGTACTCCCAGTTCTCATTTAAGAACACTCCATCTAGGATTGAGGTGCTAGGGGTGTCCTTTGAGCTAGATGCAATGTTGCTTTCTAGAGGTTGCCCTTTAGCAGTTTCTAAGTCAGGAGCACTTGATTGCTCTCTTAGCAAGGATATTGACATAGGAGCTTTCACTTTTAACTCTCTTCGTTGCTCTGCCTTGCGTAAGCTCTCGACTTCCTTTTCCCTCGCTGCAAGGATATATCGCTCAACCTCTTGCACTTTGGCAAGGCTTCTACCATCGGGTAATATGACCTCGGAGGGAAATAACTCTGAAGAGTCAGGAGGTGCAATGAATCAAGTATTCACGTGCACATTCTCTAACGGTATAGGGTCTACGTTTGTCACGAATGGAGAATATACTTCCCCACCCCCCTCATTTACATCATTAGATCCATGTTTGGAGCGAGTGGCTCTACTAAAGGTTTCCTTCAAGCGGCTAAGCACGCTCGGCCCGGACTGCGGGCCCATGGCATGCATGTCTTGGCTTGAGCTATCGGGATTAGGCATTGGGAAACCCTCCATGACGTCGTAGTCAGAGGAAGAGTCACTAGCCGCTATGTTCGGGTCTTGGTTTGTACTACCTTGGGTCCCCGTCGAGGGTCCAGAACCTAAAGTAGATGGATATTGAGAACTTGCGTAAGTCAAAATTCTCTCTAGTTGCTCCGTCTCTAGCACACGACCAGAGTGCAGATGCATGTGCCTTTGGCACCCTACAAACATCGGCGAATAACCTCGAAGGTTAACCGCTTACCTTTTTTAAGCGTCCGTTTTCACTCGTGTTTTTTACGTTTTTAATGTTTTTTAATGTTTGATTTTTTTGATTAAAGTGTGTGATAGCTCGAAATGAGCGTATCACTTAGAAGGTTGCTGTGTGCTCTACAGCACAATTTTCGGGCATCTGAAGTTCCATTGGTCCTCAAAAAATCAATTTTTAGCTACGTGTGAAGCTAAAATTCATTTTTAAAACGCGAGTGAGGCCTAGGCCTGAGCGTGAGCTTGGGCTTGGGTCTGGGAGATATTCCTGATCCCGGTCCTAACTTTAAAAATTTTTATTTTTATTTTTTATTTTTTATTTTTTTTTAAAGGATAAGGTCGCCGCGGCCTGCGCGAGAGCACACACACACACTCTATCTATCTACTTCTAATTAATACACCTACTGTTACACACTAACACACTCTATTAACTCTCACAGATCTACTTCCTACTTACTGTACACAGAAAACTAACTACCTTAATACACAGAATAAACATAGTACCTTTGAAAACTCCATTAACAAAGAAAACTAACAACCTTAATACACAAAGAATAAACATGCTACCTTTGAAAACTCCATTAACAAAAAAAACACACGGTATAACACCAAATCCCTCTTCTCAAGACACACACCCTCCTTCCTTACCTTTCCTACAATAGAACTTGCACCACGGAGAAGCACAGAGTGCTACTCAAGCTTAATGTATGGCATTCCCCGGCAACGACGCCAAAAATATGTGCTTATGTCGCATGTGTCAAGGAACTTGCCGATACACCGCCTGCGAGCCAAAAATGGCTCCAAGCACACAACAAGACTAAACTAGTAAGCTCAAAGAAGGCGATGGTGTGTCACTCACCACTCTACGCTTGCTTCGTGGAGGATTCCTAGCCACGAAGAAGAAGGAGACGCCGCTACGCCGTGCTCAACCGCCTCGCCACTATCGTGCCGCAGTCGCAATGCTCGATCGCACACACACTCTCTCTCTCTCTCCCTCTCTCTCTCACGCATACACACACACACAAGAAGATGAAGAAGAAGAAGATGGAGATGGAGCAAGAGCACTCTTCTATTGCACAAATGAGAGAATGAGTGAATTTTAGGTTTAGTTGAATTTTATATGAGCTCGCCCCATTCACACTTGGGCGCCCATGCTTAGCCAACTAATCCCTTGAATGTTCCAGTTAGAGTGCGTCTCTCATCGGCGATCACTCTTACCTTTTTCCTATTGGACCGACAAGCCTGATACCTGACTCTACCAAATACATAATACAATGTCCGCCGTAGGTTACAACGTCCGTCGTAGGTGATAGGGTGTCCGTGATCCGTGAGGGTTAATAGGAGTTCGTTTTCAAATATACTAGAGCTTGCTCAACAGGGTCAAGCCTTCGACTTTCATAGGCTATGGTGTACCCTTCTTGGAGCAAAACAGCTCCAAGGCAATCACCACAGACGTCACATTGGACCTCAAATGCCTTTGAGAGATCCGACAGTGTAAGCACAGGTTGAGAGATAAGCTTGTCTTTAAGCTTTTCAAAAGCATTGTTCTCCTTGGTAGACCATGTATACCTAACGTTTTTCTTTGTTAGGTCATGTAATGGTCCTGCTACTATTAGTGAGAACTTTTCTATCATTAGCGCCAAAAACGACTCAAAAAGGGTTGTGTAAGGAATTGGTTAAATTACTAATTAGCAGAGCCGTTTGTGGTCAAAACGGCTCCAAATTTGTCCGTTTTGGTCATTTAAAGCATATCTACGCAATCTAAAGCGTATCTAGGTACATATCTCTAAATATTCAAAAAGATATCGTTTTCTTCACATTCCTTTGTGGCTCACCTCGAAATTTGTTTTCATTTACTTCACTTGGCGGCAAATAGTTGTTTCCACTTTTGAATCTCTCTTTTTTCTCTCACCTTTCGTGAGCTTTTTCTCTTCTTCTCTGATGCACCTTCTTCTGTGCTGCTACGTTATTTTCATTATACTTTCTGCTCCTTCATTACTTACAATGACTAATACATCTTCCACTAGTGATAACCGCAAGTTTCACTTGAACATTAAGCTAAGCCAGGAATATGCTACTACGCGGGGTGTCTATCAAAGACCAGTTACAACTGCAAATGAAGCACAACAACTTCGCAACGAGGGAAAGAAACACATTGATATATGGACAGATGGGAGCTTATATCCACCGGATCCTAGCACTGGAAGGTATCCATCTTTTAACACTCCTCATGATTTGATGAGATTTGTTGGTGATGGGATTGATGGCTTACTAGGATATAGTTCTAGGTTATCTCATTTACACATTGATCATACACATTACATTCAATATCTCAAAACTGTTTTGTCTTCAAATGCAGTAAGAATTTTAGAACTTGAAAACCAAATAGCATCTCTAAAACAAGAAAATCACCAACTTCGGACTTTAAAAGAAACTCCAATAGGATTAAAAGCACGAGTAAAACGAATGAGAGATGTAGTAAACTTAACAGAAGGTTCTGGACAAAGAAAAAAAAGATTAAAGATTACTAGAGAACATGTGACTAGTCTTTTAGGATTTGATATGTCCAATGGTCAAGAAAGGGTGAGATTTTTGAATGAGGTAATGAACAAAAGTGATATTCTTAAACTTTTGAAACTTCCTGAAAATCAAACTCAGAAAAAATTGGTATTTCAAAGTTTACTAAAAGATATGGGTTTACTGGTCCAACCTTCTCAAATGCAAGAAGTTTGTGACACAGTGGGGGTGAGTAGAAGGGGTTACAGGGCCATTTCTAAAACCTGGTTTCAGGTTTTAAAGTATTACAAGATTAAAGCTTTTGGGTTTCCTAGGCCATAATGTTGGGAAAGTTAGGACTCTATTAAACGAAGAAATACTCGAACATTTTGGAGAGTACTATCATATAGAAGGAACGATGCCATATGAAAAACAGATTAAAAAATCTTCTTTTGAGTATAATGTTTTTAATAACATTTGGATGAGTATAAAAAATGTTCAATCTGCTATGGTGAGATACTATAATATGCAAGAAGTAGATTGTGAAGGAAAACTTATATTTGTTCTGAAATTGGATGAAGCTCAAATTCAAAAATGTCAAAAAATGGAAAGAGTATCCATATCCCTTATGAATAGAGCATTGGACTATAGCCAGGGTAAGCTTGATTCCCCATACCACAAAACTCAATCAGAAATGGAACTTTGGTGGATCGGAGCAGCTCAAATACCAGTAGAAAATCACGATACATTGAAATGGCTGTTTTTGTAGACCGATATCCCTTCTGTTATACAGGACCAAAATGCAGGTGAAAAACTCTGTGTAGATGGCATGGGTGACTTTTTTGTAGAATGGCACTTGAGTGCCGACCTAAAAGCATTAAAGTGCATGTTTGGTGTATGTGGAGGTGCCAATACCAAGTATCCATGTCTATATTGCATGGCAAGCACTGGAACAAAAGGATGGCTTGCAGAACACGAGGTTGGAAAAGCACCATCGAGGAATAGTGTTAACGTCATCGACTACCCATCGTCTTCTATGATTTGGGATCCAATTCTAACAATAGATTTAAAAAATGTACAAGTGAAGCTAGGTACAAGTGCCAATGTACCACACCAAAACGACAGGTGAAGCTAGGTACAAGTGAAGCTAGGTACAAGTGCCAATGTACCACACCAAAACGAAACCGGACCACGCGATAGGCGCTTGATCCAAGCTTCGGAAATGCCTCCCTGCGCGTCGTGCGGGACAAAACCACACAAACACCAAACGTACCAAACGACGCGATAGACGTTGGACCTGGCCTTTGGAATTGCTTCCCTGCGCGTTGTGCGGGACAAAGCCAACCAAAACCGTAAAACAACACCAAACGATGCGATAGGCGTTTGACCCAACCTTTGGAACTTCTTCCCTGCGTGTCATACGTGACAAGGCAAACAAAAAGCGATAGCCTCCACCAATGTGCAAATTGCAAAGATAAGATTGTGCGAGGTGAAAGGACTACACAAAAATAGATAATATCTCGCGTCGTATGCGACAAGTGAACGTGGAACATTTTTAAAATTTGAGACCAAGCTATATATATATCCGATATATGACCGTTAGTGACACGTGTTAGCCATGCACACGTGCCACGTGGCATGCGTACAACAGTCGTCGTACGGACAGTTTTATGTATATAAACACTTGTCACGTGCTCATTTTGTGCTTTCTCCTATAGTCGACATTCGTGTCATGTCGTCCTCAACTACCCGTACACTTGTCATCCGTCCACTAAGCCAAACCAAGTTTCCCCTCATCGACGCGACCGGAACTGTTGGACATGTGGGCGCACTTTCTACTTTCTACCGCTTCCTAAGCGTCCCTTACGACGCGATTGGCGCAAGTCCCAGAGTCTCGGTGAACCCCTCATAGCGTCGTGCGGGAGGTCGACACTTCATAAAAATTTGACCTCGCATACGATGCTCTATACCATTTCCAACGGTGTTTGTGTGCCTTCTACAGCGTTGTGGTAGTCTCTACCTCCAACTATTCATGGCTTCCCATACGACGCGATAAGCGTATGTTGCAACTTCTTGGTGGGGCTCTCATCGCGTCGTGCGGGGCTTCTCGGCTTAAAGATTTCACCTCGCATATGGCACGATACGGCGATGTTCTAGGGTGTGGTTGCGCCCTCTATCGCGTCGTACAGGAAGTTCTGTGATATTCTTTTTGCACGTTCCGGTGGTCACATACGACGCTTTCCACAGCTTTTGTCAGCCTTCTATCGCGTCGTGTTATCCTTCTCATCACACACGGCACGATAGAAACATCTTGAAGGTTGTGGCCTACCCCTCTGTCGCGTGGTGTGTTCTTGTACCCAAATGGCCAGGACTAAGCAAACTACAAGGAAGGTCTACCAAGCCCCAACCGATCCAGAAGTAGGTGATGCTGAGAAAGATGCAGAGAAAGCACCCCCTCCACAACCTCGTCAAAGGACCAATGCCAGAAAGAGATTGAATTATCAGGTGAAGTCCCTAAGAGAAATAAGGAAGGCACAAAATTCTACTTGTCTACTAATTCCAAAGCTCTCTTTCATGAGGGTTGTGAAAGAGATATCTGATAGACTTGTAAGCATGATGAATATCAAAACTTTTGTCTCGGTGAGGTGGCAGTCTCAAGCTGTGATGTGCCTTCAGGAAGCTGCTGAGGATTTTCTCATAGACTTTATGAATGATAGATACATTGCAGCTGCATTTGCTCACAGGTCACACTTATGAGCAAAGATTTTGTGCTTGTGTCAAGGCTAAGGTACAAGTTTGATAAGGCTCTTGAGCTCATTCCTAGTGAGGATCTTAGAGCCTTCCAAATTTTAAACATCCCTCCTTCCAGGCAGGAGAAAGATTTTGGGGTTGTCATTGAGGATGTTACACATGAATACGAGACAAGAAAGTCTCAGGATATTAAAGCAGTTAAGGAAGTTGAGAGGGAGCAAGACATGATATCCGAGGACGCTATCCTTAAAGAGCAAGCTGAAATTTTAAGATCATCCAACTCTCTTCTTTATGAAAAAGTCACAGGCCAAATGGTGGTGGATGTTTCCTTGTTTGGAGATACTGAGGCATATTTGGACATATTACCTCAAGACACAAGTATGCTTGTAAATCCCAACATTGATCTTGGTGACACTGTGCTCTATATCTCTCTCAGGTGTGTTGCTTTGCTAATTATTATAATGTGCATGTGCATGGCAGACAAGCACAAGGGGCTCATTGTGGCTTGTGTTTCCTTTTCCAGGTGTCTTATGAGGGATCTTCTAGAGGCTCTAGCTATGCAAATTGCCATACTTGACCCTCTAGTGACACAGTGCCTTTTCAACAAGCAAGGAACCCTTGCAAGGTTTTTTGATGATTTTAACATGCTGACCTGCAATTAGATATTATACCCCTATGTTGAAGGGTAATTCTTAACTCCTTACATGTTATTTTTAACATTTTGTGGTATTCTTACCTAATTTGTTTTTTATTTTGTAGAGGACATTGGAGTCTTATTATCTTCAATCTTTTGGAGAATGATATTATATTTATGAATTCATTGTCAAGTATCCATGGGAAATGTAAACTATAAGTATGAAGCATAATCTATGCTTGATGATGGCCCATTGTTTTCTATTAGTAGCTTTTTGATTCAATGTCTTCTTGCAGTGCTGCCAAACTTATTGTTGGTCACCTGAGTACCACAAACAAGGATTACAATATAGAAGCTTTCAAGTACTACAATCAAAAAGTGCCTTTACAGACAGACTCAACATCTTGTGGATGGAGGGTGCTTGCAAATGCATGGAGATATCTTGAGTCAAGGTGCCGGATGACTAAACTCACTGTAAGTGTGGTTCATGTATTTATTTTGATGTTTTATGTATGTATGTCATGTCCTTTAGTTCCTTTTTCTATTTTTTTCAGTTGCATGACTATCCAGAGTCTTGGGTCATGTGGGTGAGAGAGAAGGCTGTTTCTATGGTTTTGGAAAGATCAATAAATCCAAATGATCCAGATTCTCCTTTGGCACCAAAGAAAGGTAGAGCCACCAAAGGTTTGGATGCAAAGAAAATGGATCAAAAGAAGAAAAGTCCTGCAAAGATCCATACAAAGAAAAAGGATCACAAGAAGAGTCCTACCAAGGTGAAGAGTCCTGTCAAGGGGAAGAGTCCCAAGAAGAAGATCCCTGCCAAGGGGAAGAGTCCTACCAAAAAGAAGATCCCTGCCAAGGGGAAGAGTCCCACTAAGAAGACTGCCAAGGGGAAGAGTCCCACTGAGAGCCCTGCAAAAAAAAGAGCAGATACAAAGGGCCATCCATTCCACTCACCATTGAAATTCAAGGTTCAAAAGCGTCGTACACTTAAGAACAATAAGGGGGAGGCACCTAGCTCACCTTTCAAGCTACCATTTATGTTGTCAAAGAAAGCTGCTAAATCACCCAAGACAGCTAGTCCTAAGGAGCCCAAAGCACCAACCCCTGCCAAGTCACCCGTGCCAAACCCTAAGGGGTCCAAAGCACCAACCCCTGCCAAGTCACCACCACCACCCACTCCTGAACTTTCACCCCCTTCTGAACACAAAAGGAAAAGGGTCTCTGAGGATGCAGAATCCTCTCAGGCAAAAAGAAAAGTGGAATTTCATGATTGAATAGTCCACAAAAGCTATGTACACTTTTGTTCATTTTGTCCATATGAACATATATATATACCCTTTGGTGATTCATAATTTTGTACTTCAAATACTTAATACCAACTGTCGATTCTTAAATGTGTATCATGATGCTATGTAAGTTTAAAACAACATAAGTAGAGAAAAGATAAATATATTTGCAAAATGATTACAATATTGAACTTTTTTTTTCAAGTCCTTGCAAGTGGCTCAAATACAACTCTTTTTGGGGGAAGGCATGTGATGCAAGAGGTTGAATTCTCCAGCCTTGTGCTCACCACAATTTCATCCACTTTGAATCTATACTCGGGAGATGTTTCATCAAGAAACTCAAGAGATTCTCTAACATCATTTAGTCTCCAATTTGTTGTTACTATCAGGCTTCTATACTCGGTGCGTGGATGTACTGCGACCTTTAGTTCAAACTCTAGACAATTTTCCTCAGAGTCGAGAGGAACCCAGCTACCTAATTTGCTTCTCTATCTCCTATAGTCGTAGCCCAGAACTAATGATTGACGACATAGTTGATATGAGATAGACATAGAATTTGGGCTTACTCTACAACTAATATTGTCACCAATATGGAAAGTTTCTTTGGTGCTCCATCCGTCTCCAAGAACATTATCAAGTTCAGTCATAGAAAGTCTTCTATTAAGACACATCGTCTTTGTCCTCTGCAAATCCATTGTTTTGAAACATGCCACAAAGACATGTATAGGCAAGAACCATTGAACTTTAATCCTTCTTGATATCCTGCCCGGAGACATACCTTTAAGGATGTCTTCTTTGATCTTGGATTTGAAGCTTGATATAGTACATGCATCAGGAGCTTCCCAATCAAGTGAACTTATGGTGGGAACGGGTAACTGATGTAGTTCTCCATATGCACCTTCTCGTGATGGAACTTTGTATTCTGCAAAATAGACAAACAAATCCATTGTTTTGTAAAAGGAAGGTGGCTTGTCAGCATACATAGCATCTGCCATCCCTTTATGCATTGCTTTGAACGTCCCACTCAGACTCTCCACAGGCTGCCATTCCACAACAGTTGAAGGAAATATATCTGGAATGGAATCAAAAAATGAGAAAAACAATGGGATAATGAAAAAAATTCACTGTATCAAATATTTTTTTTTTGTACTTACAATAAGAATGCAGTTTGGGATGTTCTTCCCAGTCTAACACCATATCCTTGGCCATGTACACATGTTGAACCTTAGCTAGCCAGCCATTGTCGGTCACTTTGAAAGAAAGAACACGACCTTTCCAATGGTTTTTTACTTTATCGCGTTTAGTTCTCTTCACTCTGTGTACACCTTTGCATGAAGGAAGCATTGTTACCCATTCATTCACACGAAAAGATATGGACTTCCAAAGACCATCCTCTCTAACGTTATGAAAGTCACAAGAAGTTATGTTATGTGAAGGGAGACGTGCAAAAGATGCCATGAAAACTCAGAGATTAGAGAAGAAAGAAAGTATAGACGGAAACTAGAGAAACTAAAACCTCTCACAAACTAGAGAGCGAGAAAGGTATACGTTTGAAAAAAGTAGGTGATTTATCATTAATGCTCTTGTTTTGAGAGCCTTCTTACATAGATTTCGTATCTTTTGACAACGCTTTTGTGAAATATAAAATAGAATAAAAGACGAGACTTCATTGCTTTGAGCCACAAATTTAATGAGCTCTCTCGCCGAAAGCACCTAAATATAGCAGTTTCAGCCTTGTGATCAAGACATTTAGCGGTTCTCCATCAAAATAGGACCACCAAAACCCACAATAGAGGAGACAAGAGTGCCATAATTTTGTATACGTGTCAAATAACTATTGGACTATTCCTTAATCCTTAGATTGACAAACAGCCCTTTTTGAGTCGTTTTTGGCCCTAATGGAAGCATCTGTAGTATGCATACATACCTATAAAGCTTCTTAGTTCATGAAGATTCCTTGGTTTAGGTCATCCTTTTATTACCTCTAGCTTTGATGGATCCATTTGGATGCCATCTTGAGAGATAATGTGACCTAATATTGAATCTCTTGCAAGAAAAAGTCACTTTTCAATCTATATAGTGGTTCTCCAAGAAGCTTGGAGTCAAAAAAATTGGTTGTATAGTGGGCAGCAAACTGCTTTTTGATCATATCTCTTAGCTCGTGCATGTTTTTCACATGGCACCAAAGAGAGAAAATGTTCTAAATAATGGGTTTTATCTCTGGTATAAAGGGTTTGAGCTGATTCATAACGGTTTGTGATTTATGATCAAAACAAGGAATTTTTGTACATTTTGTGATCCAGGATTGACAAATTGTGGAATCACATACGGATTTAAGGGTTTTTTTTGCAGGGAATTGAAAATTTTTGAAGGACTGGAGAGTAAACGGCAAAAGCATTACGTTTGAAACCAAAGACAACCTTCCAGGTTTGAAGTATCACTTCAATTAAGTTGTGTAAATCCGTATATGAACCTAAGATCTGGTAGAGTTCTGGGAAACTCAATTGAATTAGGAGGAATAGGAGCAAAGCATCCACAGAAGAGAGTGTAAACTAAGGGAGGCCATTAGAAACTATTGTGGAAGAAGTGCATGGAACTTACTCCGATTCAAGCTCATACAGGTCTTCTTTTTGGACACAATCAGGAACTGGAACCTCTCTCAAGTTCAAGCACATCTTGACTTTTCTCAAGACCAACTAGTATGAAGCCCAAATTTATTTGGACCCAAATGAGGAGTTAAGAGGAGGTTAGGTCAAACAAATAGGACAACTTGTATGTAGACCGAAATGGAGTACAATATTGCAAGATACAAGACCTTGATTCTGGATAAATGGGGATTAGAGATTAATACTCTAATACCAAATAAGCTGTAAAGGAGGGACTTCCGTTGTTATAATTAGAAGGGTATGAGTTAATAGATGCTAAACCATTGAAATGCATCCCCACAGATAACCCAAGACTGGAGTTTATTTCTAGGAAGAAAATATATTAAGGATTTGGTATGTACTACCCATGCCGGATTAAGACAACTGACACCCTTGAAAATTGTGCATATTTGTAAAATCAAGGAAAAGGGACTAGCAAAACTTCCCACTCATCTTTTTAGGGATTTTTACAACAATAATTTTGTCATGATGACTCCAAAGGAGATTGAATAAACCAAGTATCAGGGACACTTAATCCGTGAAATGATCATGGGAAGCGTATGTGGAAAATCGATCAGGATGTGGATCCAAATGCTAGATCTTATGATAGCATGGCCAGCCAATGAGGAAGTGCAGCAAGGAGTAGCCACCTTAATGGTACCAACAAAGAAATAAAGGTGGAAACCACCTATAACACGGGAGAAATGAGTGACATGAGGACGAGAAGAGGTCCCCATGAGATACACTTATCAAACAGCTGGTTTGAGGGATTAATGGGAGAAACACCAGCTCAAAGGGAGAGAGTGGGTGCCAAACACAATCATAGAGTCATGCCAACAAATTTCCAAAAGTGGGTTAAAAAATAGAGCGGGATATGGGACCCCTATGACCATTTGGCCATCTTCAAACAGGTTTTGAGAGTTGAGCGCATAACCAATTTCCATACACAATTTTTGGTATGACCTTGGAGGGTAAAGCCTTGACTTGGTTCAAGACCATACCTCCAGGATCGATCACCGACTTGCCGACTTTGGCCATGATATTTGTTGCTACTTGTTCTAAAATTGGCATAAAGCATAGTCATGTGGCATAAATCTATATTTTCAAACGAAAACAAGGAGAAATTGCCAGAGATAGTGTGAGTCAAGTGACGTAGTACATTGAGAGATGCACAAGGCAAGGAGGATACACAAAAAACAACAAAGGAAGAGAAGCCCAAGGAGGTTCCTAAGGTAGAGAAGCCAAAGGAGGAGAGGACCAAGGAAGAGAAACCCAAGGAAGAGAATCCCAAGGAGGTTCCAAAGGAAGAGAGGCCCAAGGCAAAGAAGCCCCAAGGAGGTTCCAAAGGAAGAGAGGCCAAAGAAAGAGGTTCCAAAGAATCCTGTTGCACCCAAAAAGTGTCCTAGAAAAACATAGCAAAATAAGCATACAGTTCAAGAGATAGAGCACAAAACACCCCCAAAATAGAGGAAAACAGAGGAAGCTAGCACAAGAAATAGTCCTAGGACTCCCAAAATCCCCAAAAGTGTTTTGTGAAGCAGAATTTTGTAAATATATACATTACATAATCGAGAACATCTACTTGAGAAAATTACATACTCTCTACTTGAGAGCACCCTTGTAAAGAGACAACATTACATACTCTTGTTTTTTGGCAATGAAAAGTATACAAATTCTCTCTTTTAGAGTTTACAATTTTCACTTGCTCCATTTCTCATGAAGCTCCCAATATAGTATTTTAGTTTTTGCTGCAATTGTGGCAGCCCCTGCATTTGTCTTTGCATGTTTTTCATAGTCCAACTATGTTGATAGCAACATGTCAAGGCCCAATCCATAGTCCATGCCATCCTCCAACCCTACCCTAGAGAGGCCTAAGAAATTTGACAACCATGGTGGGATTTCTTTCAAATAGGTGGAGATAATGAAGAGGGGCTCAGGGTATTCCTTCTCTTCCACCTCTTCCCTCTCTTCCTAATGTTCATGGACTTTTCTCTCCTTCTTGCCCATAGTAAATGAGGAGGAGAAGGAGGCAAAATCCCTACCCATGTCTCTTCACCTATTGCTCACAGAAAGAGGAAGAGGAGAAATGGTGATAAATCTAAACCGTCTCTCCTCTTTATTGAAGAACTAAAAATAATACTAATTACATCAAACTAGACATTAACATCAAACAAGATTTTTGAACCAAAATGTCATTTGTCATTGATATGGAAAGGTACAAAATGTCAGTCTGCTACAAGAAGGCAACCAACATTTGTACAAAATGCCAGTTCAATACAATCTGCATAGGCTTTATCAGGCTTTAATAAGGAGGCTTTAGCTTGGAACAAGATGTACTATCCCTTCTAACACATCCTAGCATAAAATATTCTTCTCAATTCTCCTCAAGACTTGCAATCACACAGAAAAAGTAAGAATAGGTTACACAAAAATTTCTCCATAAAAAAAAGAGACTATTATCTACATATCTTCCTTCTTGCTATTTGAAAAGCAAAAGTTGAAGGTAAATCTATCTCCTCATTATGTAAGTCCTGCCTCACTTGGTGCAATGAGAACTTGATCCTAATCTTCAATGTTTCCAAGTGTTCATTGTGCATCCACGCATCAATGTCCTAAATGTGATTCTCATTGAAATCATCCATGTTCTGATCTAAAGGAACCAAGTCCCCCCCACATGATGCCATAAACTATAAAAAATAAATAATAATGTTTTGGGTATGGGTCACGTATTTATAGGTAATGGATCCAAATTGCACTTTGCAAAGAACCCCATTCACTATTTTTTGACTCCAACCCTCATCCACAAATTCTAACATATCTTCACTTTCTAAGAAGTTAATTGACATCATTGTTCTAGAGACTTTCACATCAAGCTTTGCAAAGAAATCTAAAAACAATGATGGGCATAAACATTGAAACTCTGCTCAGCTTGCTTACAATGTTGGCCTTTAGACATTTTTGGATCTCAAAGAAGATCTTGCACCTATAGCTTTCACTTGTTATAGAACTTGACAATGGCCATTATCCACTTCTAAAATTAGGTAGTGCAACCTTGGTGACAGTGCCCCAATCCCTCACAGATTTTGGGGGGGCATAAAAATGATCATAAAAGAATATCCCTCTTTTTGCTAGAGAGTCATCTATTCTACCTTTGTAAATCTCTTCACCAATGGATGCATGCCAGATATCTAAAATATATATGACACACTCCACTGGTTTCCATTCCTCTATGCTTGAGGGATATTGGTCTGTAATAAGCATAGTAGAGAAACACAAACCACAAAGCAAGTACAAAAGATAAGCATACTAGAGAACCACAAACCACAATCATGTAGAGAACACAAACAAGAAGAGAAGTGTGAAATACTTACAAATAGCTCTATGTAGAGGAATATTTGAGCTGTTTGGGTTGTAGATGAAGCTCCTTGTGCATTTAAACATGTTGCATCGAAATATCTTTCACTATTTTCTTGGCTCCAACCAGTCAGAAGTCCTTCACTCTCCCTTTCCAACATGACAAAAATGGGTTTTTGGATGAGACTTTTCTTCTCCTACTTTGCTGCATTATAATCCAAACCTTTGGATATAGATATTGGAAATCCATTGATTGTGCTCATCTAATGTGGCATAAGTTGTGATGGATTCAATGGATGTGCTAGGGTGTTTGGATCGAGTGGAGTCCATTGCTAGAGGAGAATAAGATGTAGAGCATATGAAGGTGAACATAGGACATCAAGAAGAGGAGGAAAGGGGAAGTGAGACAAAGAGAGGTCGAAAAGGAGGGAAAAGAAGACTGCGAGAAGATTCAAAATCTTTTAGGCCCATAAAAGAGACTTTTTTGAGGTACAAGGAACATGTACTTGAAAGTTACCTCATATTAAGCCTCAGAGAAAATTCATTGCACAATTGGACGACATCCATACATGATTATCAGATTAATAGTGCAATTTAATTTTTTTATAATCCGTTCATGATTTTTGTATTCTTTAAGTTTGTCGATGCTTTTTTAAGTTTAGTTACATATTTTCATCTATATATCAACTAGACATGCACTTCTTTTCTCACAGTTGGGCAATTCAACTTATGTATTGCAAGGTAGTAGCAAAGATGGGTCTCCAATCTAGAGACGAAATGGCTAATATTACCAGGCTTAATGGAAATCTATAAACAACTTCCAAATATGGGTCCTTCATCTAGAGATTAAATGGCCAATATTACCATGCTAAATAGTAATCTGTAAACAACTACCAAAGTAGGTTGAGCAGCAGTAGCATTTACGTAGAATTATTAAGATGCAATCCTTTTATTGATTCAGTTATCTCCTTTAGTATCCCTTTGTTGTATAGTGAGTGCTATGGGATGCAACTTGCTTCTTCCCAATGCTCATCAAGTCCCAAGCTGAGATATTGTTATTGCCTATCAATTGGTTCTACTCATATGCTCCTGTTCCACAACAAAAGATGATGCTACTGCAATCACAACCAAGTAAAAAACTATGTTTCAAAATCTATGAGAACATGTATGGAAAAGAGAAGCACTTTGGTCTCACTGTTTTACAAACAACTACATAGGTAATCGATCATCATATATGTTTAGCTAGTGTGTGACTAGTGCGTTGATGCGGCAAAGAAAATCATGGCCATTGGGTCACACACATACACATGTTTGTAGGTACTATGTGCACAAGCGAGGAAGAGGGTGTACTTCAGACCTTCTAATCACTCCAAGAAGATGGCAACCAACAAGATGGCAACCGCTCTCTCTTTCTTAGATCTTGAGATCAAGGGTCGTTGAGTAGATCTTTGATCTCTATTTGGATTGTTCTTAAGACAATTCTTCTTCCTCCCTCCCTCCAGCTACCCCCCCCCCCCCCCCCCCTCTCTCTCTCTCTCTCTCTCTCTCTCTCAATCTCTCTCAATCTCTCTCATGCATGCATGCACACACACACACACACACACAAATTTTTTGAGTTCAATACATGTCAGGTAAATCTTTTGGATCTCTCTCAATGAATAAGAAAAGGAAACAATAATAACCTTTGAGTGTCGCAAATTGGTTTTACAGTTCCCTCCTAAATACCAGGTCTTTAGTTCAAGAATTGTTAGATAGAGCCTTGAGGTCTCTCTCTCTCTCTCTCTCTCTCTCTCTCTCTCTCTCTCTCTCTCTCTCTCTCTCTCTCTCTCTCTCTCTCTCTCTCTCTCTCTCTCTCTCTCACACACACACACACACACACACACACAATGCACACCCAAACACACAGTGAAGTTCAAGCCCCTCGCTTCCCTTTTTATCTCCCTCCATCAATATGTATCTCCTTATGGGCTAATGTAGGCTCATAGAAAGCTGCAATTATGTGTGTGTGTGTGTGTGTGTGTGTGTGTGTGTGCGCGCGCGCGCATGAACGCACAAGCAAGGAGAGTATATTGAAGTCCCTATAATCACTCTACAAGGATGAGAATTCTGTGTGTGTGTGTGTGTGTGTGTGTGTGTGTGTGTGTGTGTGTGTGTGTGTGTGTGTGTGTGTGTGTGTGTGTGTTGTTGTTGTTGGGGTATAAAGCCCAATGTGGTCGCCCAGGTAAGTGGGCGGGCCGCCAAGTATGTACACATATTCTTTTGTTAAAACCTAATAAGAACTCACTATGCTCTACACATTACAGTCGAGCAAGTTCACCATATCGTTGTGGCTCTTCTTCTCGCACTCTCTCTCGCGCCGTACTTCCGCTCATACTCCTTCAACTGGTATCATAGCTCAGATCGAGGCTCGGGGCAGCATTTGCAGGTAGCCAGAGTCACCTGCTCAGATTGGAGTGAGATTTGACACGTGAAGATACGGCCATCTCGGCCACCGTTCGGCTTCGACAAAGTTCTGCGTAGGCCATTTTCGACTACGTGGTCTTGGCGGGTGCAGATCCGACTCTACAAATTTGGGGTTTTGGCCTACGACTGCAAGTGCTAAGGATATCTGCACTTCTAGAGTGCTGATTTGTGGTTGTCTACACAACGAAGAACGGCTCATAGTTCTTGGAGGCGTGTCACATACGACACGGATGCATCTACACACAGATTGTAGGCGACATCCACTAGTTCATCAGGTAACTTGTGTTTGTTGCTTGATATTCCAGATTTCATCCTGACATTGTAGGTACTTCCACATGGGATGCATTGTCAGAGATGATGTATGTCTATTGAGGGTTTGCTGGCTGTGAGTCACGCAGCAAACAACCGCCGCAGCGGTTACAGCATACAGTGGGAAATTTGTGGATGTATGACTTTGTGGGAAGTCTATGTACTATCAGATTTACTGCAGCCTTTGTTGAGGGTCGAGTGAGGTTTTATTGAGCTGGGGAATTCTCGAATTTTGAGATCGTTTCGGTGATACAGGTCTTGGAGCGATCCCTCGAGCACCCTTAGGTAGGCAGCTAGGATGTATTGATTGTGAGTTAGACAGTTGGGATTGCATCTTTGCTTTACTTCCGTTGAGGCATTTTCGCAGTCTATGCTTATAGGACAGTGACAGGACAATGAGAGACAGTACAGGTGTAGGACAAGTTTACCCACAGCTTACAGTGTTAGAGATACTTTGGTTTTTTGAGCTGTTTTTGGTATGTTTTTGAGTACACTAGAGCCATTTTACAAAGGAGACTCTGTCAAAATTTTTGCAGAATCTGAAGCTTTCTTGGTTCATTTGACAGGTTGATATTGGTTCAGAGGTCAATTTACAGGGGAAACTTTGCTGAATTTTTCCAAGGAATGTAAACTACTGTGAAGCGTAGCTATGGCTGGATCACAGGACACAGCTCTTTACAATATCAAGAAGCTGGATGGAACCAATTTCCCATTGTGGAAGAAGCAAATTTGGCACGTGTTGGTACAAAAGAAGCAGATAAAACCTATAAATCTCAAGGGGCTAAAACCACTAGATATGGACAAAGATGAATGGAGCGAAATGGATGAATTGGCACTTTCTACCATTATGTTGACTTTGGCAGAAAGCGTTTACTTCAATGTACCAGACGAGATGTCGTCATATCAAGCATGGACAAAGCTGAGTGATCTTTATGAGAAGCAGAGTGTAGCTTCACAGGTATACTGGCTTAAGAAGCTTGTTGACTTGAAGATGAAAGAAGGGACACCTATGTCCAATCATCTGAATGAATTCAACACCATCTACAGTCAGTTGTCTGCTCAAGGTGTCAAGTTTGATGAACCTGTTAGAGCTATGTTCCTGTTGATCACATTGCCGGAAAGTTGGGACACTTTTCGCACAGCTTTGAGTAATTTTGCACCTCCAGATGGTTTGACCATAGCAGGTGTAGAAGGCAGTCTGCTTACTGAAGAAACCAATAGAAAAACAATGGACAAAGGCAAAGGAACAGCCTTAGTTGTCAGGGGAAGGACCAAAGAAAAGTACAAAGGTGGAAAGAGGGATCAGTCTCATAGCAAGTCCCGCAGTGCTAAAGGCAAGAGTGACATAGAATGCTACCATTGTGGCAAGAAGGGTCACATGAAAAGAGACTACAGAGAATGGAAAGCAGAAAAAGGCAAAGAGAAAGCTGAAGACCATGGTGAGAAGAACAAGTCCTCAGTGAAGATTCAAGAAATAAATGTGACAAACACTGTTGCAGAGGATGACAGTCTAGTGTCAGGAGACATCTACTTCTTGAAGAATACAATGGACTCAGCTCTTCTTACAGCATCTGATGGAAATGCACTGAGTGACTGGATTATAGACTCAGGGGCATCACTTCATGTGTCTCCAAACAAGGAGTGGTTTACCTCTTATGTGACCACTAAAGATCATGTTCGGCTAGGCAATGGGCAGACATGTGAGATCTTAGGTGTTGGAGATGTCCAATTGAAGTTTCAGAATGGCTCTTCTTTCACGTTGAAGAATGTGAGACATGTTCCCGCAATTACAAAGAGCTTGATCAGCACAGGTTTAATTGATGATGCTGGCTACGTCACCACTTTTGGACAGAACATGTGGAAGATATCCAAGGGTTCTATGACAGTAGCACATGGAGTAAAGTCTGGAGGACTTTACATGATTTATGTATCAAATGTCTCTAAAAATGTAATCAATGTAACCGAGCAGCCGAACGTTTCTTTGTGGCATAGCCGGTTAGGACATATGTCCAAGAAGGGAATGGAAATCTTGTCTCGTTCTGGTTATTTGCCTGGCTTGTCATTTAATGATTTTGAATTCTGTGAACATTGTCTGTATGGTAAGCAAACACAGCAGCCACATAAGCATAGAAGCAGTAGAAGAGATACACAGTTGGCACTTGTTCATAGCGATTTGTGTGGACCTATGCCTAACCTATCTCTAGGGGGAGCTTCTTACTTTATGACATTTATAGATGATTACTCGAGGAAAGTATGGGTTTACTTTCTCAAGCACAAGGATGAAGCGTTTAGTGTTTTCAAAACGTTTGTGACACTTGTGGAGAATCAGAGTGGCAAGAAGCTTAAATTCTTACGCACTGACAATGGTGGAGAGTATGTTTCAAAGGCCTTTCAGGACTTTTGTGATTCAAAAGGTATAAAACGTGAACTTACTGCTCCTTAGAATCCTCCTCAAAATGGTGTTGTTGAGAGGATGAATAGGAACATACAAGAGAAGGTCAGAAGTATGTTGTCTAATGCACAGCTGCCAAATGGGTTTTGGGCTGAAGCTATATCAACAGATGTTCATCTCATAAATAGATCTCCTAGCAAGGTTTTGCAGAAGGATTCAGTGGCAGAGATGGTATGGTCAGGCAAAATGCCCTCATACAAGCATCTCAGAGTCTTTGGTTGTGAGGCATATACTCATGTTCCAAAGGAATTTAAGAACAAACTTGAGCCAAAGAGTAGAAAGTGCATCTTTCTAGGCTATGGTAATTCTGGTGAGATGGGGTACCGACTTTGGGATCCCGAATCCAGAAGGGTTATCCGCAGCAATGATGTTCACTTTAATGAATCCAAATATCATTCTAAACCAGAGAGGGTTGAGGAGATTAGAAGAGTTGTCTTCCAAGAAGATGGACCTGCACGTGCAAGACAAAATGTCAGGGCTCAAGAGGAGTGTTTTGTGTTATCCAAAATCTAATGTATGAATTCATCTCTCTCTCTCTCTCTCTCTCTCTCTCTCTCTCTCTCTCTCTCTCTCTCTCTCTCTCTCTCTCTCTCTCTATCTATCTATCTATCTCTCTCTCTCTCTCTCTCTCTCACACACACACACACACACAAAGAAAAAGAGAATGCTCAAGAAAGTACTTTATTCTTTGAAAAGGAATACATTAGTCTTATGAAGTGACATTGTATTTTTTCTAGAATAATTCTTTTGAAGTAATTGATCATAAAGATGTCAGTTTACTAAACCCTTCATCTTTCAAATATGTGTTGGGTTAGGTAGTGGATATATTTGATACCATAGTGTGCATTGCAGAGCTTTTCTTCTCTCTCTTCCCTTGTGAGTCATTTTGTTTGAAAAAAAAGGAAAGGCTCTCTCTCTCTCTCTCTCTCTCTCTCTCTCTCTCTCTCTAGCTCTCTCTCTCTGAAGTGAACAGGTTCAACAAAATTGATTCTCATCTCCTATTTTACATACAATGTCTTCCGGCACTCGCAAGGGTTCTTCTTCTTCAACAAGGTCCACAACCATTGTGGAAAATGATCCAAAATCTCCTAAGTGTGGAGATAGCAACACAACCACCCAACCAACGACATCGGAAACCATGATCATGGCGTACTTGGTATCATTGCAAGAGACCGTAAACAAACAAGGCGAAGACTTACGAGCACTTGCCATGGAGAATGGCACACTAAGGGTACTTGTGGTTGAGAATGAGAATCTCAAGAGGACACTTGAGATGCAAACAACACGTTTGATGCAACTTGAAGAGGAAGTCAAGGAATGTAAACGCTCTCTTGTGAACTTGAATGCTTTGAAGGAGCGGATGAGCAAAGTAGAGCATGACCATGTATTGAAAGAGGAGAAATTTGACACTATGAGCCGGGATGTATGCGACATGAAAAATGTATGCACAAGCAAGTCTTGGGCTGATGTATGTGGTAGCAATGTGGTTTCTAATTCCTCACTCATGCAAGCTATGGTTCAAACAAAGAATGTTGAGAATGTGGATGTGGAGGAGTTGAAGGAACGGGAGCGACGTTCCAAGAACATTGTTATTCGTGGAATTCCCGAAGAGAAGTTAGAGACACCTCCTTCTCTTGCCATTGTTATTGAATATTTCTTCAAAACCCACTTTGGCATGTCCGGAGTTATGGTCTATGGAGCACATAGAGTGGGGAAGCAAGGAGCTCCTCGCTCGGGAGAACGGCCAATTGTATGCACCATGCCGGATGAGACCAAGCGAAAGATTATCCTTGATAATAGTTGGATCTATTTGAGGGATAACAAATGTTTTGTATGTGAAGATCGCACTATTAAGCAACAAAATATGCGTCGCAAGGCATATGAGGAAAAGAATAATAAAAACAAGGAGATCTCTCATGAAGAAAATGTGCCCAAGGAGGAGGCAAGTCTCTCAAGCAAATAGGGATGCGTGACCTATGAGACCGAGTTACAATTGAAAATATGCTTTTGGAATTGTAATGGATATCCATGGAATGCGGGGGTTGGCATTGATGAACTAACAAGCAAAGCCGATGTTGTACTTCTTGTTCCCAGTTTCTGCATTAATTCTCCTACCAAGTCAACTCTGAAACCTGGCCCTCTATCAGAGATGATCTCTAAAGGTGTGCCAAACCTACAGCATATGTGCTCGTAGATAAATTTAGCTACCTCTACCGTTGTGATTCTAGTGGTGGCTGTAGCCTCTACCCATCTAGTCATGTAGTCGACCCCCTTGATAATGTAGAATTTTCCTGAGTTGGCCCTAGGTAATGGCCCAATGGCATCGATACCCCATTTTTCAAATGGGCCATATGAGAGAATAGGTGTCTGTGGTTCAGGCATAAGTGACCTAGTGATGGCCTTTTGACACAACTTACACGTTTTGCACCAATGGTGTACATCACGGTTGAGGCTAGGCCATATGAAGCCTGCCTGCAAGATTTTCCTACTTGTTATGTTTAGGGAAAAGTGACCACCACAAACCCCTTCGTGACAACTAGCAATTACTCCAGTGATTTCGTGAGAGAGAGGGACCTTCCTGAGTATTTGGTCCTTACCCTTACAGTACAAACCATCATTGATGAGTCGATACATTGTGGCCTTCCGCGTCAGCCATTGCTTCTGTCCCTTTGTTAAATCTGATGGGCATTCCCCTGTTTCCAAAAAATGCATGATGTCAGGCAAGGCATCACTTCCTTGAAATAGAGGGAGCTTTAGTTTTATTGCTCCAACCACCACTTCTTGTAGTCTTTCACTTGCTAGGGCATCTGCTTCTTGGTTTTGAGCCCTTGGGATATGGTGTATTTGAACTTCTTCAAACTTACCCAACAAGGTTTTTACACCACTTAAGTGAGTCCTTAAACTAGGATTCTTGCATGTCCATGCTCCATTTACTTGCCTTACTAGAAGTAGAGCATCCCCAAATACATTAAGGCGTTGTGCACCTTGCGAGACGCACCATTGTAGACCCTTCGTTAGTGCTGCATACTCAGCTTCATTGTTAGAATGTGAATCAAACAATTGGCCCAACGAAAATACCTTTGTCCCTTTGTCATCAAAGACCACTATGCCTGCAGCTGCTTTGTCGGACGCTCGCTTGTAGGCTCCATCAAAGTAGAGAGAGTATGCTCCTTCTACCATCGGTGGTACTGGAGGTAATCGGACTTCTCCTTCCTTAGATTGCTTCTCCTTCCTTTCAAAGACTTGGTAGGTCATGAGTCCCCCCAAACTTGCCCTTGTCGTGCTTTTTACCTGTACCGTGTAGTCAAACTCTTGCAGACGAACTAGCCATTTAGTAATTCTAGCAGACACATCCATGTGTTGTACAACATAGGGAAATATTTCATCCGTGGTTAGAATCACAAATTGCTTAGGCAGCAAATATGACCTAAACTTTGTAGTTGCAAATCTAAGAGCTAGGACTAAGTGTTCCACATGGGTGAAACCTTTCTCTCCTGCTGTCATCATTCAACTAGAGAAGTAGATTGGCCTCATGAAAGATGTCGTCGTATCCTTTTGGAGTAGCACAGCCCCCAATGAGTCATCACCAACACTTGAGGTGACATAGAATTTTTCATCCCACTTAGGTGGTGAGATAGTTGGCAGAGTGGCTAAGACCTCCTTTACCTTGTTGTAGTGATGTTCGCTTTCCTCGTCCCAAGTGAAAGTTGATCTTTGAGTGAGTTGTTGCAGTGGTAGAACAAGTTGTGATAGTAGATGTATGAATCTACTTAAGTACCTCACCTTCTGTAGAAAAGAGACCAATTGACGTGCAGTCGTTGGTGAAGGTAGGGCTATGAGTGCGGACACCTTACTTGGGTCGGCGTTGATACCTTTTGCTGAAATTTCATGGCCTAGTAGAATGACTTTACTCTCCCCAATGTGGCATTTATCCACATTTAATTGCCCACCTAGGCTGTGCAACCTGGCCAAACCTTCAGTTACCTTTTCTAAATGTGAAATACGAGAGCTATATATACAAAAATCATCAATGAACACTCTTATGGATGTTCCAAAGAACGGTTGAAAAACATATGTGACATATCTTTGGAATGTGGCAGGTGCATTTGTGAGACCAAATGGCATAACCCTGTATGCAAAACAACCCCATGGCGTGATAAAAGTGGTTTTTAGCTGATCTTCCAAGGCTATGCGTATTTGAAAGTATCCAGAATAACCATCACAGATGGTATAGCATTCAAAACCTGCTACTTCATTCAGAATTTCATCCAAGAAAGGGAGAGGAAAGTGGTCTCTCTTTGTAGCTTCATTTAGTGGTTTGTAGTCAACACAGACCCTCCACTTACCATTCTTTTTAGGCGTCACCACTACGGGTGACACCCATTCTGAGTTTTCTACATGATACATGAATCCCGCCTCTAGAGGTTTCCTTACCTCGGCCAAGAGTGCCTTTTCTTGTATGACCCCCAGTCGTCGTAGCTTTTGCACAACTGGTTTTACCCCTTCCTTTAGCTTAATATAATGTTCCACCACTGTAATGCCTGTGATTCTTTCATAGTTGTCAATGAACAGGTTAGGAAATCCCATCAACATTTGCAAAAAACTATCTTTCTCCTCAAGTGTTAATTCCGTAGACAACATACCCTTCAACCTACTTCCTCTTAGGCCAGGTGATTTTCTCTCCTCTTCATTGGGTTTCCCTTTTGGTGATGGATCACCAGTTGTAGTTACCCTTTGTGGATCCTTCATAATGATACCCATCACATCAATGGAACTGTCACTTTCGTAGGTGGATGTGGTCTCCTCCTCAGAACTGGAAGATTCGCTAGTGGTTTCAGCTGCTGATGTTTCTAGATTCATTTGCTTCTGCTTTCCAATCCTCATGTCGTAGTAGATTGTCTCCCCTTTCTTACCGGTCATGCGTAGAAGGCCAGTACCCCAGTCCTGTTTTGCCTTCATGGCCATCAACCATGGCCTTCCCAAAATTAGTGGATAGCCCTCCCCCTTAGTAGGCATTACAAAAACATCTACCTCTACCTCAGTGTTGAAAGCTTTGATTTTCATGGCACTTACCACATCCACACACTTTACTTTTGCGTTGTTTGCCATCTTTGCCTTGCATGGAGAAGGCCTGTCAACCTCGATCCCTAATCGAAGCATCATAGCTTCACTCATTACACAGATTTGTGCACCTCCATCAATGTAGGTGTTTCCAACCCTCTTTCCTTTTATGTTTACGTCGAAAATTGGAAGGATGTCATCCATGTTGCATCCCGAAATTGCTCCGGCTACCTTTGTTTTGGAGCATCTTGTACTTACCATTTTAGACCATTTTCTCCTTACTTTTGGTGCAAGATGTAGCAGCTGTGGCCATGTAATCTTCGGTCCTTGCTCTGCCACATCCAATGTTAGATCATAGGGCTTAGAACTTTCCCCTAGCTGGAAGTCAGTGATGCCCAATTTCCGTCGTGGCCTGGATGGCCTCTTGCTAGTTTCTCCTCTCATGCTTCTCTCATCATCTGATTGTGTAGCTTTCTCCCTCCTAGCTCTTTTCACAGTCATGGCTTCAAGTGGTTCTAAAAAGGTTACCTTCTCCTTACCCTTGTCCCTCTCCTTTGCTCTGGGTGGATCCACTACTACGGCTTTTCCTTTCTCTTCTAGCCTTATGATGTTTACAGGGCGATCAGGTGGTGGGGCTGGTGGAAGAGGTGGGATGGATGCTTGTAGTGGTGTATGGGGTGGACGTAGAATTTGTGTTGGTGGGGGTGTTGCTCGGGGTGGGGGTGTTCTTTCTCTAGGGGGTGACAATTGGTTCCTCCTACCTCCTCTATTATAGTTTTGTCGTGGTTTGGGACAGTAGTACATACCGTGACCGTCTTCTCCGCAGTTGTAGCAATGATACTCCCTATTTTGTCGTCATGCTCTTCCAGGCTCTTGATCTCTTTCTTGACTCCTCCCTTGCTGTATTAAGTGGACAGATAAATTCTGCAGTTGGTCAGTAATATGGGCCAACATATCTTGTTGGTCATCTCTTATCCCAAGAGTCGGTGGTGGTGGTATGGTGGTTGTCATAGTTGCTGGTCGACGCGATGTTCCTGCTTCTGTTGACTCGGTTTCTTTGGCTTTCATTCGCAACTTCTTGTCCTTAAGGCAAGCAATCTCAACGGCTAACTCGTACGTAGCCGAGAATCTACCTTTCACCTTCTCCTTGAGAAGCAGCCATAAGCCATGCGTGAACCGATCTTTTTTTAGGAAATCGGGTGCGGCTTCCCCCCTTGCGAGTGACTCAACCCACCGTTCCCACAAATCCACAAATTTGGACTCATAGGTGGCATATTCTAAAAGACCCTCCTGCTTCAAGTCTCTCAACTTGTCCCACAACTTTTCTGAAGTGGTACCTCCCCCAAAGCGCCTCTTAAAAGCGGTTTTTAAGGGTTCCCAGTCATCCTTGGTTGCTTGTGGAAGTGCATTATACCATGATCTAGCTTCTAGCTTCATGAGATGCTTAAAGATTCTAACCCGGGATTCATCCGTATCTTTGTTGCTCACTACACATGCTACTTCAATGTCATCTAGGAAGTCTGTTACCAAATCCTCCCCCTTCTTTCCTTTAAATGTTGGAAATGCTACACTTGCCATGATTACTGAGAGAGAGCTAGAAAGACACACTGCTTAACTTGCAAAAGTTTTTTTCTTCTTTACAAGGAGACGTGTATACCCTCTTATACTAGGACATAGATTAAAACTTCAAATGGTACATTGCCTTGTACCAAAGGTAGGACAAATGGTTGATCTGATGCCAGAACCTCAAAAAATCGCTCTCCACCCAGCATGGTGTCAATGACGTGCTGGTAGTGAGCCTTCAAATCCAGTATTACCTTGATTGAGCGTACACGTGTTGGTATGTGTGATCTGTCTTGAGGTAGGTTGTACTGATTCATGTGAAGCTTAGAGGTGCTTAGTCACTGTCCAAGCTTGTGGGAGAGGGTGGTGTTCTTTCCTGAAACAAACTCAGTAGATCCCTAGTTTCTCTAGTGAGAGTGTGAGCCAATGATTCCGTTATCTGTGCTGCAGCATCAGGTGCGACTTGAAAACTGACTGTGATAATTACCTCGGTGACTTGAGTTACCCGATTCTCAAAGTAGAATAGTGTTGATTCTCTATTGTGTAGAGCTCCTTCCATTTTGTTGTTGTGGGTTGGTTGTAGGTTGCGGACATGGTTTCGACCTTCTCCTTCTTCTTCTTGGCACTTGGCCTATGTATATCCACTGGGTTTGGCGTGTTGGTTGACTCTCCCACTGCAAATCGATTACCATTACGCCTAGCACTCAAGCTTCGATGGAGATGCGGAGTTCGTCTAGTTGTGCTTGGAGCTCTTCTTCTTCTGTCGTCCAATTAGCAAATCCTGCTAGCCATTCATCCATTCACAATAGTTTAGGGGTTTCAGTCTTGTAAACTGAAGGGTTTCATGAAAAGATCCTCAGTGGGGGCACCAAATGACGGGAGCAAAGAGAACCGCGAACCCCGACGGCCTCTATAACACCGGGGACCGAATGGCGCGCCTCGAGCCTGTCATGGTAAAGCAAACACGGGCACCACCTAGCTTCAGCGGCTAGGACGCAAACAACACACCACCATAACAAAGTTTTCATCCAAGAGAGATGGATGCTTGGGAGTAATGATGAAGAGGAAAGGGAATGAGATCAAGTGAGAGAGAGAGAGAGAGAGAGAGAGAGAGAGTGAGGGAGGGGGTATAGCGGCTTAGTACTTAGGCACCACAAAAGGATGGCGAATCCGCACACCCTTCACACATACACAAGCTCACTCCAAACACAAGATTAGGTGGTGATTCCACACACCTCACATGGGCAAAACATTGCAAGAAAACATACTCACAAAACCTCAAGCTTTATTTAGAGAATAAGGCGATGAAATGGGGAGCATAGGGTAGGGGAATGAGGAGGGAGAGAGTGGTAGAGCACATGGCAGATAGGTGGGAGTTGATGGCGAAGACTCGCACGAGCGTTATGGCCATCATCCTTCATTTAGTTGCCCTTCATCTACCATAGCCAAGGGTGTAGAGGTCATGCTCAAGACAAGCATGGTGATTGCAGTGATGGTGATGGTGTGGGTGTGTGTGTCTGTACTAGGCACACACAGTGCATAGTGTGTTCTTTGGTGATGTTGTGTGTGTATTTAGTGTGATGGTGACCCCTCTTTATATAGGGGAGGAGGGGGGAGGAATTCTAGAATTTAGAAATGAAGAAATCATTATCTACATAGGCCATGTGACTGTGGGCCCCACTTGTCTGGCTGTGTGTATATGTGCCAGAACAGCAGTCTCATGAGAGAGAGACTAAGAGAGAGAGAGATGGGTTGATGAAAAAAAGTGAGAGGTGACATGGAGAATAAAGTAATTACAAGAGGGGAGAGAGGGGAGTGTGTTCAGAGGTGAATCTGTGTGCAGATATGTGTGAACACAAGAAAAATCAGGTAACCACCGGGTGGGGATGGGTCTGTGGGCACCTTTTTCAGTGAAACTGAGTGTGTGTGAGTGTGGGGGAGGTTATTTAGCTACAAGACAAGAGACATGGCGCCCTTTATAGAGAGAGGGGGCATTTGGGTCATGGGATATGATAGGAGAGAGAAAGAGGGGGTGGGGTATACTACTTTGGAAGATAGGGTAAGTTGCATGTGAGTTAGCGTGCATTATTGGTGAGTTATAATGCATTATTGGTGAGAGGTGGGGTAGCTTGAGGGGAGAGAGAAAGGAGAAAGGACAAGGGGAAGAGAGAGGGGAGTTGACCTTTTCAGTGGAGGAGAGGAAAAGGGACACCCGACGGGGCAACAGTGAAGAAAAAGGAGGCAAGGTGGGGATGGGCTACCCCGCAGGCATGAGGTGGCCTATTTTACCTTTCTTATATATTTACATAATCATACTTTATTTTTTTCTTACTTTTTCCAATGCCTTTTATCACTCCCTCCCTAAGAGGGGGTTTTCATGGGGTGGGGACGAGAGAAGAGGGGTATGGGATCTTGGCTTGTGAAAAGCCCCCATCACCGCCAGAGCCTACCTTCAACGTTTCAAGATTCCGTAGTTTCTTCTTTCGCAGACGAGTGCCTAACATTGTCTCTTTGTTTTGTAATGACCGTACCTTTGTTCGCAAGACCTATGATTCTTGTGTACACTGCATTACAGTCTTTTGGTCCTCATGATGCAAGTTTGAAAGTCTTTGAATCTCATTTTCTTGGTGCTTCACCATGTCTTTATAAGTTTCTGATTTGTTGTTTAGAGCTTTATAGTAGCCAAGCAATCCATTCTCTCCATTACCTACAAAGCTCATAAGTTAGTGGGATTTGAAAATGTTGGGAAAGCATTTGTCATGGGATTCAATGGATAGAGTGAGCCTTTTGTCCAAATATCTAAGTGTTTTGCTCCCTCTGCTCTGAGTCTCTCTGTCATGACCGGTGTCACTTGGATGTTAGCTTTGCCTCGCTTACACAGTGGCGTATATTGGGGATCCATGTCAATGTGTAGATGATAGAAGGGTCTCTTAAGGAGGACATTTGTTGGGGTGGAAGAAGAAGCCATGTGTGCAACAGGGCAAGAAAGGGAGGATTTCTTTAAGGGCAGCGAACAAATAGTGCGAGAGTAAGGAGAGAGCAGGTTTGGAAGGATATTTCCTTTACTCATACACTCCATGTACAGGAAACTCCCTCCAATTCTAGGACGTTCACTAATTGCAACTGAAAACGATTTATTCTTCAGTCATCACGGCTGTTATGACACTGTGGCAAGAATCTACTTGTAAGTACACTTTTTAAATGGTTATTCCAACTTTACATTTGCTTTTACCACACCTATTTTCTAGAGAAGTAAATTCAAAATTCTATTTTTCTTAGAAGGCCCTCCAAATGACCTCCGAAATTTCCTAATGACACACCATGTGCCCATTATGACATTATGCAGATGCTAGCAGTGGCAAGACCACCACACACACTATCACAATCAATGCAATATACCCTGCACTCAGCCCAGTGCTCTTGCTACTTTCAGTCACTGTCGTCTATGTCAGATTCTACGCACATGTACAATCATGACGTTAGAAATTCCTTGGGGTGAGGAAGACACGTAGAGAGAGAGAGAGATATGTCTACATAGAACTGCTGTAGCTACAATCTCATATGCTCAGAAGCCACTGTCGCCCTTCTACACTCTTTGCTATTGACAAACACACCTAACATTTTGCCTTGCTCGTCAAAGAATTAAAGAGAGATGTTGCCTTTCCGTTCCTATGTTTCCCTTCACTTTCCTAAAATCCTATTGCTCTTCATCTTCATGCTCTAGCCCTCCCATTCATCTTGCAATTCACCTTCATGCAAAAAACTCAGTTTCCCTGCTTCAACTCTTTGTTTCCTGCTTCAGCTCGTGTGTGTCAAGATGGCCTACACCATGCAAGGGGAGCTGCATAATGCAAACTAATCATCATAAAGTAGCCGATGCCGCTCACAAGCTCATGCAAAGCGCGTGCACCGTCCCATAGACACTACGCACATGAACACGAACACACAGTGCCACTATAATTGCTGCACAATGCACACTGGCCAGCTTCAACTCGTCTCTCTGATCTCCAGGTTTCACACACACACACACACTGCGTGAAATGGTGTACAACAAGACTTTGAACGCACGAACACACACACACACACACTATCGTATGCAGGCCGTGAGTCGTGATGTCTCATCTCTCTCTCTCTCTCTCTCTCTCTCTCTCTCTCTCTCTCTCTCTCTCTCTCTCTCTCTCTCTCTCTCTCTCTCTCTCTCTCTCTCTCTCTCTCTCTCTCTCTCTCTCTCTCTCTCTCCCCCCCCCCCCCCCCCCCCAGTTTCGCACACATGCTCACTCCACGAACATGGTGGACAACAAGTCTCTTCCCATCCAATCCTGCCGCACGTACACATATCCATATTGCATGTACGGACATGGATAGTATGCGCCGTCTCTTCCCATGCAAATCGTCAAGGTCTCAAGACTCGTTACGTGGGAGCAGATGGTGATTGTTGTTTTGCAGTGCTCCTTGGAGAAGAAAGGAGAGATTGACACATGGAGGGAATTATATATAGTACAAGTACGGCTTTGACGGCCTCTCTCTCTCTCTTTCGCTCCCCCTCTTTATCGCATGCACATGAGCTTCTCTCACTTTTGGCATTTAGCCTTCATCTCGCACACTTTGGCACCTGTAAAGTGCACTCCCCTCCACCACATTATGTTAAATAGATAGATTATATATAATATAGAAGTATATCTTCTATATATAGAAGTATAGAAGCCAGTACCAAAAAACCTAAGAAGGCTGACATGAGAGAAGGCGATGGTCTGAGCAATTGGGTGTCCTAGTGAGCAGGTAGTGATTCTTTGGTTGGAAGCGCATCTCCCTCATGGTGCATAGATTTTGGAGCGTGAAACGGACTGAGTGCAAGCGGGCAGGTTTAGTGCCTTCTGACTGAGCTCCTGCACCCTAAGTTGGGGAAATCAGGAGTGGGTGGTCTCTCGAAAGTCCCTGTGGCACCTTGCGCCGGACCTGCATGCGCAAAAATTATCTTGATTGAGTTGGGCTTCACTCTCACAGTTAATAATCGCGCTTAGAATTTTATCCCAGTTAATAATTGCGTTGAGCCTAAAGTAAATAATCGCTTCTGCCTAGTGCCCTTACTCGCGATTATTCTCTAAAGTAAATAATCATTTTTATTTTTTGGCAAAACAAAGGTGGTGTTTGTGTGGGAAACCTACTCTTTGTAATTGAAGTTAAGTTTTGAATAGAGGGGGGGGGTCGGTGAGGCCTTTCACCGTGCCATGGCAGTTCCTCTAAGTCGTCCTACGCCGAAGCAGTGGTGGCAGGCAAAGAGCAGCCCGACGCTCTGAAGGCTATCGACTTTGCCACGAAACTGGGCGCCCATGATAGCGGTCAAAGTCCCTTACTAATCTGAGTAAAGAGGAACTGAAACAAAGAAAGACGCAGGTGGAAAAAGACCTAGCGTCAATCCTTTGTGCACTATCATTGAACAAAAGGTTGCGCGAAGATTCGGCGACGCAAGAGGATGCTGCGGAAGTGGCCAAAGGGGCAGAGCTTTCCAAGCACTCAAGAAGGTGCTCCCGCAGCATGTCAAGGTGGAAGATGCCGTTACGGTGGTTGTTCCCCCTGCCATTGTGAAAAGACAACTTGCGGAGGTTGCAAATTCCACTCTGGTCTTCGGGTTTATGGGGAGAGTTCCCAACAGAATTGAGCTCAGTAACTGGCTCTGCAATCCATTGGTTTTGAATCAGCATGGCTTGGTAATGTTCACCCAATATATAGCAAAAGGATTCGTGCCAATTCAGTTCAACGACAGTGCAATGGTCGAGAGGGTTTTCACAAAAAGCCCATTGTTCTTCAATAGCACGTTGGTGTGCGTGCTCCCTTGGGACCCTTTGTTTGAATCTAACGAGGCATTCAAGGATCTCTGCCGAGTATGGTTGGAGTTTGTCAACCTCCTCGTATGGCTTAGAAAGAACTTGAAGGACCTCCCAACTTCGCTTGGTGATCCACTTTTTGTCCCATCTGCCAGAGCCTTGGGTGTAGCAGCAAACAAGGTTTGTGTCTGGTGGGTTCTGTGGAAGCCACAACCAAACAACTTGGTGGTGAATGTTGGGGCAGGACAAAAGATCATTCCTTTGAACTTTAACACCTTCTTCGGGGCATGCTTCAAATGCAACAAATTTGGGCATTATGTGAGGGCGTGTGCCGCTGAGGTGCTAAAGCCTACAGACCAAGTAATGGAGAGAAGCTAATTATAGGATACCCCACATGCAAATACACTAGATCCAACAAAGAAGCCTACTGAAAATCTTGGCAAGGCATAGGGTGATCAAAATAAAGTCAACTCGGATAAAGATGTGGAGAAACAAGATCATGGCAACCGGGGTAAGGGCAAGACCATCCAAAGCTACCTCTTTTCATCCACCGCTCAGCAAAGAATGGCCACCCTAGTAATCCAGAAGATCGTGATGTCTCCAACCCTTAGGTCAAAAGATGAGGGTTGGCAACAAGTATCTCATAGTTCATGTAAACGGTTCAAAGTGCAGGCTAGGGCCTTGGGACAAATCAAAGGTCTCCCACCGGATTTCCCAAAGCCTCCTTTCCTATATGACAACATATTCAAAGTTTTGGGGAAGACGAATCAAGAGGACCTTTTCACTTCCAAGCTGGATACCATGCAGGTTCCAACAGAAAAGGAGCCAATGGAAGAGGACAACCTGAATGGGAACTCTGTTGAAGAGTTCTTGGAGGCAGAAGAATTTGTCCCCCTTTCCCAATGATGGATACTCTCTCTATTCAATCTTGGAACATGAAGGGATTAAAAACCCGGAAGAAGGGCACTCTCTTCTGGGAAGAAGTGAAGGAAGAGAAGGCAGTCAAGTGCTTGGCCATCCAAGAGCACCATTTGGATGCTCGTAGCAAGAGAAAACAAGCTCTAGGGAAAAAACTTATCTTTTATGGGGAAGGAAGTGACGGTTTTAGTGGTGTCTTGTTCATTGCTGACAGAGATTTGGAGCCAAAGATGGTTCTAAACCACCCCGCCGGACGAGTCCTTGGTGTTAGAATCAGATGGGACAATCAACCTATCACCATAGTAAATGTTTACAACCCTTGCAACGCAAAGGATAGAGCTAAACTGTGGATGCAGCTCAGGGATACTCCGATCAAAGGGGAGTGGCTAATGGTTGGAGATTTCAATATGGTCGAGAAAAGCAAGGACAGAACAGGCTCTGCCAGTATACTTGTTGGCTCAGAAAAGTCTAAATGGTTGAGCTTATGTGAGAAGTGGGCTATGATTGACTTGTGGGAAGTGGGCCCATGGAACAACATGTCCGGATTCACCTACACAAGCCTTCAGTATGCCCGCACTGCCTCCTGGCTGGACAGATACTACTGCTCTCATCAAGCTGACTGGATCTCATCGACGTTAGAGATGAAGGTAATCTCAACAAAAAGCCTCTCCTATCACATGCCATTACCCTTATAACTCAAGAAAGATAAAAGGGGGGGGGGGGGGGGGGGGGGGGGGGGAATCCCCAAGAGGGGGAGAAAAAGCTTCTGGTTATAGGGACACACCTGTTCAAAGACCCTCTCTTCAGAAGCATCACCAAGAAAGCATTGGGAAAGCTCAAGAAAGATGTGGGGATGAATAAATCTAGTGCTTGGAATATATTTGTTTGGAGTGTACAAAAAGTTATCAAAACTTCGGGTCCTCGGGTTAAAAAAGATAATGTGGCACATATCAAATATCTCACAGAGGAAGTAGCGCAATTAGCCTCTAGGAAGGCTGCCGGACTGGCTACCGAGGATGAGCACAAGCGATGGCTTGAAGCTAAATCTCACCTAGCCAACGAACAGCTGGAGGAAATCAAGAAGGCAAGATTGCTCTCTAGGGAAACTTCCCTTCAACCAAAGCCTTCTAACCAAGCACATTTTTTTAGGGCTCTGAAAATGAGGAAGAGTCGAGGCCGCGTGCAAGTGCTCGATGATGAGAAAGGGATACAATTCAAAACCAAGATGAGATGGCTGGACTTATGCTCAATTATCTCAGCCAGATTATCGGCCAACTAGAGACCCAATCTTAGGAAGTGGAAGAAGCCCGAGCGTCTTTGCTTGGGAGTGTTGAAAAGAAGGTTCCCCAGGAGGAAGCCAACCGCATGGAAAAGGCCTTCTCTGAGGAGGAATGCTTTAGCGGCACTAAAACCTCTTGGCAATGAAAAGTCCCCCGGTTGGGATGGACTGACGGCTGAATTCTTCAGGGAATTTTGGGATGATCTCAAGGGCCCAGTCACACGGATGGCCAATCAAGCTGTTTCCGAAGAGTCATTGGATGCAAGTGTTAAGAGAGGGCTTATCAAGCCCATCTGCTACTCTCAACTTAAACATTGGCATCCCATTACGATGATGTTTGTAGCATACAAAATTGTTGCAAAGGCCCCCTTCCTAAGTCGGATCATCTCTCCCCATCAATACGGGTTCATCAAAGGGAGATCTATATATGACAATATCTTGGCAGCAATGGTAGGAATAGAGTATGCATCCTTCTTCAAGCAAGAGTGCATCTTCTATAGTTGGACATCGACAAAGCCTATGATAGAATAGAATGGTCCTATATAGAAGAAGTCATGGGAGCTCTGGGCTTTGGGCCTCGCCTGTGTCGCCTCATACGCACACTAGGCGTTGGTAGCCAATGAGAGCTCTTGTTTAATGACAGAATTGTGGGCTCTTTTGAGGTTAAAAGGTCTATAAAGCAAGGATGTCCCCTGGCCCCCTTGCTTTTCGCCATTTGGTCGCATCCTCTCATTACGATGCTCGAAGCCAATGCTGCGCGGGGAGAGATTCAACGTTTGGCATTACCAGGCAACGACCAGCTACTGGCCAAAATGTTCGCAGATGACTCGCTCCTATTCTTGAAGGCATGCCCTCAAGTTGTCATGAGAGCTCTGGAGATTGTGCAAACATTTTCCGTGGCCTCTGGATCCAAGTGCAAGATAGAGAAGTCAAGGCTTATCTCTCTGTCGGAGAACGACTCTTTTGACCCTGTAGTCTAGACAGGAGAGATTATCTCCAAAGGGAGTGTATTCAGACACCTGGGAGCCCCCGTAGGGGTGGGCGTAACCCACATGCAAAGATTTCAATGGGTCCTTGAAAAAATAAGCTAAAAAATGAGAAGATAGGAGTTTGTTCTCCTCCCTTCCAAAGACGGATTAGAGTGATTAATGCTTTTATGATCCCGTATATTGCTTTCCTCAGCCCCGTGCTCAAGATGGCTAAGTGTAACTGGAAAGACTTTTTAAAACAAGTGAAAAGGTTTCTTTGGAAGAACAAGACAAAAACCTCCTGGCCATGGTAGTGGGCTAGATGGGAGCTAGTTGCTCGCTCGGTAGACCAAGGAGGGTTCAGCATTCTTATCCCTCATGTATCCCATGCTGAGGCCCTTTGTGCCAAATTTATGGTCGGCTAAATAGGACCAAGATTGGGCTATCATGACCCAGGAAATGCTAGATGCAGTAAAACTGGGATCGAAAGGGGGAAAGTGAAAGTGGGTTGTGATGCACGACAAACTTCTCGCCCCGAAGTGGTCTTATCTAGATCTTAGATCTAGTGGACTCTCAGGGGAGCTAATGAGGAAGTGCAAAAGAGCATCTGAGGTTTTGGAATGGGGGAAAGAAACCAGATGCTTTAAGAACTCCATTTTGCACTGGTCCCCTTGGCTCTCTAAAATATTGGGGCCGCCGCAAAGCCCCTATTGGATAGAAATGGCCAAGAATGTGAATAATAAGGGGCTCGTTCGACTAGAGAAATTCTGGGATGGCAATAAGAAGTGCTGGAAAACTGCTGACTCTTTAGCCATCCAATTTCAACTGAATGGCTTTGAGATCTTACTAGTCTACAAGGTGATGAAAGAGCTTGATAAGGTGATGATACCAATTTGTGAATTCAACTTTGAATGGGACACTTGGAGATGGCCCGAGAGTAGCCTCTTTTGGAAACCACATTCTAAAGGCATTTACCATGCATTAATGCACGAGGCTAATTGGTGTAGCCCCCTCAACAAAGTATGGAAGAGGCACTGGACGGAAAAACGGTGGGAGGGAGTCATGGAGAACATCTGGAAGCCAAGGTGGCCTCAGTATATGAAGATACAAGAAAGAGGAATCGGGTCCGATCTTTGCTCGGGGTGCAGAATAACTAGTGAAGACCTAGCCCACCTTTTCATGGGATGCCAGGCAATCAGTGACATGGCTGGGAAAATATGCAAGTGGATTCAAAGGACATGGCAAATTAAGTTCTTCAAGACTGATCTGTTTTTTGGAAGTAACAGGTTGGGAAGTCCTGCTCTTCTTGTCTGCACTCAAATAATCAAATACTACTTCTTTCACCATATTTGTCAAGCAAGGAACTGCCGCGTGTTTGAGGGGGATCTGGCTG
Source organism: Adiantum capillus-veneris (assembly GCF_014529385.1). Classification (NCBI taxonomy): domain Eukaryota; kingdom Viridiplantae; phylum Streptophyta; class Polypodiopsida; order Polypodiales; family Pteridaceae; genus Adiantum; species Adiantum capillus-veneris. The sequence continues at coordinate 3,802,846 of NC_140937.1, forward strand.
TGGCAAGCTTTTGTGAAATCATACAAGAGAGCAGAGTGACGATCCACATAATCGGAGGCAAACAAGCCTCAGAGGACTGGTCTGGAACAATACGTGTCATGATGACATCTTGTAATAAGTAAAGCCTAGGAGTAGTTGTGGTTTCTCTGTCAAGCAGAAAACTTGTAATCCTTTGACCCTCAAGGCTCGGTCTGAGCTCGAAGTTGGTGTATATTTATGATGTTCTTAGTATTATCCACTCACAATTGTGAGTTTTGTTTTTAAAAAAAAGTATAGAAGGCCCACCAAGCAAAACTAGTTTAACAAGGTGAAAATTCACTATGGCTTACATAAGGCTATTGAGAAGAATCTATACTTCTATTATGCAGCTTGAGATTTTCAAGCTCAAAGAACCCCTCCATGTGTCAATCATTCACTGCTTCAATTCAAAGGAAACCTTGCAAAATGTCCCATTTCTTTAAAACTTGGAATCTTGGAACTTGTGAAACTTTTCATGCCTTCAATTTTTAACCTTCCAAAGTATAAGAAAAAGGTTTGACTGTACTTTTTCAACTTTACTTTTCCTCGATTGAAGGGTGGCTCAACTTTGCTTTTGGAAAGGAAATGGCCATAAAATTTTAGAATTTAAGAAATTGTTCGTATGCACACTAGCAAAATTTTGTCGATTTATTTCAAGGTGAACTTGGAATCTAACTACGATTTTTTGATTAATAGACTAAATCCCAATTAATACACTAACTATGATCTCAAATAGCCTCAAAATGGAAGGGTGTATGTAAGTGTGTGTGTGTGTGTGTGTGTGTATGTGTGTGTGTGTGTGTGTGTGTGAGAGAGAGAGAGAGAGAGAGAGAGGTTTCAAAGAGTGTTAATTTTTTTTCTTGATCGAAATAATTTCAAAGTAAACCTATACATATATATTGGAGCTTAAATTTTCCAAGCAAGGAGAGGCCTTCCACATGTCATTCATTGCAGCTTGCACAAATATCCATGTTTTGAACTCCACGATATAACGTGCAGCCTGACGATCTCAATGCTTGAAGGTCTCGAATAGCCCCAAAATGGAAGGGCATGTGTGTGTGTGTGTGTGTGTGTGTGTGTGTGTGTGTGTGTGAGAGAGAGAGAGAGAGAGAGAGAGAGAGAGAGAGGTCTCAAAGAGAGTGCCAAAAGAATTTTCTTGATCAAAATAATCTTAAAGTAAATCTATACATATATAATGGAGCTTAAATTTTCCAAGCAAGGAGAGGCCTTCCACGTGTCATCCATTGGAGCTTGCACAAATGTCCACGTTGGGAACTCCATGAAATAACCTGCACTCTGACGACCTCAGTGCTTGAAGTTATCAGTCCAATCTCCACCTGCAAAACAGCTGCTCGTGCATGCGTTCGCGTCCATGATGTGTGTATGTGGTGTTCATGTGTTACTGTGTGTGTGTGTGTGTGTGTGTAAGAGAGAGAGAGAGAGAGAGAGAGAGAGAGAGAGAGAGAGAGAGAATGTGAGATCACAATTGTCCGCATCCTCTGTGTGTGTGTGTGTGTGTGTGTGTGTGTGTGTGTGTGTGTGTGTGTGTGTGAGAGAGAGAGAGAGAGAGAGAGAGAGAGACTCTTACTCAGTGGTGAGAGAGAATGACAGAATATGTGGGGATTTAATGGCAAGAGAGAAAATAGTGAGTACTTTGGCAGAGAGAGAGAGAGAGAGAGGAGAGAGAGAGAGAGAGAGAGAGGATGCAATTGGTCCCATAGCCAATGACGAACAAAATCGAGAGTAAGCCCAAGATAACGAATCTAGGACATGGAAAAAATGTAGGACGGGTGGCAGAGAAATTGCAAGTTGACAACGACAGAAGGCACTGTAAACTGTTGATATGTTTTTAAAAAAATTGTGCTAAATTTTTTTGAACTTTGTAGGTGTTCTCAATTTCAAATTAGAATTTTAAGGTAAATCTCAAAATTTGTGGGTGGGATTACACTAAACTTTGTTAAGCATTCTCACCTTGAAATTAGAATTTAGAGATAAATCTCAGATCTATAGGTGGTGGAATTACACAAACCTAAGTCTTTTTAGCACTTCGATACATAGTGCTTTTTCCCAAAAGCTTAGAAAATCTATAGATGAGTCTTGAGATTTTGTCTATTTGAGTGTTTTTTACACTACGCTTCGATAAACTTCATGGGTTTCCTCACCTTCAAATCTATAATTAAAAGTTGTAGGTGGGGATTACTAGACCTAGCCTTTTTTCGAGTACTCAGATACATATTGCTCTGTTTCAGAAACTTGAAAAACTTACATGTGAGAAAATTATATTTAAAGGTCTTTACATGATTTTCCTAAAATTTGTCTATGAAATATGAGGATTTGCCTTTAAATTTGAAGGTTCTTACTAAATTTGGAGGTTGCGATCAAGAGCTCTTAGAGAATTCCACAAAAGATTGAAATTTAAAAACACCTACATATGATAGAATTGTAAAGACAAATTTACTATATTTGAAAGTTTTTATATTTGAATTTCGCAGATTGCATGTATGATGATTGTATGCCTCCCCTTTGATATATAATTCATCCCTACTAATTTCTCTGAGCTTTGTGTGTTTTCTCAACTACAAATCTAGAATTTAGAAGTAAACCTCAAAATTTGTAGGTGGGATTACACTTAATCTAGGTTTTTCTTCGAGCACTTGGATATAGAGTGATTTTCTCCATGTATCAATGTTTGTAGTTTAGGATGCCACATATGTCTAGAAGGAGAATGGTGAGGGCAAGGAAGCTCTAAGTAGTTTTCACATGAGGCAAGGTGAGGGCTTGTGTACGGATACAATGGTGTATCCTTATATCTCAAAGGCATATGGCATCATGCAAGTATTTGACATGAGCAAACTAAAATGGCTATTCAAGGGCTCTTTTTTTTAAAAAAAACTTTTTATTTGAAAAATGTTTTGGTCAACATGTACACCATATTTAAAAGTAGCCTCTTGGAATGCACTTATGTGGCCCTTGGCACCCTATTCTTAGGGCTTCTTGCTCTCTGGGGTCACTTTCCAAGGAGGCAAATTTACTATATTTACATTAAACTTAGATTTTCTTCAAGCACTCAAGTACACAATGCTTTTTTCAAAATTCTAGAAAAACTACCTTTGAGAATTTTTAGAGGCAAATTTATTGTATTTGATCGTTTTAACACTAAGTTTTTCTAAACTTTGTAGGAGTTCTTAACTTCAAATCTATTATTTAGAGGTAAATCTCAAAATTTGTAGGTTAGATTAGACTCAATGTAGGTTTTTTTTTAGCATTGAGATACACAATACTTTCTCCCAAAAACTTGGAAAACCTACATATGAGACTTTTTAGAGGCAAATTTACTATATTTGTAGGTTAGATTACACTGAATGTAGGTTTTTTTTCAGCAGTGAGATACACAATACTTTCTCCCAAAAACTTGAAAACCTACGTATAAGAAATTTAGAGTCAAATTTACTATATTTGAAGGTTTTATTTTGCAAGCTAGATCACATTAAACCTAGGTTTCTTTTTAGCACTTAAATACACAATATTTTTCCCAGAAAACTTGAAAAACCTACATATGATTACAGTAAGCATACACTCAAATACATTTCTAGGTGGGATTGCACTAAACCTAACCCTTTTTAGATTTTTAGTAGCGAGAGGAAGGTGTTTCAGTGCCTTATGCATTATTTATTGAAGGTGTCATTGATCCAACATCTAATGATGATGGTGAAGAGGGAGAGGGAGATTATCCCTCATCTAGACCTTGCAAGATGTCTAACACATTAATGCTTTCTTGAAGTGTTGGTTTGCGTGAATGTGGGATGTGTATGGAGATGATCCATTGAAGGCTAGCGGCCCAGCAACATGCTTCGATGTCCATAAACCATTCTTCATCTCTTTCTACATCAAGTTAGGGGCCAATCCCATGGACTCGAGAATGTCGAGTCTAATGTATAAGTCATCCAATGAGAAAACATGAGCTATGCTCTTTTCACCTCTCTAAAAAGGCTTTGAGCTATCCATCTTTAGCATACCAGCTCGATGTGAGGGCAATCAAGTGGTGATGGTTACTCCTCACAAGATGGGCTCATTGGGTGGCAATGAC